>NC_084824.1:32596040-33796040 GCF_958449725.1 Rosa rugosa
ATATACAGATCCTATCCAGAGCGAGGTTATTAATTTCTAATGGTTTCCGGGAATTAATAAAGTATTTGTTTGTACGAGTTCGTGGTTCAAGGATGGAGCAGAAGTGTTTCGGATGAATATTTATTTGAAGAATATGGTTTTAGGGGGGGTGGCAAGGGTTGACTTTTATACGTTGGGTTTCTCTGAAAACTTCCCTCATGAAAGTTGTAGAACGCGTCGATACGAGTTCGTGGACATGTGGAACGCGGAAATCAGAGTTCGTATGAGAAAGTTATGAGCGATTGAAATTTGGGGAAATTTCTATAAATATAAGAAAATTCCGGATTTTTTCATAAATCCCAAAAGTTCCGAAAATCCCATTTTCCTCCCCAAATTCGCTCCGTTCTCTCTCCTCCCTACCCGCGCGACCCGACCCGAACCTGGTGTACCAACTCGGTTCGATCTCTTCCGTCCAACGTCCGCCGACGACGAGACCACCGCAGACGGCTTCGCCTCCTCCTCCTCGTCGTCCCCTTGGTGCTCGATCACGGCAGCAGCCACCGGAACTTGGAGATCGGAGCAACCTCAGACCCTAAAACGGATCCGGCCGGATTTCACCGATTCCGGTATCCCCTTGGCCGATCCATTCCATTTTTGGGATCTTCTCTTCCCCCTGATCATCCTCATACCTACCTTGCAGGACGATTTTGCATGAGGAGTGATTGATCAAGGTTTGAAGCTTTTGACGGTTCTGGTTGGATCTGGAATCTTGATCAGACGGCTGAGATTAATCCAACTTTCAGGCTTGATCTAGGACGATCTAAGCCGATCCAGACTTAGCTTCAGGTATGAAAGTGGCTCATCTCTTCATTTTGAACAAGTTTGTAGTTGACGACTTTTGCATCGGAGGTGGTTGACCCGGCGTTGACCTCCGCCGTTGACCGCCTGCTGACCCGTCGCTTGTGGCGGCGCGTGGCAGCGCGTCAGACCATATTTTTGTGTTCTGTTTTCAGCTTATGCATCTACACATCGATACGTTTATTTTGATATTTTATAAGGTTATTTTGGAGAAAGTTGATGCATGTTAGGGCTTTAGGGTTTTCGATCCGTGAGGATTTGGCCGTCCGATCGACTTGTAGTTTTGATTTGTTGATCGTAGAAGTGTTCCGAAGACGTTGGATGGTCTCGGATGAGGATCCGACTGTTAGATCGTCGTATAAGTGTGTTTTGTGAATTGTGTGCTTTGTGTTGTATTGAGTGTGGCCTTGATTTGGTTAGGTGATTGATGGTTTGAGTTGGCGGACGATTGTGAATCGTATCTTGGCTGTTAGAGAAGACGCAGCAGGATTTGGAGGTGAGTAAATCTCACGGTGTTTCGGTTGATAAATTAGTTATGTTTTATTTTAGTATATTTTATTGTTAGCATGAGAAATCATTTTCGAAACAAATTATTTGTTTTAAAATATATGAACTTGATCGACAACGGTTCATGGGTAAGTTAAAACAATGTTTTGATATAAAATGATTTTCGAGAGGAATAATTTATAAAACTATATATAGTTGGTATTAGTGGTCATTCCTGCGTGAATGATTACGTATATATATATTTACGTGGAATATATATATTGGATGGTGTGACATTGGTGAAGTAATGATGGTGATTTGATTGAATTATTATTGCGAGCATTACTCTTTTCGGGTATACAATTGATCATGTGAGTGATTGATGTAATTGTATGTGTGTAGCGGCATACAATTCATCATGTGAGTGATTGATGTAATTGTATGAGTGTAGCGGCATACAATTCATCATGTGAGTGATTGATGTAATTGTATGTGTGTAGCGGCATACAATTCATCATGTGAGTGATTGGTGTAATTGTATGAGTGTAGCGGTATACAATTCATCATGTGAGTGATTGATGGAATTGTATTAAAAGAGTATTTGGAGTTGATGGGTGATCATCTACTTTAGTCAAAGTCGATGGGTGAACATCGACTATCGACTTTAGTTTGGAGTTGATGGGTGATCATTGACTTTAGTGTGAGTTGTTTGACTTCTTCATTTATTTTCCTTTTCCTTCTAATTGTTGAATTTTATGTAATCTCCTTGTTTATACCTACACTAGCAAGCTAGTTCTCTACATCACCAAGCATAAGTAACACCCACTTTGGGACATCCACGAGACATGGCAAGGCCCAACCGCGACATCCATCGTGTAGCCCTATGTTCAAGCTACGCCACGGTATCCGGAAGTCGCAAATCCGACGCCGGGAAGCCACCTTTCCGGCCTTGTCAACATGCCCTCACAAATAGGCTTTCTAGGCTAGAATTGTGTGGTTGCTTGTCCCACATCGAAAACCATGTAAAGGAAGAGCATTCCTTCACCTATAAAAGGAACTCTCCTCCCACTTAAACACCATCCATTCCATCACATCCCATTACATACTTTGTAATCTTGTTAGGCCGCAAGGCTCGACACACATAGTTCAACATTCAAGTGGACGTAGTCTCCCGCTCATACGGAGGCGAACCACTATACTTCTTGTGTCTCCCTCTCTCTCTCTCTATCTCTCTCTCTTTGATGCTAACTAGAGTCCCCTCGGATCTCTAACATTAACACTCCTGAACTAAGTTATATGCAGGGATTACTGTCTTTTGAATTGTTTGTTTTAATGTAATCTCCTGAACTAAGTTATATGCAGGGATTACCGCTTTTTGTATTGTTTGTTTTAATGTAAATTCCTGAACTAAACTCTATGCAGGGATTTATATGATTTCTATTGTTTGTTTTTAATGTGATCTCCTGAACTAAGTTTCCATTCAGGGATTACTATGAATTCTTTTGTTTGTTTTCATGTGATCTCCTGAACTAAGTTTCTATGCAGGGATTATTGATTTTGCTTAATTCTTATTGTGGGTACAGTTGTGGGTTGTGATCTGTAGTGATTGATAAATGAGTTGGGGTGGCATGATTTTGGCAACCGCGTTATGTTGAGGGAAATGAGTATGATTTCCTGATTGTGCCGTTGAGGCAAAGGAATAGTGATCTAATAGATTGTGGGGACGTTAAATGAATTGAGAGACAGAGCATGTGGGTTTTTAGTTGGGTTGAAATTGTTGAGCATGTTATTGATTAATTTGAACTTGACGTTTTGTTGTGATAATTGCATATTGTTTTGTTAAGCTAAGATGGTGAAAGCATGTATTTTGTGGAATTAAATATTGTTGCTTTAATTATCTCACGAGCTGAGAAATTATAAGCATGAGTGACGTGAGTCACTTTAATTGAGTTTACTCATACGGGCGCTTACCGGGTTTGTTGTTTACATTCCCGGTGCACTATTCTATGGTGAAGGGGTTATTGTGCAGGTTAGAATATCGGGTGATCGTTATCGAAGCTGAGGTGGACTTTCCGTCACGTGGTGTAGAAGGGCACTTATACTTGTAGTCTTCCGCTGTGTAGTGAGTTGGTGAGAGTGGTTACACGTTGAATTGATATTCAGTTTAATTTGTAAACTATTGTAATGTAATATGTGACTCTAAAGAACGAGTCGGTATTGACATTGTGAGTTTAGTTTGTTTGTTGCTTAGTTTAAATGAAAAATTTTCTATATGTGTTTTCTTGTGTTTGTTCTCGCGTTTCGGATTTGAATTTTCTTTATTCAAAATTCGGGGCGTGACATATATATATATATATATATATATATATATATATATATATATATATATATATATTATATACAGATTCTATCCAGAGCGAGGCCTCGCTCTGAAATTAAAGTGCGAGGTTGGAGTTTAGGGTCACTTTTCGGTCGCATATCCACATTGCGACCGTTCTGCTTTTAGGTACTAATATATAGATCATCTCTGCAAAATTTCAGCCAAATTGATGATCTTTAAGGTATCTAACTCGCGTAAACCAATGGACGAACTAAATCTGTCAAACCTGAACTGTACTAGCTTTAAGGCAGTTATCAATACCTTAACGGCTATCAATTTAACTGAAATTTTGCAGAGATGATCTATACATTAGTACCTAAAAACTGAACGGTCGAGATGTGGTTCAGAGCGAGGCCTTGCTCTGGATAGGATCTGTATATATATATGTATGTATGTATATATATATATATATATCTATATATCTGGATAGGATCTGTATATATATACACACACACAATATATATATATATATATATATATATATATATATATATATATATATATATATATATATATATATATATATATATAGAGAGAGAGAGAGAGAGAGAGAGAAAAAAAAGTGAGGGGTATAATAGTCATTTTAAGACCTGTTGTGTGAGAATTTGAAAGAATAAGGACTAAACTGTTTAATTTAAAAAATTTGGACTAAACTGTTTTTCATGCAAAAGTATGAGGAGTAATGAGTATTTAATCATTAAATTTAATATGAATCATGCCATGAATTTCTACTTTGCTAGTTTAATTGTTCATCATTTATGCATCTTAGATTTGTCACCTAACGTTGGTAAGTGTTGATAATTTCATGGAAGTATGCTAGGCTTGACAAACTTAGTAAACTAAAGCATGTTGCAAATGTAGAAATTGTAATCTTGTGATAATCAAATAAGGTTGCTTGGGTCCTTACAATTGGGCTTATCATGTGGATGCGGCTTAGGTGTCCGATAATCAAGGGATCTTAGCTTGCATTTACACAGGTCTACTTGTATCCGATAATCAAGGAATGGGTAGAAACTAGAAGGTTTGTAGGAGAGTTATTTCCGTTAATCAAGGGATAGCTTAAATACATTCTCTAGTATAATTGTTTCTCGGTTACTCGATAATCAAGAGAACCGAGGGGGAGTCCATCTTGGCATGAGCATGTTAGATTTGGTTACTTAGACTTTGCACAAAGGAGGTTAGGTGTGATGCCTTACAACCTTGTTCCTCTCATTTGATCAAATCTCTTACACTTTGTTAGTTTAGTTTTCTTTATTTGCAATTTAATTTTAATATAGTTAAAATCAATTCAAAAGCCGATTCACTACTATCCATTGTTAATATCACTAATTGGTAGTTAGGCTTCCAATGGGCCAAAACTATTGAACTTGCAAAAAGGTAGACTTTGCATGTGTTTTCTAGGTTTATTTTCGCAGTAATCTAGCTTAGGGTGGAGTTAATCAATCCCTTGGGTACGATACTCTCACTTTCCCTTTACTAAAACTTGACTTTCTATACTTGGGAGTAAGAGATATCATATTTGCACATATTTTTCTACTCAATGATGTCCCCAACATCATTCTCTAATTCCTCTATTCGCTCGACATATCGTGGTATCCCTTTAATTCCCAACTCATCATAGATCATTGTCATTCTTTATATTAGATGTAAACAAAACCAAAAAGACAACTCACCATGTTTTCCTTTGATATATCAAGTTTACTGTGGGTCTTTTTTTTTTTTTTTTTTAAATTCCTGTGATCTATCAAGCTAATGGATCAAGGTTTTGCATTTTTATTCTATTTATTTAAAGAACTTGAATCATATTTTAAATGAAGAACTTGAATCGCTGGGCATCGTTCTCCTTTTTGTTGGTATGAACTAAAAGGTCGATTGAGTTGCTGCTATTGTCAATGTAAGCTTGTGAGTTGTGATTCAAATTATTGAATTTTTAACATCTGGAAGTATTATATCCAAATAAGAGAATTCAAAATTGACGGAATTTTAAGTGATGGAATTATATTTCTCATCATTTCATCATTTCTATGATAATTAGAATTTCTGCATCCAAACCGAGTCTAAGTTCTTTTGCTCCGGAAAACATCATAAAAGAGATCAATTTTGATTTAAACTCAATAATAACAGAAATTGTTGGGTTTGTTGAACAAATATTGGTTTAAGGTTTAGAACATGGTTTGAGCAAGGTCTGTTATGTTTTGTGAAAATACGTAGATAGGTTTGTTGAGTAGAGGTGAAAAGATAAATTGCTAATTTTATGTCTTTATTGGTTATTTCATAAAAGTTGACAAAGTCAATAATCAGCTGAAAGAAAAGGGAGATCCAAATGGCAATTTGGGAGGTCTGAATATAAGATCCCTTAATAAAATTTCATCTTTACTTCAAAAAAATGATATACCAAAAGTCCAGTTGTGATGCCCCGAAAATTTGTATTTATTTTCCGAAGATTTTCTGGAATTTAATTAGTGGTTATTGGACGATTTCATGGCTCGTGAATGGAGCGGAAGTGTTTCGGACGAATTATTAGTCGAAGAATATGGTTTTAGGGGGGTGGCAATGGTTGACTTTTTACACGTTGGGTTTCTTCGAAAACTTAATTCACAAAAGTTGTAGAGCGCGTCGATACGAGTTCGTGGACATGTGGAACGCGGAAATCGGAGTTCGTATGAGAAAGTTATGAGTGATTGAAATTTGGGGAAATTTCTATAAATATGAGAGAAATCCGGATTATTTCATAAATTCCAAATTTTTCCCTTTTTATATTTTCCTCCCCCATTCTCTCCGTTCTCTCTCTTCAGAACCCTCGGGTCCCGACCGACCCGACCCGACAAATTCTCTCTCCTCCGGCATCCTCCGGCCACGACCCGGCCCTCGTCGTGCTCGTCGCTCCACGTCCAGCCGCCCCCTGCCGTCGCTTTGCCGAGCCGCTGCCCCCAGGCCTGGATCGAAGCGACCCAGGCAGAGTAACCGACCCGATCGGATCTCGCCGTGCCGGCGTTGCACGGGCCGATCCTCTCGGTTTTGGGTTTTCCTCCTCCTCCTGATCATCCTCATATCCTCCTTGTACCACGATTTTGAGTGTAGAGTGGTAGATCAAGCGTTGAAAATTGACGGTTATGGTTGAATCTGGAAACATGATCAGACGGCTGAGATTAATCCAACTTCCAGGCTTGATCTAGGACGATCTAGACCGAATCTCGCTTAGCTCCAGGTATGAAGGTGGCTCATCTCTTCATTTTGAACAAGTTTCTAGTTGACGACTTTTGCATCGGAGGTGGTTGACTCGGCGTTGACCACCTGCTGACCCGTCGCTTGTGGCGGCGCGTGGTGGCGCGTCGGTCATCCGAAATGTGTTTTGTTTTCAGTTTATTCATCTACGCATCGATACGGTCGTTTTGATATATTATAAGGTTATTTTGGAAAAAGGTTGATGCATGCTAGATTTACGGTTTTACGCGTTTTCTTCGGTTTGCGATTCGAGAGGATCTGACCGTCAGATTTACTTCAAATTGTGATATGTTGATCGTAGAGCTGTTCCGATGACTTTGTGTGGTCACAGATGAGGATCCAACCGTTGGATCGTCGTTTAAGTGCGTTTTATGAATTGTGCGCTAAGTTAATTATCGTATTTGGTTAGGTGAGTGATTGATGATTTGAGTTGGTGGACGATTGTGAATCGTATCTTGGCTGTTAGAGAAGACGCAGCAGGATTTGGAGGTGAGTAAATCTCACGTGGCTCATTTACAAACGGATTTATTTATTACTCGGAATTACTTGTTTAATTGTTAAATCTTTTTCGAAACAAATTATTTGTTTTAAAATATATGAACTTGATCGAAAATGGTTCATGGGTAAGTTAAAACAATGTTTTGATATAAAATGATTTTCGAGAGGAATAATTTATAAAACTATAGTTGGTATTAGTGGTCATTCCTGCGTGAATGACTACGTATATATATATTTACGTGGAATATATATATTGGATGGTGTGACATTGGTGAAGTAATGATGGTGATTTGATTGAATTATTATTGCGAGCATTTACTCTTTTCGGGAATACAATTCATCATGTGAGTCATTGATGTAATTGTATTAAAAGAGTATTTGGAGTTGATGGGTGATCATCTACTTTAGTCAAAGTCGATGGGTGAACATCGACTATCGACTTTAGTTTGGAGTTGATGGGTGATCATTGACTTTAGTGTGAGTTGTTTGACTTCTTCATTTATTTTCCTTTTCCTTCTAATTGTTGAATTTTATGTAATCTCCTGAACTAAGTTATATGCAGGGATTACTGTCTTTTGAATTGTTTGTTTTAATGTAATCTCCTGAACTAAGTTATATGCAGGGATTACCACTTTTTGTATTGTTTGTTTTAATGTAAATTCCTGAACTAAACTCTACGCAGGGATTTATATGATTTCTATTATTTGTTTTTAATGTGATCTCCTGAACTAAGTTTCCATGCAGGGGTTACTGATTTTACTTAATTCAATTGTAAGTGCGGTTGTGGTTTGAGACTTGTAGTGATTTGTGAATGTGTTGTGAGGTCATCGTTTTGACAAATGCTTTATGTTGAGGGGAAGTGAGTGTGATTTGTCGTTGAGATGATATGATATGATATGAACTTGATGTTTGGTTGAGTTTTGTGAAATTAATTAATGTTGCTTTAATTCATCTCACGAATTGAGAAATTATAAGCATGCGTGACGTGAGTCACTTTATTTGAGTTTACTCATACGGGCTTGAAAAGCTTACCGGGTTTGTTTTGTTCAATCCCGGTGCACTATTCTATGGTGTAGGGGTTTTTGTGCAGGTTAGAATATCGATTAATCGTCGTCGAAGCTGAGGTGTACGTTGGTAGCGTGGACGTCGAATTGTACTCTTAGTTTTTAGTCTTCCGCTGTGTAGTGAGTTGTGGTGGGTGTGTTTACTTATTGAATTGTCATTCAATTTGATTTGTAAACTCTTGTAATGTAATATGTGACTCTAAAGAACGAGTCGGTATTGACATTGTGAGCTCAGTTTGTTTTGTTGCTTAATTTAAATGAAAAATTTTCTATGTGTTTTTCTTGTGATTGTTAAGTTATCGCGTTTCGGATTTGAATTTATTTATTCAAAATTCGGGGCGTGACACCAGTTTAGAGGTACAATCAACATCCTAATTCAATCATCATTTCTCTCAAAAAATTTTATAACTACTTTTTTCTCGAAATGATTTAAAAGATTACTTTTGTGTATAAATAAATTGGTGTTTCAGTTGCCGGTGAGCTGTGACATGTTGGTAAGTTATAATTACAACATTGCAAAGGTCATGGTTTTGATTCTCATTGACATATATAAGTATAGGGTAGGCTAAGGGTTAAAAAAAAAAATAGTAAATAAATAAATTAAACCAAGTCCTACTTATGTATGTGCGGATTATATGTTTTAATTAACTCTCGAATGCTTAAACATTGAATCTTGGTTGAGTGTTAATCTTGGTGTTGTGAAAGTAAGAGATTGCTGAGACAAATAGTTGAAGGGCAATAGAGTCTTTGTTTGTTTGAGTCTTTAATTTTCGTTAAGTCTTAGTGTGTGTCTTAGTGTGATTTTGCTAAGGGACTAGCAAAAGCTAAGTGTGGGGGAATTTGATAGGAGCATTTTAATGCGACGTTTTAACTGCATTTCTCTACATTTTTCTGCGCCATTTCCTTGAAAAATCCTTGTTTTGGAAAGTTTCCATCTTTGATTGGGAAAGTTCCTATTTGTATAAAGTTTCTATTTTTGTAGTTTTCATTTCTCATTTCTGGCAAGTTTCCATTCTCAGTTTTAGTAACTTTCTATTTTTCATTTTTTAGTAACTTTCTATTTTTCATTTTTAGTAAGTTTCTATTTTTCAAATTAGGTAAGTTTCTATTTTTCATACTAGTTTCTATTTTCAGGACCTCCGAGCTAAAAAGTGGAAATGAACTCACGAATGGAAAGAGGAGCTTGCGAACGTCAAGGCGAACGAATATGAGAGAAAACGGCCCACACATTTGAGCAGAAATGAAGAAATAAGCTTTCCTAGTCCAACCAGGAAATCCTACGAAAAGGAGGAAGGCTTCCCGAGCAAGTTTCCAACGCAACCATGAAAAAGAAATGGTAAAATAATGTGTTTTGCGTTGGAAGGTGACAAGGCTTGAACTTGAAGCAACGAGGCCCAAGAACTCTATGGATTTTCGGCAAATTGGACCAAGGCCCATCAAAGCCCATGACATTAGGGTTTGTGACGCAAAACCCTAACCCTAGAGATGTTTTGCCGTGAAAACCAAAGAGAGAAACAAGGGAGATGGCGTGAAAATCAGAAATTAAAAGAAGATTACGCAAGAGATTTTCTAGGGTAATTTTAATGGAAAGATAAACCCTAGAAATGCTCTTGCCGTCCAAGCCAAGAGGAAAAGAAGGAAGTTGCCGTGATATTCATGAAGAAACCCTAGAGATTTCGGCAAAGTGATAAACCCTAGAGAGTTTTAAGGAAAGCCAAAGTGTGGAGATCAAGAAACGGCCAAAAAGGAGTCTAGATTCATCCAATATTTTCTCTAAAGATATTGTTGCCGAAATTGGTGAAGAAAATCAGAAAATATCTCTATATTTCGGCAATAATATATTCAGGGAATTAATATTGGAATTTTGTGATTGGTTGGAACACATCATAGGGCTTATGTGGCAAGCAAGCATTGGAGGAAAATTATGGAGAATTAACAAGTAATTGCCGTGAGAATTTTGAGGAGTGCACGGCTTGGAGACCAAGTTTGCCGTGCTCCTATATATACTCCCCTCTTCTCAACGTCGAGGGTTCGAATTCTTTACGTTAGACACTTGAGAAAAAAATCAGAAAATCTTCTTAGCATAGCCGTGAGTTCTTCCATCCTCTAGTCATCTCCACGAGTTCAAGCAAGGCCAAGGGAGAAGAAGCATAGCCGTGAGCATCCATCATCCATCTCCAACCTTGAAGCTTACTTTCGAGATTCAAGAGACCATCACATCAATCGTTCATCATCATCTTCATCCACGGTGTAATCCGATTCTCCCTTGTAACCTTTGCTTTGAATTTCGTTGGATATGAACTAGTTGACATATATGTTTGAACAAGTTATTATTTCTGAAATTTTATGATTAATTGAGGAATTTTCAGATTCTTTTATTGCGATTCAAAGTTGCTTATGTGTGATTGTTTGATTAAATTTGTTTAATTGATAACTCTTGTATGTTAATTCTAAATGGTTTGAAACTTTTAGGGTTTATGTATGAGTGGTGCTACGAATTTAAGAACATGAATCAACTTTTTGGTTTTGTGTTCTTGAATCGAAAAGTAGTAAAGGTTTTGTACAAAAATCGGATTTAATCAAAGAGGATTGCAATTAGGTGGACTTTTTCATACTAAGTTGCACACTTGAGTTGATAGCCTTTCTAGGTGCTTATTGCGTTGAACATGACATGATTGACTAGCTTTCTAGGGCTTTAATGCATGTTTGATAGGATTAGTCTTTGTGCTTTCACTTAGATTAATTAGCGTTGAAAAGTAAAATATGGGAATTGTTTGCTTTCTAACGATTTACATGATCAACTCCTTTTGCATGACTTTGATGAACAATATTAGGGTTTATTCGATTTTAATCATAAGTTTGGATTTGATATTTGTTCTCTCATTCCATTTGTATTTTTATGTTTTTGCATTTTAATTGTTTTGTTAACTTAGTTTTATTTTTGAAAAAACCAAAATCAAAAATACCCCCCTTTTTCGTAAATAGTGTATATATGTGTGAATATTATACTTTGTTTTAATTTTAATTGTTTAATTGTTTGACAATGACAGGTGTACCCTCAATCCCCGGAATAGAACGATCCCTATTTACTTATACTACTAACGATATTTTCAGGGTTAAATTATATGCTTGCTTTGAGCGTATCAGTGTTTCAGTTGCCAGGGTGTTCCAGTCTTAAACCAAAGTTTTGCTAACCTGTAACTAGCATTTTTATGATTTTTTTCATTATTGTATTAACTAAAAATATAGCCCACATGTTGTTGCGGATGCCAAAGAGTTAATGCATTTTATAATATGTCACAAATTTTTTCAGGGTTAACAATAAATTAACATAAGATGGATGTTGTCACGCCCCGAATTTTGAATAAATAAATTCAAATCCGAAACGCGATAACTTAACAATCACAAGAAAAACACATAGAAAATTTTTCATTTGTCTCAACAAAAGTTGTTGTCACCTTAGTGATGTTTCAAATCATTTTCCATCTCAACGACAAATCTACGAAAATCACACTCACTTCCCCTCAACATAAAGCATTTGTCAAAACGATGACCTCACGACTCATTTCACAACTCACTACAAATCTCAAACCACAACCGCACTTACAATTGAATTAAGTAAAATCAGTAATCCCGGCCTAGAAACTTAGTTCAGGAGATCACATTAAAACAAACAATTCAAAAGACAGTAATCCCTGCATATAACTTAGTTAAGGAGATTACAGTAAAACAAATAATAAAAATCATAATAATCCCTGCATAAAATTTAGTTCAGGGAATTATATTAAAACAATCAATTCAGAAACAGTAATCCCTGCATAGAATTTAGTTCAGGAGATTACCAAGAAAACAAACAATTCAATAATAGAAATAAATAGAAACATTTACCAAAAACATCAATTAATAATGCCAACCACCACACAGCTCATCACACAGATCACCACACAGGTCAACAACTCACACTAGAGTCGATGATCACCCATCAACATCAAAGTCGATGATCACCCATCAACTCCAAACTAAAGTCGATGGTCACCCATCGACTCCAAATAAATCATATTAACACGACTCACCCATAATATGAAAATCAAGTCCCTCTTGGACAATAAAAGAAAGAACCCACACGAACTCTCTTTGAAAACATGTATTCAAAGGCCTCATGTAACCCCCGTGTTACTCCCCTGAAATACAATTAAAAACGTGTATTCAAAGGCTTCATGTAACCCTCGTGTTACTCCCCTGAATATACAATTAAAAACGTGTATTCAAAGGCTTCATGTAACCCTCGTGTTACTCCCCTGAAGTACAAATAAAGACGTCTATTCAAACCCTCGTGTTACTCCCCTGAATATACAATGGCAGACAGACTAGAGCTCTAACTAAATCGTAGCCTGTCACCTCGGCCGAGGTTCAAACCTACGATAATGATTGCCTCTGTCACTACTTGTGACCCAGATCCGTAGATCCGAAAACATTTAAAGTCCCATGTGACTCAAAACTTTAACGAACTCGACTACTCATTCAACACAATAAGCAACAGTTCAAAACGATATTATGAATAAATCACAATTCACTCAAATCACAATGTCACGCCAACCAATATATATTCCACGTACATATATATATATGTAGTCATTCAACAAGAATGACCACTAATAGCAACTATAGTTTTACAAATTAACTACTCGAAAATCATTTTATATCAAAACATTGTTTTCACTTACCCATGAACCGTTGTCGATCAAGTTCATATATTTTAAAACAAATAATTTGTTTCGAAAATGATTTAACAATTAAACAAGCAATTCCGAGTAATAAATAAATCCATTCGTAAATGAACCACGTGAGATTTACTCACCTCAAATCCAGCTGCATCTTTAATACAGCCCAAAATCACATTCACAACCGTCCACCCAACCAAAACCGTCAATCACCTAATCAAAATACGATCCTATCTTAGCAATTGATTCATAACACACTCAAATGACGATCCAACGGTCGGATTCTCACGGATCGCCCTTGGGATCATCCTATCAAAATTATACGAAGATCCAACGGTCGGATCTTCGCGGATTGCAAATCGAAGATAAAGCGTAAAATCAAAACCCTAGCATGCATCAACTTTCTCCAAAATAACCTTATAATCCCTCACTTGCATTTGCCTAATTCAGTGGAATGGCACTCGGCGCTCATCCTACAACGGATCTCACCAATACTTATAGTGTCGAACACATATAAGTATAGATTTAAATGATCTTGGTTTGGCACACCAGGATTCTATCCTATTTCTTCTAATGAATGACATTTTACCACTTAATCATATTTCCAATCATCACTAAGAAAATAAGATTTGTGAATATTTGTATCGAATCTTGTAACATTTTTTACTTCAATTCAGGTTTATTTACATTGAATTATGCATTGAAGAATAGCTACGCACGCTACTTTGAGCGAAGCTTTCATGGACAACCACATCTTGGCATTTGCATATCTTTTCTTTCTTAAATACAAGAACCATCTCCAACTCAGAATTCATTATCTATATATTTGGATAAAACAAGGTAATTATCAAAGTATCCCTAGTTATGTCATCAGTTTAGCTAATTGTATTTATCACCAAATTAAACTAAGTAATTAATGTTTGTGCTTTGTGTAAAGCATGTATTCAACAAGACGTTGTGCTAAAGAAAGCAGTAGATGGCAACACCAACTTAACATTGTGGAAGGACGCATAGAGAGTAGCAACAAAACCAATTTGGGCAAGTATATATTCTTGCAAAAATTTCTGTAATTTTTCTATTGAAGATATATTGGATACACATATTCATTAGTGACAATTCTTTAAAGGGATGGTCCAAACTGTTAGGAAGACATTAGTAATATCAGCGGTTAATTCTCTATGAAAAAAACCAACTTAACATTGTGGAAGGACGCATAGAGAGTAGCAACGAAACCAATTTGGGCAAGGATATATTCTTGCAAAAATTTGTGTCATTTTTCTATAGAAGATATATTGGATACACATATTCATTAGTGACAATTCTTTAAAGGGACGGTCCAAACTGTTAGGAAGACATTAGTAACCAGCGGTTAATTCTCTATGAAAAAAGTGTTTTCATTTAGTTTAAACACAACACCCCAACATTATATAAAATGTAGTTTACTAAATTACAGACAAATATTTATTCGAACTCCATTTTTTTGTTTACTTCTTTTATTCAAACGTGAAATCTTTACATGTTTGACAAGCAATCTAAGCAATAATACATCTCAAATGAATATGTAGATTTGTAATCACTTATTCAAATGGAGCTGTGTTTACTATGCGCCTTATTCTTCCTAGCAGTTCATAGTGCATAATCATCAATATGCTGAAGGGAAACCCTTATATGGATTGTTGAATGTGAGAGCATTACCAGGACGTGAAAACACAATCTGCATCAAATTAATAACTTAAATTGGGTGATCTGAAGCACGTGTGACTAAGGCACACATAATACTTAAAAAGATCATAGCGAAGATCATATTATTGTATGTAGTGTATATTGTTATGCAAGATTAATTAAGTGTATATTATCCAACAGCGGAAATTCGAAAAATGTGTAGAGTATAAAAGTTACCTGGTAATCTCGAAGTGTATATGACTTGAAACCAGCAGCAAAATAATCAAAATAATATTCCCATGTCCGAATGAAATTTTCATTGAATCCAAGAGCGAGTATTTCACTATAAACAACAAAGAGAAATTGCACTGTATTAAAAGCTAAAATTGCAGCCGTCATAAATTATATTCCATTTAATTTCATTTGATATATATATACACACACATATAGACACTCACGCGCGCATGTAAATGAAAACTTTTGTTGGAGTATATGTTCAATGAAAAGCAAAGAACAAAGAGCAATAGTGAGCTTAATTAATAAGTAGGGAGTTCCATGTTCAGACAAGAAAGTTGCAATGAAAAATTTATGCCCATTGTTTATATCCTTTTCAATCCATATATAGACTTAAAAGTATATGATGCATATCATAATATTAATAAACCGTGCATGTCATGGTCCTCAAGAACCTCATTATAAATAGAATTCTTATTTATCTATTACACAGAAATTTGCCATCAGACTACAACTTTTTAACTCTGTCGACTCTTTAAGAAATTTTTTCTCCAACATCTTACTGTTTGATTATAATGAATTCTAATGTTTTTCAAGTGCGCGCTCTACACTGTGAAATGAAATTCTCATAATTTTAAAATAAAAACACTATAACAAAAAGTTAGACCTAATTATGAGATTGTTCTCATCTCATGATAACAGATTATACCAAAGTCTGGAAGCAGCCATGGTTGATGTTACCCTACTTTACAGATTAGACATCCACAAGGAATTATATATTCCTTTATTGAGTATAGGCAACTCTTCATAGTGCTTATCCGGTAATGATATAAACTAAAGAAAGACCAATCAGCCTTAACGGTTCATCTGGTATTATGTCACATCCCGAATTTCGAATAAAAAAATTCGTATCCGAAACGCGATAACTTAACAAGTACAAGAAAACACATAGAAAATTCTTCATTAAAATTAAGCGATAAAGCAAACTGAGCTCACTAACATCAATACGGACTTGTTCTTTAGAGTCACATATTAATTACAAAGAGTTTACAAATTAAACTGAACGACAATTCAATAAGTAAACACACTCATCACTCTCACTAAACAGCGGAAGATTAAAACTACAAGTACCCTTCAACGTCCACGCAACAGAAAGTACACCTCAGCTTCAACTACGGTTACACGAGATTCTAACATGCACAATAACCCTACACCATGGAATAGTGCACTGGGTTGAAACAACAAACCCGGTAAGCTTTTGAAACTCGTATGAGTAAACCTAAATAACCCCAAAACGTCTTTCCGACACGAGGACAACAATCATCACAATGATTAATTCCAACAATAAAATCCTTTTCGTTTTAAGGAACACACAGGTCACAACCGTGACAAAACCAATCATTCTAAATAAAAACCGATAATCCCTCACCCACTCACTCTATCTAAAGCCAAGAAATCACCCTTTTTAATTCCATTTACAATTACTCAATTGAAGAGTAATTTAAAGTAACCAAAATCAACCCTACAATTCATTCGAAATCAAAGTCCCACATAGACGACAAAAGAAAGGACACCGACACTCTCTTTTAAAAATATATACCCATGGGCACACGATAACTCAAAATTATCCCCCAAGCAGTATACTGTACTCAAAGGCACACGATAACACAAAGTTATCCCCCAAGTAGTACAGTGGCAGATAGACTAGAGCTCTAACTGAATCGTAACCTGTCACCTCGGCCGAGGATCAGCCTTACGATAATAATTGCCTCAAAACCAATGTGACAAAAGGTCCTTAGACCGAAACATTCAAAAAGTCCACTTGACTCGAAATGTCACATTCAACTCAAAATACTCTTTTCATACAATTACATCAATCACTCACATAATGAATCGTACTCCGTTACACTCAGCTCAAAATACTCTTTTACACAATAAGCTCTTCAACACAATAAAATCAACAATTACATGATATATTGTATTCCCGTAAAGAGTAAGTGCTCGAAATAATAATTCAATTAAATCACCATCATTACCTCACCCAATGTCACACCATTCAAATATATATTCCACGTAAATATACATATACGTAGTCATCCACTCAGGAATGGCTACTAATATCAACTATAGTTCACACACATCAAAAACAGATAAATTCATTTTTATACTTAAAAACTCATTTTCTTACCTATGAACCGCAGTCCTATGAACCGTAGTCGATCGAGTTCATATCATTTAAAAACAAATCTTTATTTGCATAAAACGATTTCACGATTTAGTGATAAAACGTACAAAAAGTAATTCGGTTCGTAAATGAACCACGTGAGATTTACTCACCTCTAAATCCAGCTGCATCTTCTCTAACAGCTAGGATAAATTACCGGACGTACTGTCAATCACCTAAAGAACGTACAGCCTCGATTCAATACACGAATCACAAAAAACAATTAAATTTCGAAACTCTCGAAACAATCCAAAAATTCGAAAGTGACGCCAATCGAGGCGAAACCTCATCCAAGACCACCCAAAGTCTCCGGAACAGTTCTACGGTCAATATATCAAAACTACAAGTCGATCGGATGGCCAGATCCACACGGATCGAAAACCGATCGAATCGAAAACCCTAAAACCCTAACATGCTCATACGAACTCCAACAATTATGTATTGTACATCAACATGTTCGCACGATGTGTAGATTGAAAAGAGGAACAGAAACTGTCCCTGAGGTGGCTGGAAGCCGCCGCACAGCGCCGCCAATCACCGAGTTAGGGGGTGAAACCTACCTGCAACTTTTCGTCTCAACATGCCTAACAACTTTCTCAACTATCACAAAGCTTGAATCGAAGTAAAAAGGGTCGAAATCTACCTCGACAGTTTGTAGATCGGGAAATTTCCCAGTTTTCCAGCGAGCCTCCGTTTTCCGTCCACATGTCAGTTCAGCTCCGATCCTTCGAGGAGCATGACCAGCATCAACAGGCGACTCCAAAAAGCCAAGTGGTTCGAGTTATGGTGGCCGGAGGAGGGAGAAACCGACGTTGACCCAAAACGAGGTAAGGATCGGGTCTGCCATGCACCGCCGCGTAGACGCCGAGAGGGGATGAGATGTTACCACAAGGAGGTAGAGGAGGAAGAGGCGACGCCATCGCCGGTGGTAGCTCGTCCAGAGGTGGCCGGACGGCGGAGATATCAGCCGGCGAAGTTTTGAGGCGATTTCCGGTGGGAGGAGAGAGAAGAGAGCTCGGGTTTCCTGTTTTGGAAACCTGGGCATTTTTGCAATTTCTGAAAAATTTCGTCCTTTTATCAAAAATGGAAACTTTTTCTGAAGCTCATAAATTCTTCATATGAACTCCGATTTTCGAGTTCCGCATATACACGAACTCGTATCGACGTGCTCTATGACTTTTGTGAAGGAAGTTTTCGGAGAAACCCAACGTATAAAAAGTCAAACTTCGTATACCCCCTAAAACGTGCATTTCGATTAATAAATCGTCTGAAATAATTTCGTTCTATACTCGAACCACCAAATCGTACTAACGAACACTTTATTAATTCTCAAAATTCCCAACAATTTAATAACGACTTTCGAGGTATTACATATTATGAACTAAACAAAGACTAGTTAGCCTTGACTATTAACAATATATTGGATGTAATAATTTATAAGGTACAGTTGGATATATTGATCAAAATAATTGAACAACTTCAAAATTGATCAAAACTGATCAAAATTGTGGACAATATGTTGATATTGCCACCGGGAGCAAGTAGCGGCCATATAGAGGACATCTATATTCTTGGCTTTCCACGTACGGTTTACCAAGTTTTTAGTGATGATCCTTCGGATCCTATTGCTGCAAATGTTCACAACAATTTTCTCAATTACATTGGAAATTATGAAATACACTAACAATATAATTTACGGAAAATTAATCTATGCACCCGCTAGCTGTGCAAGCGAATTAGCAGATCCAGACAACTTTTTTTTTAATAACAAAAAAATATACTTGATATTATCAAACCATCCAACTCTGTTGATGTAAGTGCACATCGGTGTACTGAATACTTATTACTCTATATAATATACTCATCAGAGTAAATTTCCTTTACATTGGAAAGGATATGGTAGTATATATGGTAGTGATGCGTCCGAAGAACTTGAATTTAACTATGCTGTCAAGCATTTATGAGGATTTCCAAGCCTTGGTGATTCTAATGAATTATGTTGGATAAACTAATAGATGTAACTTTTTAGGTTGGATAAACTGTTTTTCTATTGATGTTGGATAAACTGCTCATTTTTGAAGATCTGTTTTATTGCTTTATACTTTCTATTGAAATTATGTAGGATAAACTGTTTTTCGCTGAATATGTTTGTGCAATTAAATTTGTTTGTACTTCTTGAACATTCTTCGTTTGTTGAGTTTTTAATTTTTTTTAATTTTTAATTTTTATTTATTATTATTATTATTTTTTTATCAACTCTTGGTATTAATATTTTCCCATTTAGATTTTGTTGGTGTCCCCACTTTTAGATTAGAGAATATATTAGAACTTCATCATTAAGTGCACTTATTCCTTTTGGAAAATTTATGCCCATCGCGGCTTCTATCATTTTTGATCTATATACAGACTTGAGAGTATATGCTATATATCATAAATTCAAAATAAACTTGTGCATGTCAACCGCATTATACATAGAATTCTTATTTATATTGCCATCAGACTAATTAAAGACATGATCGACTATCTTCTTACCTCTGTCTCTCTAAGAAATTCTTTCTCCAACATCTTAGTGTTTGGTAATAATGAATTCCAATGTTTTCCAAGTGCTCCACACTGCAAAATGAAATTCTCATAAGTTAGAAATAAAACATTATGACAAAATGTCGGACCTAATTATGAGATTGTTCTCATCTCATGATAACAGATCATACCAGAGTCCAGAAGAAGCGGCCATGGCTGATGTTACCCTACTTAATGAAGGTAGACATCCACCAGGAAATATATATTCCTTTATGAAGTAGCCTGAATTTTGCCTGTACTCATCATATCGATCATCCGGCACAGATATGAACTAAGAAAGATCAATCACCATTAGCAATATGTTCGATGCCATCATTTATAGCAGTCAAATTTATTAGTCAAAATAGTGAAGCAACTTGGAGTCAAAATTGTCAAACACTACCTGGAGAATAAAAAGCCCATTTTTTGCCAGTACAGACTCACAGCAAGAAAAGAACTCATCCACAAATTCATGGCCGACATGTTCTAGCATCTCGCTAAAAAATGCAGCCACTAATCAAGAAATTTTCAGGAGTATAATGAATGGACTCAAGTTGGTAAGGGAAAAGTACTCACCAAGAAATGATTCTGTCATATTTGTGGTCAGAAGGCAATTGGCGGTAGTCACACAGAAGGAACTTGATCCGGTGCTGTTATAAATTAATTCAAATAACAAATCAAGTTTCTTGGAATAAATAAGTTTCTAAAGTTTCTAAAATTTGATACCTGAAGTCCAGCATCTTTCACTTTCTTTTCAGCAAATTTAAGTTGTTCCTCAGATAGAGTGATGCCAGTGTATCTGCAGCCCGTTTGTTTAACTGCTTCAATAGCTAAGGTTCCCCAACCACAACCAATATCTAGAACCTCATGGTTCTCATCGATTCTAGCCTAGTTTAATTGAAAGAAGAAACACTTTGAAATAGGAGACGAAAACAGAAATCAAACCCTTGACAGAATTCTCAAAATTGAACTCACCTTATCAATGAGAGTAGAGATTTTCCTAAGCTGTGCAGTATTCAGTTCCTCATCTTCTGTCTTAAGAATGACAATTTGACACAGAAAGAAAAAATATAAGTTACATTCCAATTAATGTACTTTCTTCCATGCAGTGTTTATTGTCGTAAACTGACTGGAAGCTGGTGATTCTGACCTTAAATATTGCAGTGGAATACATCATTGTTTCGCCCAAGAACAGCGAAAATAGTTCATTACTCTACAACACACAAAAACCGAATAGTGAACTTCCGTGAGCTAAAAAACCAAGTCTCATGCTAGCATGTCATTTAAATAGCTACTAAAGAGTAAAATCTATTCCAATACATACTAACTGATAATAGAGAGGTTAATTTTAAGTAAATCCTATTATTTCTATAAATTGTATACCAGATCATAATGATGAGAAATGTTCCTTCGAGCCTGTGCAAGACTATTTTGCGTAAAAGCATGCTGAAAGAAGTAACTGGCTGAGGCTATAGTGGCTGTGAAAAACAAAGGCTGCCACCATCCTCTACATAAAACCAACAATGTAATGAGACCTGGATGATTATTATCAGCTATATCACAATTCTAGTTTAAGATAATCGGCCCATTGCACCTTTTGTTGTTTGATTTTGAGGCATTAGAATCTCTGTTGGCAATGAGAAGCTGGAAGAAGAAACAGCAAGGCAAAATTTTATCAAAATCTGCATAGTAATGAGAATGAGATTGCAATGTTCAATTATCATACCATAAAAAGATTTAGAAGACCTCGGTCTTTATCATTGAAAGAAAAATCGCCACTGATATATGCAACTGCAATGCCTAAATCAGCCTGCAGTGTCATTACCTGTGAAATTAAAACTTCTCCTAATCAGTGAAAGTTCGTGAGGATTTAATGGTGTTTTCATATTTACAATGATCCGATATAATGTCTTCCTGAGCTTTAATTAGAAACCATTTCCTTTTAACTAGGATTCACATTATGCAGTGTCAAAGTCAGTTAAAAGTATATGCATACTTTCCAGTAAAACTGAGGACTGTGAACTTTGAGAACGGATTTTAGAGAACAGTCCTTGCTGCTTCCCTCAAAGGTCAACATTGTGCCTCCCTCTTCTAATAAGCTGCATACGAAACAACATTTAAAATATACTAATTGTATTCATATCTGATGAAACTTATTCCAGATGATGAAATGAAAAAAAAGTAGTAAAACAGTTGACATAGAAGATAGAAAAAGAAAAAACAAGTGGCATATGCAATGCAGGTAACAGTAAGCTTGTCACATACATGATCCAAGTTGAGGAAGTAGAATACATTTCAAGAACATAAGTATTACTCACATTAAACATCCGGTAGATATATAATGTCTAAGAAATGTAGTAACAAATAGGCGTGCCACTGTTTCTGTCAATGAAAGAGCCATATGTTTTGGGTTTCCCAACAGGGCACAACCTTTCCCAAGCATACCATGTGCTGCAGCCACTCCAGCCTGCAATTCCAATTTGCCAATGTATTAAGCTTCTTAATTCAACTAATTTACCATTCACTTCATCAATATGAATAATTACCGAGGAGGTCAATCACTCTTTCATATTTTATACCATAACATGTATCAGTCAGTTATACAATAATATGATCTGATAACTAACTCCTTCATATATACCTTTAGCCCATCCTCATGGAAGCCATAACCTGAAAAAGTGTATGATAGACTATCAGATGATTGATAAAAGCTAAAGCATAGTTTTAGCAACATAGGATAATATCAGCTCGGAGAAATGAAAATTGAGGTAGTTCTGAATCTCACCCTGGTATGCTCCACAAAACCAAATTCCTCTCTTTCCTTGAATATGAGGAAGCTCCAGCGAAGCTTTCGATGCAGCAACAGATAGGACCGGATGGCTTGTTGACCACTTAAGCAAGGTGTGGTTTGGTGTATGATCTGGATTGAGTGTCACAAGATATGGTTGACGTGTTTCGCTGAGGTTCTGCACATTCAAAAATTCCAGGAATGGTTAAGTCTTCAACAGAAGAAGGGAGCAATTTCAAAGAGGAAAGTTCCACAAATTCTTACTGAACACATAATTTACCTGAACCTGATTGAGCCAGTATGTCAAACATACTTTGTTGTCAGTACTTCCAAGATAGTTTAATGCACTCCATGCTGCTAGATTTTGGGGCATAAAATTTTTGTCACGATGAAGGAAAATATCACTGCCAATAGAGTTGAACAATGTTATGCATTCATTGAATTAGCTAGGAGACCAAAAAAGCAAACCAACTTCAGCATTTACCCTCTTTTCCAAAATAAGAAAAGGTAGATAAATCAAAGTAAATGATCAGGTGCATATTATAAGTTGATTATTTTTCAGAGTACACATCAAGTGACCAGCAAGACATAGCTAGCAAGATTACAGACTTACAGGTACTAATTTGAAGAGGTGCAAGTGATAATACAAAGGTATACCAGTACACATATTGGAAGGCGCCAAGTATTCTCAGTTCATCCGGTGTTGCCTGTTCTCCTAATATTCTCACGGCTTTGGGGGCTTGGATAGCTAGAATGCATCCATTGTAAATTTCCTCAAAACAATCTCCAGTAAAAACAGTGCAACCTGCTATCTCTCATGGAAACTCTATTAATACAATTGAAGAGAGGATCAGAAATAGGAGTCTCAACTATCCATATAACCACTCACCGTCATCAGTTGTGGAAACTTTATGCACCTCAGAGCCGGTTCTTATCTGACACCCTTTACTCTCCAACACTTCTTTCACCTGAATTTGTTAACCAAACATGAGCTAGAGACAAGAGTCCTAGAGAAACTGATACGCTAAAAGCAAGCGCATAATTTAACCCTGAAAAGATCGTTAGTAGTATAAGCAAATAGGGATCGTTCTATTCCGGGGATTGAGGGTACACCTGTCATTGTCAAACAATTAAACAATTAAAATTAAAACAAAGTATAATATTCACAAATGTATTCACAAAATATAAACATTTTACACGAAAAGGGGGGATTTTGTTTTTGGTTTTTTTTTGGAAATGAAACTAAGTTAACAAAAACAATTAAAATGCAAAAACATAAAAATACGAATGGAATGAAGGAACAAAGATCAAAACCGAAACTTATGATTAAAATTGATTCAAACCCTAATATTGTTCATCTAAGTCATGAGAAAGGAGTTGATCATGTGAAACATTCGAAAGCAAATGAATTCCCATTTTTTACTTTTCAATGCTAATTAACCTAAGCGAAAGCACCTAGATTAATCCTATCAAACATGCAATCAAACCCTAGAAAGCTAGTCAATCATGTCATGTTTAACGCATTACACATAGAGAAAGGCTATCAACTCAAGTGTACAACTTAGTATGGAAAAGTCCACCTAATTGCAATTCTCTTTAATTAAATTCGATCTTTGTACAAAACCTTTACTACTTTGATTCAAGTTTACACAAAACGAAAAGTCGATTTCATGTTCTTAAACCTAGCACCATTCATATCGAAACCCTAAGTGTTTGCAACCACATAAGATTAAAATACAAAAGTTATCTATAACGCAAATTTAATTAAACAAACCCACATAAGCAACTCTCGAATCACAATATATGAATCTGAAAATTCTCAATTAATCATAAAAATTCCAGAAATAATACTTTGTTCAAACATATATGTCAACTAGTTCATAACCAACGAAATTCAAAGCAAAGGTTACAAAGGAGAATCGAATTACACCGTGGATGAAGATGAGATGGATGATTCACGTTGTGGATTCTTGAAACTCGAAAGCAAGCTTCAAGGATGGCTATGGATGGAAGTGCTCACGGCTTCTCTTCTTCTTCTTTGGCCTTGCTTGAACTCGTGGAGATGACTAAACTTGAAACTAGAGGATGGAAAGGAAAATGGAAAGGAAATGGAGAGACAAAGAAGATGGAATGGATGAAGGAATGTCCTTTCTTCTTTGTTGTAGCCTCTATTTATAGGCTACCAAGCAAAACTATTTGGATTTAAACAAATGATGATATGTTAGGTTTGAGCATTTAAACATTAATGGAATTTATTAGGTTTGAATATTTAAACACTAATGGAATTTGTTAGGTTTGAATATTTAAACACTAATGGAATTTGTTAGGTTTGAGTCACTTTCTACTCATTTTTCCTTCAATTAATTCTCCACCAAGACTTCAGATTTTGCCCGTGACTTCTTCATATGAAATGATCCATCATGAGTGTAGATCATTCTGTAAAATTTTCAGAATTTATCTCCATGTGTTTGGGCCGGAATTTCTGCTGGACTCCTTACAGGTCCAGTTTTCCAGTTTTGCTTCTGCAGAAAATTGGGCTGACTGTTTGAAGGCCTTCCACTTCTTTTTGGCTCTTGCACTCTTCATAAGAAATGTTTCTTAGGATGTCTAGAATGGATCTGGAAGGTTTCAGCTCATTTGAAGTTCATTTGGTCAGGTGGTCGCTCCTTCTTCCTTGCTTGGCTTGGTTTCTCCTAGCCGGAGTAGGAAAATGTGTAAAGTTGACCTTTTTAGTGCATTTCCATTTTTCTCCATCATTTTATGGACCTAACACTTATTTCATCATCATCTACTCCAATGTACCTAAAAATAAAAATTGAATTAAAAATCGATTCGTTAAGGAATTAACTAAGCAAAATGTGAGGAATTAACTATTAAAATACCACATTAAAATGCTCCTATCAAATTCCCCCACACTTAGCTTTTGCTAGTCCCTTAGCAAAATCAAAAACTAACAAACCAAAAAGACTATGACACAAAACAAAGAAACCAACGAAAAAATTGACTAAGTATGGAAACAAAAACACAAAGACTCAAAGAAACCAAAAACGTAAAACACAAAGCAAAACACAAAGAAAAAAAAAAAAAAAAAAAAAAAAAAAAAAAAAAAAAAAAAAAAAAAACGTCACACATAAAAGAGTAAATTCAAAGACAAAGACCATGATGTTGACATCACAAAGACCTCTATTGCCCTTTAACATATTGTCTCAGAAATCTCATACTTTCAAGACACCAAGATTAGCACTTAACCAAGAATCACATCATCAAGATATTCAAGAGGTAATTACAAAATATAATCCACATATAAGCATGTAAGACTTGGGAGTAAACAATGGTGGTGAGTGGAGCTCAACATATTTCAAACAAGTCATGATTCAAACCTCACATGGATATATCACTCTTTCTTCTCTAAGATTCAAGGCTCATGCTTAAAAGCTTATAATCACTCAATTATATGTGAGAGAAAATATTTTGAGGCAATCAAATAGCTCACATATATAAGAAACAAAAAGCACTTTGTGAATATAATTTTTTTTTTTTTTTTTTAAAAGATCTCATGAAAGATATCAACTACTTGCACGAATGGACCCAAGCCATATGTTCAACTCTTGTAACTCATCTCCACATCAAAGGCTGTTCCATCTTAAGGATCAAGAAGGTCTTCTCAAAGGTTGTAATGGGGCTAAGGCTCAAGGTTTTAAGAAATAAAAGGGTAAGGAATTTTAACAAAGTATCCTAAAAACCTAGCAGAGCTCATGTTGATGTAGAGAGACTTCTAGAAATCCACCAAGGCATAACGTCATACTCATGAGGCTTTATAAAAGGGCTTAATGTCTTCATCTTCATTCTAAACTCCCTTTGATTCTAGTGAATTGGACAAAGACCAAATTTTTCGATAGTGGGCATTCAATTCAAAACAATCTCCAAACTCACCAAGTATGGGGGACTAAAATCCATAAACATTCTTTTTTTTTTTATATTTTTTTATTTTTATTTTTTTTTATTTTTTTATGGACAAGTCTACCCCCACACTTGAATTTTCACCTCTTCTTAATCCTTGTCACCATCATGTAGTAAGTCTCAAAAGATAGCTCCACTAAGTTTTTAGAACAAAGGGTAGGATTATAACTATACTAAGGTTCAGGGGTTAAGGATTTTTAGGGTGATGAAAGAAAAGGCTTAATGTAGGCTCAAAGGGGTTTATCTAAGGGGGTCCCACGACGGGCACAAATAGGGACACAGGCTTATTTGGCAATGGTGGTAGTTCCTAGGTGCCTCTATCCTTTCCAGAATCAGGGCCATGTATTGACAAAACGTCTTAACAAGCACAAGAGCGAATTCTAGCATTCTCTAGTCCATTAAACTTAATCTATGGCATGTAATCAATCAAGATGAAAGAATAATGAGATCAACAGAATCATCACCAAGAAAATAAGAGTATAATTCATTTTTTTTTCCATTAATCACTCAACAAAGAAAGGGCACATGGCTCAAATTCTCACAAGGGTTATTATGAATCATAACTTATCATCCACATGTTCATATTCTGTACCAAAGTTACGCATGCACCATATCTACTACACATTCATATGCTTTTCATAAATCATAATTAACCAAAGAATATCATCAAATATTATCCCAATCTTGTGATCCTCTTTTAGCCTTAATTTCAGAGATATAAGCTCATCCTAGACAGTTAAAAGGGCATCCTATGACTCAAAAATAAAAACAAAGGACTAAGACTCAATAAATAAAATCAAAGAAATTTTTTTAATTTTTGACATTTTTCGATTTTTTTGTATTTTCCAATATATCTGACTCAAAATAAAAGACTCAAATATAAATCCCTTCCCCCACACTTAAATATTGCATTGTCCTCAATGTAATCAATCATAAGCATGCAATGAAACAAATAAGCATAGATAGAAGACATTTATGAAAATAAATCCTAAAATAAAAACAAAAGAGAAAAAAATAAAAAATAAAAAGAGATAGGGAAAGAGAAAGCAAATCTGTGTAGGTAGACTCCTTCACAGCTACTTCTGAATTGGGTTGCCTCCCAAGCAGCGCTTGAGTTTAACGTCTTTCAGCCAGACAGAATAGAAATTAGAAAGTTAGTAACTATAATTAACTAAGAAATACAAAATATACAATTTGGGAGATATTTTTTTTTTTTTTTTTTATTATTATTTTTTTATTTATTTATTTTTGTTTTTTTTTTTTTTTGTAAAAAGCTGAATTTAATAAGACTGAATGAATGCATTTTATTTTATTATTTTTTTATTTTTTATTTTTTATTTTTTTTATTTTTTATTTTTTATTATTATTATTTTTTTTTTTAAAATATAGGACTCAAAATGAAAGACAAAAATATTTATAGGATTCAAAATGAAAGACAAAAATATAAATCCCTTCCCCCACACTTAAATATTGCATTATCCTCAATGTAATCAATTAAAAGCATGCAATGAAATAAGTAAGCATATAGGGATGGAATTTACGAAAATAACTACTAAAACAAAAAGAAAATGGAGGAGTAAAAGGGGAAGAGAAAGCAAATCTGATTATATTCTGAATTGGGTTGCCTCCCAAGCAGCGCTTGTATTTTACGTCTTGCAGCCAGACGGTACCTACATTAAATAAAGTTAGTAACTTAATATTAACAAAGAAATACAAAAAAAAAAAAAAATAATAATAAACAAGTAACTATGAATTACAAACTACAAGTATAATTAACAAGTATTTTGTACATAAGACACAAGTTAAGTACACAAGTGAGTATAAAACGTAAAAAGTATTTTTACAAGTATAAAGTGTGAAACAACAAAATAATTTACACGTAAAGAGTATGCACAAGTATTTCTTTTGTTATAAACATTATTGATATCAAATCTAATTCCAAGCGGTAAATCAAGTGGACGTGCGGCCCAAGTATAGTCGTCTAGACACAAAGTCCCTCCTACATCCGTTGGGCAACCTTACTGAAATGGCCAGGTAGGGGAGGGTGAACACGAGAGGAAAAATCCATTTTGGCATGAGCTAAGCCCATTTATAAGCACTTCTGGATTCAAAAACCCGTCATGAACGTTGTCCCCTTCCTAGACACCATCTCACATAGGATATTCTTACTAGGATGTAAAAGGTCCTAAGTGTGTTAGACAGTTCAATGAATGTTAATAAAGGCCGCCCTCAACCATAAGGGACCTGAACTAGGTACCAATAAGGGGTTTAGGCCAATATTAATAAACACGACTTCACCTATTCCTTCTTTAATTTACAACTCACAATTAAACTCGTATTCAACAATAAAAAAAAACAACCTAGTTAATTTAAACTAAGTATCAAACAGTTTATATACAACAATTATAAACAAAAACAAGTGATTTTTCAATTCCCCGGCAACGGCGCCAAAAATTGATACGCTAAAAGCAAGCGCGCAATTTAACCCTGAAAAGATCGTTAGTAGTATAAGCAAATAGGGATCGTTCTATTCCGGGGATTGAGGGTACACCTGTCATTGTCAAACAATTAAACAATTTAAAATTAAAACAAAGTATAATATTCACAAATGTATTCACAAAATATAAACATTTTACACGAAAAGGGGGGATTTTGTTTTTGGTTTTTTCGAAAATGAAACTAAGTTAACAAAAACAATTAAAATGCAAAAACATAAAAATACGAATGGAATGAAGGAACAAAGATCAAAACCGAAACTTATGATTAAAATTGATTCAAACCCTAATATTGTTCATCTAAGTCATGAGAAAGGAGTTGATCATGTGAAACATTCGAAAGCAAATGAATTCCCATTTTTTACTTTTCAATGCTAATTAACCTAAGCGAAAGCACCTAGATTAATCCTATCAAACATGCAATCAAACCCTAGAAAGCTAGTCAATCATGTCATGTTTAACGCATTACACATAGAGAAAGGCTATCAACTCAAGTGTACAACTTAGTATGGAAAAGTCCACCTAATTGCAATTCTCTTTAATTAAATTCGATCTTTGTACAAAACCTTTACTACTTTGATTCAAGTTTACACAAAACGAAAAGTCGATTTCATGTTCTTAAACCTAGCACCATTCATATCGAAACCCTAAGTGTTTGCAACCACATAAGATTAAAATACAAAAGTTATCTATAACGCAAATTTAATTAAACAAACCCACATAAGCAACTCTCGAATCACAATATATGAATCTGAAAATTCTCAATTAATCATAAAAATTCCAGAAATAATACTTTGTTCAAACATATATGTCAACTAGTTCATAACCAACAAAATTCAAAGCAAAGGTTACAAAGGAGAATAGGATTACACCGTGGATGAAGATGAGATGGATGATTCACGTTGTGGATTCTTGAAACTCGAAAGCAAGCTTCAAGGATGGCTATGGATGGAAGTGCTCACGGCTTCTCTTCTTCTTCTTTGGCCTTGCTTGAACTCGTGGAGATGACTAAACTTGAAACTAGAGGATGGAAAGGAAAATGGAAAGGAAATGGAGAGACAAAGAAAATGGAATGGATGAAGGAATGTTTCTTAGGATGTCTAGAATGGATCTGGAAGGTTTCAGCTCATTTGAAGTTCATTTGGTCAGGTGGTCGCTCCTTCTTCCTTGCTTGGCTTGGTTTCTCCTAGCCGGAGTAGGAAAATGTGTAAAGTTGACCTTTTTAGTGCATTTCCATTTTTCTCCATCATTTTATGGACCTAACACTTATTTCATCATCATCTACTCCAATGTACCTAAAAATAAAAATTGAATTAAAAATCGATTCGTTAAGGAATTAACTAAGCAAAATGTGAGGAATTAACTATTAAAATACCACATTAAAATGCTCCTATCAGAAACCATTTACTTTCAGTTCAGACCTTGAAACTGTTTTTCTTTTTTCTTTTTTTATTTCAGGTTTTCTTTTTTCCACTAGTGGCATCAAGTATATAAGCTTATTGGCAATATTGATTACTTCAAAAGTAAAAGATTAGTACCTTCTTCACATAACAATGTGAACCCCATTTGATGGTAAGCCACTGTGGGCCGCCAAATAGCTGCAGGATAACTCTTAAGGTATTAAAATGGAAACTAAAACATCAAAATAAGCTTTCTGGTCTCTAATTTATCATGCAATACATGCTACTTTAAAAAAATATTGGCTTTTTAATTAAGTTCAGCTAAAAGGAGATGAAAAATGCACCTGAAGTAGATGATGATTGCGACAAACCGAAAGCACAGAGAAAGCTGAGAAGCTTATAACTCCTTCTGAAGGACACGATAAGATTGAACTACATATTGGAATCTGCAGGTGAATAATCACATTACTTTGCCACCAAGTAACTAATATTACATCGTGACTTAGAAAAAGCTCTAATTAAAGATATTCCAGATTTACAGCTACGTTTTAGTGAATTCATGCATAACTCACAAGGTAAGCCTTCTGAAATAGTTCAGAGTAGTGATGTGACTCAATAAACTGCCCTAAGGTTTCATTCCGGTCAATGTCTGGGTTACTCTCACGCACCTCAAGATAACTGCAAGAAAAATCGAATACAGACATCAATATGACATCTCACAGCAACAGGACATTTTGAGACATGGCATTTCAGAAACCATTCGAGTTACTTACCTGATCAAATCATGTTTAAACTTGGTGATTTCTCGAAGCATTTTCCAGAAGTATGGGTTGAACAAGTTCTTCTTTTCTGCAAACAAGCTTGAGAGACTATTTCGACTACCCCATTCACAGCCCCGTCCTTTATCTAAACTCACTGAGAAGGACATGTTGCATGTCTCCATATCCACTCCAAGGCTCTCAAAGAACTCCATCATATTTGGAAACATTACCTACATTCCAATTTTAAATTTTCATTTCACAAGTCCACAAACCAACATCAACGTTATTCATATGTATTTTATTTTGTAGTAATTGATAGATTATTTGTGAGGATGATCATGAGGAGAATTAACATTGACCAATTAATCAAGAAGGCTGGATCATTGAAGCTTCTTTTGTATTATTTTTGAGTTTAGTATAAACTGTCTAGTGCAAGTTTGAGGATTGTGTTTATAGAAGTTGCACAACTGATCTAACATATAGAACTAACTCTGTGCATACATTTACATTATGTTAAAATTCAAGTCAAAAATTACCAAAACAAGCAGATGGTTAATAATCGGATAATAAGAATATATTTGCAGAATTAGGAAAGAGACTCAGAGAACAACTAGAGTGCTACTTACATGATTGAAGACCATGAAACCAAGGTCCAAATCAACACCATCATATGTGACAGTCCTGGCATGATCACCCAGGTAGTCTTTTTTCTCATATAGAACCACTTCAACGCCTTCTTTTGCAAGAAAATAGGCTGAGACCAAACCACTAATACCAGAACCAATCACTGCCACTTTCATCTTTCACTTATCTTAGTTCTACTTCGAATCCTCCTGCATGAATATGTATGTGAGTTAACAACCAGAGAAATGTATGTGTACTTGCTTAGGAGCATATATAGAGAATATTGTAAAACTTTTCAGGAAAATATAGGAAAATTTAAAGGTTGAACCTGAGCAGAATTTCAAGATACTCTGCTCTCTCTAGTATGTTCAGATTCAAAAAAGAAATAAGCCAATTAAGTTTAACCTCCAGCCAACTATTCTTTTTTTTGCAGCTTTGAGTCTTAAATAAAGAAATAAAGGTATAAAACTCAATTATAGAGTGTCGGTAGCCACTAATACAAAACAGTTGATAAAGAAGAAAAAATAAAGTCAAGCGACTGATAGATTGTACGGTAATTAAAACGAGACTTGTCCATTACTACTTTGAGACTTTTTGAGTATGGATAATGATTTGATTGATTTCGATGTTTGTTATCTGTTTATTATATTGATATAATGTTTGTGCCAGATCAAATTTTTGCTTTTTACTAAGCGGGGTGTAATTTAAGAGTCTACAAGATTTTTTTGTATTTTGAAAGTCTATGGGTATTCAATTGAGATTTTAACAATCCTTTCAAATCTTGATGTATTCAATTAAGATTTAAAATTATCCATTCAAATTTGCAGATATTCAAAATTAAACGGATTTTTAAGAATTTCATTAAATGTTGGATTTTGGAGGATTTTATAGTACTTTTTATACATATCAAAACTCAAAAACAATCCAACCACTTCCCAAGAGATTTTGATGGATTCTTTCTCACTCAAAAAATGAAGAAGCTATTCACCAAAAAAAAGAAAAAAAAGAAGAAGCAGCTCTCAATAGGTGACACTCATCCATTTTGTCTTAGACCTATCTTCCCACTATTCTCCTCTGCCTCTACCTCTGCCTCTGCTCTCATCTAATAATTTTTTTATTTTTATCACTATAGCTCTGGAAGCCTTAATCCTTTTAGCTAATTAAGCTCACTTTCAATGGTATTGTTAAGATGATACATACACACATGTTTCTTTTTTTTTGAATCAAACCGGAAGCCGGGTGTCGATATATATATATAGATATATATATATACATGTATAGATATATATATATATATACACACACACATACACACATGTTTCTTTTGTAAATTAGATATGAAATAAATTATGTCATTAGTTTACTACTTTATTTTTTGTGTAACATTTTGGTTGATTAGTTTTCTCTTATTATTCATATATATATATATAGACACACACACTTTTTTGTCACTGATATAGCATTATAGTTGGATCCATACATCCATTACTTTTAAAAAAGAAGAAAAAAAAAAAGGGCTAAATACTGTTTAGTACCCTGTGGTTTGTGCCCAACATCAATTCAGTCCCTCGATTTTCAATTTCATCAAAACCACCCCTACACTAGTATTTCTCGTTTAATAGGTCCATCAGTCATCATTCCGTCAAATCTAGCCGTTAACCTGCTGACATGGCATTTCCAACTCAGCAAAGTGGGGCCCACATGGCAAGTAAAATTCCCTAATTAACCCTGACTCTATTCAAACCCATATGACAGCCCCAAATTGGTCGGGTTGGTCTCGGACGCCCAAAACCGGGGCTAAGAAGGCCAGAACTGGGTCAGGAACAAACATGAATTCCGACAAGTTGAAGTTGAACTTCGGTTAGGAGGGGAAAGGGGTTGTCTTGTTTGAACCCATGACGCCGGCTTCAGGTCTTTTAGGGAATGGTGAGGCGGCTACAGACCTGGTGGTCTTCGTTTGTCAAGTCGCGAAGTGAGGAAGGAGAATCGAAGTGGAGAAGCTTCATGGATTTCCGGCGAGCTTTCCAGATTCCAGCTGTTTCGAGACCTTCAACTGGTGGCCGTACCTTCCTCTTGACGTCGTGGATGTCCTTGTGGTGTCGGATTGTCCCAACAATGAAGCATGAGTGAGAATCAAAGGAGAAATGGTGAAGGGGTTTCACGGTAGGTTTCCTTCCTTTTCCGGCGACCTTCAATTTCAACTCACATATCAAAATTGGTCTACTTGTCGAGCTCTACATGCTTTTGCACTTGAATTGCAGTTTGGTTGAGATTTGGAGAAATTGGGATTTTTTGCAGTTTCGGCCACCGTGTGTGGCTACTATGCACGGCGGTGATTTAGTCTATTTTGGCCATTTCTCATAGCTTTGATCACTTCTAGTAGCATAATTAACTGAAATTGAAGAAGTGGGTGAATAGAAGACAAATCACTGGAGTTAAGAGGCAAAGTTGCATAACGCTGATGCCAAGCTAGCTGAAGTCAGCCAGAAAAGTTCAGAGATAGAAAGCATCAGACTGGAACTGAAATTTTTTTTTTTTTTTTGAATAAAGAGCTGAATTTTTTAGCAAAGGTTAATTAGGGAATTTTACTTACCATTTGAGCCCCACTTTGCTGAGTTGGAAATGCCATGTTAGCAGGTTAACGACTAGATTTGACGGAATGATGACGGATGGACCTATTAAACGAGAATACTAGTGTAGGGGTGTTTTTGATGAAATTGAAAATTGAGGGACTGAATAGATGTTGGGCACAAACCACAGGGTACTAAACAATATTTAGCCCAAAAAAAATAACCTACCAAAAACATCATAAGGACTTGTAAAATATAAACAAATACCAGTAAATCAATCCATTAGAATCAATCAGAGTTCATATAGAATTTAAAAAATCTGTAGATTAAGTAAATCCATGGATTATAAAAACTCAAACAAAATCTTTTAAAATCTGAATTGAATACCCCCCCCTAATTCTTTTCTTTGATCTAGCTTAAATGAAATTGATAATTGACCATATTATTAGTGTTTTTCAACAACAAAATCAGAGTCTATAATGTTTAATAGATTGTAGATTTGACAACTAATAGTTTAATAGTTATTTGCGTTAACTTGTTTATATTGCACAAACAGCAGGCCAATAATGGAGGCAATAATGGAGTGTTCGAAGGCATATGTTTCAGGCAGATGCATGCTTCTTCAATGGTGTTGTAGGAGGCTAATTCATCCCATAATCCTTTCAATTTTGTGTAGTAAGCAGATAAAGACGTACAACTAATCTTGTGTGCGAAAGGCTATGTCTCTCTTGATCTGAAAAATTCGAGGGGCATTACTTTGAGAAAAATGTTCATGCATTGAGATCAATCCACACCTCATGTGCGGTTTCAGCATAGATGACACTGTTGGCAAGGTCAGGCTCGAGTGAGTTTAGGATCCATGATAAGATCATATCATTGCACCTCTTCCACTGTTGATATTCATTGGGTTGCGTAATTGGTGACGGCTTCTTAATTGTGCCATCAATGAATCCTGATTTGTTTTTTGTGCTTAAGGCTATGCTCATGGAGCGGCGCCATGTGCCATGTGCCATAATTATCTCCAACCAAAGGTTTTGATACCAAAACCATCCCTGGGTGATCTGAATGATGAATGAAATAGGGATTGGCGGTATCACTGCTGTCTTGAGCATCATTTCCCTTGGTATCCATCTTATCATTGTCTGAGGGCGTGCTTCCTTCTCCTATGGTGAGATAAGTGTTTGCCGGCTAGGGTTTATTTTGGTGGCTACGGTTTATCTTGGCTGCTAGTGTTGATGAGGGTTGTATGAAAAGAGCCGTGATGGCTCTGATACCATCTTAAATTTGGTATCAATGAATAGATGTGTATATTGATTGAATGAGATATTACAAATATATAGGAGAGACTGATTGCTCTCCAAGCAAGGATATTCTATTCTCCAGAATTCTATGCTAGAGAACTAAACTTGGTAAAATCAGGGACGGAACCAGGATTTTAAAGTAGGCTGGGCTAAATTCCATTTGATAAAAATTCCGAAAAATATGAATATAAATAACTTAAATTTTGTACAATCCAAAATCAACTCATAAAACAAGTAGATGTAATTACTATATATAAAAATGATAAAGTTAAATATGCAATCAAGTTTTCAATTATGTTCTAATTATGATGCGGCTCTTGGACTTCTAATAGGGTTTGAAATTTAGTAGGCTCTGTTAGACTTCTAATAGGGTTTGGATATATATTTGTCGAAAAAAAAAATAGGGTTTGGATTTTTATTAGGCTAGGCTCATAGGCTGTTTGACTTCTACACTACTCCTTAGCCTTAAGTTTTTGACTGGGCTAAGATAGATAGCCATTGGATATTAATGATAATTAAGTCTATCTCATTAAAAAAAAAAAAATGTTGCTTGGGCAATAGCCTATAGCCCAGTTACCTATACACCATCCTCCGTCCTTGGGTAAAATACTACTACTACATGATTCCTTTCCTTTTACGCCTCAATAGAAAGAGATATGTGCTATAGGTTATAGACTCTAGTGTTAGTACCAGTATGCCATATTTTATATACATACAATTGTATTTATCAAGAACGATTCTTAGGTAGGGGTGAATGAGCATATTCACCCTCTCTTGCGATTAACGCATAATAACTTTATAATTTTCTAATTCAACAATTCATGTTATATAACGTAATACAAAGATTAGCTCTGTAAAAAATCAATCAAATTGAAGACCTTTTAGTTATTCATTTTTATGAAATACATGGACGGTTCATCATAGTAGTAGTAAGTGTTGTTAGAACCATCCAATTGTTTGATTCAATTAGATAATTAAACGATTTCCGATTCGATTGATTTTTTACAGAGATGATCTTTAAAGGATAATTTAAGATATAGACCGTTGGATTATAAATTAATTAAGTAAAAATATATTAATCAACAACGGGGTTGAATATGCTCGTTCACCCTAGGGGTGAACTTAAAAATTGTTCATTTATCAAACAACAAAAAGAGGAAAGTATGTCTTGATCTAAATTCTAATACGCATATATCAGACATAATGCATGATAAAGAGTTAGAAACTATTATCGCACGAATTCTGGAAACAATGTTCTCGTTTTCTTTTAAATTCACTTTAGTGGAACCTCACTACAAGAAAAAACATGTTTAACAACATGCAATTCACGTTGTCAGTCACTTTTGACAACGTTTGGCGCATGTTGTAGATGCCAAAGTCATTCAAAGTCCACGAGTCCTTAACATCGTGCTTTGCACGTTGTCAATAAGAGGCGAAGCATGTTGTTGTAATTATTCAACAATGAGCTCTGCACGTTGTCATAAATTTTCGACAACGTTTCAAGCGCATGTTGTAAGTTTTAACAACACTCTCAGCATGTTGTCTTTAGTTTTCAACAGCATACATGGTATGTTGTCATATTACTGGATACGTTGTTATAAATTTCAGTACATATTATTGCACCCAATTTGCTGGGCTCTGCTTTCTTGTACCTCTATAAACACATTCACCATTACTTAAACACATTCACATGCCAATATTAGTACACCCTAACCATGTATGAAAAATATACATTTCATTAGGAGTGCGGAGTGCCACATTCTCTTATACATATGTTCTTTACAAAACAAGCATGACAAAGTATTGGATTCTTTGTTCATCAGCATTGACAAAACATGCATGGTACTTCCTGACCTACATAAATTCTCTAGTAAAGCAAAATGTACCTGCTACTTCAACTACTAAGGGAGCATTTTAATGGAGCTTTTGGGCCATGCAAGAGTGCTTCCTATAGCTTCACCAAGTTGTTTGGCATCCATGGTTGCTCTATACACTTCCATAGTCTGATACTTATCAAACACCACATCAACCCAAACCTTCCAATAATCTCGTCCAAGAGGCACACAATGAACTTTTGTACTTGGATTTGTTGAAGAGATCTTCCCTTCAGCCACCACTTCATCTTCTTCATAATTGTTCCAATTCAAAAGTGCACATCTTCTATTTTCAAGATCATTGCTTGGAGCATTGATTGGTCGACTTGATTGTTGTGACTACAAATTTCCTCTAAAAATTTAGAATAAAGTGGACAGCTCCCCTCATAATTTATTATTATTATTTTTTATCTGAAAGTTTTGACAGCGTTCGTCACATGTTGTAATTCTGAAAAAAATTTGACAACGTGCATGTCTGCTTGTTGATAACTTAATTGACAACTTGCAGATAACAACACGCAAAGTAGGTTGTTGATAACCAAATTAACAACATGCAAATGACGCATATAGTAATAAATGGTTTTCTACAACGCACATTCTTTGCCCGTTGTGGAATACTGTAAGTAACAAGGAACATTTACAGCATGTTGTTATTCTGATGTTGTGGTAGACTACTTTTCTTGTAGTGCCTTAATGGTTGGGTGAGTGGTAAAACAAAGAATTCCATGGGATTTCAAATAAGTATTTTGACAATCTTTCTGATGATTGTCCTGTAAAGTAACAGTCCTCAGCTTCAGATGAACACAATACATACTTGTCAATATCAACTCCACTACTTTCCCAAGAAGTCTTGTTACCATATGGGATTTCACATCATACCAAACAGATGGTAACAGCAATTTGTCCTGATGTTATTGAGATTATTGAACCTGCAAAAGAAGGATACCAGCTTACTTTAAGGCTTGATTGTCTAAACTGCCAAACGGAAAAGGTTTGATGATCCTTCACGTTGCCCCATCAATACATACAAACATTTAATCATACAGCCTGTCTTAATTAATATGGATTTTTTTTTCCTACGTAAGTCAGTATACATTGACTGCATTTCCTTGCTGTTACATTCACAATTTCGTTTTTAATAAACCAGTGATTAGTTGTTAGCCAAAAGAGCCGAATTGATGATATTTATTTTTCTGTCATACTGATAATTTTTAAATTAATTATAAGCTCCTTCCCCTTTAAAACCGGGCATTAGTACACGTACAAAGATAGAAAAGGCTTATCATTATCAGTAGAGTAAAAACTCCAAATGGTACTTAAACTATTGCGAAAGGTATTTTTTGGTATCTACGAATTTTTTTTACCCCAAATGGTACCTGAAGTATTGCGCCGCGTTACCAAATATAGGGGAGCCCTTCTAATGAGGACTAGTTGAGGACTTTTGTATTAGACCCACTTTTCGGTCACATTTCCGCAAATCAACCGTTAGATATTTAGATATTTATGTGTAGATCATTTATGCAATTTTTCAATCAAATTGAAAATCGTTAGGGCATTCATAATTGTGATTTATCAATTATGAACATGAACGGTTTATGCTTGACAGATTTGGTTTGTCCGTTGATTTGATCTAGTTCGGTACCTTAAAGATTATCAATTTGAAAGAAAATTTTCAGAGATGATCTACTCATGCATACATAAAAATCTAACGGTTGATTTGCCGTAATGTAATCGAAAAGTGGGTCTCTTAATTAATTGATTAGAAAGTCCTTAACTAGTCCTCATTATAGTGGTGGTCCTCATTAGAAGGGCTCCCCCAAATATAGTACCTACGTTAACTTTTCCGTTAAAGTCCCCTACGTGGCATGCATTCTTTTGATAAAAACTCCAAATGGTACCCGAACAATTGCAAAATGTTTTTGGTACCTAAATTTTTTTTTACCCCAAATGGTATCTCAAATATGTATTTGGATTTTTATTTTAAATTTGTGATCAATATATATTTGAGGTACCATTTGGGATAAAAAAAAATTATAGGTACCAAAAATTACATTTTGCAATAGTTTGAGTACCATTTGGAGTTTTGATTCAAAAAATACATGCCACGTAGGCAACTTTAACGGAAAAGTTAATGTAGGTACTATATTCAAACGGCGTAATACTTCAGGTACCATTTGGAGTAAAAAAAAATCATAGGTACCAAAAAATACTTTGCGCAATAATTCAAGTACCATTTGAAGTTTTTTCCCTTATCAGTAACATATATACCTCAGGGTAGGAGTCTAGTTTAGACAACAGAAAATCTGAAACAATAGAACTTCCCACTAAAAAAGGTGAAAGGAGAAACTCTTTTTTCAAGTATTTGTAAACATGCAGGTCTTACATGTTAGGAAATTTAGGTCACCTTTCGAATTCCTAAGCCCAAGACCGAAACCAAATGAACACGTACAGTAATCACAAACTATGCAAGAAAACACAAGAAGTTGTTGACGAGGTTCAGTCAAACAGTTGACTTACGTCCCTGGGTGATGATGATGGCCAATCTACTAGATAAGAAGAAGATTACAACTTGAAGAAAATTTTGGTTCTTCTCACTCTAGAATAATCTCTCTCCTCACAACCCAAAATTCTCAACAGAGAATTCCCAAATACACCCGATCTCTCAAGGCTTGCAACTCTCTAAAATCTCTGAATTGATCACAAACGGATCTATCTAAACAATGACTCAATGGCACCCTCCAAAATTAGTCTCTTTCAATACACAACGGCACCTCCCAGAATGAGTCTCTTTCAACCCACAATGCGAGAATCTTCAAACCCTCACATCTTCTCTAAAGGTGTCTCTCAATCTCCGAAAGCACATACCAAAACAATATCCCTCAATGCCTATTTATAGGCTTACAATAGGCCTCATCAACGGGCCGGGCCGGGCCGGGCCTTACTCCATTTTTAAATAGTAGCGGGCCGGGCTTTATTGTAAATTGAAGGATCCAAGCCCATCCATTTAATGCGGGCCTCGCGGGCTTTTTCGGGCCGGGCCGGGCTAAGCCTTGCGGGCTTTTTCTGAGCGGGCCTTGCGGGCTTTATTTACAAATAAATCTTTAAAGATAATATTTTTTATAAACTTATATTTATATATCATACACTCCAAAGAGAAACCTCTATCAACTTAAATAAAATGGGAAAACCGACCGTTGGATGAGATTATTATAATAAATTATGAGTGTGGTAAAAAATTTAGCCAATTTCACCATATTTTCGAATCCGATCGAATTTGTCAACCGTCGTCACTTGTATGTTTTCTTGGTTGACCGATGGCATGACGACCGCGAAACGTGCTTATTTTTTCACATCACGTCTGTAAATATTTCATCGATGGATGTGCGTGGACATAAGATAAAAATTTCAATTTTAATTACAAAGATGTTGGCCTATATTAATTTGTCTCCTAAAGTTGTATGACTTGTATATTGCATTTAAATTGTTGAGGTTCATTCTAAAGCAACCATGAAGTGGAAAATGAATTTAGAGAAATCAACCGCTCGATTGAGAGATTGTAATGTTTTATGGTGATTGTAAAAAATTCAGCTAATTTGATTCTCGTTTCGAATTCGATCAATTAGGTCAAATTTAGTTACTCTTATAAACCTATATCTATATATCATACACTCCAAAGAGCAACCCCTATCAATTCAAAGAAAATGGAAAAATGGACTGTTGGATGACATTATTACAATAAATTATGAGTGTGATAAAAAATTTAGCCAATTTCACCATATTTTCGAATCCGATCGAATTGGTCAACCGTCGTCACTTGTATGTCTTCTTAGTTGACCGATGGCATGACGACCGCGAAACGTGCTTATTTTTTCACATCACGTTTGTAAATATTCCATCGATGGATGTGAGTGGACATAAGATAAAAAAAAAAAATTAATTACAAACACATTGGCCTATATCAATTTTCCTTCTAAAGTTGTATGACTTATACATTGCATTTAAATTGTTGAGGTTCATTGACTTCATTCTAAAGCAACCATGAAGTGGAAAATGAATTCGGAGAAACCAACCGCTCGATGGAGAGATTGTAATGTTTTATGGTGGTTGTAGAAAATCCAGCCAATTTGGTTCTCGTTTCGAATTCGATCAACTAGGTCAAACTTAGTTACTCTTATAAACCTATATTTATATATCATACACTCCAAAGGGAAACCTCTATCAATTCAAAGAAAATGGGAAAACCGACCGTTGGATGAGATTATTATAATAAATTATGAGTGTGGTAAAAAATTTAGCTAATTTCACCATATTTTCGAATCCAATCGAATCGGTCAACCGTAGTCATGACATGTAGAATATTAGAATATATATGCACATATTCTATATAGAAGTATGAGAACTTCTAATTTCACCATAAACCAAAGGGAAAAATGCACAGACAGTGTCTGGACACTCCGAGGACTGTCAAAATGATACCTAAACTTTCAAATGTATCAAAGTGATACCTGGACTTCTAATTTGTTGTCAATGTAGTACCTACGGGGACTTTCCATCACGGGTCCGTCAGTTCGAGTCACGTGTGACGCTCGTGACCCCCAAAAAGAGGGCTAAATGGACTTTTTACTCACATTAGTCCCAAAACTTGATGAAAACTTCGATTCCCTCCAAACCAAGTACACTTACACACAGAAGTCGACCTAAATCATACCCGAACTCCCACTCATCCCAAACCCAAAAGTCGACAAAAGTGAATCAACCAGGCTGGAAAGGATTCGATTCCATTGGATTCCCGACAAAAAGTGATCGATGGCGAAGATGTGGAGGTTTTTCAGAGAATCTAGACCGAGACGCAAAGACAGTAAGTCTCACTTTCATCTCCTTCCTTGTGAGAACAGTGTCGGACTTGGTAAAAAACGTGTTTTACAGAGAATCTGAGTCTAGATTAGGGTAAACAAAGATTAGGGTTTTGATTAGCTTTTGATTAAGATGAAATGGTTTTTTAGGGTTTCGGGATTTGGGGGTGAATTTTTAAACTTCAAATTGGGAGTGGTCCATGTATTCTATTCCCTCTATTTGTCGTTTTGCATTGGAATCTTGAAGTTTGAATTTCCAGAACAGTTTTTTAATCTTCTAATTACATGAACTGCGAAATTATAGGCATTTATAGATGAGCTATTTCTGGGTTTTCTGCCAATATGCAAGGGTTGGGCTTTAAGTATGCATTTTCGATTCGATTAGAAGTGGATTTTTAAGCTTTCTGCTTTTTTATTTGGTTTTCAGTTCCAGAGGATTTATACACCATGGAAATACACCATGGTGGTTATTTTGACAAGATGCCTGATGGTAGGAAGAAGTACAAAGTAGCTAGGTTCAACAAGGATGGTGGGAGAATTTGGCTAGATGGTCTAGACCCAGATATGATTGCATGGACAGAGTTTGGGAACATAGCATGGGATCTAGGATACAGGGAGAAGCCTATATCATACTACTTCAAGCTGCCTAGGACACTCTGCGATGAGGGTTGGATGCCGATTAGGAATGATGCTGATGCACTTGAAATGGTGAAGCTTATTCCGCTGAAGACAAGGCAAATTAGTGTCTTCATAACTGGTGGTGGTAGGAGGAGAAAAAAGGAGGCTGAAGAGGATGATTTGAGACCTGTTGATCCAGATTGGGAGAATCCTCTTAATAGGATGACAGCAGTAGAGAAAGCAAAGGCAGAACAAGATGCCAACATTTTTGGAAGTAAGCTAAATAGGCCAAGTGTGGGGGGTTCTGGTTCTAGTAGAGTTCATGTGGTTGGTGAAGGAAGCAGGCCGATGGAAAGGGTAGATGGTGTCATCAATTTAGACTCAGATAGTGATGTGGATGGCAGGGTGGAGGAGGAGCAGGCATGTCAAAGTACCTTTAATGGTCTTAGTGACTTGGTGCCCGATTTGTTTACTAGTCAAGGAGAGGGAAGTCACATGGGGCAGGGGCAGAATTATAACAATGGGCAAGGAGGAGGGTCTGAAGGGGTATTCGGGGTATTTAGTGGATTTTACAACACATTCATTAGGAGCCCTAGGGAGAAACATGTAGTGAAGAGGCCGTGGGAGGGTAAGAAACTGAAATTTTTTGAAGGGCCAGGTGAAGAAACAGATCTATCAAAGGAGTCAAGTGTGGAAGCTGCTCAAGCATCTCAATTTGAACCAACTGAGGTTGAAGCTACAAAAGTGGTCCAAGATCAGGCAGAGCAAAGGCCAATTGAAGTTGAAGCTCACCCAACTGAACAAGCAGCCGAAGCTCACCCAACTGAACAAGCAGCTGAAGCAAGGCGTGTAGTTGAAGAACCAGCTGAAGCAAGGCCTGAACCAGTTGAAGAACCAGCTGGAGTAAGGCCTGAACCAGTTCAAGAAGCAGCTGAACCAAGGCCTGAACCAGTTCAACAAGTAGCTGAACCAAGAAGAGAAGTAGGTGGCAAACAGGGGAGCAAGAATAGGAGGTTTAGTGAGGTTGAGAAGGCCAAGAAGGTTGCTGAACCAGCTACATCCAAAAAGAAGGGCAAGAAGGTTGCTGAACCAGCTGCATCCGAAAAGAAAGGCAAGAAGGTTGCTGGAGAAGCTGCATCCAAAAAGAAGGGGAGACAAACAAAGGAGGCAAGGTATAAGACCAGAAGCAAAGGGGAGAAGGTCTATGAGTTTGAAGAGGACAGTGACTTAAGTTCAGGAGGTTCTGATTTTTACATTGACTCAGACTACGATCCTGTTGATTCTGAAGATGATGTCCAGTTTGAAGAAAATGTGTCCAATCCGAGAGTTGTGGAAGAGTTTGAAGAAATGGGCTTCGGAGGGGAATGCAGTGATGATGGTGGAGGGACAGATGAGCTTGAGAGTTTGAATGGTTCTGGAAGTGAAGAAGATGAAGAAGGTAATCCACTTCCCTTCCCCACTTGGAAAGGAATTAAGTTGAAGTCTTGGAATAGAAGGGTAGATTTGAAGAACCCAAAGTTTGTGGTTGGCCATGTTTTTACAAACTCTGAGGTACTTAAGGAAGCAGTTAGAGAGTGTGGGTTGGTGACCAGAAGAGGATTGTGGTTTCAAAAGAATAGCAGAAACAAGATTGAGGTTAAATGTCAGTTGGGCTGCCCATTTTGGTTGTATGCTAGCAATATTGCAGAACTTGGTCCAAGCACTCTTGTCATCAAGACATTGAAACTTGAGCATAAGTGTGCAAGTCTTACAGAGAGTCATCATCTAACATACCACAGAATAGCGAAGGAAGTACAAGAAGACTTGTTGGTGGATGAGGAGTGGTCCAGGAAGGGGATGCAGAACCATATCCAAAAGAAATTCAATGTTGATGTAAGCATGCAAAAAATTGCAAGAGGGAGAGCAAAGGCCAAAAGGATGAATGATGGGCATTACATACAGCAGTACAATATGTTGGCAAGTTACAAGAAGGAGTTGCTGAGGAGCAACCCAGGGTCTACAGTTCAGATCAAGACAGAGATGGTAGGTGAGGTGAGGAGGTTTCATAGGCTCTATATCTGCCTGGTAGCTTGCAAGAAAGGGTGGATTGAGGGTTGTAGACCTTTGATTGGATTAGATGGCTGCCATATTAAAGGTCAGCACCCTGGTCAACTACTTAGTGCTGTTGGTGTTGATGGGAACAATGGTATGTTCCCCATTGCTTGGGCAATTACTGAAGTTGAAAACAGAGACACTTGGAGATGGTTTTTGGAGTACTTGGCTTGGGATCTGAAGATGGAAAGGCCTTCATCTTACACATTTATCACAGACAAGCAAAAAGGTTTGGGGATGGCCATAGCTGAATTATTTCCTGGGGCAGAACATAGACACTGTGTCCGACACCTATACAACAACTTTAAGGCCAAGCATCCGGGTGAAGGGCTGAAGCAACTAGTGTGGGATGCAGCTAGATCAAGCACCAGGGTTTGGTTCAATAAACACATGGATGAGATGAAGGGATTGGATGATGTGGCATGGACTTGGTTTCAGGACAAGTCTCCAGAACAATGGAGTAGGGCTTATTTTAGGGATGATTCAAGGTGTGACCTTTTGTTGAACAATCTTTGTGAGTCATTCAATGCAGCAATCCTGCCAGCTAGGGACAAGCCTATTATAACAATGTTGGAGAAGATAAGGATGGATATGATGGTAAGGATGGCAAACAGAAGAGTGGCAGCTCAAAGATGGACTGATATGGTTGGTCCAAGGATTAGGAAGATATTAGAGAAGGTGGCAGAAAGGAGCAGCTGTTATAGAGCTTACCACTCTGGTGAATTTGAGTTCCAAATAACTGGAGGGGGAGAAAAGGGCAGCAAGCATGCAGTGGACCTAAGGCTTCACATTTGCACATGTAGGAGGTGGCAGATAAGTGGAATACCTTATGTCCATGCCATTTGTGCCATCAGAAGCAAAAAGGCAGACCCTGCTCTTTTTTGTGATGATTACTTGATGCCAAGTACTTATATGGAATCCTATAATCCCATTATTCATCCTATTGCTGGTGAGGATGATTGGGACCAAGTGGACTACCCTATAGCACCTCCCCCATATAAGAAGTAAGCCGGCAGACCAAAAATGAAGAGAACCAAGGAGCCCGATGAGAAGAAGCAGCCTTCACCAGCCCCAATTGATAAATCAAAGATGCCAAGAACCTACACAAAGATGACATACCAAGTCTGCTTCAAACAAGACCATAACAGGTTGGGTTGCCCAATCACAAAGGCCAAAAAAGCAGTAGCTGCACAACAAGGAGTAAGTCACTACAGTACTTGGTTTGTTTTTGGTCTTAAGTGTGCAAAGAGTGTTTCAGAAAGTTAACATTAACTTATTGTTTTTCATTTCAGAAGGGAGTTCTATTGCACCCCAGCAAACTAAAAAGAGACAAAGGCAGCAGGTTGGTTGATTTTTCCATTGTAATATGCAAGCCTATGTTTTTGATTTGATTTGATCTGTGCATTTTTAGTTTTTGGTAAAAGTTAAGGGATGGTTAATGCTTTGAGTTTGTGATATGTATGAGTTGATTTGTTCGGTGGCTTGTTCTGGTTATGTTGTTTATGGTTGCATAAGTGTCTTAATTGGTTATGGTTATGGTTATGTATTGTTGGATATGTAGGCACCAAAAGTTCAAGGTTCAAATGGCAATGGCACCTTGAAGGAACAAATCATCAAGTCTAGGAAGGCTTGGAAGAAGATGAAGACCATGGAGGGAAACCAAGCTGCCAATACAAGGGCTTCTAGTTCACAAACCATCCATGAACCTCCAACTCAAACCAGCCAAAACCCTGCAGCAAGAAAGGCGCAGCAGAAAAGCCAACCTGAATCAGAATATGCAGCACTTTGAGGCAAGTTGTGAAGATGCCCCCAAGTTTTTGTTACATGTTTGTAGGCCTATGATGTATTGAACATTGGCATTGTTTTGGAATGATTGTAGGCCTTATGAGAAAGGGTTGTTAAATTGCTCTCTTTTCTGGAAATTTTGGATTGTTTGTTGAACAAAGTATGTTGGTTTATGGAGCAATGTCTATTATGGTTATTGGCCCTTCTTGTTTTAATTTTCTTTTTTAATTGGATGGAGTTATAAACCCAGATTTGCAGGACTTCATATGGTACTATTTTGGTTGGTTGAGCATATGTGAAACATGTGATGGTCAACTAGGTCAGCATATTTTGGAGGGAAGCAATGTAGATTAGTCAGAACTGGAGGGAATAAATCAAGGGAAAAATGGTCAACAAAGTGTTTTCGCGGGAAAAACATGTTGATCTGGTCTTATAAAGAAATTGGAGGGCACATAAGTCATTTAGCCCTCTTTTTGGGGGTCACGAGCGTCACACTTGACTCGAACTGACGAACCCGTGACGGAAAGTCCCCGTAGGTACTACATTGACAACAAATTAGAAGTCCAGGTATCACTTTGATACATTTGAAAGTTCAGGTATCATTTTGACAGTCCTCGGAGTGTCCAGACACTGTCTGTGCATTTTTCCCTAAACCAAATTACAACAAATTCACACTCACACAAAGACACACACACACACATATATATATATATACACACACACACACACACACATATATAAACATGTCTAAAAGTCCTGGATCTTCAATAATGATGATGTGGCATACTGAAGATTTCCAAATATATGTGTTGGGCCTTCTAGATGGGGCTTTCCGGTGCATATTGTAAAAGATGTTGTAGATTCCCGTCCAAGCTGGACTTTGTTCACTTAAATTGCCATAACTCCTTCTAGAAAAGTCGGAATCGCAAACTGTAAAATTCTAGAAACTAGACACATGGGGCTTTCCGTGCATATAGGGTACATCTTCTAATTCCATTCGAGCAGTTCCCAGTAATTCAGCGAAGTTAGGTTCTAGACATGAACTTGTAAAAGATGTTGCAGATTCCCGTCCAAGCTGAACTGCCTTCACTTAAATTGCCATAACTCCTTCTAGAAAAGTTGGAATCGCAAACCGTAAAATTCCTCAGAAACTAGACACATGGGGCTTTCTGTGAATATAGGGTACAGCTCCTAATTCCATCCGAGCAGTTCCCAGTAATTCAGCGAAGTTAGGTTCTAGACATGAACTTGTAAAAGATGTTGCAGATTCCAGTCCATGCTGAACTGCCTTCACTTAAATTGCCATAAATCCTTCTAGAAAAGTTGGAATCGCAAACCGTAAAATTCCTCAGAAACTAGACACATGGGGATTTCCTTGCATATAGCGTACAACTCCTAATTCCATCCGAGCAGTTCCCAGTAATTCAGTGAAGTTAGGTGTTCTGCACAACAGTTTCTGTGTTAGTTAGCTTCGCTTAGCTTCTTTTCTTCTTTCTTTGAAACACACCTACAAAGACACTAAACTAACGTAAATGAACCATAAATAAGGAGAACTAAACATATATACCAAGAGAAAGAGGCATAGAAATATAAGAATTAAGAAAATATGAGCACATCAACATACATATACACATATATATATATATATATATATATATAATAGTTTACGGGCTTTTACGGGCCGGGTCTAGCGGGCTTTTACGAGCCGGGTCTAGCGGGCTTTTGGCGGGCCGGGCCGGACTTTTGCGGGCCGGGCCGGGCTTTTGGCCCTCCGGGTCGGCGGGCCTCCATCGGCCCACTTGATCCGCGGGCTTTTTGATGAGGCCTAGCTTACAATTAGTTCGACTCCCAATAGAATTTTCAATCCTAAACCTTTACTTCTAAGGAAAATATCCAAGAGTCCTACAAAGTAAAGAATCCAAAACCAAGAAGGAATTAGTTTTGAGTCGCAACCCTAACAATTTCCACCTCGGCTCAAAATCTTCAAACTTCCACTAAATGCAAACTTCCTTAAATCTTCTCTACGAACCACGATCACAACACCTCAATGCACCTCTTGCGCTCAATAAGAAAACGATTAGCCAAGTTTTTGAATTACTTAAACTTGACCCTTGTATCACAACCCTTTCCCCCAAACATACACCGCGGAGCCGCTTACTTGCAATCTAAGGCTTCACCAAAGTTGCCAAACCTAATAGGAGCGATCTTCAACGGTTTGCACAACTCAACTCGAGAAACATATATCCCCCTAAAACAATTCTCCCACCATAAACTCCATGGAAATCTTCTCTAGACGCATCATTCTTAGAACACCAAGTTTGCTTCTCAGTTCCCTCACTATATCTACTCTCCAAATTAGGTGACACCTTAATTGAGGAATATGCATGAGCTAGCATATCTCCACCACAAACTTGAGTTATGATCCTTATGGGTCTACCTCCCTTTAAGGACTGCTGCAATTTTTGTTGCTCTTTAAACTTTACCATCTCATAAGCAAATTTCGTTCCTCTACATTAACTATTGCTCATCTCCCTAGAATGCCGATAGAACCAAGATTTCCAATCTTTCCACCTTGAACAGAACTCTCAATGGAACTAACTGTTCCACCTCGAACAAAGCTCCTTTCTCAACGACAGAGACCATTCACCTACCTAACTTTCATCAGAATGAGTGCTTCCTTTAAAAATTCAAAACTTCAAAAGTTCCACCTTAACCCACAATGTTGTGGTCTTCAGAATCCAAAGTTCTGAGAAATATCAGATTTCTCTTGAAATTAGAAACACGGCAAACATTCACTAAAGTCCTCCAATTCATCATGCACTTTAATCTTGATTGTTCTAACACCAGTGACTTTGTAGGTTTATGTGCACTAACCTAGCTACTTCACTAAACCTTCCTTCATAGGCCCAAATGAAGAAAACCAATCGGTTTGTTTGGAACAACCTGTATCTCAAATCCACTCAGCTTGTGGCTTCTCTAAACATGATGTGACCAAGACTGCATCTCCATAATTTTCTCCAAAATCTTCACTCGCCATGCTCGTAATAGTTCCTCTCTTTCCCTTAGCCTTCAACTTTCCTCTATTTCACTCTTAAACCAAGAACTCTAATACCACTTGTTAGGAAATTCGGGTCACCTTCCGAATTCTCTAGCCCAAGACTGTAACCAAATGAAGACAGTAATCACAAACGTACTATGCAAGCAAACACAAGAAGTTGTTGACGAGGTTCAGTCAAACAGTTGACCTACGTCCCGGGTGATGATGATGGCCGATCCACTAGATAAGAAGAAGATTACAACTTGATCGAAGAATATTTTGGTTTTTCCCACTCTAGAATAATCTCTCTCCTCACAACCCAAAATTCTCAACAGAGAATTCCCAAATACACCCGATCTCTCAAAGCTTGCAACTCTCTAAAATCTCTGAGTTGATCCACACACAGATCTCTCTAAAAAAATGTCTCAGCGGCACCCTCCAAAATGAGTATCTTTCAACTCATAACGCGAGAATCTTCAAACTCTCACATCTTTTCTAAAGGGTGTCTCTCAATCTCCAAGAGCACACACCAAAACAGTATCCCTAGTCTATTTATAGGCTCACAATTAGTCTGACTCCCAATAGGATATTCAATCATAAATCTTTACTTCTAAGGAAAATCTCCGAGAGTCCTGGATACATTAGAATGAGTTTCTCAAAGCCTTACGAAGTAAAAAATCCAAAACCAACAAGAAATTAGTTTTGAGCTGCAACCCTAACATTACATGCATACATGAAGCAAGAGATGCTGAAACGAGTTAATGAACAATATGGTGGACTGGAAAATAAGGATTTGACACAGAGGAATCAAAATAAAACTGCAAAAGATTCTCAACCTTAGGTTTTCAATCTATCAAATTGACAAGAAAGAACTAAACACAGATTTGTTGATCTTAGGTAGTCGCTTCGTAGAACTCCATATGGTATAGATGAGAATCTTTTCTTTCTGCATAGATTGTTTAGGGAAGCCAAATTGAGTGCGTAGGTGAGTTATTCCAGTTTCACATTGATGATTTATTGTGTGAGAGCTTTAAATTAATTGGAGGCGGGAAGAGGGGCATTATATTTAGCAGTGTTCTAAATAGGGCATAGACTTCTGTTTTTTTTTTGGTCGGATACATGGGTAAGACTGAACTACGGCTCCTTGATTACATAAGCAGCACAATGTAATATAAACTGCTAGCCTCTGTTGATCAATGAAAGATGAAGATACATAACGTACATATAATGTCGATTTGCATCTAGGTAGAAAAGAGATCCTCTACAATGCAAGAGTGACTCGGGGAGTCGGGGGATTAAATCCAATAAATTTCATATATTATTCTTAGAAATGAATTCCATATATTATATCACATGCATTTACGTACCTTGTGCATATTGCGTCTATTTCTTTCCATAAAAATAATACCGCACATGCTAAAAAACATAACATTAATTTGAGCTATACTTCAACAGTTTGCCTTCCGCCTCTACCAGGAAGGGACTGTTCTTAATCATTGAAAAGGGCTTAAAACATGGCTGGTCTTAAATTTTAGGAGGTCTGGTGCAAAAATTTAAATGAGACATTTTTATTAATGACTTACTGTGACAATAGTTAAGAAAAAATGGTATAATACAACAAAATTTACCAAGCGAATCATAAAATATTTTAATTGTTCAAGTAAATCCAGAATATTTGTCTGGCTCAAACTCTAGGTTACTTGTGCAAGTTGTAATAGGGTTTATGTTAGAGATATTCTCGGAGATATTCGTAGATATCCAATCATTGTACGATTATGTTTCCATGTACAACTCTACTTCTATGTTTGTAATCCTCTATATAAAGAGGCCCCTATTATCAACGAAAGCATAGCAAATTCTCTCCCAAATATTGTTTTCCCTAAAACACGTTATTAGCACGAAGCCATAACCCTGAAACCCTAAAATCGTAGCCTCCAAACCCTGACAACCATCGACCCCCACCTTGAATCTCTCGATCCCAGGAACTCAGACCGGCGGCGGAACCAGCCGGAAAAGTATCGAACCGACCCTCCAAGAAGAAAAAAAAGATCCCTGCCCGGTTTACAAGCTTCCAGACCACCTTTCACAGTCAAACTTGGCCAACATTGCCGCCCTAACCCCAGGCTCTAGGAACCGGAACCACCACCCCAGGAACCGGCCATAAAGTGACCGGACCAGCAGCAACTCCGAGAGCGAAAAAAGAAAAGAAAAAAAAAAGGGAAGCAGCCTGTCAGCCCACTCCTCAAATCCGTCCCACTGACGTGACAGGCCTTCTACTCTCGGCCCACTCCTAAGACGCGGCCCACGTCCAAATAAAAAAAAAACACACGCGGGCCAGAAGAAGAAGTCACAGACTACTCCTTAGTGGGCCTGGGCCGAAGCAAGAAAAGAAAAAGAAAAGGGAAAATAGGCCTGGGCCGAAGCAAAAGAAAAAAAAAAGAGGGGAGAAGGGCAGCTCACCATCCAAACAATTCTGGCCAACCACCACCAAGCTCCGGCCACCTCCGGCAATGATTTCCGGCCACCTCCGGCGACCAAATTCTAGCGACTTTTTCCGGCGATTTTTCGACATTTTTTTTCGAGGTATGCTTTACTAAAAGTTCCCGTTTTTGAAGTTTTTATTCTTTTTCTTGGGGACTTGCAACCTCCCTTTCTTTTATCCCCCTTTCTTCTTCATAGGGGAGACCAAAAGCCGAACTGTGGGGGTTCATGCTCACTCCAAGCTTGGAGCTTGTAGAGTCCTCCAAACATAGAGTTTGTTGATAAGTTATGATCAGCCACAAATACATCATTGTTTCGATCTAATCCAATACCTCTTGGAATCGAATTTCTTGGAAGCGAATACGCTAAAAAATTCCTAGTTTCTTGGAAGCGACTACGCTCAGAAATTCCTAATTTCTTGGGAGTGACTACGGTCAGAAATTTTATTGCTTTCGTGGTAGTCTTTTTCGCTCCGAAACTAACCCTTTTTCTTGTTCTCTTTCAGGATGAGTAACCTGAACAAACTGGACTTCGCTCCATTAGGAACAACTAGCTCTGGATATCACAAGTGGGTTCGTGATGTCCTCCAGCATCTCAACGCCAATGGAATCTTGGATACGATTCTCGAGCCTAGCCAGGACATGCTAACTGTTGAGCAAGCTCAAGCCTTGGAGGCAAATAAGGCGAAAGCCATCATTCTAATAGCTCGTCATATGGACGATTCGCTTCAGTACGAGTATATGAATGAAGAAGACCCCAGAAGGCTGTGGGTCTCACTCGAAGAAAGATTTAGCAACGTCCGTGACTCCCTGCTTCCTGAACTAGAGCATAGCCTCCGCTTCTGTGATTTCAAGTCAGTTATTGACTACAACTCGAAAGCACTTCGCATTAAATCCTTAATGAAATTCTGTGGAAAAGATATCACAGATGCGATGTTGATTGAGAGGACTCTCTCTACCTTCCCCGTCTCTGCTTTGATGGTTGCTAAGAACTATCGAATCGATGTTACTGCAGGACGGATCACAGGGTTTCATGATCTCATTAGAGCTATGAATGTCGCTGAAAAGCATGACAACATCCTTGTGAAGAACTATAATTAGAGACACGTGGGAACAGAGCATATTCTAGAGTACAATTATAGTCGCGCCCCTAATGGAGGGCGCCAAGAGCGAAACCCTAAATTTAGGGACAATTTTGGACGTTTTGGTCCATATTCTAGCTCTAATGAGGAAGGTAACCGTCAAAAAAGGTGGACACAGAACCGAAGAGGTCAACGTGGAAAGAAAGAGAGTGGCAACGCCTCCGGCCATGTTGGTGGCGCCACCAAAACTAAGAGCCACCCTAATGATGCTTTCAAAGTGCCTCAATCAATGGAGTCTGAGCATAGAGATGAATGTTCCCGATGTGTGGAGTATCCGGTCATTGGGCACACATTTGTAGAGCTCGTGAAGATATTGCCACCTCCTACAAAGCATATTGTGAAGCAAGAGAAGCTCACTATGTGAAATAAGAAGATCAAGAAGATGATCTAGAATGAAGGGTTGAAGACTTCAAATCTAGCTGGGATCAATAGATCGCCAATTCTGTTTAAGTCTTTATTTTTCCAAGAGATGTAATAGAGAATTGTCATATACTTTGTAGTAAATGCCATTGGTTTAGTACTTGGATTAGATTCTCTTAATGGTTAAGAAACAATGATGTACTCCGTTGTACTCCATTTTGATTCTGAGCATATTACTTTGTGACTATGATGGCTGAGCTATCAGAATTAGTTCAAGGATATGGAATGGCCCAAATTCCACTTGCCCAATGGCAGCTTGATTACCATCACAGAAACTCTCTACTCTCCTAGGGAGAATTGAACCCTATTGAGCTATTCGAGCCAACGGATTCCATGCGAAAACGCATGTAGAGAACGGAAATGAGTTCTTTTGCAATACCTCTAATGATTGCGAACAAAGGCGCATTGTAATACCCCGAAAATTCGTTATTAATTCCTAAATGCTTCTGGAATTATTAAAGTGTTCGTTGATACGATTTCGTGGTTCGAGGGTGGAGCGGAAATGTCACGACCCGAATTTTGAATAAAGAAAATTCAAATCCGAAATGCGAGAACAAACGCAAGAAAACACATATAGAAAATTTTTCATTTAAACTAAGCAACAAACAAACTAAACACACAATGTCAATACCGACTCGTTCTTTAGAGTCACATATTACACTACAGATAGTTTACAAATCAAACTGAATGACAATTCAATAAGTAAACACACCCCCCACAACTCACTACCCAGTGAAAGACTTAAAACTAAGAGCACCCTTCCACGTCCACGCCATCGAACGTACACCTCAGCTTTGATAATCATCACTCGATAATCAAACCTGCACAAAAACCCCTACACCATAGAATAGTGCACCGGGAATGAACAAAACAAACCCGGTAAGCTTTTCAGCCCGTATGAGTAAACTCAATTAAATTGACTCACGTCACTCATGCTTATAATTTCTCAGCTCGTGAGATAATTAAAGCAACAACATTTAATTCCACAAAATACATGCTTTCACCATCTTAGCTTAACAAAAACAATATGCAATTATCACAACAAAACGTCAAGTTCAAATTAATGAATAACATGCTCAACAATTTCAACCCAACTAAAAACCCACATGCTCTGTCTCTCAATTCATTTTACGTCCCCACAATCTATTAGATCACTATTCCTTTGCCTCAACGGCACAACCAGGAAATCATACTCATTTCCCTCAACATAACGCGGTTGCCAAAATCATGCCATCCCAACTCATTTATCAATCACTACAGATCACAACCCACAACTGTACCCACAATAAGAATTTAGCAAAATCAATAATCCCTGCATAGAAACTTAGTTCAAGAGATCACATGAAAACAAACAAAAGAAATCATATAAATCCCTGCATAGAGTTTAGTTCAGGAATTTACATTAAAACAAACAATACATAAAGCAGTAATCCCTGCATATAACTTAGTTCAGGAGATTACAATAAAGCAAACAATACAAAAGGCAGTAATCCCTGCATATAACTTAGTTCAGGAGATTACAATAAAGCAAACAATACAAAAGGTAGTAATCCCTGCATATAACTTAGTTCAGGAGATTACATTAAAACAAACAATTCAAAAGACAGTAATCCCTGCATATAACTTAGTTCAGGAGATTACATAAAATTCAACAATTAGAAGGAAAAGGAAAATAAATGAAGAAGTCAAACAACTCACACTAAAGTCAATAATCACCCATCAACTCCAAACTAAAGTCGATAGTCAATGTTCACCCATCGACTTTGGCTAAAGTAGATGATCACCCATCAACTCCAAATAAACACCAGATCCGAAGATCAGAAAACGGTCACCCACAGTGACTCCAGATCCGAAGATCAGCAAACATTTACAAAGAATCCCACATGACTCAAAATGTTACCCCAACTCAATTACTCTTTCAACACGACAAATCAACAAGCCCCTGATATAACGAATTTTCCACAAAGAGTAAACGCACAAAACCACATTCTGAATAATTCACAGTTCATACGCACATCACAATGTCACACCATCCATATATATATATTCCACATAAATATATATATATATACGTAATCATTCACGCAGGAATGACCACTAATACCAACTATAGTTTTATAAATTATACTTCTGGAAAATCATTTTATATCAAAACATTGTTTTAACTTACCCATGAACTGTTGTCGATCAAGTTCATATATTTTAAAACAAATAATTTATTTTGATAAATATGATTTTGCATGCTAACAATTAAATCTACTAAATTAAACATAACTAATTTATCAACCGAAACACCGTGAGATTTACTCACCTCTAAATCCCGCTGCGTCTTCTCTTACAGCCGAGATAAAGTACAGAACACACTCCATCAATCACCTAAGTAAAATGCATCACAACTTAGTATACGGATCGAAAACGATTAAAGTTCAAACCCCCGTTGAACTAAAATCCCCAAAAGTAATGCCAATCGAGGCGAAACTTCATCCGAGGCCTCCGGAATACTTATACGATCAATATAACAAAACTACAAGTCAATTGGACGGCCGAATCCTCACTGATCGAAAACCGATAGAACTGAAAACCCTAAAACTTGGAAAATTCATAACATGCTCATACGATTTCCAAAAATTACAAACTATATATCGAAATGCTCGTATCGACGAGTAGATCGCACTCAAAAGCAGAAACTGCCCCAGAGGTGGCCGGAAGCCGCCGGAACCCACCACCACAGTGGCAACACCGCCACCAAACCAAAGTCAAAATTTGACAAAACTTCCAACATCAAAGTTCTTCATCTCAACTCCAATTGAAACATTCATAACTAGCACAAAGTCAGAATCAAAGCCATTTGGCCGGAATTTATCTCGCAAGTTCAGAAATTCGAAGAACCCTAGATTCCCAATCTTCCAAATTCGAGCTCCACAGGTTGAATCGTTGCAAGCTGCTTGGAGGGAAGCATCTACGTCCTCTGGGCTTCAAAATCCCCCAAGAATCACCGCCTGAGGTGGCCGGAAACGCCATCTCCGATCTGGGCGATTTGAGGCGATTTGCAGCTCCACCGTGCAACTTCTCGGCCTTGTAGCGTCGTCTACGGTGCTTCCCACGACGAATCACCACCACAGACGTGTAGAACAGGATTCCCTTTGGAATCGAAGCAAAAGGTGGCCGGAGGAGGAAGAAATCGGCCGGCGAAGGTGACGGCTGCGCTGGAGCTCGGGACCGAAGAGAGAGAAAAAGTTTCCAATTTCGGAAACTTCTGATTTTTCTGATTTTTTTCCTATTTAACCAAAATGGAAACTTTTTCCCACGGCCAAAACTTCTTCATACGAACTCCAATTTCCGCGTTCCACATGTCCACGAATTCGTATCGACGCGCTCTACAACTTTCGTGAAGGAAGTTCTCACAGAATCTAAACATATAAAAAGTCAAACTTCGTAACCCCCTAAAACGTGCACTTCGAATTTCCGGGGTCTTACAAGAAATTAGTTCGAACAATTATTCACTAGGAAAGCTTCGATGCAAGGGTTGACTTTTTATGTGTTAGGATTCTGTGAAAACTTCCTTCACAAAAGTCGTAGAGCGCGTCGATACGAGTTCGTCGATATGCGGAACGCGAGAATCTGAGTTCGTATGAAGAAGTTATGTCCATCGGAAAAAGTTTCCATTTTGGGATATATAGGAAAAATCCGAACAAAATATCAGAAAATCAGAGTTTCCAAAAAGGGAAACTTTTTCTCTCTCGTCGGTCCCAACCCCGGTTTCGCCCAGCCGACTTTCGGCTGCGATTTCTCCCTCCTCCTGCCACCGTTGGGCACGTCGCTTGTCCTATTCTCTTCGCCTCACTCCCATCTACAACTCTGTGAAGTTTCACGACGTGGGTCAGCCCGTGCACGGCGTAGCAACGCCTAGAAGTGGTGGCAGCGCTGCAACATTTCGCCATCTTGGAACTCACGTTTCCGGCCACCTCAGGCGGTGATTCTTGGGGGTTTTTGGAGCCCAGAGGACGTAGAAGCTTCCTCCCAAGGTGGCTTGCAACGATTCAACTTGTGGTGATCGAATTTTGAAGATTGGGATTCTAGGGTTCATCGATTTTCTGATCTTTCGAGGTAAATTCCGGCCAAATGGCTTTGATTCAAATTTTGTGCTAGTTATGAATGTTGATGTGCATGTTGAGAGGAAGAGTTTGGCATAGGTCTCGCCACCTAATTTGGAGATCGGCGGCGGCTCTACCACTTTTTGTGGCTGCGTTTTCCAGCGGCTTCCGGCCACCTCTGGGGCAGTTTCTGTCCCTCATTGTGATCTACTCGTCGATACGAGCATTTCAATATAGTTTGTAATTTTTGGAAATCGTATGAGCAAGTTATGAATTTTAGCGTTTTAGGGTTTTTCGGTTCGACCAGTTTTCGATCCGTGAGGATTCGGCCGTTCAATCGACTTGTAGCTTGGATGTATTGATCGTAGAAGTATTCCGGAGATCTTGGGTGGTCTCGAATGAAGTTTTGCCTCGATTGACGTTACTTTCGGATTGTTGGATTGATTTGGGAGTTCGAAAATTAATTGTTTTTAGTATTTCGGGTACTAAATCAAGGTCATATTTTATTAGGTGTTTGACGAAGTTGTTTAGACGGATTGTTACACTTGTGTATCTCGTATGGCGTATGAAGACACAGCGGGATTTAGAGGTGAGTAAACCTCATGTGGTTCATTTATGAACGGATTTACTTATTGTTCGGAATTATGTGATAAATTGTAAATCGTTTTCGGAAATGAATATTTATTTTAAATAATATGAACTCGATCGACTACGGTTCATAGGACTGCGGTTCACAGGTATGGAAAATGAGTTTTTAAGTATAAAAATGATTCTCAGTTTTTCGTGATTGTGAACTATAGTTGGTATTAGTGGTCATTCTTGAGTGGATGACTACGTATATATATATTTACGTGATTTTATATATATGGATGGTGTGGCATTGAATGAAATAATAATGGTGATTGTATTGGATTATTATTTCGAGCACATATTTTAAACGGAAATGCAATATATATATCATGTCATTGATTGAGGTGATTGTGTTAAAGAGTATTTGAGTTGGATTTGGTTTTGTATTGTAAAATCGAGTATTGTAAAGAGTACAATTTTGCTATGGTGTTCATTGATGGTATGTGTGACCTTATTTTGGGGGAAAAAATTATATTTTGAGAATGTTGATTTATGTTGTTTTGAAGCAATTTGGAGTTGTGGTGTAACATTTTGAGTCTTGAGTGACTTTTTAAATGTTTTGGTCTACGGATTGAGGGTCTATGGATCGAGGGTCACAGTAGTGATCGAGGGTGGGTTATCGGAACCATGCCCTTGGACGGGGTATGGTTACGATTCAGTTAGAGCTCTAGTTTGTCTTCCATTGTCTGTCATGGTGGGTAACAAGCAGGTTACTTGCAACTCATGAATACACGTTTTTAAATAGAGTTTCAAGTGGTTTCTTTCTTTTATTGTCCGAGGAGGGACTTGAATTTCATATTAAATTGTGAGTTGAAAATAATATGATTTTGTCACTTTAGTGATGTATGTTACCCTTATGAGGTAAGGTTGTCGAGTTTTGAAAAAGAGTCATTGTGGGATCGTTTTAATGGAGTTGAAAGGGTGATTTCTGCTTTATCTAAATTGTTTGATTTTATTATTGATTTTGGTTTTATTTGAATGGTTTGATTTTAATGTAATCTCCTTAACTAAGTTATATGCAGGGATTATTGCCTTTTAAATTGTTTGTTTTAATGTAATTTTCTGAACTAAACTCTATGCAGGGATTACTATGATTTCTATTTGGATTGTGTGCTTCTCGGTGATCTCCTAAACTAATTTTCTATGCAGTGATTACCGGTTTTTATTTAGAATGATTTGATTTGTCACGGTAGTGACCTGTGTGTTCCTTAAAAAGAAAAGGATTCTGATGTTGGAATTAATCATTGTGTGATTTATTGTCCTTGAGTCGGAAATGTGTTGTTAGTGTTATTTAGGTTTACTCATACGGGCTTGCAAAAGCTTACCGGGTTTGTTATTTCAACCCGGTGCACTATTCCATGGTGTAGGGGTTATTGTGCAGGTCAGAGTAACAGTCGTCGAAGCTGAGGTTTTGTTGCTGTCGTAGCTTGGACATAGTAGGGTACTTTGGTTTTAGTCTTCCGCTATGTAGTGAGTGTGATGGGTGCGTTTACTTATTGAATTGTTATTCAGTTTAATTTGTAAGCTCTTGGTAATGAAATATGTGACTCTAAAGAACGAGTCGGTATTGACATTCACTACAAAAAAGAATTGCAATGGCTTCGGAAGTTTGCGTCGGCACACTTTTGCCGTCGCCAATGACTGGCATTTCGCTTCGGCAAAGCTACACCGTTGTACGTCTTACGACCGAGTAGATATGCCGTCGCATGGGGGTAGCTAAAGATGAGAACTTGGCTTCGGCAAAGATTAGCTGTCGCAAGGTATGAAAAGTTTGCCACTGCAACATACATGTCGTTGCATAAGAACTTAAGAAGGCTACGATGCTACGGGATTCTTTTAAGAAAATCTGATTTCAAATCGAAAAAGCCCCATTTTCTTCAACCCTCATCCTCTCCCACAACCCTCTATATCCTTTTCTCCGTTCTTGTTCCAACTCACCAAATTGAGGTTCGAAGAACTTGGTTGCCATTGGGTTGATCTGGATGTGGTGACCCGAGAGGGGGGTCCCACAGCGCCGCGACTCCGAGCCAATGAGGAATCGACATGTCACGAATGACATCTCAATAGCTCATCAACCCGAAACCGCAAGGCCTTTTGAGTTTGGGTTGTTGGTTTACAAAACACTTTCTTGGACAAATCACTCTAGCAACCTAACAACATATTTTCAAAAGCGGAATTCAAAATGGGCTAAGAGTTTTGGGCTTGTGATCGGAGCCCAATTTGGTAAATAAAACAGATCACTAAGTAACTACAAGTATGGGAGACGCGCCCCAGGGTTACGGGTCTCCCGGAATTTTTGTAAACGAGTAGGAAATAAATAAAAAGTAAATAAACAAGCTACTACAAAATCCGGTTAAGGACCAAAACCTTCTTTTGATAAAACTAAAGAGAAATGCGCCAAGCCGTGCCATGTGCCTCCCCTGTACGCTTCCCGACCACATGCTCGAAACCTGCACACTATAGTAGGGGTGAGCTTTCGTCCTCGCATGCCCAGTAGGGGCCGACCCAACCATGCTAGGTTTGAAAAATAATATACTTGAAAATATTTACTACATAATATTGTGCACGTTTATCGAAAAATACTTTAAGTAAAGAGGCAACCACAAACATTTGTTTTCTTTCAAAAAGCATATGCAGTATGCTTCACACAATTTGGAGCTCCGAGATACTTACCTGCCGGCTAAAGTAAAATAAATCAGTGACCGATCTGGTTCGTCCTGAGTAAGAGAACCAGCCAACTACTTTGTAGTCCTTGTGACTACAAGTAGCGAAAGTGTCCATTTCCTGGCTCTGAGTCTCCTATGACTGGTTCACTGTCTGTACTTACCTTTCCCCGACAAACATAGGAGCACAGCCCCCTCCGGAGGTTCACGGTTATCGACACTGTGGGATCCCTAGGAATCAACGCGTCTAGGTCCCATTCACTTTCAGGTCACAAACATACAAAGGGTACAGTATCTCAACATGCAAGTCTAGCCTCGATTTTCGCAATCAACAATTATCAGCTCTGAAAACACATGTATCACGAGGCATCGACTGATGAACAACCAAAAACGTTCTTGCAGGCAACATACTATCATCGTATAGCATTCCACATATACTGAAAAGCCTCTAACAAGGAAGGGACAGCTCACCCTACCTGGAATTGGAGTGCTTGCCCACATTCGGGTTCGTTCTCGACTTTCAACACTTTGTCCACTTCCAAATGCACACGCTCGGGTCCTTTATAATAAAATTAAACCAATAAGTAACTTGACTTCATTATAACTCAACTAACCGAGCAACCAAAACATTTACTTAATTTCCTTATAGTCCATCGGATTATCCTTTAATCGAAAAATGATCTAGAACTTGTGTTTATAGAATTTTCCTTTAGTTGATAAATTCTATTATCCATTCCCAAACAATCCAAATCCAAATGATATAGCATTTGAATCATTTAGGATATGGTGATTATACTTAGCACTTTCACCTTCATTTCTTTACCCTTTTTACCTTAAGAAAACAAATGGCAATTTCCATTCCCGAACAATTCATTTAACATAGTAAGCTCATTCGGGATATGGTGATCACACTTCTTCCCATACTAAAATTTCGGTCAACCGGTTTGACGTCATTTTATTTAGCCTTTAAACCCTAAGCTATTAAATAGCAACCACCATTCCCGAATAATTTCATTATACGATAATTCCGGGATATGGTAGGTTTGGAATATTTCTATTCACGGACCTTAAATTGAACATTCCACATATTCATTCACTTATCCAAAACCGGTCCATTCTTATTTATAATTTTTCTCATGCAATTAGCCAAATCACCGCTTTCATAATTAAATCAACAAGGACAATTTCCTATCAATTCCAATCCACTCAACAACATATCCATATCACCATTTTAACACTTTCCCATTCATGAGGCTACAAACAACAGATTACAACCACCACAGTTTCACCAACAATAGATTCAAAACCCAGACCCTTACCATTTCTTCTTTTCCAAACATGGATTCGATTCAAGCCAGATGCTTTTTCCACCACCATCAATCCATTCAGATTCCCTAGTACGTACGCAAAAATAGGATCAATAATCCATTCTCAATCAATCCATATCCAAAACAAAGTCTCGAGTTTCTTACCAATTCCTCAATACAAATGGAACTGACCCAGCACTTCCCTTCTCCGAAAGCTTGCAGTTCCGCAGACCTCATTTCCTCCATAAAACAACATCCTTAATTAATTAACCTCAATGTCCCAACAACAGTCAAATTCAAAATTCGAAAGCCTGTGTTCCTTACCCATTCTACCGAGACCACATCCTTCACTACGTGCTGCATCTTGCAGTCGCCATCATCTCTTCATCATTCCTTTAAGAACACATTCGAACTCAAGACCAGTAGCCTTTCCTTCTAATCTGTACTTCTCCGTCTCCTCCGTACCCAATGTTCAAATATCCCCAATCGAAGAACAAAGCATCAGAGACCCATTATTTCGAAATTAGAAACTCAATGGGACAAGGAAAGGGGGCCTCGGGTTGGCTTACCAGAAAGATTGGATATATCGGCGATGTACACGGCGGAGCTACGGCGGTGTGCGGCGGCTCTGGTTGGAGTCAAAGGTCTGGGTTAGGGGTTTCGAAGGATAGTGTAGCTCTGACTCCGTTTATGGAAGTGTTGAAGCTCGATTCGAGCTGGAGATCGGAGAATGGAGACATGCAGAACCTCGAGTTCCGGCGAGCTTGCATGGCATTTTCCGGTGGTCGGAGTTTGAGGCTATGGTTCGGGTTTTGCTCTCTAGGGCTTGGTGCTTCAATTTCTGGCATTGGTGGCGTGAATCGGCGACTGGAAATCGGAGGATTAAGGAAAGCAGTGGTGTCGCGGTTTGGGGGCCGGAGGCAGTGCAGGTGGGTGATGAGGCTCGGGCTTGGGTCGGATTTGGATGCTGGTTCGAAGGGTGGAGGCGATGCCAGGAGGTGGTGGCCGGAACCGGTGTTTTCCGGTGGTTGCAGAGGGAAGAAGGGAGAGTGTGCGAGAAGGAGAAGTCGGGGAGAGAGAGAACGCGGCCGAGAGTGAGGGAGAGAAATGAGAGTTTTGGTTTTTTTAGGGTTTCCAAGTTTTCTATTTATACTTGTGTACGTGAAATACCAATTTTGCCCTTGCGACGAATTACGAAACTCTCCTAGCTAATTTCTTTCGGGTTTTGGGCTCGGGACTTTTCTTTCATTCGCTTTTCGTCTGAAACTTCCTTAATTAATTCTTGACTTCATCCTAGGCCCAAAACGAGGAACTCTGGCCCACACTTAAATCATGAGGCCCAAATCGTAATCTCGATACCAAAATAATTTCCAAAATAAATTCCTTCACTTAAATTACCTTGTGGAAAAATCTTATTGGCGAAAATTACCTTCTAAAAATTAAACAAAAATTTTCGGGGGCTCACACTGGAAGTGGCCTATCTTCTTATAGAGTTGGAATTCTTACTTTGTATCATCTCATCTGTGAATATCTAGCTTTTCTTATTTGTTTATCTATTCTTTTAAATTTTTGTGTATTTGTGGATGTTATCAAATACACTAACAAAGAGTCTGAGAAGCATTGACTGATCATGTAGCCTGTAGGTATCAAATAAGTATTTTATTTGTATGAGCTTGTTTAATTAATAGTGAGCATGCTTTTGGATTCATTGGCTTATTTTCTAATATTATTTCTTATCTACAATATAATGCCAAAGTTGACTACTACAAAACCTTGACGGGAAGTGTGTATTGTTAAACCTGGAGGTATCCAATTGAAGGTAAATATGTGTTTATCAAATTAATTCTTGTATGTATATATAGATTTTTTTTCCCTCTTGCACTACTGTCTTTGTTCATAAGAGTGAAAAATGTTCAAATTTCTTCTTCCACTGTTGCCTTTGCACTAGTAATTAAGCTAGAATCTATACCAACAAGGTATCTATTGCTGCATGTATTTATATTGACTGCTGCCGGTGTGCATCTTTTTTAGCCAAATTCTAAATCGTTTTCGTGATATAGCCAGCAAGGTATCAGTGATTTCAATTATAGTTTGTTGACTGATTTTTTTTTTTTGTCACTCAACTCTTAACTTCTGGACAGGTGGCCTGTGCTAATTCAAAGAAGTTGCGGTTTTTCCATAACTACTGATAATTCTGGAAATGAGAATTCTCTTTTCTTTTTTCATCATCGAATGGTGGACAGGTATTAATGAAATAAATATACAAAAACTTAACAGTGTCCCATAGTTGCGGTTCACAACTCATGCTTAGTGGAAGATTTCCTTTGGGTACTATAAAGTGCTAAATATCATCTCTGAATGTAAACAACCTTTTAATCATTTGCCTCATTAAATGGCATGTCCCATTATCAGCCTTTGGGCTTCTTTTCAACAGCTTGGATTCAAATCCAAGCACAGCCAGGCAATGCCTTTTTTTAGCTGAGCATCCATGTCCTTTGTTAATATACCACCATGTTGAATTTATTTTGAATATGTTATAAGAATATTGACTGCAGTGGCCAATTTAGTTTGTGCGTATCCTGTAATACTGAAAAACCTGCTTACTTGCCGATTGATACTGTCTTGCAGGTGCATGTGTACATCAAGTGGCGTGCGACTAAAAATTGGCCTGAAACTGATGATGCTGTTGAAAAGGTGATTTCAATACTATGTGTTTCATGGTGTTGTTTTACTAGCCTTTTACATCCATTTTAATGTGTGTGTCTGTGTTTTTCATGGTGTTGTTTTACTGGCCTTTTATGTCCATTTTAGTGTGTGTCTGATATTTGTGTGTGTGTGTGTGTGTGTGTGTGTCTCTGTGTCTGTGTGTGTCTCTATGTCTGTGTCTGTGTCTGTGTCTGTGTGTGTGATATTTTAGACCCTTGAAGAACTGGTTTACACTAGGAAGAAGTTTGTTTATAAACTTGAACTGTTTGGCTTTCAATCCATTTAATGGATGAGTTGTCGCACAACTGGATGAGTGTGTAAAGCAGTTAGTACTGTCTGTGTCTGGTAAAGGAACATACCATTTGCACGAGAGAAACACTACCTTCAAACCTAAACAACTGCATTGTTCTGACTATGGATTGAATATGGTAGTTGTTCTTATAAAAGTACTAGCATACTTCCTCTCTAATCTGCCTCTTACATTCAATCTTTACTGTTTTTGAATAATTCTAGGTCCATGAAGGTGCATTTGGTTATGTTGGTGATGATCAGTCACTTCGTAATTACTTAGAATCTCTGGGACAACATCAGTAACAAGCAAGTCTGTAGTTGGTCATCAAAGAGAGAGAGGTGAGGGATGTGAAACCCCCCTCCTACCTCTCATGAAAATTTGTACAGATTTATACTTTATGTTTTGAAAGCCCATTTTTATTCATTCATATCCATCATAAATACTTATGTTCTACTGATGACACTTAGATGATTGAGAGTTGTGATAAATATTAGCCATTCTTTCATCAACCTAGAAGACATACATAATTCATTTGGGATATTGTACACTCGGCCTTCTGGAAATATACCTAGATGCATTTAATCTTTTGTTTATCTAATTCAGGCTTTTGGTAGTATTAACTTCTAGCTAGCTGCTGCTTTGTTATATAATTAAAGATTGTTAGTTGCTGCTTTGTTATATATTTCTTCAAGGTTGTATTTAACATTTGACTCTAAAATTTGTCATATACGTAGGGCTTTAAAGCATCAATTCAAGCTTGGTGAGCAGCTTGGTAAGCTTCTGTTTCTTCCTAGTCAGGCTTGGAGAGCAGCTTCTGTTTAATCTTGAAGTCAAGGAAGATAACTACCCTGTAAAGCTTAATTATCTTGTAAACTTCTTTAGAAGCTTCATTCATTTTGTAACATTCATGAGAAAAATTAAAGTGTATCCCTTTTGTATAACCTTCATTCCTTTTTGTATAAGCTTTATTCCTTTTGTATAGCTTTTATCCCAAAAAAAAAAATTGGCATGCCAGATTTTTTTTTATTGATAAATAACACTTTTGCGACGGCTTTTTTGCCATCGCAAATGACTTTGGTAGCGGTTGGTGGCGTCGCTATTGGTATTGGCGACGGCATGTTTCAGTCGCAAGATTCTTGCGACGGCAAACCTTTTGTCGTCGTTAATACTCTTACGACAGCGCATTTGCCGTAGCAAATAGCATTGGCGACGCCACCAACGGCGACAGAAGATTTGTCGTCGCCTAGCCGTAGCCAAAAGTCATTTGCGACGGCAAATGAAGTTTTAGCGACGGCATTGCGTCGTGGCCAATGCAATTTTTTTTGTAGTGATTGTGAGCTCAGTTTGTTTAGTTGCTTAATTTAAATGAAAATTTTTCTAAGTGTTTCTTGTGCTTGTTGAGTTTTTGCGTTTCGGATTTGAATTCCTTTATTCTAAATTCGGGGAGTGACACGCATCTTAGAGAAGTTTATGTGTCTCTCTAGTGGACTCTATGTCACTATTCGAGCTATTAAATCCAATAAAGTCATGAGATAAGATCTCTTGGATTTAGACACATATTGGCTTTCTCAAGACAGGATAGGTCATCCTAGTCATGATAAGATGATCCGTCTACTAAAGACTTCACACGGACATCCATTCTTTCGAGCAAAACGAAGCAAGAATCAAAAGTTGATTCTTGGACTACGTGTGATCGCCGCCGTCCACCGTAGGCCTAGGGCCATCGTAGTCCCCTCTGACACCATGGATGATGTCCATCATGGTGATGGCGCCTCAGGTGATGCTGCAATCACCAACTTTGCTTTAAATAGCGTTTCAGACGCTCAGGCCCAACCAAAATCCTCATTGGTTGCTTCTAAGGCCTCTAGCTTGTTCTGCATAGCATGTTCCTTATGAAAATTAGGACTGAGACTATCCTATGCAAAGGATACAAAAATACTCATTATGTTCTTACATAGAATCCGTGGGGATTTTGTGGACTGATTCAACCAACTTGCGAACGTTTAAATATCTCATGATGTTGGTTGACACGCAAACACGCTGGTCACGTGTTGTGCCATTGTCCACTTATCATGTTGCTATACTACACTCCTAGCATATATCATATGACAACAAGCTCACTCCCCGGATCATCCTATTCAGTCAATTGGATTTGACAATGCTAGAGAGTTTACATCGAAGACCTTCGATGGTTATTGCATTGGGACTGATGTTGGACATCATATTCCTATGAACACACTCAAATGGTCTCACGGAAATGACAACGATGGTAGCCCGAAAATTGGTAATGAGCACCAATCTCCTTATATCCGCTTGGGGTGATGCAATATTGCATGCAGCTATGCTAATTCGTCTACTATCCACTGCCACTCAATCTACCTCTACATTACAGCTAGTGACTGGGTATCAGTATCTCGTACTTACGCATATTTGAGTGTGCCATTTATGTGCTAATTGCGCTGCCACCGCGCACTATGATGGGTCCTTACAGACGAATGGGCAACTAAGTTGGATTTGAGACTCCAACAATCATCAGCCACTTAATAGCCTTGCTAGGCGATCTTCTTACCGCTAGATTTGCGGATTGTCACTTTGATGAGACAGTCATCCCGTCATTAGGGGGAGATAAGAATACGAATGTTCAGCAGGAATGACAGGAATTGTTGTGGTCTGTCCCCACAATGTCATCTCGATCCCCACTAAAGTGACGAGATCACACATATCTGCTGCAAACATGCCTGCAAGGATGGACATCCCTACGAGAGGACGTAGCTCCACCCTACACGGAGGTAGTCATGGCGCCAACGCCATAGAGAATGGCACTCTGGTGTTACAAGCCATGGCCCCAGCTAGGATGCATGGGAGGCCCATGGGTTCGAAGGATACTTCGGCACAACCCAATCCTTGGATCATCGACACTCAAAATCCATCTCATGAGAATCTTTCAGATTATGGTTATCGTTGGGGGATGCCTCAACGTCGGAACCTATTCCTGAGAATATAGAGCTCTTTGAAAATTACACTAGTGTACATGAGACGTGGGATATAAACTTCATCATGATTGATGATGTATTCGCACATTTCATTGCGCATGAGTTTGTTGAGTCCGATGATATCGAACCACGCTCCGTTGATGAATGAATGCCAACGTAGAGAAATTTGGCCTAAATGGAAAGATGCGATCCATGTTAATTTGGATTCTCTAATGAAGAGGAAGGTTTATAGAACCAGCAATGCCAACACCTCCTAACATAAAACCTATTAACTAATGGGTTTTCGTTAGAAAGCGTGATGAGAAAAGGAGATGGTAATCTCGCCTTATGGCGCAAGGCTTCTCACAAAACGCCCTGGAATCGACTACGATGAGACATATTCTCTCGTAATGGATGTCTTTGCACTCCACTACCCTATCAGTTTGATAGTTTCCGAATAACTGAAAAGGATCCTCTTCGTCTGAAGGATGATGACGAAGATGTGCTAGAGGCAAATGTGCCCTACTTGAGTACAATAGGTGCATTATTGTACTTACCTCAATGCACAAGACCGGACATCTCATATGATGTGAACTTGTTAGCTAGGTATAGCTCTGCGCCAACACGACGCCATTGGATTGGTGGAAAAGATATCTTTCGATACTTGAGATGTACGATTGATACTTGTTCTATCCCTACAGAAAGACGATGGATTCGGACCCATCATATGTCAAGAATGCCACCAACAGTGGTCTGCGTTCCCTTTCCCCATCCCAAAACGACATTGGAGTTTTGGAAGGTTTTGCTGATGCTGGGTGTTCACCATGGTTAAGACCAAACTGGTTATGTGTTCACCATGGTTAATACCAAACTGGTTATGTGTTCACCATGGTTAAGACCACGATATCTTGGAGGTCTACTAAACATACCCTAGTCGCTACTTCTTCGAACCATGTAGAGATTATTGCTCTTCACGAAGCGGTTTGTGAATGTATATGGATTGGATCCATAATTACGCGTGTTCGAAGCAATTGTGGTTTAAAGTCTACCACAAGATGAGCCTACGAGCATTTATGAGGATAATGCTGCTTGTTTTGAACAAATGAAGCAAGGCTACATCAAAGGCGACAACACCAAGCATAATTAGTAACAACAGACTCTCCTTAAGATCAGAGTGAACTAGGTTCGATCTGAGGACAGTGTGGCAGACTTGTTCACTAAGTCATTGCCTAAATTTCACTTTCAAGAAACATGTTGGTAGCATCATTTGCGGAAGTTATCCAAACTCCCATGATCGTGGCACCAGCCTTCGCCGCCTCAGTCATCGCTCTCTTATATTCCGCCGACTGCTTGAACGCCTCCACGGCGGCGGCCTCCATGCGGCTCCTCTCCGTTGCCCGCTGGGCAACCTCACCCTCCAGCCGCTTCACCTCCGCGGACTTGGAGGTAGAGTCCCGCTGAATGATCTCGATATTCTTGACCTTCGCCGCCAGCTGATCCTGCAACAGAGCTATGTTTTGATCCAGCTTAGCCACACGGTTGTTCAGCTCAATGTCCCGAGCAATGGCGACATTCAGCTTGCCGCGAGCATCAACCGCGTCACACTCTGCCTTTGTTAGCCGTTGTTGCACCTCCGCCAGCTTGTCCTGAGCCTCGCCCAGCTCCCTCTGGAGATTAGTCACCTGCCCCCTTAGCTCCCGCTCAACCCGGGGCTGTGTGGACGCCGCCAGGAACATCTCGTGCAACCCAACAGTGAGATGCCCAAAGGCCGAGCTTAAGGGCGATTGATCAACGGCGGTTGAGCGCACAACCCCCTCTAGGCCGCCAAACCCGAGCCGCTCGTAGAGGTGGTAAAGAAATTCCCGCTCATGGTCAGTCAGGAACTCTGCATACGCGGCGAACGAGTCCAGGTCGCTCGCTTACACCTCCCCGTCGGCGACCACGGGCACCTTGGGAGGAGCATGCATGTCTTGCCTTCTTCTGTTGGCAGGCCCCGATGACCTCCGCATCATCCCCTTCCTCCTCTCCATCGGAGTCATTTTGGTGACGCCTCCTCTGAAGCACCACCCGTGTAGATCCAGCGGGTACAGCCCTCGATCCTTTCAGCGGCTCCAGCCCCGCAATGGTGACTGTTTCCGCCGGCGGCACAGTTTTCTCCTTCTGCGCCCCACGCCGGTTGGCGGGCATTCTCTCTTTTTGCTGCACAGTTGCAGCAGGGGCCCTACTCCCTCCAGCAGCCCCACGGCCCACGCCGGTTCCCGCCTGAACTTCGGGCAAGCCATCGCCACCAAGGTGAGAGTGGTGCGGCATCGGTAGTACCACCGGAGTCTCAGACTGACTCAGGGCCAGTGTCTCGGGATCGACGACGGTCTTCTGGGCCGCCAGCCCAGAGGCATACATGCTCTCCAGAAAGTTGTTGATCTCGGCGCGGTCCATGGCTTTCTCAAACGCCTCAAGGCTCGCTCTGTTTCCCGGCGGAGAATCTATAAAAAAAAAAAAACCAAGTTAGCCCGACGAAAACCGAACTAAAGAGGCACATCAACGGAAGATACTTACCAAGCGCTCGTGTCAACTGTTGGTCGACCAACAACTCCCACCCGGTGAGTAGGCGAAGATCAAGAAGGTTGTGGTTCTGCCAACAACCTCGAATTCTTGCCACGCGACACTCTTCTTCACGCGTCAGATTATACCGCAGGCCCGCTACACACAAAAAAAAAATGAAACAATCAGTACAAAAGGAATTATTGTACAAGGAAAACCATGGGTAGCGGGGGCCAGCGACAACCTCGGATAGGCTGGAATTCCGACTTAATCCTACATGTCGGCTCCCCCTCATTCGACCCCGCTTGATACTCCCATCCGGCGGTGGCAACACAATAAGTCCCCCGCCAGGATGACATGGAGTCTTTCAAGTTCTCGATTAGCTTTGGTGCCCCCTGGCGGCGACTCAGGTTCACTTGCCCGCTGCATCCTTGGCGTTTCACGTACACCAACTCGTAGAAGTGCAGCACCTCCGCCACGGTTGGACCCTCACAACCAGACAAGCACCAAAGGGAGTTGAGCGCCATCAGCAATCGCCACATGTTAGGGCAAATTTGCCCAAAGGCGAGGACAAATTCGCAAACCAAAATCTGGAGATTTGGCAATAGTGGAAATGTCACTCCCTGGCGAAAGATCGCCTCATGCACGGTGGCATGCCCCGCTGACAGGAACGACGCTCTCTCATCCTTCAGCGGCGGTCGCAGCTTCACTACACCTGGCAAGCGGAACACCCGTTTCACACGGTTGACGACAACCACCGGCATCGGTCCCCCCGCCTCGTCAACCGCTGTGTCGTCGCCAAGAACCCAGCCCGACTCAACCTCTTCCCCGCTAGCCTCTCTCACCCCATCAGAGGAGCCGCTAGCGGCGCTATTGCTCACCAGCCTCTCCTCCCGCCTTTTTCGAGTAGCGGCATCCTTTCTTGCCCTAGAACTCTCAGGACGACCAGCACGACCCATGGCAACTTCCCAGGGTATAGTCTGTAGCGGCACAATGTCTAGCGGTTCGGACAGTGAGGTTCTTGCAGGGGAAGACGGACGCAACGAGTCAATAAATATCCTATCCGCCACGTTGAGCGACACGTCAGACCCGGAATCCTCACTGCTCGAGATCTCTACGACGCTAGCCATCACAAACCCTAAAACCCAAACCAGTCAGTTCCAACAAGATCTAAACTCACCATTATCTCTGTCCTCACCCAAGAACATCAAGAACACCCATACCCAGAAAACCCAGAAAGTGCCAAAACACGAACAAAACACACTCAAACCCAAATTCGACCATCTAGCAAGGCAAGATTCCTCAACCTCCTATCAAACACCTAAAACCCACCCCCCCCCCCCCCCAAACACAACTATACACCCTTACAGACACCGGAGAGTACCAGAAACCACTTCTAAACCAAGAAACCAGAAATCGACAGAAACAAACAAAAAAAAAAACCCAATACAACAGGGAAGGGATTTGGGCTACCAACCTCAGGGATGGAAACTTGGATATGCTCGAGGATTCTCGTCTTCGCTGAACGACGTCCGCGTCCTCCAAAGATCGAAAGCTTCACGGAGGTGGCAATGTCTTTTTCTCGGATCTCAGGGCACGGCTTGAAGACGACGATAATAGGTAAAAGTACAAAGTGTTAAACCTCCAAACTTCCCTCTCTTTTATGTCAACATCAAATGAATCTGGGCCGTCCGCTGAAAAATGACATCGCCCCACAACCGTACACGTGCCCCACAAACGCACTTACTTCCTGATTAACCGAGGCGACACCTCGGTTACAAAATCAATAATTACTCGCATTAATGGCGAGGAGACGGGCGTGCTGAAGGGACGTTATCACGCACGCTAACCCACTCGTTGACGGCCACGTGTCGGGTAGTCACAAGAAGCGTCTACCCGAAGTAACCATGGAAGCGGACTACCAATCGACGGAGTCTCCGCTAAGCGCAGCTCCACTAGCGGAACTTCTCCCTTTCCACCTTGCAAGCGAGATAGTCTCCGCTAAGCGCAGCTCCACTAGCGGAACTTCTCCCTTTCCATCTTGCAAGCGAGATAGTCTCCGCTAAGCGCAACTCCGCTACCGGAACTTCTCCATTTCCATCTTGCAAGCTAGATAGTCTCCGCTAAGCGCAACTCCGCTAGCGGAACTTCTCCCTTTCCATCTTGCAAGCGAGATAGTCTCCGCTAAGCGCAACTCCGCTAGCGGAACTTCTCCCTTTCCATCTTGCAAACGAGATAGTCTCCGCTAAGCTTAACCCCGCTAGCGGAACTTTTCTCATTCCATCTTGGAAGCGAGATGGTCTCCGCTAAGCAAAACTCCGCTAGCGGAACCTCTCCCTATACCTCGCAAATAAGGTCAACACCGCTAACCGTAACGCCAGTCACCAGGCTACCGCCAACGGCGGGTCCTCACAACATTGCAGGTCACTTATCATCAGAGGAGGAACTTCCGCCAACCGCGATTCCCGAGGCAACGCCTCACTTTGACAACGACCGCAACGCGGCGTTACAGTCAAAACATGGTCCTCCGGGACAGGTAGGGGGACGCGTCAACAGTCTTCGACGGCCTTGATCAGGCATGTTGACCCCCGCCACTTGGGTATCAAAGATTGGGCTCGCTACCCAACACCTTCTGCTCCGCGCAGCTCCCCTCAACAAACAATACACCGACCAAACAGAGGTCTATCTTAGCCGGGGAGTGGGGGACTCCCTGGGGGGCCTAGCAGGGGCCCACCCGAAAGGGTATAAAGCGTTTGTTCAATAAGTCCATGGTTGACAACGCACTGACGCTAATTATGCCTTGGCCAAACTAGCGGAAGCAACGCTTCGAATCGCTAGGCAACTCCCCAACCAAGATTGACCTCCTTGACTGGGGACTTGGGGGACTTGTACTTACATAGGCATTTGCAAGCATAATTAGCTATAATGAGCCACGCTCATGCTACCGCCAGCGGTACCAACTCCCGCCAAAGGAGTGACCTACGGGAACACAGCCAAGCAGGCTACCGCCTGAGCCCCTGCTTACCCCCACATCACCGCTGACGCGCCACCACACGCCGCACCAAGACAGCATCAGAAGCTCCAGAAGCTGGGGACTGAAGCATATCAGTCCCACATCGAAAACAAGGAAGAAGTCAGCCTCTTCCCAACCTATAAAAGGTTCTCTCTCCTCTCTACTCATTAATAACGCATTTAATACTTACCTACTGTTACTTTGTCAACATAAATACATTGACTAACTTAGGCATCAGAGAAGAGAAGACCGCCCAACGCGGTCTCCCTTTGACGCCCTTTCTATTTTACTTGACAGATGGCGGAAGCTCTGAAAACATCACAAGTAACGGTCCGCCCACCGGACCAGCGTTAACAAAGGTTTAGCTACTGCTGAACTTTAAACATTAACACCTGGAGAAGTCCAAAGGAGCTGGAGGGTCTCAGGTTTCACTGTCGAGCGGGTCTCTTGGCAGTGAGGGAATGCTACTCCCAGGGGAGAAAAGGAAAAGGATTCATCGGCACCGTCATCGCAGCGGTGACAACATCGAGGTTACCTACACCAGGCAGGACGTGAGGGCCGACGTGAAGAAAGCCAAAAAGGGTCACCAGGCCCCTTTAGAGTCCACACAGTCCCTGAGTTGGCTATCCCCGGCAGTGCCTATCATCCCCAAGAAACCGATCAAGCAGCTGCTATCGGAGTACGGAGTGGCTGACGAAAGGTTTGTGAGGTCAATGCTCGGGGATCTGAAGGACATCAATCTCGACCGCATCCGGGCCAAGGACAATACTCCTCCGGAGAATAGGAAGCTGGCGAGGGAATTGATGATGCGGGTACGTGGTCGTCAGTTGTACTTATTCACTTCCTTTTTTTTTTTCAAGTGTTAATGATACCTTTACCTTGTACAGGCGCTGTATAATGTCTATGCCATCGATGCAAGTGAGGAGGATGCCAAGCTGAAGGAGGAGGTGAGCAGCCTCTCCGGGCAGGTCAAATACCTCCACGGGGAGAAGGGGAAATTGGAGAAGGAGCGGACTCGTTGAAAAGGGAAGTGTCCTCCTTAACCGCCAAGGTTGAGAAGCTGGAAGAGCTGAAAAAGAAGATCCCGGGGCTCGAAGGTCTGGTCGGGGAGCTGAAGAAGGAGATAGAACCTCTCCAAGATGCTGATGAGAAGGCCAATAGTTGGAGAGCCAAGGCCGAGTTCCTGGAGGGTCGAGTTCCCAAAGAGCGGCGCGAAGCGGTGGAGGAGTTCAAGGCTTCTAATGAGTTGGTGGAGATACTGCTGAACGCTCAGGACAAGGCCATAATCCTCAAGTACCGGGAATGGGTAGCAGCCGGGTACATGGATGAGGCCAAGTTCAAACGAGGTGCTCTTGAGAGGAAGAAGAAACAACAGGAAGCGGCATCAAAGGGAGGTGCCGGAGGGTCCCATAGTACCGCTGCTGACCAGTAGCTTTTTTTTATTATATTATTTTTTGTTTTACTTGGTAGTAATTGTCCTTGTTTCGAACAATGGCCTAATGAGCCGGTAACAAGGTTACCCCTTAATTCCTTTGCCTGGTAGTCCAGGCTTTTATGGATGGTGATTTTTTTTGCAACTTGAATGGGAATTTAAAAGGAATTAAAATTTCTTGCATTTTATGCCTCTGATCAAGCGTTTATGTCTTCATTACTTATTGCTGGAATAGTGTAACTGACAGTAAAGCTAATTGCCCGGGATGACCCAGTAACTAAGGTAAAAAAAATGCAAGAAATGGTCTGAATAATTCATTTTTCCATTCGAGTACTGATTACGTGCATTTTTATGTACGTAATCGCTACTTAAACACTGAAAATACGTTAATCCTCAAGTCAATTATTATGTAATTAATCCATTTATATTTATTTTGTAGTAAATAAGTGGAGTTGCGGAAACCGGAAGAAATTGGCGCGAAAATGGAGCAAATTAGAATTTTCGACAAAAAGGCAAAAGTGTCGACGCCGTCAATTGTTATTAACGAGAGTAAAGGGAAGTGAAGAGAAGCCGATTAATCAATGATGATTAGTTAATTAATTTTGTTAGCATTGGTTTGGCCATTATGCTGCACGTGTTAGATATATTAATTAAGCAAATTAATTCAGCCTTTGCTTAATTATCATGTTGACCAACCCTTCTTTCTTTTCTTATCACGACGTGCCAGACCATTTTTTTTGTTCCTCTCTCCTTCTAACCAATCACATGCAGCCAGCTATCCTCTTCTGATTCCTTTTCCTCTCAACCACGTAGTCCAGCCAGCGATATATAATCATCCTCTTCTCTTCTACAGAGCAGAGAGGAGAACCCTTGACTTGATACACATTTACGCAAGCATACGTATCATTGTCAAGATAGGGAAGTATTATGCCCAAAGTTTATCGTACCACGGGGATTAGTGGCTAGCCCACAATCCTTGGGTAGTCGGTACTAAAGTCACTAAGCAAATAAAATAAAGGAAAGTAAAACAAATAAAAATGTTAATCTAAGGCACCAAGCCTTAGCAATGCTCGGCTTTGATTTTCACCAAAGCCTAATCAAAACTAAGAGCCTAGTGATGAATATTTACAATGAGTCGAAATTCAATATTTTGAGAGATGATTTTAGATTAACAAAAATATAATGAAATGTAAAGCAATTAATAAAAATGCAAATAAATTAATAAAAGTGTAACCAAATAAATGGGAATGTTGGGTGTTAGGGAGGTTCCTTTACCAAATTTCATGTGTCGGAAGCTAATCTAATATAGATGCAAATTTCCTACTTTGGCGGTAGTCGTATCCAATGCGGTTCAAGGCTCAAGGACCGAAATTCTCTTTCATGGTATTCCTACTCCGGTTCAAGGGTTGTAAGAACTCACTTGACATAAATTAGAGCCGGTTCAAGGGTCCCTAATTCACATCAAGAGGCGTAGAGATCGAGGAATTAGACTACTAAGCGACTCGCCCGTGCAATCACGCAACGGGTGTAAATCACCATGCTTATAACCCCTCGAATATGAAATTGAAGGTTTCTAGCTTAGGAATTAGAGGGGGTCAAGCCTCTAACTCCGTCCTAGACATGCTCAAAATACACACCCTAGAGTTGACTAGGCTCCTAGACATGCATTTCAACCCAATAAAAATATATATAAGCATCCACCATATGAAAATTGCATCATTACATTAAATTAAACATCTTTTACACAAAATTTGGGTTAGGGCACACAACCCTAACCCCCAACAAAGAAATTACTCACAACCCATAATCATAGACATCAAAATTACAAAATTCAAATACAAAAGAGAAGAGAAGTGTAGGAGAAAACAAGAATAGTCACAAATAGCTAAAAAGCTAGCATGACTAGTCTTGATTTACAACTCCCACAATTACTCAAGTCTTGAATCTTGTAGAGGAGAAGTCTTTGATGAATCTTTAAAGCTTTGGGTGAGTAAATCCTTCAAATCCCTAAAATAAAACTAAAGAAAATATGGAAAATGGAGGAGAAGAGAATGAGAGAGCAGCCCAAAGGGCTGCCCCCTGTTTTGGTGTAGTGCGGCTGCTGTGGTAGGGTTGATGGGATAGAAGGGATAGATGAGAGTATATATATCTCTGGTCTCCACGAATCCAAGAAAGAGAAGATAGGATGAGGTCTGCTATTCACCAAGAAATGGGCACGTGCTACCGAGCTGGCGTGCGTGGGGGAAAAGAAAAGAAAGAAACGCTGCAGCCCCATTCTCACATAATTAACCCACAATGTATAATTGTATTGCTACCACTTGTCATCTTCTGAGTGGCTCAACTTGATTAAACAAATAATTGTTTAATTGTTGCATGCTGCACGTGATGAGATGATACTCTGATGATAAAATTTCTATTAATTAATCATTGTATTAATTAATCATTATCCAATGATTAGTTAATGAGAAGAATAATTAATTAACAGAAATTCTTCTTTTCTCCATTTCTTCATTATTTGCTCCGATTTCGTCCTATTTTCTTCCGATATCCGTGCCTCCGCTTATTTTCTACAAAATAAATAAAAATGGATTAATTACATAATAATTGACTTAAGGATTAGCTTAATTAACGTGTTTAGAGTGCAATTATGTGCATAGAAATGCGTGTAATCACTCAACTCAGCCGCAAACACATAGTAAGCGGGGAGGAGTACTAATAGGCTAGCTAGCAATAAAATAAAATGACTCAGGTATGATGGGTTAAAATCCACGAAAAATCGAAAATCAGTAAGACTTCCACAAAATCCTAAGAGAAAAAATATATACTAATGACATGACCCCACACGCCAAAATATTCTCGAATTCATAAATCAATATGTGAGAAAAATAATAAATATAATTCCGAAATCGCCTCGGAAAATAACTCATCAAAATTCAATAAAAATCATTATAAATCATAAATCCGAATCCGAGCATAACAATTTTCAATTCAAATGTCCAATCGATAAAATAATTCAATATTTAAAATCGATTAATATGCTCAATAATTTAAAACAATAATTTAATAAATTCTTAATTCAGAAAATAATTGCATGCATTATTTAAAATCAAACGTCCACTCACAGTATACAGCTAACGTGGCCAAGCGTAAGGATCCTCGTCGAGCGATGGGTCGGTACCTCATCATGTACAAAATTATATTCCGTAAACGACAATTCGATAAATAAATACGATTCTAAAACGAAACTCAAAAACCCCACGTAAACCAACATCTACATTACTTCTCGGATTCAACCCAAACTTCACCACTAATAACAATCCGTCGATTACAGTATTCCGTAGTGTTCCATAAGGGAAACCAGAAGGTCGGATTCCCATAGATCGACATCTGAAACTCTAAACTTCGGAAATTCACAATCGATAACATACTTCTCCAATTTCCACCAAAAACACATTTACAAGTTCTACAACAAAAATGTGATTTAATTGGCTAAAAATAGGAAGTAAAGCTCTGCCCTACGCGCCACCCACAGTGGAGGCGCGTGGGCCCCACACGCCTCCAGTCACCAAATTTTAGCAACACCATCTTCTCAACAAGCCCAACACTTTTCTCAACTACAACAAAGTCAGAAAACATCTAGAATGGCTGGAAATCAAGCCCAACCGTAAAGTCCCGATTTGCTACAGTGAAGAAAAAAATTCAAACCTTCAACTCTTCCTCCACGCTTTGATTTGCTGCAAAAGGCTTAAAGGGCTTCAAGTGCATGCCAAGGCGCTTCTACTAGTACCAGTTTCATCGCCGGAGGTGGCTGGATTTGAGAGAAATCGGCGTTGACCTCTTTCTGCTACAGTAAATAGTTTGGCCTTGGTTTGCAGTTTTCCGACCAAATCGCAGTGACCGGTGAGCTACCACAGCAGGTGTGTCGAGGAGGAGAAGGCGAGTCGAACAAGCCTGGTGGCATGCCGTCAGGTAGCCGGACGGCGAAAAAACGCTGTGGAACAGTGAACTGTCGAAGAGAGAGAGAGAGTTACTCGGGTAGTTCTGACCTACCATAGTAACTTTTCAAATATACACTAAATTACCATGAACAGTAACTTTAGTATTTCGATCATAACTTTTGCATACAAACTTTGATTTAAGAGTACCACATGTCCACGGACTCGGTTTAATGTCCTCTACGACTTTCGTGAAGAAAATTTTCCCAAAAACTGACCCGAATAAAAAGTCAACTTTTTGGGCCACTAAAAGTATCGAAACAAAGTAAAAAGTGAAAGTAATTGTCATTTACCGTCCAAATGACTAGTAAACCGGTAAATTGAGATACGGGACGTTACATGCAGGTAAAGCAAAAGAGTGAGAATGTAAATTGTAGGCAATAAAGTGCAGGAAAGTATCGAACAAAAAGAGAAATTGCAGGTATGTAAAGAATGGTAATGTAAATTGCAGAAAAGATAGAAAAATACCGGTAAAGAAAAACAACATAATAATACATCAAGTAAGATTGATAGTTGTGTTGAAAAGTATTGAGATAAAGTGTGTAATCGTATTGCGCGTTTGGTTAGGGACATCTAACAATGATGTCTATGGTCCTTTTTATAGTAAATGATAACACTATTAATTAAAGAAAAAGACACAATCTCATTCTTTTTTTTTTTTGAAAAGGATTTGATTTTATTAGATATCAAAGCCATGAATACAGGCCAGAGTCTAACATGCACTTACATAAGAATCCGGTGAAATCGGGAGAACCTATCTAAGCCAATACTAAACTCATTAGAGTCTAAAGGGACGCTCGCCGGAAAGCAAGCCTACAATGAGCAAGAACAACCTCGCTATTCTAAGGCAAAATCATTCATCTAGTCTAATTTGCCAGCACGCCATTGTGGTACAAATAACAACTAGAAACATCTTAGAACAACACATAGAAATTACTCTAACTCTACAGGCTTGTAACCAGATGTCTAATAGCAGAGATTTAGGAAAATACTAGCTCCTCCCCTTTAGGGTTGGAGCCAGCACCATCCTTAGCCTCTTCAGGAGCCAACAACCTCGGCAACAGGTTGGTCTTGCTCTTCTTGTCCAAAGCAACTGTAGCAGACTCAACCAGCCCAAGCTGGAGCGGCCCAATGACCCAAGCCCACTTCTCAAACCTACTAAAACAGGCCCAAGAGAGATTAGGCCCATTTGATCCAGGCCCATGCCCAGAGGCCCAAACCCAAGCAAGGATGCTGGCCTGAGCATCATGTCGCCGCTGCCGTCTCCGCCCTGTCTGGGGGTCGTCCACCCCAGGCAGCCATCCTCAGAAGCAGCACGTACTGCACTACCACACCAGTGCCTACCGATCGGTATACCTCCAACTCCGATTGTCGATCGCCTCGACCTCGACTGCACCTAGACTAGATGAGAATCCGATCTGCTAACCCGCCAGTAATCTTCCAACGCCGCCGTGTTAGCCCTTCACCCAAACCCTAGGCACGGCGATACCAGTCCGACGAACCTACAACTGATCTGCCTCGATTCACAGCACCAAGACCCGGCCACCAAGATCCTAGAACAAGCGGATCCTTTCGAAACCTCGACCACCACCAAACAGACCCTGAGATCTGCCACGCACGACCAACGACGCGGGCTTGCCGGTGAAGACTACCACGCCGCCGCCACCCTCTGCTCAGAAACCCTAGGGCTCTGCTATTCAACACGAATGCCTCACAATCTCATTCTTGAATGTTGAGATTGATTATAAATAAAGAAATATTCAAACTGCTTTAAGGGTAATTCGATTCAGTAACTGCTTTTAAGGGTATTTTGATTCAATAATTGATGATTCCAGCAATAAAACCCCTTAATGCCCATTCAAGTTGATTTCTCCAAATTTGGTAACGGCCCTCTGAACACATTATCTTCTGCCATAAAGATGATAGCTAGCTAGTGTCGTAGATCTTCAATATGCCGCAGTCATTCATTATGCCTTGTGGGTCCACCTCACCTTTGATTTATCCTAATTTGGTAATGGCCCTCTGAACGCGTTATCTTCTACCGTAAAGTTGACAGCTAGATTTTCTAGATGTTCAATATGCCACAGTCATTTAACCGCGTCATTACGCCTTGTGAGCCCGACCCACATGTCTACCACATGGGCCTTGTCAAATATAGGTTCAAACAGAGACTCCAAATTTTACGTCATGACCTCATTCTCCTACTCAGGGAGTATGGTTGAACTAACAGAAAGATATGTTCAGTGAGAAATCATCTTTGTTAAATGTTGAATCAATTCCCTCGTGACCATCAAACTCATCAAGGCCCAAGAACATCTCAATCCCAAGTTGTTTTGATTCAAAATCTTCTTCCATGATATCTTCAGCCATAACAACTGGGTTTTTGATAGTTACTTTTTGATTTTTGTGTTCTAAAATATTCTCTTTTTCAGTCCTTTTGGTTACCCTGCTCAACCTCGAAGGGGCATTACAGATCTCTCGGATATCCTTGATACCCTTGGTGTAGCTTTGCTTCATATCTGGTATCTTTGATGTTGTTGATCCTAAGCTAAACACTAGTTTTCTCCTACGCTCTTGTTTGAGATCCATGCTGCCCCTATAACGCCTTAATATAATTGAATCAAGTGGAGTTCCAATAGTTGCTATGCTCTTCCGCGGTGACATGGAAAAACAGTTCCAAGTTGCTTCGGCACTCCAATCAATTTTTTGAGCAAATGGCCAAAAAAGAGGTTCATTTGTATTCGACTCTTCAACCTCTACAGCTTTTGAAGCTTGTTCTGATGGAAAACAATATCCTGGTTTTTCATTTTGTGCTTCAGTGGCTGTAGAAATACAAGAATTAGAGAACTCAGCTTCGTGATCCGACCTAGTCTTGTATGATGGAGAGTGAAACGCATATTGAAGACAATATGACTCAACTTCTGTATCTGGAATCCATTTGTAATCATCCCCATCAAGATTCAACAAAGATACTTGGTAACCTATTCTCTCCAAATCTAAAATCTGAGAGGAACTAGGTGTGCTTCTAAGAGGAGCTGAAGAGTTTCCACAACTTGTTGAGTCATCACACAACGACTCTCTTGGTTTTGCATCATTCGTAGCTGAACTAAGTAGTCGAGTCGCTACTTTTTCATCCATCAAATCTGTGTGTACATTCTTGTGTTCATCAAGTGAGAGATGAAAGGAACCAGACCATCTATACTCCCTGAAAAATGCAGAAGGTGATGAACAATCTGAAGACAACCACATAGACTCTTTATCACTAAAACTTCTCTCTTTACCCAACTGATTATCAATATGGTGTTCCTTCTCCGATGAATGGGAAAGTACGGCAGCAACAGACTTTTCCTTGTTGCTGCTTTTGCATATAGGATCATCTTTTTTGGTACTAGGTTCATTTTGATAAGCACCAATTGATCTTAGTCTGACACAATACTCATCTTCTCTCTGATCAATATTACTTGTCTTCATAATATCACTTGCATTGAATTTCATCTGTTATTGTTTCTGTATGTGAATTATCAATGTCATGTTAAGATGATATAATAAGGTAAGGAAAACCACAAACAAGGATGAAATAAGATGAGGGAAGCTTCGAGCTAAGAAGCTCTACTAAGACCAGAAATTACAGAAGAATTCAGAACCGACCAACAGGAATAGATCATCGAAAGAGAATAAAGGGATAATATGTACCAACTAAGTAAGACTAATCATATAAAAAGAGTAATTAATTTTACATTTGGAGCATAATTTTTAATTGAAAAGTCCTAGGCACAATTAGGTACATCAAAAAATCAGAATGATCTATACAAGACAAAAGGATTACAAGCACCAAAAGTAAAATGAATAGCCAGAAAGTCAGTAAAATGAAAAGAAATTATGGAAAAAAATAGCCAGAACGTACATACAGCTGGTGAATGACATCAAATTAGAAACCACGGACGAACCAAGAAAATGAAAACAGAAAAAGTAAGAATTCATAGGTAAATAAAGCTTTACCTTTAGGATGATCAAGCCGAGAAATTTTGGAATCGAAAAGATGAGAAAAATAATTGTTTACAAAATTTATAGGAAGTTATTTACTCAAATTGGAGTTGCCGCGTTAAAGCTGTTATTGGAGCCTTCATTTGCAAGCCTTCCGTTAAGAATAGGCTTGCCAGTTTTTCTTTTCTTAAAATGACTTGATTGAATTTTGAGCAACCACCTTAAGAATCCAGACAATAGCTCCCTAAATGCAATCAAGACAACTAGTGAGTTGCCTCATATCAGAGAATTAGTTGCATCTACAACTTAGGGAGTGTATACAATGCTTCCATTTGTTCATTCCAATGGTTTGTCTTTGTTCCGTCAACTCATTCTCCAAAATGACATCCGTGTGCTTGTCTCATTTCTCACGTATTCTTATTAGTCTGAAACTAACTACCAGGTCTGACACGCACTAGCTTTTGCAGATCCTATCACTGGGAATGGTGTTTAGGAAACATAAGTGTCCGTGTGATATACATTTCAAAATCTCAACAGCATACATGATTCTGTTGAGATTTTGACCTCTCGAAAAAGATCACATAAACATTAATCACCACATGTTGGATTATGCCCTAAAAGTGTGCCAATTGGCATATGAAATGTTAATTCATTTTAGGAATAATCTACTATATATTGAATTCTTAATACTATTTTTGTCCCCCTCCTTATTTGTACAATCTTTTTTAATAAATTAGTGGGCTGTTTGCCTGCTTTTCCATAAAAAAATAAATAAATAAATAAAATAAAAAATCTTAATACTAAAATGTTTGCCAAGAGCATCCTAAGAGAAGTTCAAGTCAATGGTCTAAATTGAGGGAATTAGTGATTTTGCACAGGAAATAGACAAATAGTTTACGGTTTAGAAAAAAAAAATAATGATACAAAATTACAAACCTGCTACTACGGTACTCAATTTTTTTTTTCTTTACCATTACTTTTATCATTGTAAATGCAAGTGTAAAAAGACTATTTTCTACCAATAAGTTCCACATATCAAATGTCGGGTATGAATAGGCGAAGTAGATTATGACCGTCAACTAAATTGTGTTAAGTTGTTACAAAAAATGAAGTGACGGTGTTGAGTGTCGTGAAGTTTGGTTTTTCTTTTTTCTTGACAATAAATAGATGGCTATTCAACTTGATAACAATGCCAATCTTTCGTTTTGGTCTATTTTTGGATGACGGTGTTAATTTCATAATGAAGGAACCCACGTACGTCTACCTGTCAAAAAAAAAATAGTAAAAGTTTGCCGTCACATGTAACGGTAAAGAAACGACTCTTAAGAAAATGGCGGGACACCTTAAACCTAAAACCAACTGTTTTTGAAAGTCCCCAAATGCGAAAGGCCAGACTGTTCCCCAAATACACAATTAGTGCGTTTGGTGTTTCAATCTTTGGGGCTCTCTGGAATTGTGTCTCTCTCTCTTCCCATGGGGTGTTGAAGTTGAAGATTTTAATTGATCGAACCAATCAAACAACCTCTCTTCATTCCCATGGGAAGTTGCGTTTGTACACCTGCCAAAGCAGGTTTACTACACAAAAAACACAGAGATCAGGTGATCAAGCCTATACCCCAATGTGTTCATGACTCGCCTCAAAAGTCGTCGCACCACCGCGGGGGCTTCTCGGCCCCCATCTCGGTGCTGGACAAGACCGATGGAGAAAACATCCTTGACAAGTACAAGTTAGGCAAGGAGTTGGGGCGAGGGGAGTTTGGAATCACCCACCGATGCGTGGACCGGCAGACCGGAGAGACCTTCGCGTGCAAGGTGATATCAAAGAGCAAGTTGAAGACAGAGATTGACATTGAAGACGTGAGGAGGGAGGCCGAGATCATGAGGCTTTTGCCCAAGCACCCCAACATCGTCACCTTCAAGGAGGCTTATGAGGACAAGGATGCAGTTTATCTTGTCATGGAGCTCTGTGAGGGCGGCGAGCTTTTCGATAGGATCGTCACAAAAGGCCACTACACAGAGCGCGCCGCCGCCCACGTTACCAAGACAATTCTCGAGGTTTGCAAGGTGAGATGATCGGGTTTCCATCTGTTTGTATTAATGTTGGTTATTGCATGCACTACAGAAAATACCTTAATTAGCTATTTGTCAATATTTACCACTACAAGGCTGGTTCCTTAAGATTGGTGCATGTTAAGCGGTTCCTACTTTTTGCAGGTATGCCACGAGCATGGAGTGATTCATCGAGACCTGAAACCCGAGAATTTCCTTTTTGCAGATAGTAGTGAAAATGCACAGTTAAAGGCAATTGATTTTGGTCTTTCAGTAAATTATGAACCAGGTAACTTGTACATACTTCTTTGGCACCCTTTGATTGCTTTTCAGATTCCTTAATCTCATGTAGCTAATCTACTGTCTTGCCAAATTTCTGGTAGGTCAGAGATTCTACGAAATTGTTGGAAGTCCATATTACATGGCTCCAGAGGTATTAAGACGTAATTATGGGCCTGAAGTTGATGTTTGGAGCGCAGGAGTTATCCTCTATATCCTACTTTGTGGAGTTCCTCCATTTTGGGCAGGTAAATTCTTCTTTCAGGTTTTTTGAGGTATATTTGGGTCTAGGTGGTATTATGCAGGATTTACAGAAATGGTTTTGGACACGAATTCAAAAGGCAAACATCAATCTTGGATTTATTAAACCGTTGCTTCTCGATCATTTTTATGAATAATGACTACTGCTAGCTTCTCATAATATGCATTCTAGACTGCTTTATTCTAATATTAATGTTGGGTTTATACCTAGTCCAGAAACTGAAGAAGGGATTGCACAGGCTATTATTCGGGGTAACATTGATTTTCAGAAGGATACATGGAAAAAGGTTTCTGAGGAAGCAAAATTACTAGTGAGGAGTATGCTTGACCCAAATCCTTACAACAGACTCACAGTTGAAGAAGTCCTTGGTATGTATATATCTTTACAGATCGATGCATGTGCAGAGACAGATATCATACATATGCAATCTAAAAATTAATTGTAGAGTACTAATTATCCTCTCGCACATATCCAATATGAAGATCATCCCTGGATACGAAATGCAAATCAAGTTCCGAATGTTCCTCTGGCAGAAAATGTCAGATTAAGGATCAAGCAGTTCACATTGATGAATAAATTTAAGAAGAAAGTTCTCAGAGTAAGTTTGCGTATATATATCTCTCTCTCCCTCCCTCCCTCTGATTTTCCTTTTCCACATAAATGGTTCAGGCAAGAATTGTCATTGTTAATGCTCGGTCATTATTCATCGATCAATACAGGTGGTGGCAGACAACCTGCCAGATGAACAAATAGAAGGAATCAGACAGATATTTGATATGATGGACACCGATAACAATGGAGACTTGACTTTTGAAGAGCTTAAGGATGGTCTTCTCAAGATTGGACACCAAGTCACTGATCCTGATGTGCAAATGTTAATTGATGCCGTGAGTTTCTATTTCTTGACACCTTTGTGCTTTTTCTTTCCCACATTCCAATCAACTTATTAAATTCTAAGACTATAATTAAGAAAGTGATCGAATCTGAAATTTATTGCAAGAAATCTTATCTGAAGTTTAGCCATCTACGGTATAATCAATATTACCATCTTCAATGTAAAATTAGCCACTAGGATAATTACCTCATTTAAATGCATTTGTTAATATGCTTCATGACCTACAATGTCATCAAAATATATTTGTTTTCACGTCCTTCGCTACTCTGCACGTCTTTTGTTTTCAGTAGCCAACAGCCAATTTTTTATAATCACTGTAGTACCCTATTTCAATCTAGTACATTGAAATCATATCTAACAATTTCCCTTGATATACCTAAAAGGCGGATGTCGATGGAAGTGGCACACTGAACTGTGAGGAGTTCGTTATTGTGTCTGTTCACTTGAAAAAAATAAGCAGCGACGAACTTCTCGCTCAAGCTTTTAGCTATTTTGACAAGAACAACAGCAACTATATTGAGTTTGATGAGTTAAGAGAAGCATTGCTGGATGATAAACTTGGTCCTACTAATGAGCAGGTTATCCAAGACATCATATTCGATGTGGACTTGGACAAGGTAATTCTCAAATACAATTCACCAATTTCCCCTCCTATATGCTGTTCTGAGTACTATTATCGGCAGTTTATTTTTCAGATACAACTAAGTTATTTTTGGATAAATTAAGTTGGTGTCCTAGTCTTATTAGGAGTTCTTCATTTCACTTACTTTCGGTGTGATAGGATGGGCGAATCGGTTATGAGGAGTTTAAAGCAATGATGAAAACCGGTATGGACTGGAAAATGGCTTCTCGTCAATATTCAAGAGCAATGCTAAATGTACTTAGCCGAAAGTTGTTAAAAGACAAGTCGATCCAAGTGAACTAAACCAGAATAGGAGCTGCTTTGAAATTTTTTTTTTTTTTTTTTTTTTTGTCCCCAAAACGAAGACATTGTAAAATTTGAGGATCATTTGTCTCAAAAGGCCATCTCTCCAGTTGTGTACAGTGAAATTTATGTTCTTGTGCAATTGAAATGGAAGATGATGTTGGGGACTGCAAGTATTAGTTGTTGTGATGAGATAAATTTGATTAGTTTTATTCTTTTTAGAGAAAATGATATTTGTATTGATTGCCTGGTATTTGGAAATGACACACCCAGTTTTAACTCTAGACAGCATATCACTCCTTAGGCCATGGGGCAGCTGCCAGGATCAAATCCAGCAAACTATTCTCGCTAAGACGATTCTCGGGGGAGAACAGAAACATAAAACCTACAACTAAAATCTACTACAAACGATGATCACCAAGCCCCCAACAAATTTGGTATCCTCTGCCAGCAACGGGCCCATGAGACTTACTCAGATTGACAACAAACTATATTTTTTTTTTTTTGAGAAAATAGATAACTTCATTCATTTATCTATGGCCAGAAGGCACGTACATCAAATGCTGTCATACACCAAAATCATAAATGGTATAAGCTACCAGACAAAGGACAGGTGACCCTCACTGTTAACACATTCGCTCACTTATTGAGCCTAACCACAAGAAAGAAAATCCTCCCTACCAACTTCCCATGAAGTAGTAACCTAGCCGCCTAGAGACCTTAACTGGTGTACAACTAGAGAAACTAAGATGAAAGTAGTAGAAGACTAAACTTCTAGTATTAGGCAAGGAAACCTGGAAAAGCCTAAAGCTTTCTCTTGCCCTTGTCGCTAGGGCTGGGATCAATACCAATAACTGCAAGGTAAGAGAGTCGTAAAGCAGCGACATTTGGCTTCTTGCTAGGGCGATGATTCTTGTTCCTACTCCCAAGTAGCTTGCCCGAATTCTTCTTCAACATCACCGGAGTGACATCCATCCAGGTACAAAGGAGGTGAGCCTTGAAGGCTGTAGGGTTGACCGGTCGGCAGGTCAGAGACTTTCCAATCAGAAAAGATTTGGAAGACTGACGAACAGGGCAGCCACCAATTCTCCCCAGATCAGGAGCACTACCTCCCTCTGCAAGCGCAAGGGAGGCAGCACAGCTAGTGGTGATAGCATCAATGGAGGCCATGTGGCTGAGTGAGGGTTGAGGGTGAGAGACGTAGAGAAGAAAGCTAGGAGAAGAGGAGGCGAGCAATCTAATCAAGATAAACTATATTTTATGCTCGAAACATCGAGAAACTAAAATGTAAAGCTTAAAGCTCAAAGGATTACTCAATAGCCAAAAGGAAACCAAGGAAATCCTCCAGTTCATATATAACCTACATGAAAAATGATGGTGGCAATACCGGCTCCCAGACTTGCAAGCAAACCTTTGAACAAAACACACATTCGAATCACGCAAAACACTCGCACCTTATTTTTGATCCGGTGTAAGTCAAATTTCCACTACCAAGAATTTAACGCCATTTACACAACATATACAGAAACAGCTTAGGCAGAAAGGACTGAATGCTAGGCAAAAAGCAACCTATTTCTTACCTACTGTCCTGGGGGATGGTTTTATCAGGTTTTAGTTGACCATACACTACATCAAAACCTACTATATATACTGAAGAAAAACATCAGGTGACCAAACATCACTGCAAATGATAGTACACCAAGACCAAGATTTGCATTCACAATTGAGTACTTTATCTATATTCATATATGTATATAAAATCAGTAGTCAATAGGAATCATAGGTGCCACAACATCCATATGTACAAGGAAGAATAACATGTTTCAATCAACGTACAAGAATACACAACAGGCTAGCATTTGTTTCTCCATAAAGTTTCTCGATTTCTATCCTCTATGTTCTCACACCAAGAGTTCCTCTTATTGTTCTCAGTCAAACCCAGTTTGCCACAATACAAGAGGCTAGCATACTCACTGGTAATGGTAGCACACTTGGCATGTGGTGGCAACTTGACATTGGCATAAATACAGTGGTTAATTTCTGCTGGAGCCACCCGCTCGACTAGTTTCCTTTCCTCTGCCACCTTTTCCTTTGCTGGTTCCATTTTTTGAGCTTGTTGCCAGACTGCCAGCTTGGTGACAGTCCACATCTGATAGGTGATTCTCCAATGCCCTCACCAGATTCTCAAAGTAGGATTTAGTCACCCTGTCACAGTTATATTGAATCAACCAAGTTATATATCAACTAGCAGCTAGATATCTACACCTGTGAAACATTCTAATTACAACTTGAATTAATTAACGACTCATTTTAAATCACCCATTTCTAGAACGTCAATTATCCCACACAATTGAAAACCCATTCTAGTCCAAAATATCCATCTAAAATTTTACAGATCACTTATTTTCTCAGATTCTTTGTCCTTGTAGGCTCTTACAGCCAAGGATATTCATCCTCATTTCAACTTGAAGAGCAACTGGTAAAATTAGTTAGGTTTTGAAATGTATCTTCCTTTCGCTGCTTATCTTTCCACTCAAAACAGTGGACGTTGTTCCTTACAACCACAAAACCCATTAATCCATTTCCTTTCTTTTATTATAGAAGACCTCCTTCTGAGGAAATGATCAATAGACTTTGTTTCTTTAAATATATATACAATATATAGGCCCGTTCAGAACGGACCTGCAGACCACAGTTAAAATGAAGGGGCTATATATATACACACACACACACACACAAACATAAAAACTTACGCAGTCAGTCCTGCTAGTTTCGTATGGAATTCAATGAATTCTCGTGATGGGCCATCGGCATTGAGGAATGGTAGTAGCTCCTTCTCTGCACATTGATGAAGCCTTTCCAGCCCAGACTCTGCCTCACCTAAAGAGAAAGCAGGAAGATTAAATTTCAGAAAATACATAATACATTTCCTAACAACTCCCTGCTAATATAAACAGAGTTAATACCAAGTAATACCTTGCAAGTACTCAAAAAACTGCTTCTTAGCATTCTCATGCTCAGTTAGGTAGTATCCATATGCATAAGTCCATTTCAGCACTCTCCTACATTCAACAATCTGCAAACATAGAGGACGAGCAAAATAAAATTAGCTTTCAACAACTTGAGATCAGACGCAAACTTTTCATTTTCTGGTGGACCATGGCAAAATTTCTTCCCCTCGGACCACATCCAATGTTACGTAAGGGTTTTTGTTGTTATTGACCAGCAATTATATTAGCAAATGTTACTGACACTCAGAATGTTATCGACATGTTTGCAAATGGTCTAATTTTTCCCTTTAAGCTGACCCAAGCATTTTAACATAAATTTCATTTGTACATTCGTTCGCTCTTATCCTTTTCTTCTTCTTTTTTTTTTTTTTAATACAACTATAAAATAGTTGCCAAATTGACCCTCAAGTCAAAAATCCTAAAATTGAATTTATGCCAGCATTTTTAACAAAACAAATCTAACTTAATGCTGTAACTACTCCTACATGAAAATTAATACAATTTATACCAAACAGAAAAGTAATATTCTTCATGAGTCTAACAAAAATTATAGGAATTTACCTGTTGCCAGGCATCAGATAAGAACTTGAGCTGAGACTCAGGTTGACATTGTATCTCACTCAGCTTCTCCATCTAGTAAAGAACCAAGAAATCCATCAGGTAATTACAAATTTTTAGAATTCCAAGATAGCAGGGGATGTAATCACAAGCTCAATGAAAACAACGATCCTACCCAACATCTTCAAAGGTTCACACTTTTTTAACATTAAACACAAGCTTTAATCAAATTGTGAACCCCGAGATACCCATTTCCAAGGACATTGCAACCAGCAATATCTTTTCAATAGATTTTTAGGCGCTAACCCTCTCTTGTTTGCATTTTGCAAGAGAACCCTTGGCCCACTACTTCTCCCTCCAAAGATAGTCAACCATTAATTTTCTAAGATTTTAGTTACTTTACATGACATTCTAAAGCCAGTTCATCCCTAGAGGCTGTTAGCAGTTCCCAAGTAGTCAGTTTAATGGCTCAGGAAGCAGCAAAAAGGCTTTAACACTTAGGGGTTGCAGAATGTTAGAGGGCTTTTGGGTTACCTGTGGGATCGAATTAGTTTTTGGTCTGCTTTTTGGACGTCAATCACTGAGTTCAGACATTATTTCCTTTCAGCTCTATGGTTAGATCGGAAAGCTGCAGTAAGTTCATAGTGATATTATCTCCTAATTCCTTGGTTAGAATTGTTATCTCCAGGCTGTATACAGCTTTTCAATTATTCTTTGAAAGTGGACTCATTGTCCATTAACGTATTTGCTCTGTTTTAAAAGAAAAAAACTAAGTAGCTATTGAAAAGAAAAAAAAGAAGAAGAAGATGAAGAAACAAATTTTCAATGCAAATTTCCACATGACCTTCTTGATCAGAATCGAGAAGTGGCCTGTTTTCAAACAACCCTTTATCCATTTTTACCAACAATTCAACCCTTGGGTTTTTGATTCACTCAATCAAGTATCATGATGAAGGGGCTATGAGCAGGAATTGCCAAACCTCAGTACTCGTGTGTAATTTCTAAAAGTGCAAGGTCTAAAGTGAAAACAAATTAAACATCATGTTTCTGTAGTTAACCCTACATGAACTTTAAGCCCTTACACCCACAACTAGAATCAGTACATCATTTGCATCCATCATCATTAAATTGATCCACACCTCACCCCTTAAATTTTAGGGGCCGTGACCACTTACCCATTTTCAGCTTAAAAATTGCCCACTTACACCACCAAGAGTTTTTTAACCCCATTTACCCAATCTAACATTCATTGACAGTTTTGCCCCTATTTTAATTAATAAATTACATCTCTTCTCACACTCTCCCTTCGATCTATTTTCTCTCTCCTCCCCCCCTCACCGATTTCTCTCTCTCTCTCTCTCAACACGTCTCAGGCCCTTCCAAAAACTCTCTCTCTCTCTCTCTCTCTCTAAGATGCAGACCCAGAACCCAGATCCAACGGCGGAGGACGACTCTCAGTCCGCCGCGCGGCACATCCAACGGCTGTCCCTCCACCTGACGCCGGCCGCGATTTCACCGGACAACCACCGCCAAATCTCGAGGCTAGAGTGCGCTAAGGCGGCGGCGAAGCTCAACGTGGACACGAAGAGTCTGTCGAGCTACATGAGAGGAAAGCACAGGGAAATCCAAGATAAGGTTATGGACTACTTCAACAACAGGCCTGACCTTCAGACTCCGGTGGAGATTTTGAAGGACGATCACCACGAGCTTTGTATGAGGCAGCTTACTGGTTTGGTCTCCGACCCCGGCTCACTCCACGACGGAGGTTCCGGTGAGCTCGCGACGGCGCTGCAGGTCCTCGTTCGTCTGGGCTGAGCGGCGGCGCTGCTGGAGTCGCCGGAGGAGTGACATGGATTACTCCGATTGCTGCATTTTTTTTTTTTTTTTAAGAATTATTGTTCAGTTCTTTTTGGCAAGGAATAACATTTTTTTTTTTTTTGAATGTCTATTGGATTGGAGGCCAATGATCTACTATCTGTTCAACAATGTGAGTAATCTGACATTGCAATGTAACTGTGGGGTTTGTTTGATGGTCTACTGGGGGGCAGTAGACACATTATTGGCCCCCAGTAGACTTTAATACGATGGACAGGGATCACTATAGTGTGGTGTTTTGATAAGTTACATGTTGTTTTCTGTGTATTAAAGTCAAATTATCTGTGAATCCTACAAAAAGATACATTTTTGGTGGTCTATTGGGAGGCAGTAGAGACATTGGACTTTGTATTGGGGGGCAATAATATGATTATTGGGAGCCAATAATATGATTATAAATTGATCAATTGTGCCTGTAGTGTATTCATTTTGGTTTTGGGAGTTCATACAATTCACTGGACGACAATAATATGATTTTTGGGAGGCAATAATATGATTACTGGGGGGCAATAATATGGTTACTGGATATTATTAGGGACCGGTCGACGGATTCCGGTCACCGGTCGTTGGATTCCGGTCACCGGTCGGCGGATTCCGGTCACCGGTCGTCGGATTCCGGTCAGCGTTCGCCGGATTCCGGTCACCGGTCGCCGGCGCCCTGCCACTGGTCACCAGAGGCCGGCAAGGTGGAGGATGACTTCTCCCTCTAAGTGAAAAAGAAGGAGAGGGCAAAAAAGTCTCAAAAAAAAATAAAAAAGAATTAATTGGGTAAAGGGGAAATAATCCCTTAGAGTGTTTTGAGTAAATGGGGTTAAAAAACAGTTGGTGGAGCAAGTGGGCAATTTTTAGCCTAAAATCGGGTAAATGATCATTTTCCCTAAATTTTATTACAATACTTCTGATATGCAATAATCTAAATATAGTTCCAACATCATCACTATGCTAGATATATGACTATTTAGTTACTCATGAATTGAAGATTGCACATGTACAAGCACATCCATGTATGTTGTGCAAGTGTGTGAACTGGTACAAGTATGTGTATGAATTCCTGTCTGCTTATGTACTTACATTGACAGTTTGCATTTGATGTAAGTCAACAAGAGCTTTCTGCCTTGACTGCCAAATAACAACAAAAGAACCAGTGAAGATTTAAATGTCATAGTTTTGATAATTTAATCAGTAAGACAAAAGAAAGAGACACAAACAAATCTTCAAAACAATTTGAGGAAGCTTCCATCCTTTCCTCCTATGCAAGATATCCAAATTGAAGTCACAAAAACAGTGTAAACCCACCCCCTACCAGTTACTAACATCTTACATAATTCTCTAAGGACTCAAGCTTCACTCACTTAAAACCCAGAGTGTATTGAGGGGAAAAAAAAAAGTGAAAGTGAAAGTGAAAGTGAAGAACGAAGTATTCCACCCAAAAATACTAATAATAATCTTTCTGAAAACTAGAATTTTTCCATGTTCATTACACATATAAAGACATACTAAAAATATGGCATGAACACCTAGCAGAGAGAAAATAGGAGAAAGAAAATTGCGTATACCGATTGATTGCTTGCCCAACGTTCATAATAATGAGTGTATCTCTCCAAAGAATTCTTTGCCATTTCTCTTCTTCTCTCAGCCTCATCATACTACAAAGCAATATTCTATATTTAGAGGGGGGAAAATGTATGAATGACTAAAGAGAAACTGTCAGATCCTTACAACTCCCTCTTGCTTAGCTGCCTCAAAGCGATTACAAGCATAGAAACCGCCTGTCCTCTCACCATGGTCTGACCATGCACCGAGGCATAGCCTGCATTTACATATGATTTTTGCACCAGATAGATATGCATCAAACAATATGTCCGTTATATAGAGCAATCAATAATACATTGCTATTCTTTAGTTCAATATTGCACTCTTCATTATAATGATATATTTCAAAGCCACCATCAATTTTCATGACAGAATATGGAAGAGGCAAAAACAGAAATAACATACCAGCAAAATTCAAATTTACAAGCTGGTGAGCATGTCATGTGCATACACCCTTGGTTTTTTTCAATCGGTCGCTTGCACTTTGGACATGGCTTGGAATTGGCTAATATCCTGAGTATCATCAATAGATTAAATACATTAAATTACAATTCCACTAAACTGTCATAACAGTTTATTATCAAGACTATAATTTGATGTTTTTCATTTTCTCTTTTTTTTTTTTCCTACATTATCAATATCATTATCACAGTATCCCATATTCAATTTATCAAAATAATTGATGAATAGTTTCATATGTTTCAAAAATACTTCAACATGAATATTAATAGCAACAATAATTATAATACTGAAAAACCTGACTAAAATAAGCATCCTAATCACACACCAATTCACTTTAACTTGTTCCCCATCACCAATACTTCCAAGAGACACCTCAAACGCATCTCCCACATTTCACAAATGCATTAAAATCTTGAAATGAAAATTCAATGCAGACCTAAAATATTACTTTCTGGCGATCTACAACATAGAAAAGGACCTCCACTAAGTTGAGTACATATGATGACAAAGCATGCAGCTGAGGCATACACGGAGAAAAAAATGGGCTGACTGGAACAGCATGATCCTAAATTCAACCAAAATAAATTACATCCTGTGTGATCTCCAACTCTCAACACAAAGATACTAATGGATTGGTCTTCAGGAAGTATTTGTTTGGTAAACCACAAGACAAAGACCATCCTTTGTCCCTTCCAAAGTCAAACTTCTGGCCATGCAAAGCACATAAACTGTGACGTGTTTCAGAATAAAAATAATATATAAACACACACCAGATGCTTATTAGGGGTCTGTTATGTGTCAAAACGCAGAAGAAAGTGCTGATAATGTTTTGATCCATTATGAAGTTGCTCAAAACACGTCAATCTAATGTACTTGGTGAAGCTAAAATGGTTTGGGCTCCAAAAGGATGCTCTATCATTGTGAAGTTGCTCATAACTTGGTGAAGCTAAAATGGTCTGGGACTCACCAGAAGGATGCCATTCTCTTCTCAGCACAAGGTTAAGGGGTTTTGGAGGAGGAGGAGGAGCACAGAGAGGGAGGAATCGAGGAATTGTACGAAAAGATTGTGTTATTTTTTTAGTTAAATAGGAAAAGATTGTTTGTTGGTCCTCTTTCTGGGCTTCAGTTTCAGTATTTTTCGGGATGTGCGTTTGTCTGCCATTTGAGATAGTTGTTCTCTAGGCAGCAATCAGATAGTTGTTCTCTAGCATTTTTATTTTGAAGTGTGTTCTAATGTTTTTGTAAAGTTCTCTATCATTGTCCCAAGACTGGTCTGCCTAAGATTGCTCTTAAAAGTTTCTTTCTTCTCAAAAAAAAAACAAAAGAAAAGGGACAAAGACCATCGAGGACTATTTTCTTTTGGCCTGAGGTCATAATAATAGACATGAGAAATCCAGTAAGCACTCACTGAGGTAAACTTCACTCGGTGCTTAACATCGAAAGTAACCAACCTGATTGGTGTCTACGTTTTAAATATCTAATAGTCTTCACAAACTTTAGATGCTGGACAAACAAGAACCAAACACATGTACCCCTATTACCGTGGAAAAACTATTCAAAAATTCACAAAGTACAACCACTAAACTGGTTAACAATTAAACCAGACAAAACAATTCTTGTTTCGCTTACATCCAGTTAAATCAAACAAACCCAAATTCCTCTACCCTGAAAGGATATTATAGATATTAAAAAAGGGGGACAGTGTGAGAGACGTCCATCATTAGTATTTTATAGCCTTTCAAAAGTTTTCGGCACAAGGTCAACAACCTTTGTTTACCCTATGAATGATGAAAGTGTGCAATTAAAAATATAAGAAATTATAATCAAATCCCATTGCTGATCAAAACCAGTGGCAGTCATCAACAAAGCATACCACAAGGAATGAAAGTGAAGATCAGAGAGACTCCAAAGGAGAAGTAGAACTATCTCCCCTATCTAAGATATGCACAAGCAGTGAACCAATGAATATTTGAACATTTAGACCAATGAATATTTGAACATTTAGAGCTTAGTACAGACAAGCCAATGCCAACCAAAAGTTGCTTAATAGATTGCTTTATTGCAGCACAGAGCTGCTGATATCCATAAGAAGAATCAGAAATATATCAAAAGAGAAATCCATGCAAGTATAACCACAAGATAGAATTTGAGATGGTAATAGAAAATACCAGTTCATGTTTTCAGACTCAGCACTGTTCTTCAAGATCCATAACCTTACAGTGTTACAGTCCACAGGACGATGGGTTTCCTCCGTACACTGCAGACCCAAAACCAGCTGACACATCCAGTCTACTTAAATTTTTGCAAAGGTATAAATATCAAAATAAACTTACATTCCAGCAGAAGTCGTATGAACAGAGGCAAGAAACATCATAATTTTCATTATCTCCAACATAATTAACAGCATGCTCACAACCCAGAGCTGGACACCACTTGGTCTACAAAAAAAGAAGCCAAATTCAAATAATAGGTGAGAAAGATAGTAAAGACCAAGGAAAAGAAACTGAATATACCATCATACCATCGCAGTGTTAGAATAATCATAATTCAAGTAATATGCTTTGAGTTGGAGAAACAAGAAAGGAATAACAGCAGCGACTGAGCACATGCGCAAGCATACACAATCATTCAAAGGCATGGAGAAAGTGAAAGGATACAAAATAATAATAATAATGTGTTATGTAGTACAATTATTGAAAACTTCAACCTTCACATGTATTGAGAAATTTTGAAAGGTTAATGACGTAAACATCACATTTTTGCTGAAGGAGAGGTGAATGACATAATGAACGACTCACATGTTGAGACAATTTTTTTTAAGGAAAATTTGATGGGTTTTGAAAAATCTGACAATATGCCACACGTTTTGCATCTTGCAATATTTCATAATCCCAAAAAAAAAAAAAAAAAAAAAGCAGGAGGTATACTGACGCATTCATTAGTTCGAGGGTAATGCCAATGAACCATTATGATTAAGAGATTAAAATGACCCTGATAAACGACTCATATGTTGGGGGGTTTTCTATTAAAGAGAACTTGATGGGTTTTGAAAAATCTGCCGGTACCACATTTGCAATCTTGCAATATTTCAGAATCCATATTAACCAGAAAATAAAAACAAAACAAAAAAAGTCCAGTGTGTAAATTGGCGGACCCTCAGTTCTGAGTGAAGGAAGCAACATCGCTAAGCCATGGTGATTAAGAAAGTTAAACTTGCAAATCTTTAACATGTTTCCACCTGAGCTAGAGGTCAAAATGATGTATATGCTAATAATTAAACTTATTTCAACAATTGCATAAGAAAAGGATCCAACTTTACCATGCAACAGGTTTTAATCTCTGTTCTTGTCCATAATTAGAAAATAAATTATTTTTAAAATTTAAATGCACTGAAAGTCAAACTACAAAGCATACCAGCTCTGTATCATCCTTCAAAACGAAAGTAAGAGTTTATGCTGATATTGACAGCAGAAACCTAATTGGACCCCTGAATAACAAATTTCTCAGACTAGACAATTAGGACCATTCTCTTTTCCTTATTTGACCGCTTGAGCACACTCACTTAACTGTACCATTAAAGTGGACAAAAGTGAAAGTAAACTGATCAACAGCCAAGATGTAAGGTTTGGAACATTTAACAAGAAATATGAGGGAAAAACAAAAAACAAAAACAAAAAAACAGATGCAAAACTGATGAGATTTCAAAGAAAATGTAAAAATACTGGCAATACTAGTAATGTGAAGTTCAAAAGAATTAATGGCCGAATAAAGATCCATTGGTTATTATAAATTTTCACATATACCTTCTTGTTGTCTTCAACAAAAGACCTAAGCAGGTACTTAGAGTACTTGCGTTTATCATCATCACAGACAAATATATTAATCATATCTTGACCAACAGCGGCACCACAAGATGGATCAGGACATCTCAGCATCAAACATCCAGGACCATCGTTGATGGATGTTCTAATGTAGCCTACCAGAATACAGCATAAGCAGAGCGCAATCAGTGTATTCCAAACATAAACATGTGTGGCGATTGCAAATAAGAAAAATAACAGAAGTAAAGCAACTGAAAATAGCAGGAAATACAAAACTATGTCAAAGCACAGATTCGTTCTGTTCAGACCACTATGGATTCGAAAAATAACAACTAAAAGAACAGTGAAAATCTAATTATATATGTGTTCATTTAATTAGAGTTATTTGTTTGTAAGTGCAAGTTCTGCAACTGAACAACTAAAGAGAGCTGAAATGTCAGAAGGCCTTGTAATTTCTAGGTTACAGTCTTCATAATCAAAACAAGGGCAGAAGATGAAATATTAGTTATTAGAAACTAGATCTGAAAAGTAGCGTATAAAACAAACCTTCCCAACATTCAAAACAGAAAGGATGACCACAATCTGCTGATTTTAGCCCACTACGTGGAAAGGCTTCAAAACAGATCCCACACATCAGCTGCACAACAAAACATACAGTATTAAAAAAGCATAGAACGGGGGAAGAAACCAGTAACTATCCAAACAACAAACTTAAGCTCTTCTAGTGTCTAAGCTTACTTCTCTTGACTTTGCAAACTGAACAACTGGCCCAGGTAACAAGCCTACAGTTTTCCGGACTTTCTCTTCATCTGCAAACCATGCTTCATGCACTTCACTAACATTCCTGCCATACCAACCTTTTTCAGATCACTCACATAAAAAGAGCAATGGAAACTAACAGCCCTACAAGATTCAGAAACCTTTTTGTTTCTTTTCAACCATAAAGTGTGATAAATCTCCCTCTCCCCTAATTGAAAAGAATGGTACCAATTGGCTACAACGGCCAGTGGCAATGATTCACATGTTACCATACTCAGATTTTAGAAAACATAAAGTTCTATATGACAGAAACCCACAGTTCCACAAATAATGAGAAACTGAAAAAATGAATCAGTATGAAAAGAGAGAATGTAATCAACTGAAATACAGAAACAAGTAAAAATAATAATACCAATTATAGTAGCGAAGCAAAATGGTTGAAGCAGCTCTTGATATGGACAGCACAGAAGATACACTCGTAATATCATCTTCCTGGCGTTCCTTTATATCTAACTCCTTCAAGACGATGTAGTTATTCTGGAAAAGAAACAAAACGGACAAATTTATTTTCTGATAAACAAAATGGATGAGAAAAATTAAGGTAGTTTTATTCCAAAATTACAGGGCATCCTATGCAAATCAAAGCTCAATTTTTTGATGTAACAGAAGTACACAACAGACAGGTCAAACCCCGCATCCTTCCAATCAAGAATAGGAAGAATGTGAAATCATCATATATTTCTTTTCATCCCCATGGTGAATGCTGCTATTACAACTTGGGTCACAATCCTCACCCAACAACAATCAAAGCGAAAAGGAGACCCTTGACCACAGAAACATGAGTTTGATTGGGATTTTGAGCAAACGCATTTCTAGGAAAGCGATCAAGCCCAGCCCAGTAGAGTAGAAGCCATGATGATGATGAATTGAATAAGAGAAAAATGGAAGAGTTGGGTTGTTGTACCTCAGGGCGACGAGCCTGGATCATGTTGATTCCGTCTTCATCTTCCTCGATGACGTAATCATCGACGTCGTCGTTGTCGGTATTGTAGTCTGAGGCGACTTCGTTCTCGTCGCTGTAGAAGCCCTCCTCGTCGGATTCAACGTCGTTGGCGTCGTGCATATCTTCCGAGGACGATAATATGGCGTCGGAATCCATCTGCCCCAAACCCAAACCCAAACCCAACCGACCTTGAGAGAGAGAGAGAGAGAGAGACATTGCAGAAAAAGGAATTTAGGAAAGTCGCAACCCTGTTTGTGTGTGTTGAGAACTCAGGAGAAATCATCACTGTACAAGTAATAATACAGTGAAAGACGTGGCACCAACAGAGCACAACACTTCTTTTTCTTTTTTCTTTTTTGTGTGAGAATTTAGCAAAACACACTGTGATTACTCTAAAGATCTTTATTTATTAAATTAAAAACACTTCTTTTTAAAATGGATAAAATTCCTAGTTAGTAATTTTTCGTATTATACACGAATAAAACACGTACTTACGTTTTTTTTTCAAAAATATTTCCGTACTTCGTATTTTTGAAAGAGACTCGTTAAATTTCCCGTATTTTTGAAGCCAAAAATATTATACACATACTATACACGATTTTTTACGTTTTTTTCCGTATTTTACACATATTATTAAACAAAAATGAATATAAATTAATATTTTTAAGGGCTAAATTCTGTTTAGTCCTTGTACTTTGCCTCTCTCATCGTTTCAGTACATGACATTCTAATTTAATCTAAAAACTCCATAATCTCTCAATTTCCCTCCAATAGGTCTCTGCCGCATCAAATTAGGAGTTGACCTTGAGTGAAATGTCCAATATACCCCTCTGTTTTTTTTTTCTTTTTAATTTCTTTTTTTCTTTTTCTTTTTTTCCTTTTTCCATTTTAATTTCTTTTCTTTTTTTCTTTTTCCTTTTTAATTTCTTTTTTTTCTTGTTTCTTTTTTCTTTTTCCTTTTTAATTTCTTTTTATCTTTTTCCTTTTATTTTTCTTTTTTTCCTTTTTCCATTTTAATTTCTTTTTTTTCTTTTTTATTTTTTCCTTTTTTATTTTTCTTTTTTAATGACCATCGTATTCTGCTACATCAGTAGTGTCACGTTGGCGAACCAATTCAGATTGACCCGAAACTCCAATTCTTGTTCTCCACGCCGGCGACTATTTTTCTTTTCCATCACTATTCTTCTTCTTCACTTCTGGTTTTTGTCAACTTGGCCATCAAAAACCACCATTTCAACCAAACCCAAAATCCAAATCACCATTTTGAGTAAGACCCAAAAACCTCAAAGTTTGAAAAAATTGTAATTTTCAGTGAAAAGTTTCCAAATTGAGGCTTGATGTGGAGAGAGAAAGCGGGATTTGAGTGGGAGAGAGAGAAGTAGGTTGTGAAAACAAGAGGGGAGTGGTTTAGAGGCGAATTTCCGAGCTGATTGGGAAACAAATGGGTTGTTTAATAAACTTCCACAAGTTTATTAAAAAAAATGTGTACTATGACACAGGTTCATTCCACAAGTCTAATAAACTTCAAATCCATGAATGTATATATAGACCACTTCAGCATACATATTACATAATTCCCAAATATATAGAAGAGTATGAATGTCATTTCAAAAAGGCCAGTGGTTATAATCTAGACTCTTCAATAGTTTAGCAATCAGTTACAATTTTTCGATGATGGGGTAAACAATATCTCATTCCGGAACCCTACTACATATCATATATCAGACCTGCAAGGAACCTCATCAATGTCGTCCGTTGCATACTCAATGTCTTGTTCATCATAGGGGTCATATTCATTAGTAGTCAACAAATCGAAGAGATCTCTAGGTTTAGTCTTAACTGCAACATGCCATGGTGGATCCTCAGGGTCTTCAACATAGAACACTTGCAAAGCTTGGCCGGGATGCAAATATGAATGGGTCATGATCAATAGGTATGCACTTGTCAAATCTGACCAATGTAAACCCATAGGAATCCTTCCGCGATCCTCGACCCTTCCTCAATGAATCAATCCAATCACATTTAAAAAGTACAACCTTACGGTCTGGATTGTAGTGGAGCTCATATACATCCAGCAGTGGCCCGTAAAAATCAACCATACCATCCTTAGGATTTTGGTCGTTTGTTGTAGTGTAACTAGTATGTTCCGCTTGTATGAACACACCCCAATTTTGAGTTTTACCAGGAGAAGCAGTACCTCTAACTTTGAACCGAAAACCATTACTTACATACCTTTTGAACCTGTAGCAAGTTTTGCTTGGTCCGTTTGCCAATGCAACAAGGTCTTCAGTTGCACTGGGATCACCTTGAAGCTGCAATCCATTTACCTATGCAAATGACAATTATCCATAATTTCCAATGAAATCCATGAATGTACTTTATGGAAGTATAGAACAATTGTTAGAAGAACACTAGCCAAGGCAAAAGTCAATCTGAATCCCACGGGAATCATTACATACTCTATTATCAACCTTTAATATAATGCAATTTTCTTCCAAACAAGGACTTACATGTGCAGCATACCACTCTGGGAAGTCATCAAGAGCTTTATTTTCAGCTTGCATCATACTGACCTCTCTCCCTTTGTTCTTTTGTACATTAGCTACATATTTCCTGCCATAGTGCATGCAAAGGTTTTTATGTCATGAACTATGGAGATAATGAATTGCATGGTATGTTCGGAAACATCCCTATGTTAAACAAACAAAAATAGAGGCTTAAATAAACAAACACAAGGCCAGTGACCATAAGATTCCAAGGACCAAAACATGGTTCATATCAGAAATGTAGGGGACTAATGATTTCCAAGTTGGTAAAAAGGCGATATAACAATCTTGTACATAAACCTTGAATCAGTGTATTTTCCCAAGACTTCGCTCGTATAGGAACCACACACTAAGCTACACACATTTAAATCTCTAAATTGAACATAAGAACAAGCGATTTAAAAAGTAAGGTATTGGCAATACAATTGCATATAGAAATGTATTCAATGCTTGCAGCAACATGTTAAAATTTAATTACTTTGACCTTATAAAACCATAACTACGTAGGACTATGTTCTTTTATATCTTTGATCTTGTAAAAGAACAAGTTAAATCCAGTTCATCAAATAACACACCTAACAAACAACAACAAGGAAAGGTTCTAATGCTGGGATTTTCACAACACAGTAATACATTTGAATTTAGTGAATCATACTTGAATAATCTGATATATTACAAGTTACTAAACAAAACAGCAGAGTGGAAAGGTTCACTACTGCTGGCTGATCATGACTGACATTAAAAATACATCTGTTTTCAGTGAATGATACTTGAAGTGAAATGGAAGCCACATTTTAATACATACCTTTGCTCCAACTTGGAAGCTGGAATGTTGCTCAACACAGATGATCTAGCAAATTCACACTCTTTATTATCAAGTAGATACTCTTCTGCAGCACCAAGTGACTGTCCACCTCCTCTAAAACAATCAAGGCCACCTTCCACCTCCCGATATACTCCATCGGCGTTGCGCTTTGGCCGACTCAGACGAGTGTCCATCTCTCCTAGGTACATGCAACAAAATGATAGACACTCATCTATGATGTACCCTTCAGCGATGCTACCCTCCGATCGATTACGATTCCGAACGTAGTCTTTTAGTGTATGCAAGTACCTATTACCACAAATAACAATTATAAGTACATAGTTTACTTAATCAGACCTCGTTAATAAAGACATATATTATCAAACATAAAAAAAGACGCCAATATTTCAACATTTTTTAAGGTACACATAACTAACCTCTCAATTGGAAACATCCATCTCATATGGACTGGACTGCAAGGGCGGCTTCCTCTGCTAAGTGAATCATTACATGAACCATGACATCAAACATTGCTGGTGGAAACATCATCTCCATTTGGCATAGTATGAGAGTAATCTTGGTTGTAAGTTTATGAAATGATTCCTCTGTACCTTTTTTGCTGCACAAGTGTCTAAAAAAGCGACTTAACTCCAACATTAATTTTGTTGCAGCAGGGGGCAAGGTATTTCTAACAGTCAATGGGAGCAGTTGTTGCAAGATAATATGACAGTCGTGGCTTTTTAGTCCATGAATAGTTCTTTCTTTGACATGCACATTACGTGCAATATTAGAGGCTAAACCATCAGGTAACACCGTTACTGCCAATACTTTACAAAATAGCTCTTTCTCCCGAATCAACATTGAATATGCACCCATAGGCAATTTACCACCGTCCTGTCTACGCCACAAGTTCTCCTTAATCCCCATAGCTTCCATATCTAAGCGAGCATTCAACGAATCTTTAGTTTTCCCCGGAATCCCCAATAATGTTCCCACCACACTGTCAAACACATTTTTTTGAACATGCATGACATCAATATTATGTCTGATTAGAAGATGCTCCCAATATGGCAATTTGAAAAAGATGCTAGACTTCTTCCATGACTGTCAATGGCTGGAAGTGGGGCACGACGTCTTTTCTCACCAACTCTGGGTGCGCGTGGTTTACCATACTGGAAATGTATTGTGCTCAAACATGTAAGACACTCTTGACCTGTCATGGGGACTGGAGGTGTGCGGAATTCAGTGGACAGATTGAATGACGTTTTCTGCTGTCTGAAGAAATGATTCATGGGTAGGAAACGACGATGACCAAGATACCAGTGCTTCTTACCATGACTAAGCCACTCTGATTCTGTATTATAGTTACAAACAGGACATGCACGCTTCCCCTTAGTACTCCAACCTGACAAGTTTGCATAGGACGGAAAGTCGTTAATGGTCCAAATTACAGCCGCACGCATGGTGAAGGTCTCTTGACTAAAATCATCATATGTGTCTGTACCATTATCCCACAATTCCTTAAGCTCGTCTATTAATGGCTCCAAGAAGATATCAATGTCATTACTGTTAAGCCAAATAGCTACCCTCAAGTGCAAGAGGTACAAGTTATAGAATAGAGGATTAAGTAAGGATGTCGAACCCACGAGGATTGGTAAATCCTTTCCTAGCTAGGGAAAAACCTAAAGGAAAACTAGAAGAATAAACAAATGTACAATCACAAACAAAGGCTCACAAGTGAGTACAAGTTCATGGTGAGTATGTGCAAGATGGTGTGTAGAGATTTGATTTGATGTTGGGAATGGTTTCGATTCAAATTCAAACAACAAGAGCAAGAAAAGTAAACTAAGCTAATTAAACAAGTTGTTGTCAAATGGATGAGAGTTAGAGCTTAGATTGTCCACCAAAGCCTCCCTTGTATGCATTGATGCTTAAACTACAAGTGATGCAATCCCAAATACCCAATTACCCTCTTTGCATCCGGATAAGATTACAAAGGCTTAAACTCCTTTAATGTTATCAATTCTAACCGGATAAGTCTAGAATTAACTATCTAAGAACAATTCCTATTACCGGATAAGTCTCAATTCATTGTTCCTAGATGCATAAAGCTTTGAGTTTAGATAATCATGCAAGCAAACTAATCCTAGATCTAGGTGATTTTAACTCACAACCTTCATATGCACACATGGTGTGCTTTCATGCTCTTAATGTCTAGAGGTGACTAATCTCAAAACACTAATCATGAGATGACAAATGCATTATACTTGAACTAGTCAAATTCCAATATAAGCATTCACTTCTTGAATTAGCATATGAAGGTGGTAATGGAAAATTGCATAAAACATAAGATTCACATCAATATCATACAAGATTGGCTAGGGCTTTCAACCCTAGCCCCAACAAATTCACTACTCACTCATAACTAGATAAACAAACTTCAACATTCTAAGATACATCAAGAATAAAGAGTTAAGGAGTAAAGAGTGATTATTGATGATGCCAAAAGTGGTGGTGGAGATGGGTCTCCAAGCTCATGAGGTGGTGGATGTCTCCTTCTCCTTGCTCCAAGCTCTTGATGATGTGGGAATGGTGAAAGTAAGAGCAGCTAGTGATGATTTGTGGTGATGGAGGGTTATGAAAGTGGTGAGAAGATGAGTGTAGTGGTGGAAAAATGGAGGTTTTCTGCTGGAAAAAAATGGTGGCCTTGCTTGAGAGATGAGAGAGAGCATGAGAGATTCCTTCTAGCCTTCTTCCGTGAGTGTCAGAGAGAGATTGCAGCTGGATGGAGTTGAGTGAGTGGACTCCCCCCAATTCAGCCATCCATGTTCCCCTTGGTGTCAAAGTGTGCAAAAGTTGTCTACCACCTTGTCTCCCCACAAAGCTCCAAAGTGTGCAAGAGACAAAAGCACAATGTGTAGGGAAAATATCTGAATTTCAAGTGAGAGATTCACACAACTATGCTCCTCCATTGCTGGAGAAATGATCCTCCATGAGTGGCGGCTCGAGGAAAAGTTCACCGGAAAAGTCGCCGGAAATGCCGATTTGTAATTTTCTTCCAATCTCCGTGTCTTCTTTTCCTTGCTTCAAATCTCCGCATTTCAAGCCTCAAATAGTCATTTTATTAATTAAGCATGGATTCCTACAAATAAAAGGAAATGGATTAAAAAGAGTAAAATAGCCTGCAAGACAAATCAATTTCTAAGTTATGGGGCACAATTGCATAAGTAATTTATGACTCAACAAATACCCCCAAACTTAAACATTGCTTGTCCTCAAGCAAACTAACCCAAATCCGACACTACAACAACTACCTAATCCTTCCAACAATTTCCTCAAAGAACACAACATCGATAGGGCATGGAAATCAAGTTAAGTCCTAAAGCTTCATGGATCATGGATCAAATGCTTGCGTTTTGAAATGTGTAGCATGTCTTCAATTTGTCATTTCAACATACCGAAATTGAGAATGCATGTCAAACCATGTTAACCATAAACTCACAAGATATTCACTCTGTTTTTCACACAAGTGTTTATGGGTTATCTATTCTACACTCAAAACAATCTCATGCAATACCGCCATATGCTTGCTCTTCAATCTTATCTCCACTTATCAACAAAATCACACCTTGGATGAAAAAGGACTTTTATTGGATGTAATGAGGCTTAGGGGTGAGGGGTTAAAGAAATGAAATGGAATGGAATAACAATTTTCAAGCAACTTAATAAGCAACAATCCTTTTGAGATTAAGAACTTAAAAATTAAAGATGCTCAATTTTCACTTTCTCACCACTCCCCCAAACTTGAACAAAAACTAATTATTGAATTGAAATAACATTCTTTTGAGATTTTCTTTTGTTTCACTTCTTTTTTTTTTTTTTTTTTTTTTTCACTAATAAAAAGTAAAATTACAAAACAAAGAACACCCCCAAACTTATTCTTTTCCGAGTACCCCCAAACTTGTTTCTTTTAGCATCATAACACAAACAATCTCGTATTGCTCATTAAGAAAACTTGAAAGGGTAAGGCAAGTGTTTAAGTTAAGGGTAAACATTTATGGTGTGAAGAATTGAAAGGCTAATTACACAAAGGCTCAAAATGGCAATCTAAGGATATTCAATCTTTTGGGACATACTCATTTGGCCATGGTGGATTCCTAGTTGCCTAAATCATTTCCAAGATGTAACATTGAGACAAAGAGTTTCGAAAGATATGAAGCAAGTTCTAGAGATGCAAAGCAAATGAGATGTTCACTCATGAAGAAATCAGTGCTTATAAGGCATGTATGCACTCCAATTAAGCTCAAATCTCACTATATGGCATGTAATGGCTCCCACAAGTCTCACTATGCTTCTCTAGCTCAATATATTGACATGACAAATATGGATATAAATGAAAGCAAACACTTGATCCATAATGATTTATTTTGAAAAATAAAGCTCATAAGACCCAAACATGCTTTCTAGCCCACATTTATATTAAGCTCAAGTTCATCATTGGTGTTGGAAGGAACCTAAAAGAACACACACACAAAACTAGAAAAGAAAAGACTTTTTTTTTTTTTTTAAATAATTCAAATTCAACACTTAGGTACGGGAACAGGGAGTCTCGATGTGCAATGGGACTGAAACAGCTACCATTTTTCAAGACTATATTTAATCCAATATACCTTAGTGTATCACAATATCAACTAAAACACACACAATCCAATATCAACTATTTTGCAAATGTTTTTTTTTTTTTTTTTTTTTTTTAATACTAACTACTAAAAACACCATAAAGCAATAATCTTTCCCCCATACTTAATTCATGCATTTTCCTCAATGTATAAACAAATATAAAGCATGCAAAGCATAAATCAAGCATAGAAGAGAAAGTTAACGCAACGAAACCTAAAACAACTTAAAATTCATGAAAATAAAATAGAAGGAAGAGTTCAAGAGAGCAAATCTGTGTTTGATGGCTCCTCCACAGCTACAGTTGAAATGGGTTGCCTCCCATGCAGCGCTTAATGTTTAAAGTCTTTCAGCCTAGACTTATACCTCCATTTACTCCTTTGGATGAGCGGTATGCGGGCGAGTAGCAGCCCTCTTGCTGGTTTCAGCCTCCGGAGGAGGGTCCTCATGGTGTGATGCAGTAGAGTCCTTGCGAGGAAATCCAGGAGGATAACTCTGCAAGTTATTGACTTCTTGAGCAAGCTTGTTTATTGCAGTGTGACAGCGGATCAAAGAGAGGTTCATCTCAGAGATGTAATCGATCATGCATGTGACTCTCCAATCTGTCACCATAATACCATCGCGGAGAGAGGAACACAAATCATCAATCGAATCCGACAAGCTTTCCAGGGTGGCCACAGGCCGAGGAGCATGAGCAGCTGGTGAGGAAGAGGACTCTCCGGGATGCAATCTGGGAGAGTGACGAGGCAGAGGAGGGGGACTGCGGCTACGCTCACGTATAGGACGATGGTCCCCAGGACGAGTGAGGCCAGCTCTAGCGGCCGCTTGACGACCTTCTTCCTCCAAAGAGAGAACACGGCGTTGATTGACGCCCATGCGAGCAGTAACCCTGGTTCGAACCATGATGAAGGAGAAGGAATTTGAAAAGGCACACAGTTTGAACAAAGCTTCTCCGGGAAAGAGAAGGGTTATGACAGTTCACAGCCCAAGAAACACGTATGCACATGAACAACTCCCCCACGCGTAAATATTCCTTTCTTTTCCGTGATTCACGGCAATTAGATCTGCTTTCGGCTGTAGCTCGTCTGTTGTAGCTCCTCGAGATCAGTTTGATTCCCCCACGCGTCCTTTCTTTTCCTTGATTCACGGCAATTAGATCTGTTTTCGGCTGTAGCTTGTCTGTTGTAGCTCCTCGAGATCCTCTCAGTCCCCTCACACGCTCTCCACGCGCCAACAGCTTTTCCGTGTTTTCAGGCGACTTTAATCCAACGCGTAGAATGAATCTCAGAGATCGTCCATCCAACGGTGGAGATCTGCTCACCTTGTTCTATAAATAGGTGCATCCTGGAGAAAAACTGTTCACACCAAAGAAAAGAAATTTTCCCCAGCCATTCTCTCTCAAACTCAAATCCTTTTTTCATCAATTTCAATCCTTCTTCTCCCGATCTTCTCTTCCATCTGGTAGATTCAATCTCTTCTTTTCTCTGAACTTTCAGATCTCCAACACCCCTTCATCGACCTTAATCCTTCTAAGGTCAATCTCCCACAAACACTCAACAACTTTGTTCTTCAATTTACACTTCCTCTCAACTCATCACCATGGAACCACGAACTCTGCAACTAATGGAGCTACCAACCCAGCAACAAATCGAGGATGTAGGAAACAACCAAGCAGCCGGGAGTAGTGCCAACACGGATTTCTGGCGAAGCCGTACCAGGTGGATTCCTACTCCAGATCAAATAAGAATCCTCAAGGATCTTTACTACAACAAGGGAGTTAAGTGCCCAACTACAGAGCACATTCACGAGATCTGCCTCCAGCTGAACCAGTATGGACAGGTTGAGGGCAAGAACATTTATTTTTGGTTCCAGAACGTCAGGGCTCGAGAGAGGCAGATGAAGAGGTGTAATCAGGCTGCTCAAGTGCCCATGGGAACTAGTTCTCCTGGTACTGGTGGATCCATTGATCTCAATTTTGGGTCCACTAGTTCTACTGGTGCTGGTGGATCCATCGATCTCTCTTTTGGGCCAGGCAGTGTTGACCCGTATTTCTCCTCACCCTTCACTACTAGGACTAGTACTACTTTCTTTGGCAGGAATGAAGAACAAACTTCCATGGAACAACGAGGAGAAGATCACCAGGAGATTGAAACCCTTCCACTGTTCCCCATGCACGATGAGGACATTGGCAACAAGAAGACTCCTTCCGAGGGAGGTAGCAGCAATGATGACTACTCAGGTGGCGGCTACAACGGTGGCTCTCGCATTGTTCTTGAGCTCAGCCTCAACTCCTCCGGATCTGCTGACATGGCTTAGTTACAATTTTATTTTGTAAATATATGTAAATTAATTTTTTTTTTTTTAATTTTTTTTTTTTTTTTTTTAAAAAATTTATTTATTTAATCATAAAACAATAACACACAATCCCCCCACACTTGAACTTAACATTGTCCTCAATGTTACAAAGTATTTTCTTGAAAGCAATTTCAATGAAAAGTCCAAGTATGAAAGAAAAACACAAGTTATTTATAAAACAAAAAGAAACAAGTAAATAATCACAAATTGAAATTAGAGACAAGAGTAAATAATGACAAGAGTAAGTTAGAGATTTCTCCCCCTTGAAGTCCATGAATTCCAAGCAAGACACCAACATATAACCAACAAGGCAAGGGCCTTGCAATCCAACTCCAATAGTGCCAAACATCGTCATTGAGCAAGAAATTCTCCATCAAAAATCAACATCAAACCCAACATTATTCAAATAACAAAGTGAAAAAGAAAACAAAAGTACCAACATGCTTCAAGAATATGATCGTGAATGAACAAATGCTTAGCCATAAAATGTTGCAAAAATGGCTAAAAGCAATATGAAGCTATAACTAAAATGAAGTCCCCCCCTAAAACATTAGGGGTTACAAAATAAAACCGAGAAATAAAAAGTGTACTAAACACAACTAACAATAAATGACTAAAAGAACTAAACAAACAACAAACAAAGTCTTCAAGCATCCTCCCCATCATCGTCATTGCCATTCTCATCATCATCAACATCCATGTCGCCAGAAGGTGGTACAAAGGAGGGACCCATAGGAGCCGGTGGAGCTCCCATCAAATCAAGCCGAGCCATGATAGTACCAATTCCTCTCATTATTTCCTCATTTTGACGGATTTGAAGGCGTGCCAATAATCTAGCATCCCGACCTTTCAAAGTTGAAATGTCAAAGGAACTCAAAGAAAAGCTAGTGGGAATGCTAGATGGAGTGGGAATGGAGGAAGAAGATGGGGTACCATGTCTAGCATTGGTAATTTGGGCCTCACTCCTAAGAATGGCTTCATCATCTAATGGAGAATAAGCCTTGAGCCACTTATCGTCACGTGACATTTGTGGAACCTTTTTGGTCTTACAAATGCGTGAGATGAGACAAGGAAAGACTAATTGGCTCCTAGACGAACCATAAGCACACGAAATGATGGCCTCATAGATAATAAGGGCAAATGGGATAGGAATCTCATTCGCTACCATAAGAACAAGAATGTTGCCACCAACCGTAGGGATCTCGGACTTTTGGGTGTGAGGACTAATATTTCTCCTAACAAATTGCCAAAAGGTTCGATAAGGTTGAGGAAAATCACCTTGATGAACTTTTTGGCCAACTCTACTCTTATATGCATCTTTACTCTCTAGCACATGCTCCGCAAGATAAGGTAGTGTTAACTCATTGTATTTGTCCTCAAATTTTTCTATTTCATCCTCCGAAATATGTGGCAAATCAAGAAAATCTTGAATGAATGCCGGACTGAGTGTGATTTGCTTCTTTCGAATCTTAACCACAACTTCCTTAATAGTAGGCTTAGCCGGAGGAAAACCCCTATAGAAGTCTCTAACACAACTTTCATCAAATGCATCATTTTTGGAAGCTAAGTTGGTCAACCCTCTAGATGAAATATAAGCCCTAAGAGTGACAAGAGGAGGATAGGAGGTGGCTCTAACCAAGTCAACATTCCGTTCAGAATGAATCTTCCTCACGGGGCCGGAGGAGGATTCTTCCCTAGGCCTCTTGCTCGCTTCGGTTTGACGTCTTGACATCTTGGCTAGATGAGTGATGATGAGTATGATACCTAAAAACAAGAACAATTACACACAAACATTTTTAGAAAGCAACCTTTGAACAAGAGAACAACTCAAGTAACTATGACTATTGCTAACACAAAATTCACTATGGGTTACCAAATTCCTAACCACCACCATCAAATTCATCATGAAATTAAAGCAAATTGAGGTAAGAATCCAACAATCACATAAACAAATGGCAAGGAAACAATGGTAAAGTTAGGATTTAAAGAATCATGGCAATCATCACAATATCAAAATTCTTGAAGCTCATTGACTAGATTCCATTAACCCATAACTAAACAATCAAGAAACAAGAAACTAAAAGCAAAAACAACAACAATCAAAGCAAAAGAAAATCTGGAAATCTAGGATTCTAGAAAATCTGGAAATTTAGCTATGGTGCTCAACATCTAAATCATCAAGTTTCAACAAAAGAACACCAAATTCCATCAATCCATAACTCTAACAACCTAGAATTAACCTACAATATGAACAAAATCGGAATGTACACCTTCAACACACAAGAAGTTCAAAGTTAAGAGATAGAGCTTTACCTCTTGGAGAAAGCTCAAAAGCTTCACCAAAGACTCAAGAACACCTAGAAATCTAGAGAGAAACCCGAAAATCCCACAAAAACCCAAGTTTTTGGCTTGAAGTTGAGTGAAAGATGAAGGAGAGTGGAGGAGGAAGATGATGAACAGTAAATCGTAAAGAGAGGGTCGAACTGGTTAGAAAGAAATAAGAAAGAAAACAGGGAGAAAGAGAAAAGAAGAGAAGAGAAGAAAAAGAACTTTAAAATCTGGCCCGAATTTTTTTTTTTTTTTTTTTTTTTTTGAAGTGGCTTGAGATCGATCGATCGTTTTGCTATTGTGAACTCTCTGCCTCTTTCAGCGATCGATCGCACCAAATGGTGAGATCGATCGTTTATTCAATTTTTTTTTTTTTTTTTTTTTTTTTTTTTTGGGAATGGCTTGAGATCGATCGTTTGGAAGTGAAGATCGATCGTTTGCTCTGTTTTTTCAAAACCACTCACCAAACTTAAACTTTTAACACTACAAACAACTAAGTAAACATGAAAATGAAAGATGTAAGTAAAGGATTATGAGAAACTCCCCCTTGAAGACCACGGTTTCCATTATAAACACCCCCAATCACCAAGCAAACAATACCGAAGTCTTGCCACCAAGCTTGTCATCTTTGGTGTTATTCCAAGAGTTTTCTTTCTCCTTCGTCTTGCATCAAGAGCATGGCTACCTCCAAGTAGGGCTTTGCTTTAAGGACATCTTGCCGGTCCGTTGACTCTCCAAATCAATGAAGAGGAACAAGAGGAGCATCCATGAAGTACATGACCTCCTCTTCAACTCCCAAGCTACCAAGCAAGTAAGGCTTCAATCGGTGGCCATTAACCTTGAATGTGCTCTCATTACTTGGGTTCTTGATCTCAATGGCACCATGGGGAAAGACTTTCACAACTTCAAAAGGGCCATACCACCTTGATCTAAGTTTTCCGGGAAAGAGTTTGAGCCTTGAGTTATAGAGAAGAACAAGTTGCCCTTCCTCAAATGTCTTCTTGATCAACTTCTTGTCATGATAGGCCTTGGTTCTCTCCTTGTATAGCTTGGCATTCTCATATGCCTCCATTCTAATTTCGTCAAGCTCACATAGATCAAGTTTCCTCTTCTCTCCCGCCTTAGCAATATCAAAATTGAACTTCTTGATAGCCCAATATGCTTTATGCTCCAATTCCACAGGCAAATGACATGCTTTTCCATAAACTAACCGATAAGGTGACATGCCAAGTGGAGTCTTGTAGGCGGTCTGATATGCCCAAAGAGCATCTCCAAGTTTGGTGCTCCAATCTTTCCTTGTGATCCCCACAATCTTCTCTAGAATGCTCTTGATTTCTCGGTTTGAGATTTCAACTTGACCACTTGTTTGGGGATGGTAGGGAGTGCCAACCTTGTGCTTGATGTCATACTTCTTGCATAGAGCTTCAAACTGCTTGTTGAGAAAGTGGGATCCTCCGTCACTTATGATGGCTCTTGGAGTGCCATACCTTTGAAAAATGTTCTCTTTGAGGAACTTGAGCACAACATTGTGATCATTCTTGGCACTTGCAATTGCTTCTACCCACTTAGAAACATAGTCAACTCCAACAAGGATGAATTGGTTGCCATAAGAGCTTGGGAATGGTCCCATGAAGTCAATACCCCAACAATCAAAAATTTCTACTTCCATGATGTTGGTGAGGGGCATTTGATTCCTTGAAGCAATGTTACCACTTCTTTGGCATCTATCACAAGCACTAACATAGGCATGTGCATCTTTGAAAAGAGTAGGCCAATAAAAACCGCAACTTAGTACCTTGAATGCCGTCTTCTTCCCTCCAAAATGACCTCCACAAGCAAGTGTATGGCAATGAGAAAGGATACTAGGAACCTCCTCTTGAGCTATGCATCTTCTCAACATTTGATCCTTGCCAAACTTGAACAAATATGGGTCATCCCACAAATAATGGCGTGCTTCCTTGAGGAATCGCTTCCTTCCTTGATAATCAAGCTCACTTGGAATGTACTTCCCTTCACTTGCATGGTAGTTCACCAAATTAGCAAACCATGGGAGCTCTTTGACATTGATATTGAACAATTGCTCATCCGGAAAAGTGTCCTTCAAAGGAATGGAGGAGTCATCACCTCCTTCAACCAATCTTGACAAATGATCCGCCACTTGGTTTTCTTTTCCCGGTTTGTCTTTGATCTCAATATCAAACTCTTGCAACAACAAAATCCATCTTATCAATCTTGGCTTAGCCTCTTTTTTTGACAAAAGATACTTCAAGGCACTATGATCCGTGTGCACAACAACTTTGGTACCAAGCAAATAGCTTCTAAACTTCTCAAGAACAAAGATAATTGCAAGAAGTTCTTTCTCCGTTGTGGTGTAGTTAATTTGTGCATCATTCAAGGTACGACTAGCATAGTAAATAGCACGAAGTACTTTTTCCTTCTTTTGAGCCAAAACCGCTCCCATAGCATAATCCGAAGCATCACACATTAACTCAAAAGGAAGAGACCAATCCGGTGCAATCATGATAGGAGCTTGAGTGAGCATCACCTTGATTGTCTCAAATGCTTTCAAACAATGTTCATCAAACACAAAAGGAGCTTCTTTGGCTAGCAAATCACAAAGAGGCTTAGAGATCTTGGAGAAATCCTTCATGTACCTTCTATAGAAACCGGCATGTCCAAGAAAACTTCTAATTGCTTTGACATTATGTGGAGGTGGTAACTTAGAAATGAGCTCCACCTTGGCCTTGTCAACTTCCATTCCTCTTGCACTCACCACATGCCCAAGAACAATCCCCTCATTCACCATGAAGTGGCACTTCTCCCAATTCAAGACTAAGTTGCAATCTTCACATCTTTGAAGCACAAGTGCCAAATGGTGTAGGCATTGATCAAATGAATCTCCAAAGACACTAAAGTCATCCATGAACACTTCAATGAATCTCTCCACCATATCACTAAAAATGGAAATCATGCACCTTTGAAAAGTTGCCGGTGCATTGCACAAACCGAATGGCATTCTTCTATAGGCAAAGGTACCATATGGACAAGTGAAGGTAGTCTTGTCTTGGTCTTCTAGAGCAATGGGGATTTGATTGTAGCCACTATACCCATCAAGAAAGCAATAATACTCATGGCCGGCAAGTCTTTCTAGCATTTGATCAATGAATGACAATGGAAAGTGATCCTTTCTTGTGGCATTATTGAGCTTTCGGTAGTCTATGCACACTCTCCACCCATTTGCCACTCTTTGAGGGACAAGCTCTCCTTTATCATTGGCCACAACCGTTATGCCACTCTTCTTAGGAACCACTTGAACCGGTGACACCCACTTTGAATCGGAAATGGGGTAGATGACACCAACATCAAGTAGCTTCATTACTTCCTTCCTCACTACTTCTTGCATTGGAGGATTGAGCCTCCTTTGTGGATCCCTCCTAGGCTTCATATCATCTTCAAGGAGGATCTTATGCATGCACATACTTGGACTTATGCCTTTGATATCAGCAATAGTCCAACCAATGGCCTCCTTGTGTTCATCCAACATTCTAAGTAGCTTTTGTTCTCGCAAAGCACTCAAACATGAAGAGATAATTACGGGCAACTTGTGGTTTTCACCAATAAAAGCATACTTTAAATGAGAAGGAAGTGGTTTCATGTCAAGAGTAGGAGGATATTTAATTGATGGAAGTAAAGGAGTAGAGTTAGCAAGAGGTACCTCAACCTTTGGTTGCAAATGTGGAGTGCAAGGCCTTAAGGCTTCAAGTGTAAGCTCGGCTTCTCTGGTTGCCTCCTCAATGAACTCTATGCCATTATGATGCAAACATGTCTCCAATGGATCTTGAGATGCATTTTCAATGAAAGTTTTCTCCACCATCTTGTCAATACCATCCAAAACGTCAATCCGGAAACAATCATAGGCATTTGATGGCTTACTCATTGCATCAAAGATTCTAAAAGCAATGGTAGTATCATGAACGGTCATGGTCATCAACCCCTCCTTGACATCAATCTTAGTACCGGCGGTTGCCATAAATGCTCTCCCAAGGATGATAGGCAACTCCTTCTCATGGAGAGGAGCCTCTTCCATGTCTAGAATGATGAAATCGGCCGGTAGGATCAAGTCTTGTACCTTCACAAGAACATTTTCCACAACCCCTCTTGGGTAAACAACACCCCTATCCGCCATTTGCAAAGAGATAGCAATGGGCCGGATTTCACCAATTCCAAGAGACTCATAGATACTATAAGGCATTAAGTTGATACTAGCACCCAAATCCATCAAAGCTTTATCAAAGAAAGTTTTACCTATCTTGCATGGAACGGTGAATGAACCCGGATCTTTCAACTTTGGTGGAAGCTTCCTTTGCAAAACCGCACTAACTTCTTCACTTAGACACACTTTCTCATCCTTCTCAAACTTCCTCTTGTGGGTACATAGCTCCTTGAGAAACTTGGCATATGTAGGAATGGTTTTGATTGCATCCAAAAGAGGGATGTTAATCTCCACCTTCCTAAATAAATCAAGGAACTCTTTCTTCACCTTCTCATTCTTTTGCTTCAATACCTCTTTCCTTTGAAATTGAGGATAAGGAAGGGAAATTTCTTTCTCTTGAACTATCTTCATAGGAGGATTGAAGGTGATACCTCTTTTGAATGGCCTTTCTGTTGGAGTAGATGTAGAGCCTTATTTGTCATGAGTTCCGACCTTGACATTAAATTCGTTCTTCAAGGCTTCCTCTTGCACTTCTTCTTCTAAGGCTACTCTCAAACCCAAAGGCTTGTTAAAGGCATTCATCTTGTCATTCAAAGCTTCTTCTTCACCATCATTAAACCCCAAGATGACTTCTCCATGTGACAATTCTCTTGCCTTGCCCTTTTCTCTCTTTTCAAAACCAGGTGGCTCCCTTGGAGTTACAACTTCCTCATTTTTAGGCATGTACACATTGTTCTCAACTTGCCTCCCACTTCTCAAAGTAGTAATGGCTTTGGCTTCATGCCTTGGGTTGTTCTCCACTTGGCTTGGAAACACACCTTGCTTCCTTTGGCTTAACTCTTGGGCTAGTTGTCCCATTTGTATCTCAAGCTTGCTCATGCTTTGGTGAAGGACATTAATCTTCTCATCTTGTTTTGCTTGAGTACCCTTGTTCTCCACAAAGAAATTCATCAACATGTCTTCAACACTAGGCTTCTTCAATGACTCTTGAGGTGGTACTATAGGTTGTGGTTGAGGTGGAGGTTGATAAGGTGCCCTTTGGAATTGATTGTTGGCTCCTTGATTGTTGTAGTTGGAGGAGCTTGCACCTTGATAGCCACCACTAGACCTTTGAAAACCTTGGCCTTGCTCACGATTGCCAAACCCTTGATCTCGGTTTTGGTTGCCTCCCCACCCAAAGTTGGGGTGGTTTCTCCATCCGGGATTGTAGGTGTTACTATATGGATCATTTCTTGGCCTTGGTTGGAAACCAACTTGGTTGCATTGCTCCATATCAACTTGAAGTGCACCTCCTCTTGGACAAAGCATTGTCTCATGTTGATCACTCTCACAAATTAAGCACACTTGCTCAACCATCTTGCTCGACATAGGTTGGAGTTGCTCCCGGTTTCCTTGAGTATTAAGAATCAAGTCTAGCTTCTTATTCATGTTGGCCTCAATCCTCTTCAACTCAATTTGCATTTGAGTATTTGGTGAATCCATCTCATACATACCTCCTCTTCTGTGTTGATCCTTCAAAATGACATTGGCTTCTTTCACCGGTCTTCTATCACTTTGATTATCATAGAGTTGGGATGACTCGGCTAATGAGTCAAGAACACTTTCCGCTTCGATCTCATTCTTCTCCATGAAGCTCCCTTGACAAGCATTGTCAATTCTTCTCTTGGTATCTTGGCTTGACCCATTGTAGAAAGTGCTCAATAACAACCATTTCTTGACACCATGATTAGGGCAATTTTGCTCCATGTCTTTGAATCTCTCCCAAGACTCGTGAAACAATTCAGATGGAAACTCTTGGAAAGTCATGAGTAAGTTCCTTAATGCATTTCTCTTTGATGGTGGAAAGTACTTCTTGAGGAATGCGGCTTTCATGTTATCCCATGAATTGATACTTGTCGCCGGAATCTTGTACAACCAATCTTTGGCCTTATCCTTCAATGAGAAAGGAAAAAGCCTTAGCCTAAGGTTGTCTTCATCAATACCATTGAGTTGGACCGTTGAGCAAACTTCATTGAATAGCTTGATGTGCCTAAATGGATCACCGGTGAAGCCACCATCAAAAGCCGGTAGAAGTTGCAAGGTACTTGGCATAATAGAAAAGGCATGAGCACATGGTGGCAAGACAATGCAACTTGGATGATTTGTGAAAGTAGGGACGATGTAGTCCTTCAATGGCCTTGGTGCATCCACCATATTTGGTTCAAGACACTCCTCCCTTAGTTGCCTTAACAACTCTTGTGCTCTTTGATCAATGTATTGAAATAGAGTGGGTGGACCGATGGGACAAGGTTCTTCTTCACCACTATTCTCTTGAATGATATAGTCTTGATCGTCACTTGGTGTGCTTGGAGGAGATGGATGCTCTTCACTTGATTGAGCAATAAGATTCATGCACACCTATAAGAATTCAAAGCAAAGGTAAGTACACAAGTTGCAACACAAAAGAAAACAAAAAAAAATTGCTGAAACAGGGGAAACGATCGATCGTTTATACCCTGAGATCGATCGTTTTCTTAAAAAAATTGGAACGTCCAGTCGAGATCGATCGTTTTTTTCCAAACGATCGATCGTTTTTGGTATTTTTCCTCTCTGACACTTGAAAAGATCGATCGTTTCAAAGCTGAGATCGATCGTTTTCTGGGAAATTTCAACAACAACAAAAATTCAAAGAAAAAGTAAAGTTTCTAGCTTCCCCGAAGGCAAACCGAGCTAGGAATCGGATTTCACTCCAATCCCCGGCAACGGCGCCAAAAACTTGTTAAGCCAAATAGCTACCCTCAAGTGCAAGAGGTACAAGTTATAGAATAGAGGATTAAGTAAGGATGTCGAACCCACGAGGATTGGTAAATCCTTTCCTAGCTAGGGAAAAACCTAAAGGAAAACTAGAAGAATAAACAAATGTACAATCACAAACAAAGGCTCACAAGTGAGTACAAGTTCATGGTGAGTATGTGCAAGATGGTGTGTAGAGATTTGATTTGATGTTGGGAATGGTTTCGATTCAAATTCAAACAACAAGAGCAAGAAAAGTAAACTAAGCTAATTAAACAAGTTGTTGTCAAATGGATGAGAGTTAGAGCTTAGATTGTCCACCAAAGCCTCCCTTGTATGCATTGATGCTTAAACTACAAGTGATGCAATCCCAAATACCCAATTACCCTCTTTGCATCCGGATAAGATTACAAAGGCTTAAACTCCTTTAATGTTATCAATTCTAACCGGATAAGTCTAGAATTAACTATCTAAGAACAATTCCTATTACCGGATAAGTCTCAATTCATTGTTCCTAGATGCATAAAGCTTTGAGTTTAGATAATCATGCAAGCAAACCAATCCTAGATCTAGGTGATTTTAACTCACAACCTTCATATGCACACATGGTGTGCTTTCATGCTCTTAATGTCTAGAGGTGACTAATCTCAAAACACTAATCATGAGATGACAAATGCATTATACTTGAACTAGTCAAATTCCAATATAAGCATTCACTTCTTGAATTAGCATATGAAGGTGGTAATGGAAAATTGCATAAAACATAAGATTCACATCAATATCATACAAGATTGGCTAGGGCTTTCAACCCTAGCCCCAACAAATTCACTACTCACTCATAACTAGATAAACAAACTTCAACATTCTAAGATACATCAAGAATAAAGAGTTAAGGAGTAAAGAGTGATTATTGATGATGCCAAAAGTGGTGGTGGAGATGAGTCTCCAAGCTCATGAGGTGGTGGATGTCTCCTTCTCCTTGCTCCAAGCTCTTGATGATGTGGGAATGGTGAAAGTAAGAGCAGCTAGTGATGATTTGTGGTGATGGAGGGTTATGAAAGTGGTGAGAAGATGAGTGTAGTGGTGGAAAAATGGAGGTTTTCTGCTGGAAAAAAATGGTGGCATTGCTTGAGAGATGAGAGAGAGCATGAGAGATTCCTTCTAGCCTTCTTCCGTGAGTGTCAGAGAGAGATTGCAGCTGGATGGAGTTGAGTGAGTGGACTCCCCCCAATTCAGCCATCCATGTTCCCCTTGGTGTCAAAGTGTGCAAAAGTTGTCTACCACCTTGTCTCCCCACAAAGCTCCAAAGTGTGCAAGAGACAAAAGCACAATGTGTAGGGAAAATATCTGAATTTCAAGTGAGAAATTCACACAACTATGCTCCTCCATTGCTGGAGAAATGATCCTCCATGAGTGGCGGCTCGAGGAAAAGTTCACCGGAAAAGTCGCCGGAAATGCCGATTTGTAATTTTCTTCCAATCTCCGTGTCTTCTTTTCCTTGCTTCAAATCTCCGCATTTCAAGCCTCAAATAGTCATTTTATTAATTAAGCATGGATTCCTACAAATAAAAGGAAATGGATTAAAAAGAGTAAAATAGCCTGCAAGACAAATCAATTTCTAAGTTATGGGGCACAATTGCATAAGTAATTTATGACTCAACAATTACCGAGACCCTGAGGTCATGGGATTAGTAATGACATAAAAAAGAATTGTTGTTCCATGCATAACCACAGAGGCAAATTATATACCGTAAGCAATACTGGCCATGTGGAATGTGATGTACTCATATGGCCAAATGGATTAAATCCATCAGTATCTAACCCAAGTCTTATGATTCACACGCAATTTACATGTGTTTCTAGCTCTAATTACCTTGAAATTAGCGAATACTCGATCATTATTTCGTAGTATTACTTTGTTTTCTTCATTTGTAGGAAATTATGGTCAAGAGAGGAAAAAGAAGAAAGTAGCGAATTTGAGCAAAAAGTCAACTTTCGACTAAAGGACAAAAAGTCAATTGGTTGTCCATCAGGTCAACCAAGTCAACTTGGCCCAATAGCAAGAAGTCCGAGGCCCAAGACCAAAGAAGCACACAAGTGAAGACCCAGGCCCATTTGTATTACACCTCACACACATCACACATGTGGATAGAGATATTTATTTGTGTTCAAACTTCAAACTAGACACACACTCACTTATACTTTTACCCTCCGGTTTTCTTTATATTTTCCAAAATGTTTTCTAATATTCTAATTCTCTACATTTTTATTAGGTTGTTTTAGTCTTTTTATTTTACCCATTTTCTACTTGTTTTTTAGCCCTTGGATCTACTGTACAAGTCCAATCTTGACCCTTGAACCCAATGGGGTATTTAAGCACCTTTGCACACACATTTCACAAGCTAAAGACCCATTTTTCTACACCCTAGGCCTTTTGGCCGAATTTGGGGACTTCTCTCCCTTCTCACCTCTTCTTCTCTTCTTCATCCCCCATTCTTCACATGTAAGCTTGCACAAGGGGGATGCACACACATTTCCGGTATCTAGGCCACCATCTCTACACCGTGGCTTCATAAGGGTAGCAAGAGAAGCCATGAAGTTATGGCAATAGCTAGTGACAAGCTTTGCCTTAACTTTCATGAATTTCTCCTCTCTTTCCCTCTTCTTTCTTTCTCTCTTATTTCTTGCGTATGGTGTTGTTTGATGTGTAGTGATATATACTTGTGTGTGACCTCTCATGGTTTTAGGGTTTTGAAACCCAAGTTTAGTTTTGTATGGTTTTGTTGAGGAATTAATAAAATGGGTTAAATACTGCTTACTCCCTATACTTATAGGGTTTCATCGTTTTAGTCTCTGACCTTCGAATTTCATCTAAAAAGTCCCTGAATTCCCAATTGGTCTCTGCCGTCAAGCATCCGTAAAAAAACCCTGTTATCTTCCCCTAAAAAGTCTATTATACCCTCATTTACTTAAAAAAAAGTATATATATTTCTCTTCCTCTTTTTTTTCTTATTTTTTTTTTTCTTTTTACCTCTTCTTCTTCCAGCTCTCTCGCCTCCTTCTGTTCATCTCCTCATCAAGATGGTTCCAATCCACAGACCTTCAAGAGGTGAAATGAAAAAAAGAAATAAAATAGAGAGAAAAAATAAATTAAAAAAAAAAAAAAAAGTAAGTGAGGGCATAATAGACATTTTTGCAACTTTAACAGAAAATTTTGACGGCAGGGACCAATTAGGAGGAAATTGAGAGTTCAGGGACTTTTTAGGTGAAATTCGAAGGTCAGGGACTGAGACGATAAAACCCTACAAGTATATGGAGTAAACAGTATTTAATCCTAATAAAATTGATGTTTATTTATATGATTTGTGTACTCTTGCTTTAATTTCTTCACTCTAGATGTATGGTTTAGGTTTTCCCCTCCTTAATCTATGTTTGGTGTGTTGGAATTGGAATATTAAATTGGGGAATTTATATTTCAATTTAGATTATGGCATGAGTATGGTGGAATTTGCCCATTGCATATCTCTATTTCCATTTGGATTTCTTAGATTGTGGTTCTCCAATCACCCAATTTTGAGTATTATTACCCTTGATTGTCGGAATAGTATTCAGAATTGTTGGGTAGGGTAATTGTTATCACAAGTACTCTTTTCCACAAGTACTCTTTTCGACGTAATTATTTGTGGTGATGGTTGCTAGAGTGTGTTACAATCGATTGTCGAGACATAAAGCATTTAGTTTTTATCACTTATGGCCCTAACAAGGCATACGGTTTGAGACTAGTATAGGGTAGCCAAAAACTATGTATTCTTTCTTCTTCTTGTTTTCGCTTAGGATTTGACTACTATTTTATGACAATCAATTTAGCTTTCTTTTCGACCTCTTAATGCTAAATGGAAATCCGACAAAACATTTGAAGCATAATTTGAATTAATCATCATTATTCCATGTGATTTTAGATTTGTGTGAAGAACCTTGAGTTCCCTGGTGACCCTTGATGCGATGCATCCCATCCTTCTATCTACCTTATTTTTATGTCGTAGTTAGTTAGTTTATTTGTCATTTATGAAAATCCAAAAACATTGTGCCTTTCCCACTACCATTCATTTGTAAATCCATGTATGCGTGAGCATTACAAGCACTTTTGTGTGTTTCACGGCCCTATCTAGGCCTTGCTTGGTGTAAGGCCGTCTATGTGACTTTGTGTTATGCAAAGTCATGCTTGAATGAGGCTCGGTGCCTTGTTTAGCATTTTTTCTAGTTTTATTTGTTTGTGCAAGTGATTTTCGGTGACCTAGAACCATAGGATTCTTAGCTAGCTCGATCGTAATCTCCGAGGTACGATAAACCGGGACGTAAATACTTCCCATCTTTGATGACCGTGTTGATTGTTACGCGATAGGCAAATGAAAAACACTCAAATCATCTTACATTATGGATTTCTCCCCCAAAAGCTGGAAATTTATTATCCAAGTGTTTCCACGCTCTTGAATCTGCAGGATGGCGCAAGTGGCCATCATTTGAGTGGGATGTAGCATGTCAACGCATATCTTCTGCCATATGACGAGACAAATACAATCATTTCAATCTAGAAGCCAATGGGAAATATCTTAACACCTTCTGAGCTATTTGTCTTTTTTTTATTCCATCATCACTTTGATATCGAGAGTCACCGCAAACAGGGCAAGTGTGAAATCCACGGTACTGCTTCCTGTATAGAATGTAGTCGTTAGGACATGCGTCAATTTTTTCATATGTCAATCCAAATTTATTAACCAACTTCTTGGCATGATAAATATCTTTCGGCAATGTCTCACCCTCTGGTAAAATAGATTTAATTAACTTCAGCAACGAATTGAGACCCACGTCACTGAATCCATATAAGCACTTGTGCTGAAATATCTTAACAAGAAACTCAATTTTCTTCATCTTCTGGCATCCAGGATATATATCTTTATTTTCCTCTTCCAATAGCTCATAAAAGCGGGATACATCATCTGGAGGAGTGGAGGTGGGGCATTGACATTAGGAGGGTCCTCATTGATGTCACGTACTCCGGGATAAAGATCATCTAAAAATGATTCAATTTCACAATCTGTGTTTAAGGGGACATCTGGAGCTTCATGCAGACCCTGGCCTCCTATAACCCAGGCCTCAAATGTTTCACCATGTCATACCCAAGGCTCTGTCATGTATGACTCTAACATCCCATCCACGGATATGTGTTATTCGACCACCTCCATCTTTTGCCAGAGTTGGTTAATATACTCGATACACGGACATTTTATCATACCATCAAATGATGCCACTTGTATCTGTCATGTATGACTCTAACATCCCATCCACGGATATGATGCCCAGTTTTAAAATCGGGACTGAGAGGGTGCAACCTCACCCAGCTTTTATCCATTTTGCGTAGACTGCAATCACATTGCCAAACAAATCATCTTGTCATGTAGTGGCACAAATTATTAAGAATCCAAACGACTCTCTAATCCCTATAAATGTGCAGAGTTAGTTGCAAAAATGTTTGACATTATGATAAAAGTTATCAATATTGTAAATTATCTTCTCCAATAAATTAAACTAATCTATATATATATATATATATATATATATATATATATATATATATATATAAGCATGAAAGAACTTCACAAAATCAACTCCAATTCATGTTATATATTTTCTATTAAGATTGATTGCCCTACCAGATGAGTGCTAAATGGATAAGTCATATAAGCGTACCTTTCGTTGATTATGGGATAGAACTTGTAGTAAACTGATAGAATCAGTCTCCATCTCGATAGCAAACAACTGAGGCTTATCCATGGAATTAAGGGAAAAGGGTTTCTTCTTCTTTCGATATGTAACTAAACATTTGTGATCGTAAATTTTGTTTGTTTGTTTTGGGTTTTTTTGTTTTTTTGTTTTCTAAAGCGCCGGTGCGGCTAAGCGTGTTTCTTCTATTGCAGAAAGGTTTTAGATGATGGATGGAAAGAGTAAAGGCATTTGATTACTCTCTCTTGTTTGTTTTTAATTTTTAATTTACAGACATAATTGATATATTATATTAAAAATATGCAATAACAAGTTATGATATGAAAGCCAACATAAAATAAAATAAAATCAACGGCTATGATATAATTTCATACTGTAGTGGTGTTTTTAATGGAGAGAATGCACTGAGATAGAAGATCAAGGAAGTCTATCTACTTCTTTCGAAAAAGGAAGTGAGCATAGGATAAACTATGATCGGGAGATGCAAAGGCGAGCGGCATCATTGAACCGTAGATAAAATAACCACTAGAAGCATCGCAAATCGAAACCCATCGCGCTGATCGAATTTTGGTTTGCAACATATGAACAATCCATTGAAGTATACACTTCTCAGTCAGGTATGCAAGCAAGATCCAATTCAGAAATCGTGCTACTCTATAAGGTTTTGGCTAATATTTTTTCCCAAGAATTCTTATTCTGTGGTACCTATTTCAGATGAAAGACAACTAGCCATACTAGAACATTCCGAGAAGACGAGACTCACATTCCCGGAATCCTGACTTGTCATTCGCCGCCATTGAAGTTTTTTGGAGCAAACGCGTACAACATTGAGGTGGTTGCCTATCGCATTGAGGTGTCTTCCTGATGTTTATCCAATTATCCAGATTATATGATTTGGGAGTTTTCAATTCTTCCTAGGCTAAAATGTAATAGAAGTTACTGATAATGCGATTTGGATTTTGCAGTGTTCGAGTAATGTAGGTGCTGGTCTTCCACAGCTGGACAAATTTCGGTGTTTGTAGTGAACGGGACCAGCATCCTGATTATGCTGATAATCAAAGTGGAATTGAGCAAGCTATTTACAAGTGAACACGAGGTTATATATGCAGTGGAGATGACCCATTGCTAGGCATTCTGTTTTCTTCAATGGCATTCAACCTATACCCTCAGGTATTGACAATATATGCTAGACACAGTAAAAAAACATCTTAGGATGGATTATTTCATCAAAATCTAAATATTTATGGGTCATTCCGAGTTAATAGGATTACAAAAGGTACACTTAGGACGATATTTCCAGGTTAAACTTCATAATTTCTTGTAGCGGTACATAAGTTAGAAGTCTCTAACTAATAACATATGCCAACTTGCAAACAAACATAGATGACAGGAATACAACCATATATAACAGGAATACAAAGTACGACATTAAACTTGAAAGGAGATTCTAAATCACCAAACCTTCAATACCTCCAGTTACCTACAGAATCTGGACTTTGTGTGTCAGGCACATCAGGATAACCCTCACCTGTAGTTGGATTTAGGATAAGTAATTTGGGTGCTTTTCTGTCAGTGGAAATTACTGAATCGCCAAATAGAGATGTTGGGGTCATGGGTTTTTTGCTCACACCATCTCTTTTTGGCAAGCTGGAAAAACACTCATTACCAACTAAGGCACCATTCTTGTTAGGGCTGCTATAGAGTCTCTGCTTAACAACACTTTCTTGACCTCCATTGAATGTGGCAGTACTTCGACGATGGAGTTGTGGAAATGGAGAGACTTCATAACTTATATGGTCATATAGAGGGGTGATGGGGGATTTAGGACTTAGCTGACTTGCTTTAGGTAGCAATAAAGCAAGCATTGGTTTGGGATCCATAAGCTTAGGTACAAGGGGAGTGGAGCTGAAAGATGAAATAGTCATGTCAAGGGTGGGGAAAAGAGGGAGGATAGGTTGATGGATGTAAGGGCAAGGGCAATGCCTTCATCTATATATTGGACGGCCTGGTCATGTAAAGAACAAGTAAACTTCATTTTTGCACCAACTAAATCTGTCAATAGTACACTAATATAATTGTTTGAAATGCAGGGCAGTTATTAAGCTATTTGTTTGCTGGTTAAACATCATATCATGGTGGATAAGGAGTAAATTTTGATTAGGGATATGGTTGGGCTTTAGTTGATGCCAATGAATGAGGTGGATAAGGGTATTTACTGATGTCTAGTTTTACTTTTCTTCTTCCAGACTTGTTATTTATATTTGCAGTGTTTTGTCTTCTTGTATATCTCATTATAAGTACATAGTTCATCAGTACTCTTCTTGATGAACTATTGTTCATGAAAGTCATGATGTTCCCTGTGCCTTTAGTTGAGAAACAGTTAGCCTAAGAATATTGTTTCAAGTTTTACATGTCACCTTATTATGCTAATTGAACCCCATTGTACTTGGTTTTTTTTTTTTTTAAATGAAGTTGAAACTTGGAAGAACCATGGTTCTCAAGAAGAATGAGATACAAGCCTCTCTTACCATTCATTTACACTTCCATTACTTTAGTTAAATTAATTTGGGTTCCTGGCGATGCTATCTGAAACATTTTCACTTTCATCATCTTGCCATTTATCATGATTGTCATTGAAGTTGATTTTTTCTTATACTTTTTCTCAGTGGATGCAAATTGCAACTTCCGGCCCATGATCTCCAAGTATAGGAAATCCTTTGTTTCATAATCGACAGTAATGCCATGCTGAATCTCTGCTATTCTAGTTAATTTCGTGAAAGTATATTATAAGCAGAAATGTAATTGTATTTTTTTTAAGAAAAATTGTAAGTGAGCTTCCCAGGTACATGTATATTGCCAAATTCATCATAACTCATGCCAAAGATTTCTGGGAGGCCCTTCTAGAAACGTTCATATACAATACTAGATTATATAATATGAATAATTAGAATTGGTGGTTGTGCAATAGTGTAAAAAGCAGATAAAGTGCTAGTTTTTCTTGCTGTCAATTTTGAAGAAGGATAAACAATGCTTGTAATAAGAATACTATTCCGTTTTCACACCAATAATAGTGACATAGTGCTTAAACTAGTATTTGCTTGTATGTATTGTATATATTACACACTGATGATCAGTGAGAGGGAAAAAGTACTCGCTAATGTTTTTTATCAGTGTGAAGCTATTCATTTTTGGCACTGATGATTTTTAGTGGCTAAAAATGGGGTGCTAATGGGGGAAATTGTAGTAGTGTATTCAGTGATCTTTTCCTTTGTGTTCAGAGTAATTTTGTACTGCTTCTAATGTGTTTTGGTAGTTCTGATTATATTATTGGGGGGCAATAATATATTTATTGGGGGCAATAATAGCTTTGTTTTGTTATTTTTTGCAGGAATATGGGTGATTAATTCTCTGGGTGCTAGGTGCATTTATTCTAGCAAAGGTTATATGATTCCTCTGAATCAATGTATGAGCTATTCTAACTTGTAGGAAGACATTTTTCGTACGTTTCAGTCATGATGTTATTGAGCTTCAGTATTCAGTTCCTAGTTGTGAAGTTTGTTTTCTTCATTCCGATTGTGATTTCCAGATGTTATTCTGCGGTGCTAGGGTATATAAGTTAGATTGTGTTGAGAATTCTGTTTCAAAGATTGGTGGAAGTTGCAGCAAAATGTGTTCAGTGGATAGTTGTTCGGGGGTTCTTGATGAAGACGATTATTTGGGTGAGGCATTTTGGGCCGAAGTTCACAAGTCGTATTTGTCTGATAAGTGGAGTTCATTTATTTATCATGTTGGGCAGAAGTTTCATGGTGCAGCTGAGTTTCGTGAGAAGCTCAGGAAGTATGCAATTGCATTTGGTTTCGAGTTTGTGTTTTTGAGAAATGATTTGGACCGTATTTATGCAGTTTGTTCAAATGTTGGAACCAAAGGTTGTGATTGGCATCTTTGCACTCTTGCATCATCTGCCAATGGTTTCCTTTATCTAAGAGAGTTGTATAATATACGCAATTGTAAAGGTGCAGTTAGGACTCAAAAACACAAACTTTTGGGATCCAAGGTTGTTAAGACAGGCATTGCTGTCGATGTTATGGATAATCATTCATTGAACCTAAGGGAAATTATGAGTAAGTTCAAGTCAACATATGAGTTTGATATTTCCTACAAGGTTTCCTTGAAAGCAAAGTAAAGGGCTAAGGAAAGGATTTATGGTTTCGATGCAGATTCATTCAACATGTTATCTTGGTATAAGGAAGCTGTTTTGGAGAGTAATCCGAGCTCTTCTTTTGTGTTGGAAGTTGACCCATCTACTAATCATTTTGAGAAGCTTTTCGTAGCTTATGGAGGTTGTGTTGAAGGCTTCCAATTATGTTTGCCGGTGTTGTATGTTGGTGACACATTTGGTAAAAGCATTTACAAGGATCAGATTCTTTTTGCAACTAAATGAAAATCAAGGTAATTGCGTACTTTTTTGCCCCCCCCCCCCCCCCCCCCCCCAAAAAAAAATTGTTTTGGTTTCTTTTCCTTTGTGTTTTATCTTTCTTGTTTTAGTTTCTTTCATTGTTATTGTTATCATTTTGGAGTGGCACGCTGCAATAGTTTAGTACCCCCCAATAAAAACTTTATTGCCCCACAGTAGACTAACCTTTTTGTGTTCTGGTTTGTGGAGGTTTCTACCCTCTAGCCATGTGTGTCTATGATTCTGAGACAGATGCAAATTGGACATTCTTTTTTAAGCATTTGAAGAGTTTGGTTGAACCTCAAGGAAGAGTCATTACATTTATTAGTGATCGGGGTAGTGGACTGTTGAGTGCTTTTGATAAGGTATTTGTTGGTTATCCTCACCTATTTTGTTACAAGCATTTGGTGATGAACCTTGCCAGTAAATATAGGGTTAAAACAAGGTTTTAAATTTCTCCGAAACTGCCTAAATTTCAGTAAATTTGAAGTACTGAAACAAAATTCATATGTTATATCATTTCCGTCAGGAGTTTCCCGAAATTTACCTAAATTTTTTGTACATTTCCATGAAATTCTTAATTTTTGAAATATCTACACACACAAAATATATTTAAAAATTCACACCGAAATTTTGTCCTAAATTTCTCTGAAATTTATGTGAAATTCAAATGTCACGGACAAAATATGAAATTATTATTTGTTTTTTTCAATCAAGTTGAAATTGAATACAACAAAACCCTCTTTACTTTTATCTGCTACCAAAGTATTCATGCTCCAAGTCTCCAACCACATCATGATTCTATTTGCAATCATGGCTGGATACATCCAAAAACCCATCAAATCATGTTTGTTCACACTTCACAATAATTCAAAATCTACCTATATCTCTCACTCTCTCCTATAACTTCTGATCACTAAATTCACAAATCAAGCCAAAAAAATATAGATAAAGTAAAGACTGTGAAGAATTGAAAGAGATGCGAGCTGGAACAAAGAAAAAGAGTTGAAGACTCAATACAATAACAAGCTTGGTTGATTTTTAGCTCTACAAGGTATGTTTATATATTGTTGGTTGCATAATTTATATATACGAAAAGGTAATTATATTTTAAATTGTTCCTTTGTTATGAGATTTATTATTTATGAAAAATGTCTAGTAATCATGTTTTTGTTATTTATGAAACTATTTAATATCACTCAATAGATAATTTAACGGATGTAGAAAGTTAGTGTGATGCCCCGGAAATTCGTATTTATTTCCGAGGATTTTCCGGAATTTAAATTGTGGTATTGGATGGTTTCGTGGCTCGTGGACGGAGCGGAAGTATTTCGGATGAATTTTTATTCGAAAAGTATGACTTTAGGGGGGTTGCTAAGGTTGACTTTTGATACGTTGAGATTCTCCGAAAACTTCCTTCACGAAAGTTGTAGAGCATGTCGATACGAGTTCGTGGACATGCGGAACGCGAGAATCGGAGTTCGTATGAAGAAGGTGTGGGCTTCGGAAAAACTTTCCATTTTAGTATAAAAGGACAAAAATTTCCAGAAATTGCAAAAGAGCCCAGATTTCCCAAAATGGAAACCCGAGCCCAGTTTTCTCTCCAGAGCCCGCGCGCAGGCAGCCACTTCGCCGGCGTCGTTCTCGCTCGTCCGGCCACCGTTTGCTTCGATTCAAAAGTGGGTTTTGCTCGCCTTAATCCCCTCTAGAGGTCTGTGGAAGGATTGAAGAGAGATTCGAGCTGTGGAGGGAGCTACATCGACTGGAAGTGGCCGCTTCGGGGATGAAATCGCCTTGATCGGAGTCGGAGATTCCGGCCACCTTTGCTGGTGGTTCTTGAGGGCTTTTGGAGCTTGGAGGACGTTGATGCTTCCCACAAGGTGGCTTGCATCGATTCAACTCGTGGAGGCCGAATTTTGGAATTGTAATTCTAGGGTTTCAATCGGTCCGGTTTGTTCTAAGGTAAAATTAAATCGATTGGTTTATAATTGGACTTTGTTGTAGTTATGAAAGTTGAAATTGGGGTTGAGATGAAGAACTTTGGTGTTGGAAGTTTTGTCAAATTCCGAGTTTGGTTTGGCGGCGGTGCCGCCACTGTGGTGGTGTTTTCCGGCGGTTTCCGGCCACCTCAGGGATAGTTTCTGTTCCTGAGTTCGATCTACTCGTCGATACGAGCATTTCAATATATTGTTTGTAATTTTTGGAGATCGTATGAGCATGTTGTGATTTTTACGGTTTCGGACCGTTCGATGTTTCGATCCGTGAGGATTTAAGCATCGGATCGACTTGTGGCTTGGACACATCGATCGTGGAAGTGTTCCGTAGACTTTGGGAGGTCTCGGATGTGGTTTCGCCTTGATTGGCGTCACCTTGGGAATTTTGGTTCGATTTAGGGTTTCGAATGTTATTCCTTGTGATTCGTTAACTGAATCAGAGTTGTGTTTCCTTAGGTACTTGACGAAGTATTCTTTGGATGGCTATTGTGATTGGCTGCTTTGTTCTGTATTGAAGACGCAGCGGGAGTTTCGAGGTGAGTAATCTCACAAGGTTCATTATGAACGGAATTACCATTATTGTTTTGGCGTTAATTATTTAACTGCAAACTATAGTTGGTATTAGTAGGCATTCCTGAGCGAATGACTACGTATATATTTATGTGAAATATATATATTCTTGTGGATGATGTGTGATGAATAATATGCATGATGGGTTCATATTATTGTTGAATGAGACTTTTCATAGAAACAATATTGTGGAAAAAGATGTTTTCTATTGTTTGAGAAGTATTGAGTTAGATGTTACATTTTGGAGTCAAGCGTGACTCATTTTAAATGTATTGGTCCTTGTACCAAGGGTCACAGATGGTGAGCAGGGATGGAGAAAGCCGGAACTAGATGGTTGTAACGTTTTAGGTCAGGTGTGACTTACTTAACGTTGACTTGAGACCAGATGGGGTCTGAAAAGCATGGGTCGCAGATGGTGACCAACGGTTGGTTCTATGACCAGACGGGGTTTGAAAACCAAGAGTCACAGATGGTGATAGGTTGCAGATGGTGACCAATGAGCTATCTGATGCTCATGAGTACGTGTTTTTAAAAGAGAGTTTCGGAGATTCTTTCTTTTAAATGTCCTGGGAGGACTTGTGAATCATATTCTATTTGTTAGGTTAACGATAGGTATGATTGAGGGTGTGTATATGTATTGTGTGTCTAGCTTGAACTGAATTGTTGTTGGTATATCATGGGGGGTAGCGGGGAGCTATCTGATGCTCATGAGTACGTGTTTTTAAAAGAGAGTTTCGGGGATTCTTTCTTTTAAATGTCCTGGGAGGACTTGTGAATCATATGCTATTGTTAGGTTAACGATAGGTATGATTGATGTGCTTATGTGTTTTATCCAGGTTGGATCGATTAATCATATTTGAATTGTTAGGTTAACGATTTATATGATTTTGTCACGGTGTGACTTTTGTGAATTCATTTTTGGAAAAGAGTATTGTTTTGGGAAGCATGGTATGATGTCCTTATTTAGGGAAGCATGGTATGATGTCCTTATTCTCGAGTCGAAAGGTTTTCCTCGTGTTGGCGTGAGTTGTGCGGGCTTTTATCCCGTAATTTGGTGTGAGTTGTTTTGAGTTACTCATACAGGCTTGCAAAAGCTTACCGGGTTTGTTGTGTGACAACCCGGTGCACTATCACTACACCAATTTTTCAATCAGACGACAGTTTTTCACTGTCGTCTGATTATAGGCATTGCTGTTGTCTATCTCAATGCCGTCTGATACATAATCAGACAATACCAGAAAACTGTCGTCTGATAAAGTTTAGTACAACAGCAACTACTATCATGTCTGTTGTCTGAATACCACGAAGAACAACAGCAGCGTATATACTTACTGTTGTCTAATAAAGTTTAGTACAACAGTAGCTACTATCATGTCTGTTGTCTGAATACCACGAAGAACAACAGCAGCTTATATACTTACTGTTGTCTGAAGGCTGTGGCAGACAACAGGGGCTTATATGCTTGCTGTTGTCTGAAGGCTTGATCAGACAATATGTACTTGCAAATCCCATTGTCTATCTATTATTGATACTATAGATTTCTAAAAAAAACCATTGTCTGTTGTTTTGCTGGACAATGGCTTTCTCGTTCTTTTAGTCCTTAAAGTATTATAGTTAGATGACTCATACAACAGTTTTTGTTAGGCATTTTATGATGATCAATTATTGGACAATAGTTTTTAGCTGGAATAGAATGGTCCGAGAGACATTCAAAAGACCTACATTCTGCATATATGGGATCCAAATGACAACCCAAAACACATTTATTTATGTAAAGATTCGATACATTCATCCATATATCCAACAAAGTCATTCTATCCCAACATTAACCCCCACGATACTAGCTTGTCCATAAATGTGATGCACATTAACCTTGCCTAAACCTCACAAATATGTGAAAACAATGCACCGGCAGCTTTAAGTACATCTTTTTGTTTACCCTCAGTAAGAACCTGCATATAATAATGTAGAGATGAGTGAATACATTATATATTAGTATTATATATCTTAAAAAGCTGTAAAGAGATTGTAGAAATATTAGAGATAAAGGCGTTCAATTAATCAAATGCAAATTAGAGTTCTTACAAGAATTTACTCCGTTCTACCTGCTAAGATAGTCCTATTTACAACATCAACTAGCAAAGCATAAGTTTATGGAATTTAAATCTTCTTATGTACACTTTTAAATCTTCTTACTACTTTATAGTTCATTGTTTCTATATAGAGCACAGTATTTAACCGGACTAATCATACAAATGTGAAATGCCACAGACCAACAATGGTAGAACAGAACATACCAACAAATGTAAACCTACAGCTATTAAACACGTACATTTACAAATAGATAAACTGACCAGCCAAAAAGAGAGCATTTTAAGAAGCAAAAATTTCAAAGTCAATATTTAGGAAGGTCAAGATCAGTAGGCAATCATAGTACCTGATCACATAAAATAACTGTGCCAGGACCAAAACCCTCGTTTTTGAACTCATGGCCTCTGTAGACGTCAAAATCAATCGTATATGTTAGTGTAAACGCAAGAAATCTAAGCAAATCATGATAAAATCCTTAGCGATCAACCCATATCAGAAACAATCAAAACTTGGTAATCCAACTATACTAAGCAATAGAAAACAAATCAAAAAATGAAATCTGAACCCAAAAACAACACAAGATAACGACAGACATAAACCCAGAACAAGAACAATCATATAGAAATGACACCCAACAAAGAGCACACAAGCAATCATAAGATTAGCCCAAATTTAGAGGTTAACAAACTATAAAGCATAAATCTTTAATACCCAGAAAGCGATTTCTGTTTGGAACCGAATCCGATCAAGAACCCAGAACAGCAACAGGTCGAGAATTCAAGAATCAATAATAGGTATTGAGAAGAATAGGAGACCAAAGCATCTGAAACAAGAACTAGCTTTTTCTCCTCTGTCGGCACATTAAAAGTAAATTTAGGTAGGCAAGCACCAAATTGAGGTGATAATATAAGAGAGAAACTAACAACAAACACAGAAATTACAAAAATAACCAAGCCTTCAAAAATAACTATGAAATTATCACGCTGAGGCTTACAGTGAGACGTTGGAGTTTGCTAGTTCGACGAACCAACGAGTGTGAAAGATAAGTATAAGAGTAATATTCTGTATAGAATTTTTCAACGGTTTCACTGCAGCTGCACGAACCAATACTGTGAACTGATTAGGCTGAGGTTTGGATGAATAGAAGTGAGCAATTCTTCTTGATGAGATATAACTGTACTCCTGCATAGTAATTAAGTTGAATACTGTTGATTCTATTGTTCTAAATGAACCACCAAAATCTGACGAAACAAAGGCATAGAAAAGAAACAAAATCTAACTTACATTGTAAAGAAGATAGCAGACGACTGCACTGAAAATATATGCTGCACAAAATGAACCCATAACCTCTGCACAAAAATGAACCCATAACCTTTGAAACCAAAATTAACAGTCAGGGTCTCCTCATAATAGGTTTTACCATATGCCTACCATAAATATGATAAACATAAATGAACTTGGAAATATCTGGCCACAACTCCATTAAGAGGAACACGCTGAAGTAAAGATTAAACTAATCTGCAAGCAGGTAATTCAATATCCTCCGAGTCTATGAATGTTCAGACACAATAGGTAAGTCAGGTGCCAAACACGGAGGAACAGATCCTATTTATATTAGCTATCATAATCTGCCAAGGGGAATTAGAATATTCACCACAGACCTAAACCCAAATCTCAACCTAAGATCAAGCTGCCCTCATCACCTCTCATTAATCAACCAACTCTAACTTAACCGAAGGACACACCGACTTATACGGCTTATAAATGCCATAAATATGATAGAATTGAAAGCAATAGAATGGAAACTGGGAAACAACGTGTGGAAATATGATAGATGTTATAAATGACCCTCAACCCAGTGTAGCTAATGCAACTATCAAAAACTACAACACCTAGTGTTTAACATTACAATTTCATCTCAGTATTTCCCACAATTTTCAACCACCCTCCCATAAGAACCACATACATACCAGTTTGAGCCATCATCCACATTCGAAATACTAAACGAGTCCAAAGACTTGTTGGGCAAATCCGAAAAATCCACCTCCAGCTGGGTCCCCAGAAAATTTATTGGCAGAAGAACAAAAACCCCAATAATCCCACCAAACCCAAACACCTTCAAACTGCACAAACAAAAAAACCCAACTTCAAAAATCAAACTCAAATCCAATATACCCTTTAACACTACTAGTCCATCCATCACTAACCTGAAGATGAAAATGCGCATAAACACCACGGCATCCAAACTGGTGACAGACAAGAGCTGATCTTCAGACAAGAACTGGTGACACAAAAACAAATATAGTATCATTATTCGAATTTTTATTCATCATCTATAATACAGTGACAAATGTAGACCAATAAACTCTTAATTAAAGACAGACAAACTCTATTAAATTGGAATGTCAGCATAGATAGGTTTTCATCAAGTCTGCTGTTCTTCAATCCTAATATAACTACGATCTTAAAGATATGAGGAAATGACCCTGAAGCTCTTTATGAGTTTCGCTTGTCGATGCGCAGCTCTGGCAACTCTGCTATGTAATTCTGCTCTAAAGTTTTATACTTTGATTTTGGCATCTGAAACCCCATTTTGACCAGTGATAAAATAGACTCAGTTGCTAAGCATGTCTGCAAGCTATAGTGGCACATGAAGTTCCAGTGATCCAGAATTCTTTATCCCAAAATTTAACACAACATGAAATCATTGAAATGCTTATATGTCATATTTTTATCAATATCCACCTAACTGGAGGAATACAATTTACTTTCAATGAAAACTAACAAAGTTAGATACATGATCACATATTTTTAATGTGAAGAAAGTGGAGAAGTAATAGAGAATATATTTTTACTAATCAAAGGGGCAAAATAGTTTGGAGAGAAAACTCACCAGTTGAAATTCACAGATTTAGTTTGAGGGCAAAGTCCAGAAAATGATCCTAAACTCAAAACTAAAACCAAAATTGCAGAAATAGCTTCCTTTCAAATTTTATCTTTTTCAATACTAAATGTTTAAAGTTCAAACAATTTTGACATCTTCTTTCATGTTACCAAAGATATACCCAAATTAAACACACAACTCTTCGAAAACCCAGCAACCTCTTCGAAGACAAACCCAAACCTTCCTCCAAAAGTCGACCAAAATCTTCAATCTCTCCTCTTCTTTTTCTTACCCCACTATGCACATAAAGAGAAACCACAAAAGTTCCTTCAATTTGATAAAGCCAAATAAACCCTTTTTAAAAACTGTTACTACTACTTAGGGATCCATAAACTCCCAACCAATCTCAACTGTAAACAATTAAGCCCAACCAAATGCTAGAACTAAATGGTCCGTAATAAATATGCAAAATCTGGAAAAAAAAAAAAAAGGGTGGGGTGGGGTGGGGTGGGGGTAAGATAGCTCTTCTGCTTCAGATGGAATCAACTTCATCAATAGGCTAAAAAGGCTAATTACACCTACTGTTATAAAACAGAACTGTAAATGTGAATGATACAGCAGCCAAAATTTCATTCTTTCTTTAATATATCAAATGGGTTTATCAAAAGTTAAGCATATAACTAAAAAATATGCAAAATTTGAATGACAGCAACCAAAGTTTCAATCTTTCTTCTAAAGTTTATCAAAAGCTTCAGACTTTAATCACACAAATGGCTATTCAGCAATACCCAGAGAGTAAAATCAAACAAAGTTGAGTACCTAAAGTTCAGAGGGAGCAGGGTGAATGAGTCGGAGCAGATCGAGCTTGGGCAACCCAAAAAAAAAACACATCCAACACTTCGCACTTCAAGCCTATTTGCCTGAAATCTCTTAACAACCTACTGGGACATGATATCGAACAGGATTTCAGGATTCACACTAATTTTTCTTCTCTTTTCTCATGGTTTCCCCATCATCCATACAATCCCTGACGAACTCCGGCGGGTTCCAGACCATGAAGCTGTTGTTGATGGAGGTTAAGTTTGAGAGGATCTGCCTTCAAACTGCTTAGTAGAGACGGTTCGTGGTCTGAGGGCGGGCTGAGGGTGGGACTGAGAGCGGGACTGAGGGAGGGCTGAGGGCGGGGCTGATCGAGAGAGACGGGTTCGTGGTCTGAGAACGGGCTGAGGACGGGGCTGAGAGAGACGGGTTCGTGGTCTGAGAGCGGGCTGAGGGCGGGGTTGAGGGCTGGGCTGAGAGCGGGACTGAGGGATGAGAGTGAGAGAGAGTGATTTTCAGCTGGAGGCGGACTGGGTGTTTTGCTCGATGGAATGGAGAGGGAACGAGTTGAAAGAGTATAAGTGTTAAAAGTATAAGTCAAACCCTAACTAAAGTCAGCTATTCATTGTATCCAAAAAAAAAAAATCTAAAACTCAGACGACATCAAATAAAGTGCATTGTCTGAAACTCATGTAACAACAGACAAATTAAAAACCATTGTCTGAACCACTTAAAATCAAACAACATCTTTCAGTAGCCATTGACTTACAAGATATCAGACAACAGACACCTAATAACAGTTGTGTGACTGAAAATAATCAGACAACAGCAAAAATCAACCATTGTATAAATGAACCTTGGACAACATCACATAATAACTGTTGTCTGAATTAATTCATTCAGACAACATCAAAAAAATAAACCATTGTCTGAAATGCTATTGCACAAGAGCCAAGAAAAAACTGTTGTCTAATTCGAAAACTCAGACGACACAATATTTCTTGCTGTCGTCTGATTAAATCAGACGACAGTTAAAATGTTTGCTGTCGTCTGATATGTGTTGTCTGATTCCGAAATTGGTGTAGTGTATTCAAACGGTGTAGGGGTTAATCTTGCAGGTCAGGAAAATCGTGGCTGAAGCTGAGGTATCTTGTTGGTAGCAGAACTGGTAGGAAGCAATTTGATTTGCTTTGCCATTGTTATGACTTCCGCTTTGTAGTAAACTCTGAGGAGCTTTTACGTTTTATCTTGTTGTTGACAATTTAATTCGTAAGCTTATGTAATATATGACTCTGTGGGCGGGTCAATATTGACATAGTGGGTTCAGGGCATCAACATGTATATTGTATAAAGGAAAAAAGTTTTCCAGGTATTTGGTATTGATGGCTGAACGTTCACGCATGTATAATTATGGGGTTATATATCGATTTTTAATTGTGTTAAAAATCAGGGGCATGACAGTTAGAAACAATCAAAGATCTTAATCTTATTTAGTGCCTACCTACATTCCATATATAAATTGTCAAGATGTGTTCTTTAATTAGTTTCAATAGGTAACTGCAATACGAATACAAGTGTAAGATAATAATTTTAAACATAATGAGAACACTTAATATAAATAATTTTTTTATAAATTTTAGTTTGTTTTTTGTAGTTGTCTACTTTTTCTACATAATGGCAAGTTCTGACCCTAATTTGGGGAGCAAAAAAGACCCAACTTGGAATTATGCTTTTCCGTATCAAGGTCAAACTAAAGGTACAGTATCTAAGTTTTGTAATACGGTCATAAAGAGTGGTGGTATCACTCGATTTAAGTTCCACTACTTGACTGGATTAGATCCCGCCAAGAACACACGAGTTTGTGATAAGGTGCCACCAGAAGTTCAAAATAATGGATGAGGAGAAAATCTACTGCAAAATATCAAAAGGACTCAATAATCCGTGATACTCAAGAAGAATTACTTTTCTACATCGGGGTTATCACAACAATTGAACTCTGAAGATGAAGATGAAGGTTTTATAGGTCAGTAGGATGTAGATCCCCGTGATTATAAAGCTACTATGAGAGCATCAAGACAATCAGAATGGGAAAGGGAGCAAGGTATAAGTACAGAGGTGTTTCAGGGCTTGGCGGGACAAGTCGAAGACAACCAAAATTTGATAGATCAAAAAGTGTACTACAAGAGCATGGAGACCAACCTCAAGCTTCATTCCCACAATCACTCTATAAATCCAATGCTGCAATCAACTCCATGTCAATGAGAAGCCTCAAGGAGAAGCTTGGTCGATTATGTGGGAAGTTTTTCATATAAGTCAATGTCCCTGCGTACAAAGCAGAATCTCATGAGTACAAAAACATGATAACTGGAGCACAAGAGTGTCCAAATGTTCCTCTGCCAAGTTCGTTTCAGATAATGAACAAATATTTGGCCATGGAACATAAGGAAATCACTGAATATATAAATAGCCAAAGAAAAATGTGGACAACATATGGCTGCACCATAATGGCTGATGGGTGGTCCGGTCCAACAAGAATGCAAGTTATCAACTTCATGGTTTACTGTAAGGGTAAGACTATGTTTTTGAAGTCTGTCAATGTGTCAAGTGATATAAGAGAGCACGAATACCTTGTCAAGCTATTTAAAGATGTCATTAATGAAGTGGGGTGAGAGAATGTGGTTCAAATAAGATCATTTCAAGGTTTCTCAGGTTTCTTGTGACCGTTTTTACAAAATTACATGCTCCTTTCTCATACTCGGGATCAGCCCTATGATAAAACAGAACAGAAAAAGAAAAGAAGAAAAATGATTGTTCTATAATCCAAGTTTTCAGATTCTATATTATCCAAGTACAATAGTTTTTACTTGTTAAGACGCACCCAACCTTTATCCAGCACCATATATTCATGTAATTTGATACGCTAAAAACAAGCGCGCAATTTAACCCTGCAAAATGTAGTTGTCAGTATAGAATAAGTAGGGATCGTTCAAGCCGGGGATTGAGTGTACACTTGTAATTGCAAAAACAAATAAAGAATTAATATAAGTATTAAAATATTATTTACAAAAATAAAACAAAGAATAAAAATATATACAAGTAAATACAAATAGGGGGGGTTTTAGATTTTTAAATTAAAAATTAAAATAAATAAAATGTAAAAACATATATACAAGGGTGGAACGCAAGGAACAAAGATCAAGACCACATCCATATGCAAGAAATCCAATCACAATTCCTATAGTTGATTTTCTATGTCATGAGAAGTTGACCATGTGAAACGTTAATAAGCAAACGATTTCCCATATTTTACTTTCGTTGAATAATTGATCTAAGTGAAAGCACCTAAATCAATCCTATTGAACATGCAATCATAGTCTAGAAAGCTAGCTACTCAAGAACACATTCAACGCATTAAGAACAAAGAAAGGATGTCAACAAAAGTGCACAACCTAGTATGAAAAAGTTCATCTATTTGCAATCCTCAATTGATTTCAACTTTTGTCCAAACCCTTTACTACTTATGAAATAGGTTCACAAAACTATTAGGTGAATTGTTAACCTAAATCTAGCACCCATTACATGCATATATCCTAAGTTGGCCACCAAAGAACATAAACATGCAAAAGTTTTCTGTAATCCAAAATCAATCAAGCAATCTCACATAAGCAACATAGAAATCAACACATAGAATTCACAACTTTATTTCAAAACACATAAACGGGCTTTAAACTTTGCCCTTAACGTTATGTTAACTAGAATCCATAACTCTACGAATCAAACAAAGGAAAACAAAAGAAAGTATGAAATACACCGTGAAAGATGGATAACAAGCCTTGAGACGAAGAACTTGAAGATCCTTGAAAGCAAGCAATCTTCTAGGGACGACACAAGGGTGGATGGTGGCTAGGATCTTGATGTATTCCATGACTTCTCCTCCTCCTTGGTTGAGACGCAGAGCTTCTGAAGACTAGGGAATAGAGAGAATTTTTGGTGTGTAGAATTGTGGGAGAAGTGGTGTGGTGATGCTCCTATTTATAGGAGGATGACAACTTAGTCTCCAAGTCTTCAAAATTCTTCTTTTTATTTTCTAGGATTTATCTGATTAATCCACACAGCATTAGCCAATCAGATAATTCCACATCATCCTTCCTGTGTCATCCAACCAATAAGAAGCCTTCAAATTAGCACCTTGATTCTAGGGAGATTATTTTTTCATTAATTACATGATTATTTTCTGATTTATCTCCTCAATTTCGGCCGAGGATGGAATGTGGACTTCAAGGAATGTATTTAGACCTGTTTTCAACCTTTTTGCTTGTTGTAATCCCTAAACCCTAATTTCTCCAAAATAAGTTCAAAACGTCACCTTCTTGAATCTTCTTTTATTTTCATGACAAATCATATATTTATCCCCCAAAATTACTCCTTTTACCTCCAAGACCCCTATAATATCTAGGGTTCTTCATTTTGCCGAAAATTCCCAAGTATTCTAGAAGAATCTTGAGTTTTGAGTCATCTTGAAGCCACATGGTCTCCTAGTGCCCTGAGGTTTCCTAGCCCCATCAGGACTCCTACTTTGACTGGGATTCCTAGTCAGACCAAGAAAACTTCATTTCTTCATTTTAGCTCATTTCTGCATCGATCCTTGTGCCTTGCCTTTGTCACTTCTAACGTCTCACATCCTTCTCATGTGTCTTTAAGCTCATTTCCTTGTCATTTTCTCCGATGTACCTAGAAAATAGAAACTAAATTAAAATTGATTTATGTAAGGAAATAACTAAGTAAAATATGAGGAAATAACTATTAAAACATCGCATTAAAATGCTCATATCATAATTCTTAGGCAAGCAAATTCTAAAATTCAAACAAACAACCACTTATGAGTTATGGAAGTGCATAAAATTCAAACAAGTAATTTATGAAAGTTAAGCAAACTATTCATTGTGGAATTACATATAGTATCTGAGGTACATGCATAAATTAAAATCTATAAACATTTTTATCATGCATATATACAGTCTGGAAACAAGGGAGACAATAGGATGTTCTCATTATATTTGCAATTAATGTACCATAGCATTATAGAAAGAAGAAGAAAAAAGGTCTAACTGAGAAAACATTCAAGGGGTGTGTGAGCAACAAAATAGGAATATGATGGAAGAGAACCCTGGCACACATGCCTTAGTTATACCACACTAAACTTCATTAAAAATTATCTTTATTGATCTTACAACATTGTCTAATAGAATAGGATGAGGCGTTAACTCCTAAGTCACTAAACAAGCTAATTGAAATGGCACACAATAATCACCAAACATGAGTCAAAGGCCAAGGTCCTATGTGCAATTCTCTTTGAGCAGAAAAGCTAATCACCCTAACTAGAGTCAACAACTACTACAATTAGAATCATGTACAAAATTGTGGCTCCTGTACAAAAATTAGAAATATTAACAATTATACAAGATATCCTTGACTCAATCAATATACTTTGAAAGAGCAGAATTTGGAGTAAGATAGATACTAATATCCTAGTAAAATAAAGCTTTGAAAAGAGTATCCTAGTATGATACCACTCTCTTAGACTTCTACCAATGATAAATCATGTTGAAGACTCTAACCATCCTATGGTTTCCTTGGAAAAATGGTATGTGATAAATTTTTTTAATCTGGTGTATAGTTTTACTAAAAAGAATTGCAAACAAAATTCTTACTTCATATTCACTGATCTAGTCAAAAGAGGCAGTGATAATGCTCAAGTACTACTACTATCTCTCTTGTCTATATCTATGGCTAGGCTCTGAGTGTACTGTTAATTTATTACATACATACATGTAACTTTCCAGGATAGCAATGATCAATTATAGACCATTTTGTAGAAGTTGGAGAATTTCTATGTCAACAACAAACCGACTATGAATGCTCTAGAAGCAAATTACACATGCTACTAGCAAACTCCATGATAAAAGGGAAGAGCGAAGCTATTTGATTCATATATAAATAATAACGTCCAAAAGAAAAAGAGTTGAAACATTGAACATCAAGAATCAAACTTTCAGAGACAAATAGCCAAATAGTCGAACAGCTTATACCCATACTCAAAAACAACAATTAACTTTCACAAACCAGTACAAACACGAAATCAAAGCACCCAATCTTAAAGAGACAGAAAAACCCATCAAAGAAATCAAGGAAAACAAAAATTCAAATAGATTAAAACTCAGTCCAAATTCCGAATCTCACTTGTGAAAGATAACCACCAAAACATGAAGCTTAGAAGAGCAAAACATAAGGAATAGTATAAACTCACTTTTTCCAATGACCTCACAAGAATTGAAGAGAATGACGATGATGGCAGCTTGGAAAGAGAAGAACTGGAGTGAAGACGCTCTAATAAACTCCTGTTGTTTTTTTATTCATTCGATATGCTAAAAGCCTAAAACGCTCTAAATCAATAAGCTGAACCGCAAAACAAAAATTTTTAATCCCGCCTTCACTTTTCTATAGGCAGTAACCTTTCCAATAAAGTCATAGCATTTCAAGATTTTTTTTTTTTTTTTTTGTCGTCTTAAAAGTGACAATTAATAACACTTAAGAAAAAAATGCTATTAATTTGTGCTATCAATAAACAATATTCTTGTAGTGATAGAGAGAGGAGATGCTGATATCACCGTCTCCATCTCATGTCCCATATTTGCTACATTATCTGGTTCCTCTCCCATAATTGCTCCATAGTTTGGAGTTTCTTCCTCAATTTCATCTTGGGGCACTTTTTGTTGCTGGGATGGAACTGGAACAATTTGAAGCTGACTTTGTGGTGGTTGTCTCTGTCCCTTTTCCTTTCCAAACCTAATGTAGAGAGCCTTGATGAGGTTCTTGTCGGCTCTCTTATCCTATACCCATGTATTCATTTCATCCTCAAGACTTTTAATCTTTTCCTCAGCAAGCTTTAGCTTGGCCCAGAGATCCCTATTCTGTGCATTGAGGTCCTCATTTGCTTTGGCAAGGCTTTTTAACTTTACCTCTATTGCTTCGGTGGGATTCATCTCTCCGATGGCTGCTTCCATCTCATTTATTAGCTCTTTGATATTTTCCGTAAGCCTTTCATTTTCTTCCTCTTCTTTTGGGCTTGCTTGGGGTACCTGCAAATAATATAACAAAACTTGTTAAACTCAAAAATACCTCAAAAGTGAAAACCTAAGAAAGTTATTGCCCCCAATAATGTCTTTATTGGGGCAATAAAAATATTATTGCCCCCCTAAACCACAAAAAAAAAAACTCTCGTTTCAATGATTCATAGACAAGTGTACTTTAATAAACAAAAAAAAAAAAGATTACTTTTCAAGGCCCTAATTTCAGTGATAAATTAATGAACCACAATCAAGACATTATTGGGGGCAATAATCTGTCTATTGCCCCCCAATAATTAGTTTATTAGGGGGCAGTAAAACATCTAATCTTTCTTTTTCTTTAATCAATGTAACAAAGTCAAGCTCAGTTTGTTATACTTACCCAGTTGTCAAAGCTTGGAGTGTCCTGCTCCTCATCATCCAGTCCTAAATCCGCAGACAATGGTCCAGCTTTGATTAGATCCTGTTACATTTATAAGTAAGTTAGATATAATAAGGAAATATGTACTTGTATATAATGTTTTTGTGTTTTCTATTTTCCCTACCACCGCCAAGTTCTTATTCTTGTAAAGCTAGTCCAAGTTAAATATTTCTTTTATCGACCATCAGACAAATCTTGGAGTTTCTCTGCTTTCCCAGGATCTAGTTCTTTGCTTTGGTCTTCTCAAGGAACCAGTAGTAAATGAGAAGCAGGCATCCGTTCATTGTTGCTGGATTGCCTCTCCTATACTTCTGCAGCCCTTCGATTAAGAAGTCGAGCTATAGAATCAACTTTGGCCAATTGTAGTTGTTTATGGTCTCAATGCGTTCACAAACAGCGACCATGTCCCATGTTATCTGAGTTCCGATTCGACTAAAGAAGAATGTGCTGAAAAGATACATGATCATCAACACGGCGATCTTTCTTGCATCTTTCTGTTTGGCCAGCTTTGTCAACTCTTTTATGAGTTTTGTTTCCACCTCTGTTCTCAGGACATCCTGCTTCTTTAAAGGGCTGCCAAATATCGGAGAGTTTCCCATTTCGTCCCTGGTGACTCTCTTGTTCACATTGAAGACTTCTCTTCTTAATTTCTGTTACTTTTTTCTGCAGTGTTTCGTTGAATGTCGATTCAATACCTTGATTTGAACTCTCTGAACTGTGTACTTCGTCTTCAGAATCACTCAACAGGTTGAATCTTGGTCTTGATTCTGCGCGCAAACAAAATCAAAATGATAATTTTAAAATCAAACATTTTAACATTACTGACCCCCAATAAAGACATTGTCTATTGCCCCCCAATAGACCACCAAAAAAATCACAACTTTCTATCATTCACAGAGTATTGCACTTTAATAAACACAAAACAACAGAAGACTTTTCAAAGCCCTAATTACAATGATTAATGAACCACAGTTAAAACATTATTGGGGGGCAATAATCTGTCTATTGCCCCCAATAGACCACCAAAAAAACACTCCAATTTCAGTCATTCACAGATTACTATTCTTTAATAAACACAAAGCAACAGAAGACATTTCAAAGCCCTAATTACAATGATTAATGAACCACAGTTAAAACATCATTGGGGGGCAATAATCTGTCTATTGCCCCCCAATAGACCACAAAAAAAAAACACTCCAATTTCAGTCATTCACAGATTACTATTCTTTAATAAACACAAAGCAACAGAAGACATTTCAAAGCCCTAATTACAATGATTAATGAACCACAGTTAAAACATCATTGGGGGGGCAATAATCTGTCTATTGCCCCCCAATAGACCACAAAAAAAAAACACTCTATTTACATTGAATAACAGATTAGTGTACTTTAATAAACAGTGCAGTGATTATTGGCCCCCAATAGACATACTATTGGGGGGCAATAGATTTTTTTTTTGGTTTCGACTCCATAATAGGCATTCAATGGGTCTGCATTTTCACTCAATTAACAGTTTATAATAAAAAAACAACATTCAGAACAGTATTTCACACGTATGAACCAGAAATTTTCGCACATGCAAAGTCTATTTCACAAATCTCATAGGATATGAACCAAATTTAAGCTATCAACAAGTTTAAATCAAATATTTATGTAATCGGTTTCGCAGAAGACCTTCTGAAAAACAAATCGAAAATTCAATTTTTACCTCTTTCGATATTTCCAAAGCCGGAGAAAATACAACCGTTGTCGGACCTTGAATCCTAATTGTCGGTGTTCGGTGAGTACTGTGGTCGTTTACCGAGAGAGAGAGAGAGAAAAAAAACTGAAAAGGAAGTGAATCGAGTCATGGTGTTAGTGGGTAAAGAGTAGTGGCACGATTTGTAATTTCTTTATTTTCAGAGCCCAAAATCGTCGTTGCACTGTTAATTTGAGTAAGTTGGCACAAATATCTCTAGGTAGAGTGTTTGAGTTCTTGTTAAACCTAATTTGGATAAGTGGTCACAGCGCCTTTATATAACCTCAAAGCTCAAACAAATCAAACACTCAACATAGACAAATACTCAACTCCCACAACTCAGCTCTGAAGACCCATTTTGATCAAATAAATCTTTTTTTACAAAAATTCATACTTAGTAACCAATTTAGTTCTCTTAAAAAAAAAAAACTAAAAAAAAAAAAAAACCAATTTATTTTAAAAAATTTGGGTTGGGCTCCAGTGAAGAAGAAGGGTATAAAAGAGGGAAGATTAGGGAGAAGCGAGAAAAAGTGAAGAGGCGAGAAGCGAAGCATCAGATCTTCCCCCCCCGCAGCAGCAAAGGAAGAAAGGAAGGGAGATGTCGTCGTCGTCGTCGTCGTCAGACGAAGAGGGGCAGTGGGTCCCGCTAAGGAGTAGACCGGAGTTTTCGGACGTGATCCCGGTGGAGCAAGACGACGGGCCGAACCCGGTGGTTCCGATAACCTACAAGGAAGAGTTCCGAGAGACCATGGACTATTTCCGAGCCCTGTACAAAGCCGATGAGCGATCCCTTCGCGCCCTTAACCTCACTTCCGAGGCCATCCAATTCAACCCTGGAAACTACACTGTCAGTTCTTCTTCTTCTTCATTCCTCTTCCTCCCTCTTCAACTAGACTGGGTATTTGAATTTGTTGTTTTTTTTTTTTGTAGGTATGGCACTTTAGGCGCTTAGTACTTGAGGCACTCAATCATGATTTGCACGATGAACTTGCTCTGACTGAACACATTGCTCAAGGAAACTCCAAAAATTATCAGTTATGGTGAGTTTTCGACTCGTTTAATGTTTGGTAGATATAGAGAGATTTGGGGTCCATTAATGAATGTTATGAGACATACTTGTAGGCATCATAGGCGGTGGGTAGCTGAGAAATTGGGAACTAGTGCTACAACCGAGGAACTTAGGTTCACCAAGAACATACTCTCCATTGATGCTAAACATTACCATGCTTGGTCTCATAGGCAGGTTCGTTGTTTTCGTAATTCAACTCCATTTCAAGCATTTATCTCAGTTGATTAGATGGTGATTTTAAGGATCAGTGCTTGCTATATGTATTTGGGTTTTGACACATATGTTTTGTTCTGAATGCAGTGGGTTCTTCAGGCACTTGGAGGGTGGGAAGACGAACTTGACTATTGTCATCAGCTCCTTGAAGAAGACATTTTTAACAATTCTGCTTGGAATCAGGTATTACTAGATTTATAGATATTCCGTACCTGCCATTTTGGTAGGCCGCTGAGTCTCAAACACAAAGTTTATAGCCCTGGCTAGGATTTGAAGGGCGGGGTAACTGTGAATACTTACAACTAGACAGGCTAGAAAGTATTAGGATTTTAGAGATAATTGTTCAATTATGATTATCACAGCTAATGCATATGGTGGCGATGGGCGGATGAATGCAGTGAAATTTTCTTTTTGAATTGAATGTTGTATGTGTATTATGTGTTGGTTTGATTATTATGATTGAACGACAGCTAAATAGTCTTCGAGTTCTTTTTACTTTTAAAGTGCGATAAAGTCTGAAAAGGCACCGTCACCTTTGAAAACATTCTGTTGGGAGGAGAACTAGGGCTTGTTTTGTGACAGGATTTCTCTGTGATGGGAGGGGAAGAAGGGGATGAGGTTTAACTTCCTGAGGAAAGTTTCATTAGGAAGTTAAAAAATGCCACAAATTTATATTTTTCAAAACTGAAATCTAACCAAATGGACTGTTTCAATAAAGGAAAGAAGACAGCCCTCACCATGCTGTCTACATCTTTCAAAAGACACAGTTGGGTCCTAGCACTATTTCTCATTAAACTCATAATAACTACAGTATGGTTCTCTACTTATATTACCCTTTGATTAGAGTAAAATAGTGTCGATTTCATTATTGTTGTTTTACTGCTTTTTGGTTTACATGTTTGGGTTTCATGACCTGCTTATGTTTATATTTCACAGAGATATTTTGTCATTACAAGATTCCTGGGAGGCCTGAAAGCTATGAGAGAGTCTGAAGTGTGTTATACTCTTAATGCCATTGTTGCCCGCCCAGAGAATGAAAGCTCATGGAGGTACCTTCGAGGGCTTTACAAAGATGACAATTCATCTTGGGTAAACAATCCTCAAATTTCTTCAGTATGCTTGGAGATTTTAAATGCCAAAACCAACTGTGTCTTTGCTTTGAGCACACTTTTGGATCTTATCTCCCATGGTTTCCAACCAAGCCAAGAGTTCGCAGATGCTGTGGATGCTCTACGAATTTCTGACTCCGAACAAAGAGATTCTGATGTGGCAAAAGCTGCTTGTTTTGTCTTGGAATCTGTCGATCCATTCAGAGCTAACTATTGGCAGTGGTACAAGAACAAGCATTTCCAAAATGCTTAAAATTAAAACAGTAAGTGGATCATCTGACTTTTGCATCATAGAGTTGTGCTTGCAAAACTGGAGCAGTCAAGTCATCATCTGAAGAAATTTTACCCCATGTATACAGTCACACAATTTTAAGCTTAGAGAGTGGGATTGCCAAACATTGTTGTATGGATACTAAAATCTTAACTGTTTCTGTGCTAAAAATTGGTGTTTATGTTTTGATAAGATTTTTCGTAAAATTGATGTTTATGTTTTGCTTGATAAATTGATGTTTCTGTTTCACATTTTTCATCATGCTTTGGTGTTTTGAAGCTCTTAGGGTTGAATAGGCGTGCTGTCTACAGAGAAGACATACAAACTTAAATCTATTGTTGGGGAAGGTGAACACCTCGGCCAAAAACGGCTAGAACTTTGTTAACCCCTTAATCTCTTCATTACGTACTTCATCACTGGCCAAAATCTATTCCCAATGAAGATGTAGTAAACTTTTTAGATCGAGATCACATGGTACTTTAAAAAGTTTTATAGGCCCAATAATTAATCTTTGCCAGAGGGTCATACGAATAGATTGAGATTTGAACTCCCTTGACCATTAAAATATATTGAGATTTAAGCTTCAATCACCGTTGACAGAGGATTCAAATCCGGCTGTGGGAGTTCCATACTTAGAAGCTCTTACCAACTCAACCACATGTGGTTTGTTTGAGAAACATCTGGCCCTCAATGCAAACCTAGGAACTGCTATTTTTTACTTTGTCAGTGACTTAACACCCAAAAAACACAGAAAAATTATAAATACAGAGTAATACTAAAAAAAGTCAACCTCCACCCAAAATTAACTACACGGTTACCAAATCCAAATTGGAAATTTAAATCAGCCTTTTCCTTGGGATATACATGAACAGGCGTATGAAATCTAATTACCAGTTCCTCATCTCAGGTTGTTTTTGAAGATTATGGGTATAGAATCTTCAGTATAGCATTTGAATGGAAATAAAATCTCAGGAGTAGCCTAAAAAATGCTTACTCGAGCTGTTAACCTTTTGCTGTAATCATCTTTCAGCATCCTTTGAAGAAATAATCACCAATTGATTTCCGATTATACAGAAAATAGAAGCAATTTAGATTTCGGTCTGCTGAATGTAACAAAATGTCGGTTAAAAGTTTTTGACAAAAAAGGGTCCCAATTTATCCCCTTCTCAATGTTTGTGTCCTTTCTCCTACCTTGCATGAACAATACTTTGCTATTTAGGAACCTATGAGATTCTTTAGGATAGGGATATCCACAAAAAGCAGGCAGAAGCAACCACAAACTGTTTTTGCTCCCTCCGAGAATCAACTTGTTAAAGTTTCTTGCTCGAACCAGATTTCTTTGTCTTGGATAATGGACTTGAGGTCTCTTTGAATGCAGATGGGCAGAATTCATTCACACTGCAGACTCCACAGCGAGGTCTGAGTGGAGTGCAAACTGTCTGTCCAAATCCCACCTGTTCGGATTAAAGCAGGGACAAAAAAGCATTATAATAAACGATGAGAGCACCTGTGTATGGAAAAGATTTCTGACAATCTGGAAAAAAAAAGATCTGAGATAACACAAACAACAAAGAAGCACATGGTTACAGATGGCTGTTGGAAAATTCCAAAAACCTTTTCTAATTATTTTCAGAACCAAATTTCAATTGTCAGTAGAGTTCTAATTATAGCAGTAGAATCCAATTCACCGAACGAGAAATCATCACTTTTGCTCAGCATAATAGTAATACACAAAATGGTGGAGTAATAATGTAATCAATCATGCTAAAGATCCAGGATTGATCCCTACTTTACCCATATTTAGTGTCTTAGTCGGTATGGGAAGAGACATCCCTGTAATGACTTTAATCTTTGAATTGAGTTATGTAATGAACATGAAACTGAACTTGATGAAGGTCTCATGTTTTAGTTAACCTAACTACATATGCTCAAGTCCTGGTAGATGATTTGAAGCCAACTCCAATTGTTACTTGTCTCAGGTTCAAGTCAACAGATAATAAACCCTGTCCTTCTACCCTGACAACCGTGCAACATAATTCAACAATTGGAATCATGCAATACAATTCATTGGAATTATGCAATACATATCTTTAGGTAACTCTTCAGGATTATCTCACCAAAAATAAGTCATATTGGGAGCCATTTGGTCATTTGGACTGCGTCGACAAATACAGTCCAACCACTATAGCTGAGTATTGATGACAACAACTAAATGCCTAAACAATGAGTGATTTTTTGCAGTGACTATTTTCATTTTGACTGATCTCTAAGAATTTGGATTTCCATATTACAGGAAAATATGCGTACCAAAAGAGGGTTTATGGGAACCCATTCTTCCTTTGGAAGCCACAATTGCAATGCCTCTCTCGTTTCCTCAGGGTTTGATGTTTTCTAGCAAAGAGAATAAAGATCAGTATTCATGCAATGATATCAGTCTGATGGTTTAGTATCGCAAAAAAATTTACAAAACCAAGGACGATTTTATGTGAGCAATAATAAAAAATATCTGAGGAAAATGAGCAGGTTTCATGGTGAGATAGTCTCATTAAGTGAATGCACAAGGTTGAGAACCTAGTCAACCTACTACTTTAATACATCAAATGTATCACAAAAGATGGAAAATACCTGTTTTTTGCCTGCCCTTGACACCCAGCCAAGGCGGTTGCAAATCCGGTGCACATGGGTATCTACACAAATCCCTTGAACATTGTCCCAAGCGACATTCATAACCTAAGAACCATACCGGAATATTTAGAGAACCTAAGGTGGCATGCTAAATTGAATAAGTTCGAAACTAGCCCTACCAAATGAGCCATCTTAGGACCTATTCCTGGAAGTGAGAGGAGTTCCTCCAATGAGCTAGGTATATCTCCATCGTACTTGACAAGACAAATTTTTGCAATTTTCTTCAAGTTACTAGCCTTTCTTGTATAAAAGCCAACCTACATGTTTATAATTAAAACATCAAAACTTCATAATCTAGGTAAAAGATATTGAATTAGTTACATACGTAGAGTATTTTTGTAAGTACCTATTGTATTGGAACAATGCAGGTCAAAATAAGAAAGTGCAAAACACCATTTTTTTAGTGGGAACTGAAAAGAGCATACCGGGTAAATCAAGCTTTTAATGGTTGCTTCATCACCTTTGTCAATGGCGTCAGCAGAGAGCAAACCATTTTGAAGGAGACGCTGAATTGCTCCTGAAATCCAAACATACCATCAGACGGCGGGAACAAGATTCTGATTAAGATACAAAACGACTGAGAAAAGTACAGAGCAGAAAGTGAATAACATTGCACAAATTTGGGATCAATAGCTTATACGCTTTTATAAGATTTGGATTCTCAAGTTATGTTTTAGTAAATTCACCAGCCAAACCAACTTTAGCCAGTAGGTTGATAAATATAAAAACATCTTCTTTTTTGTTTTTCTTTTTTCTCTCTCTCCCCCATCTCTCTTTTGGACAAAAAAACAGATTTAATTTATTTACAAAGCAGTGGACAGGATATCAACTGAGAAAAACTCCTAGAAACACCAGCAAAAACACTAAACAAAGAAGAACAAAACAGAAGCCAAGTGAATAGCATTACAAATGAGTTATTCCAGAGTTATTCCTAATACGGAAGATATCAAATCCCATAAATATGCCCAGGAAGTGAACTCTATCCTATCAAATTGATCCCCCTCAAGTTATAAAATTTCTTGTTTGTCTTCGTCCAATGACTCAAAGCACTGCCATTATAGCACCTCTATTAAGACCCAACCCTTCTTTCTTCCTCCAAAAAAGCTGCGCTTTTCACACAATAAAGTCATATAATTGTCCGAACCGGGCATGGGGCTGAGCCTCCCAGCTAGGCTGGGTTCCAAACCCCTTTAAAAAAAAAAAAAAGTCATATAATTGTCCAGAACAGTTCACAATATACTCCCTAAACACCCTTTTTGATACAGCTAAAGAAGTTGGAGAGTACAAAAATAAATGAATCACACTAAGGTTGACCTTAGCTCATACTACACTGAGGGGACAGAAGCATAGGATCATCTCCTTTGAACCAATACACAGGTATTTACCTTCCCAAGTGCAATAATCCAAACTAAAACCGGAACTTTAGGAGGGATTTTACCCTTCCAAATTAAAGAATGGGAAATCAATTGAGGAAAAAAGGACCATCTTAGAGTAAGCAATAAAACTCAGCCGAAGCTTCCAACATCCACCTTCTCCTACCTTGTTTATCTGAGACCAGCACAATGCCCTCAAGCTCAGAAAATAAGGACAAAAGCTCCAGAACTTTCGGTGATCTTTATTCTCTTTAAACCCAAATTCTCAGCTAAAAAAAAAATAGAAAATAATTCTGGACTGTTTTATAAGCAAGCATCAGCATGAACAAAAACACCAATATGTAATAACAGATAACAGTTCATTTTCATTCCAAACTCTAGATAATCATTCGTATCCCACTCACATTATTTTCATTTATACTTCTGTTAATTCTCTTAACAAACATGTCACACCTTTTTACCCCATTACCATATTAGAATCCAATATTTCATGACGTCGTCAAGTTTTTCTCTCATAACCAGTCAATTTTCAGGCCACTGAACAGATCTCTGTTTCATTTCATTTCCAGACTCTCTAACAAGCCAACTAACCATTCAGCTTGGTTAATGAGTAAAAAGCTGCGGCTGGGCATAGTGGACCTCACTAATTGAAACATGTTCAAGGTTGATAAGATGAATTTCTTGTTACCACAATGGAAATTGATGTCAATGGTTGAACTTAAACTTGTGATAATAGTTATAATGTCAGTAACGACCCCTGTACCTAATGGAAATTGATAAAACTAACCCACCAGACTACCAAGGGACCAGCGGTTGAACTTGAAAGTCTACAAACTTGCTCCTCAAAAAGTAAAAAGTTAAGTACAAACGTACCATGAGTAACTTGATCCTTCGTTTGGCTTGACAGTAGGGAGGATACCAAGACGGCGAATCTTCTCTCCTAATTTTATTTTGTTAAATGACTGATCAATGACCATGCTATGATTCATAAATGACACAGATTCGTAATGGAATAACACGCATCAATAAATGTATCAGAGAGCATATCCATCATATAACTAATTTCTGAAGCAAATTACTACTGGGAGTTGCAAAGGTTAGGCTATGGTTCTGTACTTGCGCTAGCTATTAGGATCCTGGCTATTAAGGGGTTATTATATTAATCCTTAACAAATTGTTGAAGCTAACATATAACAAATTACAGATAAAGGCAGTGCAAGATAGTATTCATTCCACTTTTCAGAGTGAGCAAAATTATACCTTAGGAGGGAGAGCACTTCCGGCTTTCTCACAACCCATACTATCTACAGGTGCATCTTCAGAGGACCTCATTTTGCGAATCCCTTGGAGGACTTTCTCCCAGTTAGCAGGTGGCTTACCTATGTCAACTGAAATGCACAATTTAAGCTGAATGAGAAAGAGTCTACATTCACCCAAATTTAAGTTCCTACTTCCTAGTCGTGTCTAAATGATGCAGAAAGAAAAGAGAGGCTGAAATAAGCAACAACTATTGAATGCACAATAATAACTATCTTCATTTAACATCTACTCATGAAACCTACAACATCCAAGTCGTGGCCCCGAATTGGCAGAAGAGGCACTTACTTGAATAAGAAGATGAAGTCTCATTTCTGTACCCAAATTCTTCAATGTCAGGTAGGAGGTCAAGCTGCAAAACAAGGAACTGGGGTCATGATATGTTCAAGTTTAAAGCTTCAAGTTTACTAGTGATCCAAAACCCTGTAAGAAGCTTCTTAAAAAAAACGCCCTTAAAATCCATTTGTATATTGACAACAAGCTTGAAAAACATAAATGCAGTTCTCTCACTTTGTGGGGTTTTGCTTCTACAGTAATAAGCTGTTGCTCCGTCATTTTCAGTCTCTTTCTCCTCGCAAAAACACGAAGCTCCGGCTTTGAAACGGCGGCGTCGGAGCCTCCTGAAAGTTCACAGAAATTGAAAACCCCAACAACAACAAAAAGAATTATTGATGAAATTGGAACAAGCGACTACTATGTCTGACCTGGGTTTGGGTCTGAGTTGGCGGCAGAGAATGTTGGTGATTTGGACATCCTTGTTCTTCTTGTGTAGGTGTTGAAGAATTGTGTTTTGGTAAGAGAGGAGGCACTTGTCGCGCGAATTTGGAACATTTTCGACTTCAACCAAAGGATGGATTTCAATTTTACAACACACCATGCCATTTAAGCCTAAAATTTGCTTTCCCAATTCCCATGATCCATACAATTCTTTTTTTCTTTTTCTTTTTTCATTGAATGAACCAGTTTCAAAATTAAGGCTTATGATAGACTTATAGGCTGTGTTTGTTACGTGGGACTATTATCCCCCGCCTTATTTCTTATAATAGTTTAGGACTCTTCTAGCCTGGGATATGCTATGTTAATACATGACCCATGTTTGGTATTGCTTAGGACTAAAGAGCAGAATAGTCAAAATAGTCATATCCTATGTTTGTTGATGTATTGGACTAAAAGTTTGCAGCAAAGTTCACATACAGCAAAATAATGCAATATTGAGAAGAGTAACCACAATCTGCATACTTTGTAGTTAGTTTTTACACATCGACAAGTCCACCTATTAATACAAGACAGTGATACACTGATTTAACATTCCACATGCTAATAATGTTCCATCTAGCAATTACAAAAATGAATGTTAATCTAGCAAAAGAAGGAGCTTGTCCCACATGTGCTCAGGCAGCAACTGTTGCAGTTTTCCAAAAAAAAAAAAAAAGAACATATCTTGCAACAGCAGCTAGGTTGATCCTCTAGCAGTGGCCGCAAGCAAGTTCTCGACATACACTTTTCTCACTTCATCATCTAAGGACATGAACACAGAGATATTTTGGGGCTTATCCAAAATGATTTTCAATGCCTCAATTTGGTCTAGAACAGAAAGTCCCATTTTCTTAAGTTCCTTAGCAATATCAGATCGATCTTCATTACCTTTCACTATGGCATCAGTCACTGCTTGCATTCTTTTTCCAGATTCTTCAAACAATTTATCCAATGCAAGCATAATTTTATCTTCATCATTTCTTTTCCTCTTTTTCTGACTGACCTGAGATTGTCCCGTGCTATCTTTGCTGATTGACATGGGGCTTGTGTCATTCTCAACTTCAATGCCATCTTCATTGTTGCTCTGCTCCTCCATCATATCAGCAGGGACCTCAGCTCCATTTCCAGTCGCATGGTCACTCCCAAATATGGTAGCTAGTCTATCAAATAATGGATACTTCTTGTTTCTCCATCCCTGATCGAGCTAATATTTTCTATGTTTTTAGTGCATTTTCTCTGCATTTTGCTTAGTTATTCTCTTAACAATATCATTTCTAACTTAGTTTTGTGTTTTTAGGTACATTTGAGCTCCAAACGCAAGAAATGAGCTAAGAAGAGCTAGAAATGATGGAAATGAAGGCAAAGAAGAAATGAGGCGCAGAAATGACGAAGAAATGGAGAAATGAAGTTTTCCCAGTTCTACTAGGAAAAGGAATCCCAGTTGGACTAGGAAACCTGATGACACTAGGAGTCCTGGTGGTGCTAGGAGATGCTGTGTCTTGAAGATGACTCAAGATAGTTCAAGATTGTTCTAGAATATTGAAGGAATTTCGGCAATGTGGAGAATAATTTCGAATTGGCCCATTTTGGGAGAGTTTGGCCCGAAGTTTGAAGCATGTGACTTGCACATGATGCTCTAGACCCTTCTTGATGTTTTTGAGGAGCCATAAGCCCATTCTACATGCTTTTGCTATGAGAATTACAAGGAATTACTAGAAGATTTCGACAAGATATATTATGGGATTTTATTGGATTTTCTTGGGATTTTATGAGAGAAAATAGAGGAATAAGAATTGATTTATGACTCTACATACAAGGGAGGCCGAAAATAAGTCTAAGTACATGGAAGATTTCGGCAAAAGAATGTTACTTGCTCTCCAATTTTCATTCTATTTTTCTATTGGTCGAAGTGATGCAATTAAAGAGAAATTCAAGGGAACCCTAGCCCTTGTTGTTCACTATATAAAGGAGGCTTTGTGAAGACATTCTACACACCACAAAATTCAGAATCAAAAACCACAAACACTCCCCTTTCTCTTCCAAGTTTCGGCAACTTCAAAAAATCCAAAGTTCAAGGCCGTGAAGCATCCATTCATCCATTCAAGCATCCTTGCCGTAGCTCTCATCTATTCCACCACCTTTTGAAGCTTCTTGCGTCCTTGAAGATCAAAAAGTGTAACCATGAACACCATACTTTGTTTTCAGTTTTGTATAAGAATTCTATTTCGGGATTCATTAAATTTCGATTTTGGATTGATAATTTGCGATTTCTATGGTGGATGAAAGATTGAATTTAGTTATGTGATTTTCGAATACTATGAAGCATGATTTAGGTTTTAGATTTTCAAAAAGATAAATTGTGATTTCATTATATGCTTGCGTGATTGTTAATTTTGAACTTCAATCCCAATTGTTATGTGTTAATTGATCTTTGGATGCATACTTAGGTTGATGAACATGTAATCAAATCCATATTAAGGTGCTAGCATTCTAGACTTTAATAATTTCGGTGGAAAACCTATAAATACTTAGGTGAATTAACAATGAGTTTTGCATGCTTGATTAGCATTCTAACTTGTGTTCTTAACTTGAATTAATCGAACTTCCATGATTCTTAATGCGTTGAAAGTGTTTTTGTTAGTGATTAGCTACCACTAGTGATTGCATGATAGTGATTGCATGATTAATAGAGTTAACTATGGTGCGTTCATCTAGTTAATTTAATTAAGGGAAGTAAAAAGAACTTTGCATGCGTTCATCTTTGTTCTTGATTGATTCTATGCTTGAATATATTTTGATTCGTGATTTGATGTTTGAAACCTTGCCAACGTGTTAATAGTAGTTAATTACATATTATTTTCATTCCATTCATATAATTCTAATTGATTCTTGGTTTTGATGTGTCACATGTGTATATTACTTAGTTGTTAGAAAATAAATCTTAAATCCCCTTCTTATTTTCGTAAATAATGTATAGATATATTCTTTTGTTTGTTTTACTAATGTTTATTTTTTAGGAATTAATTAGGCTCTAATCCCCGGTTGAGAACGATCCCTACTTATTCTTACTACATTGATAGGGTTTTAAATTGATACACTAATTTGTGTACGTCAATCCCTTTGCCTTTTTGTTGTGCTATGACAGAAACAGAAAATGAATCGATCAAAGTGCATCAATGAAATTAGTTAGATTAAAAATGAAACTCAATGAAACTTCCTCATTACCTGCAAATACGTATCTCATACTTCATTACTATCAACTTCAATGCACTTTTTGATATCATTCCATGCAAATACACTCTTGTTCATCATGTCATAGATTATGCTATAATCTTTCTTCAGTTTCTTCAACTTTAACTCAATATGTGGACTTGCCTTCAGATTGGAATTGGGACATAAAAGATTTAAAGCATTCTCGATTTTGAGTAAAGTACCAGATTTGAAACTTCCAGTGTCGCAGCGTTGTCCTCCAGCAATAATTCCGTCAAGAACATTCAACAAAGATTCTTCTTCAAAGCTGGTCCATACACGCCTTGACTTCCCTTGCTTTGTATTTTCATCACCACTTTCCATTTTCTAAAAAAAAAAAAAATCAACATCTCATGGTTAAAGAAGCATAAATATGATCCAGTTTAGTTTCCACTCACTATGCACTTTTCTTCTTTCCAAAACTAATCCTAATCTCTTCAGAGTATTTTACTTATTTTCTTTGGCAAACTGCACATTTTCTCTCCTACTCTGCAATGTTCCCAGTTTAACAAACTGCCACCAATAATTGATCAATTTTAAATACATGCTATGTGACTATGTCCATGTTCAGTGTGAGCTTTCAACTGCAACAATAATTTGCAATGCAATGCCAAAGCAAACAGAAGAAACAATGCATATAAACTAATAAACTACCCAGAAAAGTAAAAATTTCTCAAGTGATCGAAGTGAATCGAGTAATGCAAGACATATATATTGCTGGTTCCAGTTTAGTTGTTGGTTATGTTTCTTAAGTTTGTTTCTCAAGATTCTAGGTATTCTTTGCATTCATCAGAATTAGTCAAACCTGTTAAGATACATATCCCTATAGAATAGTACAGCGATAATACAAAGTTTAACTTCCTTGGTCACCCACCTTCGATGAATGGCGTTTTAACCATTCAACCATTCAATCATTCATTCAATTCTCAACCTGAACCCTTTACTATTTCCTACAAGTAAAACACAAATACTCATGAGAATAAGGAAAACAATTTCATATTAAGCAATACCTCCTAACAATGCAAGTAACTGATGTACATAATCAGTTACCTAGTGTCTCATCTAGTGTTCATAACAAATCAAAAGCTACATAAATTATGATCCTTAGTACGTACTAAAAGGCCTATAAAGCAGAAACTACATCATTTATTCTCTTCAAGCTCTTACATCCCTTGCAGCAACACCTGAAACCCCTGTATCTCCGGCAGCCCTTACAGCCCTTCTTCCTGTCCATTCATTATGCATTTGTAAAGCTAATTCATTCCTCCAAGTAGTCCATTGATTAGATGCTTCAACCGTGCCAACTACATCAGCTTCTTCCCCATTTTGTGCATCTAATTCACATACTGCATACTCCATCGGATCAATGGACATCTCTCTGCTAATAAAATTATGTAAAACACAACAAACCGTAATTATGCGGCATTGTGTCTTTATTGGATAAAATGATGGACTCCTTAGTATTCCCAACCTTCCTTTTAGCATTCCAAAACACCGTTCTATGACATTTCTTGCATTCGAATGCTTCATGTTAAAATATTCCACATGATCCCTAGGCATATTTCTTTCATCCCATTCCGACAAATGATACCTTGTTCCTCTATATGGTGCAAGAAATCTCTCACCATTTGTGTAACCACCATCTACAAGGTAATAATAACCTAATAGCCAAAATAAAAATTCCTTTTAGTGTGTGAAACGCACATAAACTGCATTAATTTAATCTACACAACTAATCCAATAGCCTTACCAGTGGGAACTCTTAATCCATTCAGCCTAGTCACTGCATCGTGAAGAACTCTAGAGTCTGATGCCGATCCCTCCCAACCCGGTAAGACAAATATGAACTGCATATCACGAGAACAAGCAGCTAACACATTTGTAGCAACTTCACCCTTTCTTGTGCAGTATCTTGGCTTGTCAATTGCACGCACACGCACTCTAATGTAAGTTCCATCTAGTGCCCCCAAGTAATTCTATTAAATATATATATATATATATATATATATATATATTTATATATATATATATATATATATATATATATATATATATATTCATCAAGTCTATAAACTGCACATATAGATGAACCTTTTAACAATCAGAAAAGGCATAACCGCAGTCCCTACAATAAACTAACCTTAAAGCACTTCCATCTACGATCTGTGCAGTCAGCAAGTACCGGATCAGGTACCCTCAACAAACTACCTTGCAATCGTAAAACACCTTGTAGTATAGAATGGAAATACCTACTAATAGTCTCTCCGGATCGAAAAAATCTACCTCTAATAGTACAATTCTTCACATGATGTGAAAGTATATGTAAAAACATACATACTTGCTCTTCCACAGACACCAAACCATCACTCTTTATCTTTCCATCTGTGCGAAGCAGTTCACACAAAAGGCCAAAAGTCCTATCCATTCTTAATTCGTGTACACATTCGGTGTCACTATTGCCTATAATACTATCTGGATAACTCAAACGAATCTCACGTCTAACGAATGAACGATTATTTAGAGCATGTCTTTCAGCACGTCTTCGTCTCAAATTAAACATCAGTAGCACAAGCATAGTACAAGCACACATTGTCTCTAGGTGCCACAACTCCACCAATAAGAGCAACATAATTTGCCTTCGATCCATATCTAAGATTTCATAGTAACATCCAAAATCAATGAAAACAACCAACCAAAGAAGAAGATAAAAACACAGACGTTGTTAAAAGAAAAAAAAACCCAGAATTGATCAACATCCAAAATCAATGAAAACAACCAACCAAAGAAGAAGATAAAAAGACATACGTTGTTAAAAGAAAAAAAAACCCAGTCTTGAAATTGATCAATTCTTAGCAAATCAAGCTACCCAGACACCAATTGTTACAACCCATAAACAATTGTTAATAGAAAATCAATCCATAGTCTTTAATTTAACAAATCACAGTAGATACACGAGAAGAATAAGCTAGACGGGGTCGAAGGGAAGAGGGAATCAGAATCAAAGCAAAAGGAGCATGAGAGAGAAAAGAAATTGAACCTGGAAGTTCAAGGAGGATGAAGCGCGATCGAGAGTGGAGAGACGAGGCTGAAGCGCGAAAGAGATGGAGAAACGAGGCTGAAGCGCGCGAAAAGGATGGAGAGACTAATGAGCGTTGTTGAAGCCCTTGCTTCCACATTCCGGTGAGATTTGGCTATGTAAGAAGGTCGGGAGCTGATGCGGGGACTCTCTTATCTCATTTAATTAAGTCCTCATGTGTGCCAAATGTGGGATGAGTCTTATTTTATTATATAAGCTACTCCAATCCAGTCCAGTCCCACGTAACAAACACAGCCATAATTCTAAGTCATAGAGTTGATGAGCTTATGATAGGTTGATAATGTGTCTTGGTTATGCTGAAGATTGGATGAATTTGACTATGCGATGAGTACGGTCAGTCTCTTCTTTGGTTTTATGGAAAGGTAAATCGACAGTTAATTTCTGACTATTTCAGAGTTTGAGATAAAGGGGTTTTCTTTCCCCATATTTTTTTTTTGAAGGAGTTTGGAACCCAGCCAAGCTGGGAGGCTCATCCCCACGCCTAACTTATTATATTAAAATTAGAATCATGCATCGAGGGGGACATAGGGCCTTGACCTCGATTACAGTTACATGAGTCCTATAGAGTACATCCTGAATAATAACAGGAGCCTCCTCTAACCAAATATCATTAAGATAATTTAAGATATGGGGATTTTCTTTCCCCATATCTCTTCTTATTGTGTTCAAAAGGTTTATCCAACTTCTTTTCTCAAGCAGATATGAATGGGCCAATTCATGTTGTTCAAGAAGCTTCTTAGGTTCCATCAATCTCTCACTTGTTTTTCGCTAATGATAATTTGATATTTTCTAAAGCAAAGACTCAAGAGGTTATTACTCTTAAACAAACTTTTTTTTAGGGTTGCATACGGATTGGGTTGGATCGGTTTTGACTCCAAACCGTCTCTATGCCAAAGTGAGCGGTTTAGGCATTTTGGAGAACCGGTCATAAAAAAAAAAAGCTTAATCTGATCCAATCCAATCCAATTAAAGATGGTTTGGTTCGGTCGGTTAGGCGGTTTTCACCTATATAATAATAACATGCTATTTATGAAAAAATTCATAGTAAAAATTCAATCTCAATAATTGAAATTATGTTAAATTATCTAAATTTAAAATTCAATAATTAAAATCCAAAACATATAATCAAAAACTAAAATCTAAATTAGATTCAAAATGATTCACTTATTTAACGACTTAGTCACAGTACTAGTTTAATATGATAGTATTAATGGTCAAAGAATGTGAGATTGAGAGATCAGAGATGTGATGTGAGAGGATCAAATAAAGTCATAACTGGAGATTTAAAACTTAGAACAAACTGAACAAATGAATATATATTTATTATGTGTATATATAAAAAAACTTTTTCTCTTATATTTCAAACATACCGGTCGGTTCGGGTTCCGTTGTTTAAGCACAAGAGAAACCAAACCAACCCAGTTCATAAATGGTTTGGTTCGGTGTTGAACCGATTTTCAATTTTTAAAGTTAAAAAACCTTAACCAAACCATATTTATCGGTCGGTTTTAGCCGGTTTGACCGGTTTGTGCCATGTTATGCACACCCCTACTTTTTTTTCCTTTTGAAAATGCAGCCGGTCAAAACTTAATTTTCAAAAGTCGGTGGTGCCCTTTTATCCAAGTGTGAGTGTCCTTTGCAATTTGAGATTCAAAATTGTTAGGGAGTGTGGGCGATTACATTTCATAATCGGTATCTAGGTCTTGTAATAACAATGGTAGACTTGAACAAAAATAAAAAGCAATGTGATGGAAGCTTCAGGAACGATTTGATAATCATCTGATGGGTTGGCAAATAAGTAAATTTCTTTCAAAGGCGCGCCATAATCAAATATGTTGCTCAATCTACAGTCATAATGAGTGTTTTTCAGTTTCCTACAAAGCTTTTCAATCAAAAATATCGAATTTTTGGTGTGAAGGAATCGTGATAAGAAAGGAATCCACTAGTGTTGTTAGGAGGAGCTTTGAAAAAAAAAATATATATATTGAAAGATGAACCGGAACGACTTTTTGGAGACTTATGCCTCCATGGTTAGTCGTTTACTCGGAGTAGAATATCTTTCATAGTCAGAATGGTTGAACGCTTAAGTAGGTGCAAAGTCCTCGTTGATTTGGCATGGCGTTGTGTGGGGTATAGAGATTTTATTGATGAGAATCAGCAAGTTGATTAATATCAATAAGGATTAAGGAATCTTAGTCTCATTTTAATGTTCTACAATTCGCTAGACGATAGGCTGGCGGTGAGAAGAGGCCAAACACCTAATTATAATCTTATTATATGATCTATAAATAAAATGCCTAATTAAAACTGAAAATTTTATTCCGATGGAAAACATGCCTAAAATTTGAGGCAAGAAAAAAAAAAAAAAAACAATTAAATTCACCATGTATATTTTTTTTTTTTTTTTTGATACAAACTAAATTCACCATGTAGGAGGAATGTGGAGTCTTGGACATTTTAGTCCGCCCTTTGAAAAAAGAAAAAAGAAAAGAAAAGAAAAAATGATGACTCGTTCTTTTGTACTTGGACTTGGAGTGAGAGATGAGTCCACCCTAAAAAATAAACAAAGTTGACCCCCCCCCCCCCCTCCCCAAAAAAATAATAATAAGGCAAAACACACGTGCGTGCCCCTCTCTGTAGCGCCGTCGTTCTCAAAGTCTGAACTCTGAAGCGAAACACGACAAAAGCCCCAAATTCCAGTTTGACCCAGAAATCTTCAGTCTCTCTCTTTCTTTCTGCGCAGTTTGCACCTTGACCTGGTACTAACTTTAAACTTTTCATTACTACATTGTCAGGTTTACTAGGGTGTACGTTCTGGTAGCTAGATTTACTTTTGTATCTATAATATTTCTGTAAAAATCTCAAACCTTCCTTGTCTGCATTTTGCTTTTCTCTTTTTGTACTTTGTAGCAAATGATTGTAAAGGTAAGATTTTCAAGTCAAGTGATCCAAGCTACTTACTGTTTATGAAAAAAACAGATGAAAAAGAATTCTTGGAAATTATGTTGTAATCAAACAGGTCAAACAAACATGTCACCCAGTTTAAAAGTTTCTCTTGGTCTCATGTAATGAAATACCTGTTTTTCTGTTTTTACCCTTTATATCTACATTCGCTGGATAATGCTGAGTTTTTGATATATTATCTTTTTTTTACCGAGTTTATGCAGTTACATCGTCTGCATTTTACCTAGTGTTTGTTTTCTTCTTTCCCACAAGTGGTCAGGTATCTGGAGGTCATGGTTGCTTCGGATGCAATATGTCCAACCGAGGATGCCGTTCAGGCTTTTTTGGACCACTTGGTTGACCCAATACTTCCAGCAAAATCTTCTCTGCGGGATACCCCATCACTCTCTCAACAACAGTCAGTTGCAAAACAGGTACATTTCCTGCTTTCTTTGTCTTTAATTAATCAACATGATATACTCTTGTCATTTGTGTTAAATTTGTTTCTTGAACAATATTATTGTAGGATTCCTCTCATAAGTCCATTTTGGTGATGTTAATGTCTGTAGCTTTGTAATCTCTCTCTCTCACACACACACGTATCCGTGTTCTTTTACTTGCTGGCTTTTCTCTAATTCTTATTTTTGATCATCTTTGAACCACTAAAAAATTTTCTATGATTTTAGTTTAAGAATGATATGGCTATAATTGCTTGAATCAATGTCTGATCAAGCTTGAGGATTGAATTGTCCTGGGAGATTGAATACGTGTGATTTGGTTCAGAGAAGATTACCTTTCTGGTGTCTTTTATCTCTGTGATGTGTGAAAGAGCAGCTGGAAGTTCGAATCATGTGCTGCTTCAGTGTTTTGTTGCTCTAGCTTTATGAAAAACACTATTTAGGGAGTTGAATGTTGACTGGAATCATCCAGGCTCATGCAATGCCCTACAAGAGATATAAGTTCTTTGGAGGCAAGAAAAGGGGTATGATTTTAGGGAGATGTGGAGGCAAGAAAAGGGGTATGATTTTAGGGAGATGTGCAGTGGTGGGCTGGTGGCTGTTTTTCTTTTTTATCTTTTGGTGGTTTGGGATGGAGAGGATCAAAATAATATATCTGGAAGCTAGGGCGAGGATGCAGATCAACTATAGGATAGGGTCTGGTTTCGGAATCTCTTTAGATGTTTGGGTCTCGTACGGAGCTTAAAGATTATTCTTTTTAGGTCATTCTTCATATTGAAATGCAGCTGTGACTTAGATTTTGTTGTTTTTTTTGTCTTTGCTGTTATTCTTTGTTCTTTGTAAATCTAGTAGAGTACTTCTCCTCTGTGTCATATCTGTTTTTCTGTTTCATTTGTTAATAAAAATTTGTATCTAATAGATGAAAAGATACCCTTGAAGATCAAACAACTGTAAAGGTTAATAACTGACAGAACCTAGAAAAGTAAATACGTAACTGACAATTTCGTATCATATTGGAAACTTTCTCTCTTGGATGGAAGCACACTAAGAACTTGCATTTCAAAATTGAGTTGGTAATGTGCGTTGGAGGGATTGTACGTGATAACATTAACATGCACAAAAAAATATAAAAAACATGCAACAGTACTCGACCACTCTTTTGATTCTTTGTTTTGCTTATCAATTGGTTTCTTAGGTGCATGCTGTTGTGCTACTATACAACTACTACCACAGAAAGCAATGTCCAAAGCTAGAGGTTTTTTGTTTTAATTCGTTTTGCAAGTTGGTTTTGGATCTTAAACCAGCCTTGCTGGCTCATATGAAATTTATGAAAAGGTCAGGTGATACTGAATTGGTTGATCAGGAGAAACAACTTTCAGTTACCGAAAGAACAATAATGGAAGCATGTCAAATATCTACAAGTTTAGATGCATCCATGGGTGCTCCAAACACTGAGGGATGGCCAATTACCAAAGTTACAGTTCTTTTAGTTGACTCCAAGAAGGAGAACTGCTATTTGCAATTCAGTTCCAATTCCATGACCCAGGGGGTTTGGTCAGTGATTGATAAAAATTTGGAGGTCAGAGATCACAGTTCAGAAGACACAAGGGGGTTAAAACATGTAAACAAAAACAAAAGAGTCACTGGAAAACCTTCAAGAGGAGAACCAAGGATTGATGAAACTAGTTGTCAAAAACTGGCATATTCAGCAATTACTGAGGCTACAGGTATGCACTTTTTCTAATCCTTTTAATTGTGTGAACCTCATGGAGGGGTTTATGCTTCCAATTGATGTGGTGGACAGTTCCCTGTCTGTTCTGCCTTTTGTTTTGCTGCAAGCCTGGGACTGCCATCCATCAAGTTACATGGTAATACTAGGTTGAAATTGTACAGGTGGAGAGGTTCATTTCATATGGTATTGCAATTTATGATAGCATTGCTTCATTTCTGTAAATCTTGGACTTTATTTCGTCTAAAGATATGTTGGTGGAGTATGGCTTTATATATAGGACTATAATAAAAAGAAATTTAGTTCCATCAAATACATTTTGGAAGTCCCTATTTTTTCATAAACTATTGATTATTTCGATTTGATTAAACATATAATCATATTGTCAACTATCTACTTGGGAAATGGAAGAACAGTTGATATTTTACCAAGTAGTTGGGAATTTGTGTTCATTATCACTTTTCGATTAGGAGGCTGTATTGAATATTTTTTATCTTCTGCTATTCTCTCAGTTGTTAACCGCTTGTTCAGTTCTTTATTTTTTATCTTTGACAATAACTTTTAGTTTTCTATTCCAAATATAAAAAAAAGGAAATTTCACCAGCGGTATTGTTGCTTATTTATGAATTTATGGTTGTCTATAAATTCTCAACATAAATATCATAGGATTTTGAGCAGTTCGTCTTTACTTCAAATCATATGTAACCGACTCGGAACCTTTAAGGCTCATATATTACAAATTTAAGCACTGTATCCAGCTGTGTCTAGGTGGCCAAGTCCTTTGTATTCTAATACCTGCTTCTGCTTCTACTTTGTTTAACAGAGTTAGCTGACACTTATATGATTTTTGTAAATGGTATAGGTATTAGTCAAAATGATCTTCTTGTTTTGGAAAGCCATGTTGTATTTTCGGATAGTAAAGAAAAGGCAGCTGCTTGTTTTTTTATAGTTCAGTGTACCCAATCAGGCAAGGGTGATATTCAGCTTCCTATTAAAGATGTTATTGACAGGTATATGATCTCTTTCGTATATGTGATTATATACTTGTTTCTACCTATGACTGGTTTTCTCGTCCTTATCTAGCCACAAGTTTTTTCTAATTATACATCATTATTAGTAGGGTAGAGGTCATCAATTTTCCCTTGACTTTGACCAGTTTCCATATTGTCCCATAAACTTCAAAGTGTTGGACTTTAAATCACGCGTTTAATGAGGACAATCTTTATGTTAAACACTTAAACATGGGTACTAAGATGTGAGATCCTTAGTTCAAATTCTTGCAACTTTTATGTCTCAGTTTATGAGGAGTTCAACATTCTAGTGATGAAGAGAGGCCCACCATGTCAAGGCAACTGTTTGATAATAATAAACCGACAAAATGTTATGAACTTGCATTTCTGAAAAGTATTGATTAGATAAATCAAGATGAGTATATTTTTCTAATGAAAATATTTTAGAGAATATGGAATATATAACTAGAAAACTGATATGTCACTGTATAGTGTCACAATATATCATAAAATCATTATAAAAGTGTATATCTTTCTGTAAAAGTAATATCGATGCGGTTTGTAAATATTAGGATATGTTTTTGAGTGCTTAACAATGATATACTGCTATCCACTGTGACCTTTTTTATGCTAAAGTCATGTCTTTGCTGTTTGAGTAGCCTCCAGGGTCCTCTGGTCACAAAGAATTCCCGCGGCTGGACAGTTACAACAGTTGTTGAGTACTTCCATGTGCTTCCTTATGCTGAGATTTTGTCCGACTGGTTTCATAGGTGTGCTACTTACATTTTTCTTCATTATTCCTTGTCATTGGATGCAAGATGTTCTAGCATATGCATTGTGAAGATGGAATCTGAAGATCAGTGCTGTGGTACTTATAATATCATAATAGTCAGTGCTGTAGCTATGTATCAAAATGTAGGCTCCCAAGATATTTAAAAGCACATTCATTAATATTCTTATGCTTGTAGTCTTTATTATTCTCAATTTCAAGGAGTAACCCATGTCATTGCCTTTCAACCAAAAAAAATCTCGTCATTGCCTATAGTGGCATGTTATTTTAATTCTGGATTTTGAACCAACGATTCAGGTCCTAGCTGTCCCCTTTGACATTGTAGGACATCACTTTGGTAGCCCCATTGGTCTGTTTATAACTGGGATATTTTTTATGGGAAATTCAATTCTGATGCACAAGATGCCTATTGGTATGGGATTGATTAACTCATCCATATGAACCTTGACTCAGATTGTCTATTCTAGGTTTGTAAGCATCCTGTCATTTTGTTTTGCGTGGGCTGCAAACAACCTGAGTGTTAACTTCTGGTAGTGATGATTTTGAATATCCCAAACATGCGAGGATAATAATTGATGAAACTGATGTTTTTTAATGAATTTTTGGAGCTGAGCTGTGTGCATAGATATACATGTTAACCGGTGAAACATTCCTTTCTATTTGATTTTGACATAAGTTTTAATGTATCTTTTAAAGCTGTCCCTTCATTTACCTGACATTAAAATTTAATGTGTCTTTTAGGAGAGAATTCTCATATGGTTTGAAAGATTCAAGGCTAGGAGCGGGAAATGTAAATGTGGCTAGCCCTAAAAGGACCGAAACACCTTCCAAACCAGGAATTTGCAAAAATCAAGAGAAGTCTCATGTAATTGATGTTGTGATAGAGGATCTTGGAAGCAACACAAAAAATTCTGAACCCAAATCATGGGAGCAGAAAGATAGCAGTGGATGTTGCAAGATAGATCTGGCTCATGCTTTCAATGGGACTCAGGAAATGGAGTTGGAGGAGTCTTCCATGGTAGCCTCGAAGAAGGAAAAAAATTGTAAGAAAATTCCAAGTCCCGTTCAAGTTGTCAGCCACCAAGATGACATGCATTCCTGTATCGAAAGTGAAAAGCCCAAAACCCAAGACAAGTTGTTTCATGTAAATTGCGTCAGGATAAAGGATATTGGGAACAACATAAGCAGTTCTACGCCTCAATCATATAAGCAGAAAGATACCACTGTATATAAAAATACAAGTCCGGCTGAAGCTTCCAATGGGCCTCAGAAATTGTGCATGGATGACTCTTCCATGGTTCCCTTGCAGAATGTAGAAAGCTGTGAGAAAATTTCAAGCACCATTCAAGTTGTCAACCAGCAAAAAAAGATTACCTCCATTCGCTCTGAACTAAATGGCTCAGTAAGTAATACGAAGGTAAAACTTTGGAGTTCTTTACCGCTTCAACTACATCATTGTCAAACATTTTTCATTTCTACATCTCATTCGTGAGTCTGTTGTTCGCATAGATTTCTTGGTTATTGAGCTGTGCTTTAGAATTAACTTTGTTTTTATGTTCTGTGAGATATCGGACTAACCATATGTAGCAGTTTGAGGTTCACAAGGCTGCTAAATTATTCCTGTGGATGTAGTTGGGGTTTGTGAATTTATGGAATAACATAAAAATGAAGTAGTTTATTTACACTTCTAGTATGGTAATAGTTATCTGGTAGGATACTAGTGGATGGGGTAGAAAGCTAAAACAGTCTGGGGATGTATGATGTTAGCAATAGTTAGTTTGATGATGATAACCGGCCAGAAATGGTGGAGTTTCAGGAAAAGTCCAGAATTTGATTTTGCTTGCTTTAATAATTACTTGTTGCAGAATAACCTCTCTTTTGCCTATTTATTTAGATCAGAAAGCAGCTGTCCGTTACTTTGTAGTCAGGAAGTCGTCTGTAGTGAAGATGGATAATTCCATAGTGCTTTAGCTTGATGGAGATTTTGTGAGGATTTTATTGCTCTTTAGCTTTGGTTGAAGTGGGACTAGTTTTCTGCATCTTGTACAATCTGTCTTTGCTTTCTTATAGAAATTTTTTTTTTTCCAAAAGAAAAAAAAAAAAAAGACAGAGAGACCCAACTCATGATTATGCAGCTTTTGAAATTTTGAGGCTCTTACCGCCCTGCTGCTCTCTTCTATTTGTTTGTTTGTTCTTTTTTTTTTTTTCCTTGGAAAGAAACAAGCTCTTCTACTTGGATGTTGGAACTTGAAATTGCAAAATCTCAATTTTTCCAAATTTAAAAGAGAATCTCAACTTGTATAGTATTGTTTGAATCTTGTGCAAGTTTATTTTTTTTGCTTATAAAAAATTATAAGCCAAGTAGAGTTTCTGTAATCAAGTCTCTTAGTAGAGATTGTCTGCATCACAATGAAAATGTTTGGTTAGCTCCATAGAAAGCCATTTGCTTAAATGAAAATTTATTCTGTCTGCATCTGGTATAAATCTAAATCACATGATCATCGATTATGGTCTTTGTGCATACACTTTATGCATTAAGATAGTGGAACTCTAAGGCTCAGTGAACATATTTGTAAGTACAGGTTTTCTAGGAAACAAGAATGATAAAAACAAATAAAGCTATGCCTTCTTGAATCAGTGTACACACACACACACACCAACTAAGGAGTTGCAAATTATGCTGTCTGAGTTGTAATGTTACACAATCTAGTGAATCTGTATTACAGGCCCCCATAATGCTTGAAATGGATCCTGGTCATGTAGAATAACTATATTGATATGATTTCAGATTCAACAACATTTAGATATACATTGCAGGTTATATCTGTTATTATATTATACTATTGTTTCTGCTGCAGAAGCTGCATGTTCAGGAAGATTAGTTTGTTTTTACTTTCTCTGCTACAATAAGGTTCTATATAGTATGCGGCAGCTTTGTTTAAAAAAAAAAAAGTTCTAATCATCTGATAGTCTGTTGTTGGGTGGGCAGGTTGAGACTGTGAACCGGACAAGTCCATCCCTTACTGACAGGCTACAGATTAGTATAGCTTCAAAAGAACACATCTTGTCAGAAACTGCTTTGAAAGTTCTTATGAAAAAAAGGAATGAGCTGGTAATGCTTTGCTTCATTTATTTATTTATTTTGATAATCTCTTTGTCATCCTGATTTAGCTTTGGTTTGGCTTGGTTTAGTTTAGTTTGGCCACCTTCTGCCACGGTCATATTTTCTTTACTAGTTACTTTCTTGAATTAAAACTTGCTTTTTGGCCTCATTTGCTTGTCCATGCAGTCTATTAAGAAGCGCAATATAGAGGATGAGCTTGCTCGGTGTGAAAAAGATATCCAGACAATTATAAATGGTATCTTTTGCTTCAAGTTTTCTTGTATTTTGGTTACAGTCACCTATCTTCCTGATATTGTATTTATTTCCTATGTTATATATTTGTACTAGATCTACAAATGCACAAGAAAGAATCCAATCATGTCAGCTCTTGTCTGTTAAACCCACCATAATGGTGGCAGGTAGCACCTTAAAAACTGAGACCATGAATGTAACACTGGGTTGTAGTGCCTTTTAATTGTTATTTCTCCAATATTTAGGGTCTTAACTTCATTCCAATTAGGGCTACTAATTCCTAGGTGTGGGAATTTATTTCAAAAGGATCATTGTTTAAAATTCGTGAATACTGCCATTAGGTTTTGATTAATATGCATCAATGACGTCTATTTTTCAAGTGGCTTGCACAGACAGCGTGCCACAAGTCACTCAGCCTCTTGGTATTGACTTTGGTATTGACTTTGGCATCCTTGTTTCCTTATAAACTACTTTGATCATGTGTGACGCATTGAAATCATCTAGTGATTTTTCCTCTTTCTTATTTAAGGAACTTATAGTTCATATTTCTATATATACAGAATGCATACTTTGTGATAATGCATACTCTTTAAAGTTTTACAACCTTCATTTCTTTTCTGACTATCAAATTTGACTTTCCACTGGGTTCGCAATTGTGGTTTAAGAAGCTAACCAAAGTTGGCAAATAATAATTCAAAAAATAAAAATAGAATCTAACACTAATAGACTACATTAGGGAAAAAAAACATTATAACAATCAGAGGTGATAAATTGATCCTGACTGTTTACAGTTGAGAATCCAGAGTACTGAAAATCTTTTGTTTCCATTGTGAGATACTGTTTGTTACCTTCATGGTGGTGAAACACTGTTGTCTTGAACACTTTTGTATTGATTTGTAAAGACTGGAATTGCAACTGCTGGAGTGTGTCCTTACTGGTAGGTGCTCCTCCTTTGCAATGATTTTCTAATTGGTTATCTGGCTTTCTTATTACCATAGGTGGTGAAGATGGCTCAGCAGTAATCGTTGAGTCTCTTATAGAAGGTTGTAATGATGGATATCTAAGAAATGAAAGGACTCATACACTGCTAGATGAGGAATGCCCTCCTAAATCTGTCAAGAGGAAGAGGCTGTCAGAGGCTATCCTTGACAAGCAAAATCAATGCCAGGTAAGATATGATATCCAATAGTGATTTTTTTTTTTTTTTTTTAGCATCGTAACCAATTCAAATTCAGAAGTTTTATCATATTAGGCATTATATTTAGATCCTATTTGAAACAGCTCGAAGGTTCAATTCTTTCTAGTCCAAACAAATCCAAATATTGCTTCAAAAGAAATAAGAACTTTTCTGGGTAATTTGATTTGTGGTTCATCATGGATTTGCATAGTGCTGTGGAAATTTGTGCGCTTATGCTGGAGGGAGAAAGCCAAAGTTTTGTGGGATTGTGGATTTTTGACAATCATTTTGGTTGGTCAGGCCACATGTGGGTGAATGAACAATGCCGCATGTGTTCATCTTTAATTCCATCTTTTTACGTAACAAGTAGTCCTACCAAGGGTAGGGAGATGTTTGAGTACCACTAGTGCCTTTACAATCTGGAGATCATGGTGCGGCTGTGGTGCAGTTCTGGGTCATGGCTTCATCCTACCAACTCCCTACTGCTCAGCAACTATCTTCCCTCCTGGTTGTAGTTTCTCTGGACCTTAAACTCATTGAAGAAGATGACTAACCAGAGGGAGGGAACGGCGAGGATGTATAAGATGACCTTTTAGATTTTATGGCTCCATTCTGTTGCATTTCAGAAGTGAATTTTATGGCTCTCCATTCAGTTGCATTACCATCTTGGACATCCTTAAGTCTATGCAGCCTATCCAGGATCTGTTTCCAACTTTTGAGGCCTCTAGAGTGTGAAATTTGAACCATGTCAGTTTGGCAAACCTCACCACTCTTGTTTTATTTCCTTAGGTAGAATAAGCACACTTGCCACTCCTTTTAAGTTGATTCACACTGATTTTGGGGTTAATCTAGAATTAAAACTCTCTTTTCATTGTTCCAGAATAACTTGTTTATGTAGTATAATCTGGATTGGGGAGGAGGTAAATAATTTGTTGTTGTTGAATGGAACTTCCATGCAAAATATCTTGGTCTTGGACTCTTGGGCTCTTGATATATCTTAAAATACCCAAATCTCTGATATGGCTAAAAACTATTGTTTGAATAGGATTCTACAGATTTATATGCAGATGCATTCTTATAATTATTTCGACTTTGCAGGAATTGGATGGCATATGTTGCGAAAACAGCTGGGTGTTACCAACTTATTGTGTATCTCTATCAGATGGTAAGATCAGTTAGATTTATAGGTCATCTCAGAAAGATGATTTTTTTGATGAGAGAATATATACATTGGGTTAATGCACCACTCATCTAGTAGCTGTTTTGGCACCTCCTATTATTCTAACTAGGTTCTTCCAACTTAGAATTTGATCCAGTAGCAATTTGTTTCCCCTGTTGACTTCCACTTGGATTTTGATACATTACAAAGTTTTGAATTGCCTAGCCGATAATATTTGGAATTTTATCATCTTTTATTATCCCCGCCCCAACCATCGCCATATACCAGTAAGATTTGATTCAATGACCTCCATAGCCATATTTGGAAATTTGCTAGCTCACTAGAATTTTATTTTATTTATTTATTTTTTTGGCTGAAATCATTTATCCAATCAAAATGGTTTACCAAATGATCTTAGCAAATTTTTCTCTACCATTTCGTTTTATTAAGCTTATTCTTGTCTAATGCATTGTACCTAAAATATATTGCCTACATTGTACTCGATGCTAAATATTGGCAGTTTTACTGTTCAGAAAATGTAAAACTGAGCTGATATTGTTATCGAATATTGCTTCTCTAATATGTGTACTATCTAAAGTTGTTGATTTGATTATCATATTCTTGTTGTTGAAGGAGGATTCCAAGCTAATGTAACCGTAGAAGGTCTGGACTTCAAGTGTTCACGTGAGGGTGATCTGTGTTCCAGTCCTAGTGAAGCAAGAGAATCAGCTGCATTGCAAATGTTGGTAAAGTTGAGGAGCATGGCTGCCCAAGCCAAAAGGTTGCAGGTCAGGAATGTGAAAGGTACCAATGGTCAAATGGAATAGAAATAGTGAGTTCGCAGAGTCAAAGCACCCTGGGACATTGTTTGGCTTCAGTAGAGTCAAGGAAAAGAAGACTCAAAAGGAAGTAGAACTCATTATACCATTATGTGTAGATGAAAAATGCTCATGCTTATTCCTCACGTGCAGTTATTAAAATGTTTATGCATAGTCAAATATATGTGTTAGAAATGCTTGTCCATCGTCAAATATATCTGTTTAAAATGCTTATGTGGCTTGTGATCCTTTTGTAGTAAAACGTTAAAGAATAACCGATATCAACCTTAATTTGGTATTTTGGTTTGCCTATAAATTTAAGCAAAGGAGATGTTTCCATATTTTTCTGGGAAGTAAGAAGGGAAATGAATTGGAAAACGAAACAGCTAGGATATCTAACAAGGTGACACTAGCTGATCCGGCAGGGAATTCAAAATCATGTTACTATCACCTCTGATATCAGAGAAAGATCATAAATTCCGATATCTCCAAAAATGTTCATAATCAGGATTCAGTTTGATAAACCATTGGTCTAAACATTGGTGGATTGGCCAGAATTTGGTAATTTTATTACCATTAGCTTTTTTGGGGGATTTTTGAATTTGCAGCTCCTTATAGACAAGCTTCAATCTGTGCACCGGAGAAGATGCATTTTCTCTTCAGGGTTGGATTGTGGCATGACACCAAGAAATTAGGGTTTGCAGCTAAGAATTGGGGTGGTGTAGGGGGACCGTCAAGGTTTTGCTTCCCGGACAAAAATGGCCAAGGAGGGAATGTATGCCTTTTCAATAAGCAATATGGAGTGAGTCGGGTCGAATCTCCAGAGTTGGAGTAACGTTTGAGCTCAAAATATTCTTTTTCTGGTAAGATATGGGACAATATATGTGATTTAATTTAGCCAACGTCAGGGTTAATAATTTGTTTGCTTGAACTGAACGTTGGATTATGCTGACCAAGGAATTAATCTCCACATAACGAGGAAGAATATGAGGATATTTCTAATAGATTGCTTGCTTGACGGCCAAGTAATCTGAGCCTACAAATAATATCAAGAGTCTCCTTTGGTTTCAAGCTCTGCTAGGTTTACGAACATCTAGGATTGATGGGGTAAATCTGAGAAGTTTTACGGAACTCCTTATTGACATAAAGGGAATAGAAGAACCAACAGATTACAACAGCAAAAACTTGCCAACCAGCATTTTACAACAGCAAAAGAGACAATTTATAATCCAACTTAAGAGGCATCAAACAAAGTATTATAAAACTAATGAAGGAAGACGATGGTCATGTTATGGTATTTCTTGCTTCTGTCCAACATCTTTTCTAATAATAGCTAAACGAACTCCATCAAGTTCAGGGCTTGCAATGACTTGGCAACCCAGACGAGACCTACAACATGGCAAATATAAATTTTAGTCTGAACTGTGTGGATCGAATGCAAGAAAATTGGACCTTAAACTTCGTCAACCTACGTTTCTGTAAGTCCAAATGCCAAGTCCAACATATCATTTTCCTCATCAGTTGGGTCTTCTAATTTGTTGTAATATTCCACGTCCTAAAATATGATTTTGCAGTTGGCTTCTCAGTTCAAAGAAAAGCAAATGAAGCTCAAAAGAAGAATTTTATAAGGATAAATGGTTACAATGTACCATTAAAATCACATGACATGTTGAACAGGCAAGTGAACCTTCACAGGCTCCTGCATGGGTAAGAAAAGCATTAGATTTCTGCAAGTATATAACTATAAAACAGTTGAGATGAGAAAAAGAAAGGAGGGCCAGTGGTTAGGGCACCCAAAGGATGGATTTCAATTTTACAACTCACCATGTCATTTAAGCTTTCCCAATTCCCATGATCGATACAATTCACTTTTTTTTCTTTTTTTTTTTCATTGAATGGACCAGTTTCAAAATTAAGGCTTAATTATGATAGACTTATAATTCCAAGCCATAGAGTTGATGAGCTTATGATAGGCTGATGATATGTCTTGGTTATACTGAAAATTGGGTGAATTTGGCTATGCGATGAGTACGGTCGATCTCTTCATGGATTTTATGAAAAGGTAAGTTGATAGTTAATTTCCGACTACTTCGGAGTTTCAGACAAGAGGATCTTCTTTCACCATATCTCTTCTTTCTGTGTTCAAAAGAAGGTTTATCTAATGAGAGGTTCTATTCAAACCTCTAAAATTAGGATTTAGACTCTTTTTTTTTTTTTTTTCACGTGATAGTTGACTTTGTCAACTCATGTTAAATTACCAATAAAGACACAAAAAATGAGAAAGAAAAAAAAAATCTCTTCTTACCTCTATGAACAGTAGTAGTCTTCAACTTGAAGAAATTATGTGGTTTTTGTTTCGTTTATTGACATTTCTTGATTGGATGCCAAGATTTTTTGGGGAGAAAATAAACTTAATTTCCCCTCGTCTTCCTCTTGCTTTGATTTTTTTTTTTTGTAACGTCAATAAAAGAATGAAAATCTAGAAATGATCCCACATAGAGAAGCTGACTGAGAATATAATTCGATGAATTATGGTGATGTTGTTTGGGTTTCAAAGTTCCATACACCCCTACCAACAAATTTAAACGGCAAAACCCCATAAACTTTTTTTTGTCAGAAATAGCTTTGAGCTATCAAATCTCATGGGATTATTTTTGTTTCTCTGAAGCCTATGATCCAAATGATCCTGCTAACTATGGAGTCATTCAGGAACAACAGTAGCTCTCATTTGATCTTTTAGAAGATGTTGGATTTGAAAAAGAAAAAGAAATTATCTGAGCTTTTGATGATGATGATGATGATGAAGAAGAATTCAATGACATGAAGGAGGAAGATGACACACTGTTAGAAAAGCTAAATGCTATTGACCAGAAACTTGAAGAGAAGCTAGTAGAGTTGGATCATACTTTTGGAAAGAAAGGAAAGGTTCTAGAGGAAGAGATCAGAGATCTAGCAGAGGAAAGAAAGGAAAGGTTGAAGAGAAGCTAGTAGAGTTGGATCATACTTTTGGAAAGAAATGAAAAGTTCTAGAGGAAGAGATCAGAGATCTAGCAGAGGAAAGAAATGATTTGACGGAGAAGAAGAGAACCATCTCTATAGAAAAGTATGTAGGCGTATAAAGACGCTCTGACTACAGAAATTATATATACCGCATGTCCTTGAGTTCATGGATCACATGCTTGTTGTGGGCGACATTCATGGGCGCGGACTTCGAGGTTATTCTCTTCAAAAAAGAGAGAGGCTTTTATAGATTTTATTAGACAATGGGCATTGTGGGAAAATTAGAGAGGTGCAAATAACATATCGGTTATTTGTAAAAGTAAGTTGGAGGTGTATTAAGTGGAGATGTCCAAATGCCAGTTTTGGAGGTATGAATAGAAGCTCCCTTATCCAATTTCTTTTCTCAAGAAGATATGAATGGGCTAATTCATGTTGTTCAAGAAGGTTCTTGGGTTCCATCAATCTCTCACTTGTTTTTCGCTAATGATAATTTGATATTTTCAAAAGCAAAGAATTACTTCTATAATTCTTTTTCCTTTAGTGACGGTTTAATCAAAATTGCAACGAATTTTTAAGAGTTACTCTCAAACAAATTCTTTTTCCTTTTGAAAATGCAGCTGGTCAAAAGTTAATTTTCAAAAGTCGGTGGTGCCCTTTTATCCAAGTGTGAGTGTCCTTTGCAATTTGAGATTCAAAATTGTTAGGGAGTGTGGGCGGTTCCATTTTTCATAATCGGTATCTAGGTCTTGTAACGATGGTAGATGTGAACAAAAATAAAAAGCAATGTGATGGAAGCTTTAGGAACGATTAGATAATCATTTGATGGGTTGGCAAATAAGTAAATTTCTTTCAAAGGCACGCCATAATCAAGTATGTTACTCAATCTTCAGTATTACGGAGTGTTTTTCAGTTTCCTACAAAGCTTTTCAATTAAAAATATTGAAGTTTTGGTGTGAAGGAATCGTGATAAGAAAGGAATCTACTAGGAGATATAGGTGGTTAGGAGCTGGGCCCCTTCGGCTTATGGAGGTCATTTATGATGATACTGGTTTAGGTTACAGGGAGGAGAGTGGGGAGTTCATGTCCACCACCAGTCATTCCTGTGTTATGTAATTTTGATTTCTCAATAAAAGTTTCTTATTCTCACAAAAAAAAAAAAAGACTCCTTAGTCTCATTCTAATGTTCTACAGTTCGCTAGACGATAGGCGGGTGGTGGGAAGTGGCCAAAAACCTAATTATTTTAATCTTATTATATGATCTATAAATAAAGTGCCTAATTAAAACTGAAAATTTTATTCGATTGAAAACATGGTAAAATTTTGAGGCAAGAAAAAGAAAAAATATTATATTATTATTTTAGGTCGATCCGATTCGTTAATGATCCAACCCGTTTTCGTAATAATAAAATATTATTTTTATTAATATATTATTTTAAAAAATATATAAATATTACAAATTTTTAAAACAATGTTTTTGTAGGAATCTAAGCATAAACGGCATTATAAAAAAAACATGTCTAAAAATGGACATATCCCAAGATTCAAGATACATTATCAACAAAACATGTCAAGAATGCCAAGACTCCAAGAAGCTTTATCATTTATCAATAAAGGTTTGCATGTTTAGTTGACCAAAAGGGTAAGAACGGTGTAGAACAATAGAAATTTAAAAATATTTGAAATTATAAACGGATCGGATTAGCGGATCAGGTATCTGTTAATCCAGTGGATACGGATTTGGATCGAGCTATCAATGATCCGCCGGGTTAGCGGAGCGGGTTTGGATCGAGTTTTTTCTTTTAGTGAAAGGATTTGGATTTAGGTCGATCCGATCCAAACCCGGTCCATTTACAGGTCTAGTCAGGGTCATTCAGCAAGTTCCTCACGTACCCAGGTGGTGCCTTCCTATCATAAGCCCCGGGAGCCCATGAATGCTTGACGAAGTCGTATGGTACATACGGCCACAGATCCGCCTTCTTCCCCGTTCGATGCCTGACACGATGCAACACCTTGTTGGGGTCCACATAGCCAATAACAGTGAGCTTGCTTTGCTTGGGATCCACTTCAACACTTGTGACTCCTTTCATGCCTTCCACTGATTTCTTCACTCTTATCTCGCAACCTTCGCAGTCCATCTTCACTTTTATCTCCACAGTCTGATAACCAAAAGAAAATCATCACGATATCACTTGCAGTTGTTTAATCAATCAACAGTTAACAATCGTTCACGATATCACTTGCTGACTGCTACCAATGCTAAGCTGAAATGAACACTCTGAAGTGTCATATTACATACCTGTAGCTGCTTGTTCTTCTTGAGCTTTTTATGACTCCGAGCCCTAGCACGGAGCTCGGAGACTTTACTGAGAAAACCCATTGGCAAGCTTGAGATACTCCCAAAAAAAGCATGATTTGGCTGCAAGATATAGACCATCAGTATATGCAGGGGCGGCCAAACTCCGAGTACGTGTAGCTATAGATGGCGCTGACACGTGTTAGTTTCCAATGTGGAAGAGTGTAGAAAGCACACGTTCTTTCTGGGGCTTCTAGCTTTATCACATTTGCTTCATTTTGATGTGGACACTCTATCCGTTAAGATCCAATACTGTTTGCTAGGTTAAAAAGGACCGCGAAATTTTACTATGTTTCGGAATATGGTAAAAGATTTTAAATGAACATAACTGCAATGGGAGCCAACATTTCACCATGTATAAATAAGAATCTCTCATTGCTAAGTTTATCTACAATTTCACTGTTGGATTGGATACCAGAAGCTTATCACAGCTGAAATGTCAGTGTTTCCTATCTTCTTTCATAAAGAATATGAATCAAAGACAGTTGTACAAAAAGAGTTGCCTTGTATCTAATCTTGCAACGCAAGAAAACTATGTTAATGTTGACAATCTTCTTCGCTTGCGGGTCTTCTGCCTTGATGCACTCCTTTTACTAGAAGGAAGAGTCGTAAGAGCAGTTGATGGCTTTCCAACACCTGTTCTGCCTCTTCTGGAAGCCCATTGCAGTGGCAGATTGTTTACCACGGTGCCAATATCATTGGCTCTAGTCACTTCTACAAGGTTCCGTATTTGCTCGAGCATTTGCATAGTCCAGGCCATTGATAGATCTTGTGAAATTGAATCCTCCATTGGTTTCTTTGATAGGCTGACGAGCAACTCTTTGAATGACTGGAAAGACATGGAAGGTTGATAACCTTGATGACTTTCACAGATCATATTGACTTTGATGACATGCTTGCAAATGTTTCCTTGCATCGACCACACACAGTCACAAAAGGAAAATTCTGATCCGGGATTCCACACTAGATGTACAATGCTACTGTCTTTCTGGCTTGAAACCTTGGCAAAGAGACGGTTTTTATCATCCAAGGTAACAGCAGAATCAGGAATTTGCAGTGCCCTGTGCCAAGATGTAGAAGCAATATATTCTTCCTTGACGTTTTGAAAAGAATCACATTCATCAGCATATCGGTCGAGCCAGTAGCCTGAGTGCAGCTCAGTTGTCAGTTTGTGCACTAACCAATCAACTCTTTGGAGTGCTCCAAGATGTGAATCATCAAACAATTTCACTTTCAACTTCACGTGATATGCTTCAATAGCACCAGATGCCTCCTGACTTGCAAGCGGAAGACTTCTCATTGTTGAAAGCCACATTTCTGTTACCAAGAAAAATTAATGATAAGTTAATACATAATTTTAAGAAGATTCGACATGATGTTGACAAATGACAAGTATGTGCACCAGAGAGAGAGAGAGAGACATCTTACCAATCTTAGGCACCCAATGACTTTTAAAATATTCCATAAAAGCAGTCTGATCAACAAAATCCTGGGTAAGTTGTTCTAAGGCAACCGCTGTATCACTTGCACCCCAAATGCCATGCACAATATTACCCAGACTTTTAAAAAGTTCCCGTTGAACTTCAATGTTATTGCATTTCTTTACAATATTCCTCAGCCATGATCTTCGAACACGCCAGAGGGAAAATAGGACAGGACAACCAAAAATATCCCTGAAATACCAGAAATCTAGCTATGAGATTGCACTATATTCTGCAGCTAGAAAATTTATGCACTCAGAATTATAGAAGGGCATCTTGCCTGATGGGATCAGTCTCAGCTGCTGCATCATCAATTAAAAACCCACTGGCCCTCCATCCAGGCTCAACACTACGAGCTCGACCAAGTAGAGCTGTCATCCATTTAGACACATCTGGCTTTGAAAAGCTGCGTGTGATGATCCATGCAACAGGGAGTGCATGTTGTCTAGAATCAAAGACAAGAAGTGTGCACAAAGGATACTGCCATTTCAAACAGGCATGTTAAATATCCATTATTTCAGTGCAGATCCTTTGATCTATAGATATATAAAAACTCTGACTTGTACATTCATGACTCAGTAACTATTGAAAATCTGACGGCACAAAAGTCAAAATTACACCAAGATAGACACACAAGAGTTTGACTTGTTCATTATGACAATTACTTCTGGCAGCGGATCCTAAAAAGCCTATAACAAAATTGGTTTATGAAACAGCATAATGGAACAAATCAAGCAGCATAATGGATGTGTTACCTTAAGTCTCTTTATACCAAATGTTGAATCAATTGCAATGAGACTGCGATGGCCAAAACGTATCAATTGTTGCAGTTGCCACTCAGTCTGAATCCCCAGAATGAAAGGATCAGTTTCTGAAGTATCCTGATGAATGAATATGGATTTCTTATTGCGCTCAACCCACATGCGGATGCTGGCTTGATCATCAAGATCCAATTCATGGGTAGACCTTTGAATAATCATCCCAAGTTTGTGGACATACTGGGAAGCAAGGCTATTGACTTTTGCATTTGAAGCACAATATCGCTCAATCCCCTCAATGTGTTTTTCTAGTATATTCTCTTCAGGAACACCCAGATAGATCATAGACATTGTTTGTTGTTGAATCTCATTACAGATATATGGAACTGTCTTGGCTCCGGGCCCAATGGCATCTCCATCAAGTGGGCCATGGCAAACAAAACCAGATTTGTTCACATGACGCCTCTGATGATAGATAAGTAGTGCAAGTGATGGACGTGCATAGAGACGCTTCACCACAAAATTGCATGTACAGCCCCGCATAGATTGAGGTCTAGCAGCGCGATTGCGGGTGTTGAGTCGATATCTTCTGCTAGGTAAAATACCCCCACCTTCCCCATAATTTTCAGGACCAAAAGAACACCAATACCTTCAAGGAGAAAGAAAAATCAACTTCATAACTGTAGGTGCACAAGTTGATGAAACAGCAGCAACGATGAAATCTTAAAGCTAGAAATAGATCATTCCCTTAAAGCTAGAAATAGATCATTCCATGTCCATCTGAACAGTCATTCCACTTATGAATTATTTGTTAGCTAAACTACAGTATTATATTTGTGACCGATTCTCTACCATAAAAAGGTCTAAGCTTTCGTTTATAACAATTCCATATCTCAGTATTAAGTATTAACTTTAGGATACTAAATACCAATGCTGTCATCAGAAGCTTGAGTTTTATTAGAAAAAACAACACGGTCAAATTTAAACAGCAAAACAAACACACAGACACACAAATAAATTTTTTCAGAACTTTATTAAGAATGAAATCCTGAATCACGCTTCAGAGTTGCCAAAAAAACTCAAAGGTTTCAAACTATCAAAGCAGAGTTAAAATAATATTGAAAAGAAGTCTGTTGTCCCTCTGAGCAGAAAATGTAAGAGCAATAAGATAGAAAAGGTTTAAGAAGTTATTTACTCACAGCTTATATTCCAAATACTCATCATCAGCGTACTCCTTTAAGCTGCCCTTCTTTCTTTTTCTTCCCCTCTCAATATGAAATCGCGTTGGACACTCTAAATTTGAGCATTCACCGATTATAAATTCGTCTACTCGGTCATAAGGAATGAGGGCTGCATCATCATGATTCTCGGAATTGCCAAATTTGGTCCAAATCAAATCAGCAGAGGAGAACTCCTCCACTGGTGGATCCTGAACTGGAAGATCTTGTATAGATTCAACAATATCCATAGGGTTGAGATTCGTACTGGAATGTATACTATCGAATGAGCTTAACTACAATCTGCAAATACAGCAGAGAGAACCCCATGAATTAACCAAGGAATCCCATAAAACACTAAAATTAAAAAGCTTCTTATCTACTTCCATGGTAAAAACTTGGGATTCTACTTCAGATAGGTAAGTGTTCTTCAAAATCAACTCATAAAATTACATCATAACATCATACTGCCTATGCAAAAAAGATGCACAATCTAATACATTCAAAACTCCAACATGCCTTGTTGTCCAAATGTCTAACACAAAACTTAATAGTACATAATTGATTTATTAACAAACTCAGACTGGCCAGCACGAACAAAATTACTGAACTCGGCTACAAACCCATGATCCCCAAAATCACTGCTCACACCCTCTATTTATTTTTTCTTTTTCAAAAATTTATTCTTAAAAATTGGAATCTCACATCTCAACTGAGCTTAGCTACAGCGTCCTACCAGTATTCCCCATTACATAACCAACTTAGAAAAAACCCAACTGACCAAGAAACACTAAACCCCACTTAAACCCAGAAAAGCAACCACCTTGTTATCCAAACCCCAAGCAACCATTCACGACATGAAAATGAACCCAAACATAAAAAAGAAACGGAACAAAACCACAATTAAGAACAGCCCAAAAATATCAAAAAAGAAGAAATCAGAGCGCACTTCATTTGCTTCCCTTGGGCTTAATTTGGCACATAACCTATCACTTACAATAAAAAAAATTCCAATTATAAAAATTCACCACTATTGGATAAACAAACAGAAAAGAAAGAAACCCAGAAAAAAAAAAAAAAAAAGATTACCTTGTTAGTTTGTGGGTGAGTTCCTCTCAGGAAGATGAAGACTTGAGAAGTAGTAGAGAGTAGTCTGATAAGAGCCCCGGTGACATTTTCAGGCAGCGGTCACTGAATTCATGTCGGCTTGGAGAAGAACTGAAGAACAGACTAGTGTTTTGATAAGAGTTTTGAACCTGAAGGCTGAAATGGCTAATTTACTGGTGAAATTTACAGAAGTTTTTAAGAATTAGCAAAAAAAAAAAAAAAAAAAAAAAAAAAAAAAAGGTTTCTTCGTTGATGCGTAGGTCTCCCGTTCGATTTTGTCTGAAGGCACTCCGATAAATACTGATCAACCTCATTATTTCGTATGCATTGTGACTACTCTGCCATTCTCTCCCTTGCTATTTGCTTGCTTACTTCATCAAGGTTGTCCAAGTCATCCCCTTCCAATCCTAAATCTTATTTTTTTAGTGAAAGGTTTTTGGGGCTTATCTTTTGTGGGTTTGGAGGAGGTGGTTGTGCTTTCGGGGGTTGGTTTGTTTGGGCTCCAACTACACGAGCTAACCCATAAATGTAGGGGGTGAAATATGAACAAACAATCTTAAAGCCCAATTTTATAGCAAATTGACCCTGCCACTTGAATTTTGCTTCAAAACTAGTTATATATAGCTAAAAATTGAATTTAGCTACTCTGTTATAACATATTTTGATTTTCAACATATAAATCATCTAACCGTTTATTTAAAATTCCTCGTTACACTAAGTTGGCAGGGTCAATTTGCTATAAAATTGGGCTTTAAGATTGTTTGTTCACATTTCACCCCTACATTTATGGGTTAGCTCGTGTAGTTGGAGCCCAAACAAACCAACCCCCGAATGCACAACCACCTCCTCCAAACCCACAAAACATGAGCCCCAAAAACCTTTCACTAAAAAAATAAAAAAACTTAGTATCTGAGTGCCTTCAGACAAAATCGAACGGAAGACCTACGCATCAACGAAGAAACCTTTTTTTTTTTTTTTTTTTTTTGCTAATTCTTAAAAACTTCTGTAAATTTCACCAGTAAATTAGCCATTTCAGCCTTCAGGTTCAGAACTCTTATCAAAACACTAGTCTCTTCTTCAGTTCTTCTCCAAGCCGACATGAATTCAGTGACCGCTGCCTGAAAATGTCACCGGGGCTCTTATCAGACTACTCTCTACTACTTCTCAAGTCTTCATCTTCCTGAGAGGAACTCACCCACAAACTAACAAGGTAATCTTTTTTTTTTTTTTTCTGGGTTTCTTTCTTTTCTGTTTGTTTATCCAATAGTGGTGAATTTTTATAATTGGAAATTTTTTTATTGTAAGTGATAGGTTATGTGCCAAATTAAGCCCAAGGGAAGCAAATGAAGTGCGCTCTGATTTCTTCTTTTTTGATATTTTTGGGCTGTTCTTAATTGTGGTTTTGTTCTGTTTCTTTTTTATGTTTGGGTTCATTTTCATGTCGTGAATGGTTGCTTGGGTTTTGGGGTTTGGATAACAAGGTGGTTGCTTTTCTGGGTTTAAGTGGGGTTAAGTGTTTCTTGGTCAGTTGGGTTTTTTCTAAGTTGGTTATGTAATGGGGAATACTGATAGGACGCTGTAGCTAAGCTCAGTTGAGATGTGAGATTCCAATTTTTAAGAATAAATTTTTGAAAAAGAAAAAATAAATAGAGGGTGTGAGCAGTGATTTTGGGGATCATGGGTTTGTAGCCGAGTTCAGTAATTTTGTTCGTGCTGGCCAGTCTGAGTTTGTTAATAAATCATACTTGTATTAATTGTCTCAAACATTGTATTAATGGAAGTTTGTTAATACTTCCATTGTATTAATTGTCTCATCATTCATACTTGTCTGAACACAATCAAGAAAACAATCAATAACATACAAGAGAAATTGCATATACAGTTAATTGAAGATGAACAATGTGTCTAAAAAATCATGCAGTTGTGAACCTTAATCCCAGTTTGCTGTTAGACTTGCTAATACTCTTATTATTTAATCCATATGGCCATATACAATAAACTTGAAAAAGAAGGAGACTCCAAAACAGAGCAAGAAAGTGAGGAGATATATCATCAGCAGAGAACTGTGCAACAAAATTCACTTCAGCTGCAATGAAACTTGTATTGAAAAATCAAATCAATCAAGCTGAACCGTTCAGGCGGCTAAAGTGGAGAAGATTGAAACTTTGAACACCCAAAAGATTAAACTTTTTATATATATATATATATATAAGGTTAAGGTAAATAAATTTCAGAAAACGATATGCAGTTCGAGCAATAAATCACAGAATTTCAAAACTTGATAAATGCATGTATGAAAGCAGGAAACTGAACAACCCCAATCCACCAAAAGCCCTCAAATTTGCCCCAAACAATTCAAATCAAACACTACCACCACAATCCCACATGCTCAAATTCTACAAAAAAAATCGAAACTTTCCACCCTTTTGAGACACATTGAATATCTAACAAGCTATCACAGATGATTTTTGAACTTGTAGCAATCAAGGCTTTACTACCATTAAGAGTATAGAACCCAGAATCAAGAAAAACCCACAACAAGGTCACGACCCAGAACCAAAACCAAAACAAATGGGCACCCAGAAAAGTATAACCAAATCCCAGATGAACAAATCACACCAAAAACAAATTAACAAAAGGCAGAGCTCCACTGACACACTAAGCACTACATACCTATTCGAGTATGGAAGACAACAGTGAAAGAGTTGCGAGAAGTGAAAGAAGCTGAGCTTGTCGGCGAACTCTTTGGCAGCGCCGGCTAAGAGTGGCGGCGTAGAGACGGGTAGAGGGTTCAGGCGGCTAAAGTGGAGAAGGGGAGAGTGAGCTGCGACTGCGAGAGAAGCAAGGCTGTGACTCCTGCGAGGGTTAGACACTTACACCTTTTTTTTTCTTCTAATTGGGCTTGATGGGTTCCGTCGTGCAGCCCGTTTCCGCCCGTTAACTAACGGGTTGTTAACGGGTTGGCAGCCCATTAACACGTTAAGTTAATGGACGGAAATAAATGGGTTTTTAGCGGGCGGTTAATGGGCGGTTAACGGGTCATGGGCTGAATTGCCAGGCCTAAAAAAACTGTTGGTGGAGTAAGTGGGCAATTTTTGGGCTAAAATTGGGTAAGTGGTCACGGCCCCTTTTTATTAATAGTCCACCCTTTGAAAAAAGAAAAAAAAGAAAAAGGAAAAATGATGACTCGTCCTTTTGTGGACTTGGACTTGGAGTGACAGATGAGTCCACCCTAAAAAATAAAACAAAGTTGACCCCCGAAAAAAAAAATAATAAGATTAGAGTTTCCAGCACACGTGCGCCGTCGTTCTCAAAGTCTGAACTCTGAACTCTGAGCTCTGAACTCTGAAACGAAACACGACAAAAGCCCCAAATTCCAGTTTGACCCAGAAATCTTCAGTCTCTCTCTTTCTTTCTGCGCAGTTTGCACCTTGACCCAGTGGCGGATCCAGGAATCCAGGCTCGGTGGGGCTTGAACTTCTTAGTAGAGAATCTCGACGGTGCGAGAGAATTTTATAAATTGAACAAAAAATATACACCTAGTCAGGGGGGGACATAATGAGCCTTACCCCTCAAATGCATATACAAAATTAGTGTAACACCTATAAATTAACTTATATTAGATATATGAGAGCAATGCCATTGATCTGTTATGATTTATGCCAATACAATTATAATTCACATATATGTAACACCTAAAATTACAATATTTAATGAGGGTGTTTACCTTTATTTTATTTTCATCGTTCCTCAATGAAATTGTGGCCTCTGCTTCTGAGGGCTTCTCCTCACTAACCTCAGTGACCGACTTACAAACTGCAATTGAAGAAGAAGTTACCTTAATTAAATGGAAATCAAGTTATCAAATAGTCAAAGTGTCAAACCCATTTCTAATCCGCCCCTGACCTGAATTAAAATCAACAATTCATTCAACATCAAGAAATCAAGTCCGCCTCTGTCCTCTTCATTCAATCATTCAATGCAAACTTGCAAACACAACCACCTGAGTCAAAAGGAAATTCAAGTATTGAACCCATTTCAAGTTTTCAACCATTTCAACAAACTGACCATACCATTACCTTAGTTCAAAACCAACAAGATCAAATCGAAAATTCGAAATTGAACCCAATTTACATATCACGAAAAATCAGAAACTCAGATTAATAGGAAGTTCACTCAAGAAGAAGAGGAGGAGTCGACTGTCGAGGTCCTCGAGGAGGAGGAGAAGACGGAGAGGGAGAGACTAGAGAGATACCTGGAGGCTGGAGCCCTGGAGGGCTAGAGGCGGAGATCGGAGACCGGAGATGGGTCTGCTAGACTGCTAGTTGCAGGTTGCTGGGCAAGAAGCTCGGCGGTGGGGGCTGGGTGAGTGGGTGGGGCTTGAAAGACCGGAGACGCCGCACGCCGAGACGGGTTGGACACTTGGAACTTGAAAGGAGAGAAGCCGCGCGGTGGGGCTTGAGTTGCTAGAAGTGTTCCCAAACAACAAAAAAAACCAAGACATATACCTTATTTTTTTTTTGGACCCAAAAAGCCCGGTGGGGCTTGAGCCCAACCCAAGATATACCTGTAATCTCTAATATCTAAAGTTGTTGATTTGATTATCATATTCTTGTTGTTGAAGGAGGATTCCAAGCTAATGTAACCGTAGAAGGTCTGGACTTCAAGTGTTCACGTGAGGGTGATCTGTGTTCCAGTCCTAGTGAAGCAAGAGAATCAGCTGCATTGCAAATGTTGGTAAAGTTGAGGAGCATGGCTGCCCAAGCCAAAAGGTTGCAGGTCAGGAATGTGAAAGGTACCATTGGTCAAATGGAATAGAAATAATAGTGAGTTCGCATGCAGAGTCAAAGCACCCTGGGACATTGTTTGGCTTCAGTAAAGTCAAGGAAAAGAAGACTAAAAAGGAAGTAGAACTCATTATTATGTGTAAATGAAAAATGCTAATGCTTATTCCTCACGTGCAGTTATTAAAATGTTTATGCATAGTCAAATATATGTATTAGAAATGCTTGTCCATCGTCAAATATATCTGTTGTGTGGCTTGTGATCCTTTTGTAGTAAAACGTTAAAGAATAACCGATATCGACCTTAATTTTTTTTTTTTTTTTTTATCAAATAAGAACTTCATTAATAATGAACTGCTTACAACGAGTTTTAGGCGACATCTCTAATCCAGAAATGGCCTCTAGACTTCACACTGGAACTCTATAATGACTGACTCTAAACTTGCACTACAACTGTATGACAAAGACAAAAGCGCAGGAGCAATGAATCCATAACATCTCACCTCTCGTCCAGCCAGTAATAACTCTAAGACTAGACGACTCACTTGTGTCGACACCAAACTCACCAACCAGAGTCCTCTCGACCTTAATTTGGTCTTTCGGTTTGCCTATAAATTTAAGCAAAGGGGATGTTTCCATATTTTTCTGGGAAGTAAGAAGGGAAATGAATTGGAAAACGAAACAGCTAGGATATCTAACAAGGTGACACTAGCTGATCCGGCAGGGAATTCAAAATCATGTTACTATCACCTCTGATATCAGAGAAAGATCATAAATTCCGATATCTCCAAAAATGTTCATAATCAGGATTCAGTTTGATAAACCATTGGTCTAAACATTGGTGGATTGGCCAGAATTTGGTAATTTTATTACCATTAGCTTTTTTGGGGGATTTTTGAATTTGCAGCTCCTTATAGACAAGCTTCAATCTTTGCACCGGAGAAGATGCATTTTCTCTTCAGGGTTGGATTGTGGCATGACACTAAGAAATTAGGGTTTGCAGCTAAGAATTGGGGTGGTGTAGAGCAGTAGAGGGACCGTCAAGGTTTTGCTCCCCGGACAAAAATGGCCAAGGAGGGAATGTATGCCTTTTCAATCAGAAAGATGGAGTGAGTCGGGTCGAATCTCCAGAGTTGGAGTAACGTTTGAGCAAAGAATATCTGGTAAGATATGGGACAATATATGTGATTTAATTTAGCCAACGTCAGGGTTAATAATTTGTCTGCTTGAACTGAACGTTGGATTATGTATGGTGCAATGTTCAAAACTGATCAAGGAATGAATCTCCACATAACGAGGAAGAATATGAGGATATTTCTAACAGATTGCTTGCTTGACGACCAAGTAATCTGAGCCTACAAATAATATCAAGAGTCTCCTTGAAACCACTGCTAGGTTTACGAACATCTAGGATTGATGGGGTAAATCTGAGAAGTTTTACGGAACTCCTTATTGACATAAAGGGAATAGAAGAACCAACAGATTACAACAGCAAAAACTTGCCAACCAGCATCTTACAACAGCAAAAGAGACAATTTATAATCCAACTTAAGAGGCATCAAACACAAGTATTATAAAACTAATGAAGGAAGACGATGGTCATGTTATGGTATTTCTTGCTTCTGTTCAACATCTTTTCTAATAATGGTGAGCTACATAAAAATTATTGTGGAGAGAAAGAATGTGTTATTTGTTTATTTGTGCATAACAACAATATTCTTCAAAAACGACATAATGGTCGGACAAAAAGAGATAATAAAGCCTCTTCAATATGGTATAAATTATCTAACTACTGCACTTATAAAAATAGCAGCAATCATAATGATAGCAGTAGCCACTAAACGAACGAAGGTTTTCAATTGGTGCTTTGGGCCAATAAAATTAGAGAAGCTACAAAAATGGGATAAATACCGAGTTACATCCCTAACCAACTCTTCCTGAACTGTCCTATATCTCTAGTGTGGTTTTGGTACATAGCCATCAACAGCAAAATTTCGGGTGGCAGCAGGAATAGCTAAACGAACTCCATCAAGTTCGGGGCTTGCAATGACTTGGCAACCCAGACGAGACCTACAACATGGCAAATATAAATTTTAGTCTGAACTGTGTGGATCGAATGCAAGAAAATTGGACCTTAAACTTCATCAACCTACGTTTCTGTAAGTCCAAATGCCAAGTCCAACATATCATTTTCCTCATCAGTTGGGTCTTCTAATTTGTTGTAATATTCCACGTCCTACAATATGATTTTGCAGTTGGCTTCTCAGTTCAAAGAAAAGCAAATGAAGCTCAAAAGAAGAATTTTATAAGGATAAATGGTTACAATGTACCATTAAAATCACATGACATGTTGAACAGGCAAGTGAACCTTCACAGGCTCCTGCATGGGTAAGAAAAGCATTAGATTTCTGCAAGTATATAACTATAAAACAGTTGAGATGAGAAAAAGAAAGGAGGGCCAGTGGTTAGGGCACCCAAAATACAATCTGAAGCAACAGGAATGCAATAAACTTTTCTATAATCTGGTTGACAAACGCCTAAAGTATTCAGTTGAACATGCATGGAAATTTTTAAACATCAAACAAATGGATTGCACTCAGGGACAACAGATTTAGGTTTATGGGGGAAAGAGTAGATTTAATAAGACAAGAACCTCGCCTTCAAGTTCTATATCATTTTGATGAGCAGCTTCTAGCATAGACATCCCAATTGGAACCTTTATATGTTTTTCGTCTCCATCCTTGTCAACAAAGGTCACAGATATCCTGCAAATAATTCATGTGTCTGATAAACAACCCTAGTCTCAAGTCTCAACGCAAACCTCAGCTCAGAGGAAAACTATACACAAATCTGCAACAAATTTTGTAAAAACCAAATGCATATCCATAAATAAGATCTACCTATATGCATTTAACTACTTTCTCCAACTTTTATCCTGAATCTCCCAACCAATCACCAAACAGTTTTCAATTTAATTCAAAAGACCTTACGTTTCTTTCTGCTCAGTCCCTTGATCTGAAGAGCTGGCAGTGGTGGTAGAAAAATGATTATGCTTCTGAAAGATGGCTCCCCTGAACAACTTGGTCCCGGACTGTTGATCATACTGTTTCAAAAAATAAGGGAAACCACAAAAATGATCTAAATGAGAACAACATGAATGCAGGTTTCATTTTACTACTTAAAGACATAATTTGAAACTACTCAGAACTTCATGTTAATCATCTTCAAGCCACACTTTTTGACACATATCACACTCATATATATTTTTATTTCCAAGTTATTCATAAACTATATAAAGTGCTCCAAATATTTTGAGAATGACATTTACGTTACCCATTTAGATTAGAATGAAGAGTTTTGGCAACCAAATATTTGTTCTTCAATAGAAATATCCCTCTAGAAGATTCGCAAACAGCTTGCGAAATGCAATGTTTGTATTATCGAACTCACTGGTTTTATCTCTGTTGTTCTTTAGGACTGACACAAGTTTAACAACAGAAACAAACGTGACTGCTTCCCTCATTTGATACGAAAAACCCAGGCTTATAAATTCAATTGGTTGCCTTTAATTATATTTTTCTGTTTCTTTAACCTCAGACCATGTAGTGAAAGACAAAACTTAAGCATCCATAACAGAAACAAATGACAAACTTAGGAGATATTCAGCAGTCGGACATGTATTCAAATAAGAAGAGATAACTGACCCGAGGTTGCAAGAATTGGCTGAAAGAACGAGTTGCATATGTTGGTCTACTAATGGATTTGCCTGCAGATTGTTGTGAATAAAGCATGCAGTGAACATGGAGAGAGTAAAACAGATTTGAGTAGAAGTTGCAAATGATTTTGGAGCTAATAGATCGAGCATCCAATTTATAGTGTGTTACCTCCTCCTCCTCCGGTAAGCTGTTTCAGTATCAAAAGTCCAAATCTTGAAGCCCGAGAGCCCAACATAATCGCAGGGTAGATATATATATATATCTAAACCTTCAATCTGTAAATACCCCCCAAAATAAGATTTATTAGCTTTGTTTTTGTGATATGATAAAGATAAAAGGAAAAACTTGGTGTTCAATTATCTCCAGACTTGGCATAAAAGGAACACCCCTCCATAATAATGCACAAGAAAGAAACTAATCAAAAATGAAAGCAAATGTCTTTCTGTTAATAGATATATCGAAACGTAAGGGCCCAGGCACCGACGGCAACCTAAACCCTAAACCTGAAACTGGGTGGTTCCAAAATTGCAGTACGATTATTTCAAGTTCGTTCAAAAGCAAGCAAGAAAGCCCTACCTGGACTGGATTGGAAATTGAGCTCCGGCAGATACCGTATTCAACTGAAATTCCAAGACAGAGATTAGAATCATGAGATGAGATCATTGAAAACCAATTCGACGCAGGCGGAATTGAACAATCTGCTTACCTACCTCTGAGAGAGAGAGAGAGAGAGTGGTGAAAGACTGAAAGCTGCTGCTCCGAGTTTGGAGTGCTCGGGTTGTATGGGCCCTGCTCACGTGAGCAGCACGTGTCAGTATGTAGCCTCTTTCTCTCCAGACTCTTTTTAAGTTTTTAGCCTCTTTTTAAGAGAAAACGATGATATTGATTTGTATTTGTATAAGTTTCAATTCCCAAGAAGATTTCAAATCTTTCTTCAGGCACCGTTTGGATACTGAATTTGAATTTGGATTTAGATTTGAAATTTTCAGATTTATAATTTCTAGGATTCTGAATTTATTGATTTCAAATGTTGTTGTTTGGATTACAATGTTTACTTGGAGGATTTCGTATCGTCGGCGGTGCATCTCCGGCCGCCCAAATCCAAATCCGCACACTCCCAAGATGGATTACAATTTTTAAGATGAGGATTTCTTGGGAAGAAATTAAGGAATTAGATTTAAGTAGACCGTAGGAAGAGAGAAGAGAAAAAAAAAAATCGTGTCATAGATAGCATAAGCATGGACTCTGTAAGTGCTAGATGGAAAAAAGAAAAAGGCAGAGAAGATAATGAATCGGTTTCGGAAGAGAAATAGCAAATGAACTGATTTAATTTGGGAGACAGAGATAGCAAACCAGAAACGAGGATGATATGATGGCTCGAGTCTTTTAGATGTTTCAGAAAGAGAAGAAAATGAGATGAAGGAAATAGAAAGAGAAACAGCAGAGATGAAAGAATGAAGAGATCAATAGAAAAGGACCGAGTTCAAAAATCAGTTTCTAACCGTATATCAAGTGAGGGGGAGTGGACGGCTGAGGCGTTGACGCTGGTTTGGATGGACGGATTGATTCACACCCTCGTTGCCCAAAGGTTGATGGCACGGTGGATGTCGGCGTCCTTTCTCTGGGTGGGGCATCTGGTGGTACGGGGGTCAGGAGAGTTTTGGTTCCGTGGTGCAGGGTGATCGGAGGCGTGGTGGCAGTTTGGTGCGGCGGCGACAGGATCACAAGCAATTTGGATTTGGCTGGCAGGGACAACCCTAATTGGGCTAGGGCTCTGGCCTATTTTTCTAACTTGGGCTTGGGCCCTAATGGTTTGACTAAGGTTGCAGCTTGTGGGCTTTTTCTGTTCTGGATCCGAATTTGGAATCCCGGTGGATTTCTTATAAAAATTTGGGATCCAGGTCGAATCTCATCTCGATGCCTAACCTTTTATTTTTATTGGGATCAATACCCGCGAGGAACTGCAGGGACTATTGGTCTGAGGTTGTCAGCGAGTCTATTAATAGATGCTGTGGAAAAATTTTATTGTCAGTATTTTATTAGTTTACTCCCCCCTGAGCTTCACTCAATAGGTGGAGTGGTATTGCGTTTAGCGGTGTCTCTTTCTGACGGCCCCACATGGGCGGGTCACTGTGTAATATTGCTTTTTCTTATTGAATAAAATGGCTGACCTCCTTCTACTAAAAAAAAAAAACTTTACATACGCAATAAATACATAGATAGTCTCAAATTTTCAATTATATGGATTGCACAAAATTCTTTTATGTCTATTAATGTGGTCTAACTTGTTTATTAGCTGTATAGCAAAAAATACCTTCCATAAGCAACAAGGTAGAGGAAATAGATTTTATCAAAATTGACCATTGGATGTTATCATGATAAGAATAAATGTTTATGGTCCGAATTTTAGCTATTTTCATCGTCGTTTGGGTCTTCATCTATTAGGTTAACCCTAAACCCTAAATATCACATAAAACTAATATGCTCATAACCACTCATTCGTAACTTCTTTTTTCGATCTGTCACCTCTCACATTCTCGTGGATATGAGTTATATCAACCATTGTAAAAATTTTCAGAAGTTTATCTCCTCATGGTTCAATTCTCCTTGTGGAAGTATAAGTGTATAAATAGTTGACCGCTTTATTTGATGTCGAAATGATGGCGGATAGGTTAATTTTTATACACATTACCTATTAATACACTATAAATAGATGAGTCATGTCAAAATTATCGATTTTTAGTTTCAATTTTTTGGATCGCACCAAAATCCTTATATGCCTACTAATGTGGTCTAAATTGTTTATTAGTTGTATAAATAAATATATATATATATATATATATATATATATATATATATATATATATATATATATACGTGTCACACACACCTTCCATAAGCAACAAGGTGGAGGAAATATAGTTTATTAAAATCGACTGTTGGATATTATCATGATAAGAAGAAATATTTATGGTCAAAATTTTAGCTATTTTAGTCGTCGTTTGGGTCTTGATCTACTAGGTCAACCCTAAACCCTAAATACCACATAAAACTAATATGCTCATAACCGCTCATTCACAACTTCTTTTCTCGATCTGTTAGCTCTCACACTCTCATGGGTATGAGCTCTATCAACCAATGTCAAAATTTCAGAAAGTTTATCTCCTCGTGGTTCAGCTCCCCTTAGGGAAGCATAAGTGTATAAAGAGTTGACCACTTTGTTTGATGTCGAAATGACGACGGATCGGGTTAATTTTTTCACACAGTGTTTGAACCAAAAGCTCGGGAGCCGAGTGTAGTACCGCGACCACAACGGTTACGAAACCAGCCAAGCAAGGGTAACGCCCTCGCAAACCAGCCAAGCTAAAGTCACGCTTTAGCAAGTTCTCCCCACTTCTCAGTGATTTTCGCTTTGCTCGATCTACGACGTCGAGTATCGATTGTGTAATTTTGAAGAAGCTTAGCAAAAGTCCTCACCACGAGGCACAAAGAATCCCGCGATGAGGTTGGTGCTCTCCTCGTCCACAATCGCTCAAAAGAAGTCAGGTCAAGGGACACACCCGACGACCGCACCCGAATGGTGCTGGCACGCTCGCGCAGAAAAGAGACTGTTGACCAGCTGCAACAAAACTGGAGCCAAACATTTTGGCACGCCCAGTGGGACAGTAGTAATTACTAAATATTCATCATTGGGAAGTCAGACGGTAACCCTTACCAAAAGGTTTATGTCAACTGCCTGAAACACAGGACCTCCAGTTACAACCCACATCGTCGTGTGGATTGTCGTGGTCTTTCTGAAGAGCAAGTAATTCGAAGATGTCAACTGCCATCATCCGAGATGTCAACTGAACAAGGAGGAAGTCCTCAGCCCGCCACTGAGGGCGGAAATATTCTCATCATCCAGCCAGATGAGGGAGAAGACACGTCTGATACCACTAGCTTGGTTGAAGACGAGATAATAACATATGGCTATGTGCCTATCCCCATCCCAGGGAATGCGAGCATAGAAGAACAGCTTGAGATCTTTCAAAAGAATAATGCCTCATTCTATGAAAAGTTCAACAAAGTCCTCGCGGCGCAAAGAGAGAGCTTCGAGGACGCTATGAGCACGTTCTGGAAATCCGAGCGTGATTCACGGCAAACACATGGGCGTTTGGGGCATCTGACGAGACAAACCCAGGAGAACCATGAGCAACTCGTGGGTACGATAGCTGCCCAGGCCGTCCAGACCATAAATATTGCTTCAGAGCAGGTGGGTATTCACAAGGAATGTTCCAGCTTGGCTACTCAAGTCAGTTCGCAGCAAGGCGAATTGGAAAATCAGGAAGCTTCAAGCAAAGATGGCATTTCTGAGATTGAATTGCCTGAAGGAGGCGATCAATCTAAGGACGAAAACCTTCGTCTAGGCCAGCCCATTGAAGAAGAAATCAGCTTGCCCATTGGTGAATCATAGCCCTACATAGAGGCTGCATATGGAGAAGAGGATCAACAAGATTGTTCTTCTGACAAGAAAATTGTCTCTGGACAGATAGCTGATTTCTCCACTCATCAAGCTAAATACGTGGATATTGGTTAGATGCATGGGGGGCAAGGTACTGCCCATGCTCACCCCCTTGATAACCAAAAGCAGATGCGTGATCAATTTAATTATGATTCGGCTGCTGGACGTCATCTTGGTCAAGGAGATGGTCAAAGTCTTGGTCCATTCAATTATCAACTAAGGTATGGCTCACTTGATTATCAATCTAACTTTGGCTATGTTACTGGACGTCGCGGTGGAAAAGATCAAAGTCATGGCCAACTTAATTTTCAATTAAGTTATGGTCTTGGAAAGCCAACATGTGGCTTTATTGATCAATTCAAGCTGAGGTTTTTCATCAGTGCTTCAAGGCCAGGTGGTGGCTTTGATATATGTGGAGGGCACAGTTACAACCCACGTTGCATGAATGGCCAAAACAATTATTCTAGTGGCCAAGTTGTCCTTCGTGACTGTAAATTTAAGTATCATCAATACAAGTTAACTCTTGTTTACAATTATCCAGCTCCAAATTTCTTGCAAAAGAAATTTGTCTATGATACTAAACAGTCCATAGAGGCGTCTCAATATGATGCCTAGAAAGAATATAGAGGCAAACAAATATTTGATATGCCTATTTTCGAAGAAGAGATCAATTCATCGAATTTTGGTGATTCTATATTTGATCTCGATGCGAAGCCAATTTATGATAAATATGATGATAATTATAATTTGATTATTGGTTTCAAAAATCATATGAAGGAGTTCAAGTTCTTTGAAGCTCTTGATGTGGAGAATTCAGACCAGCAAGTGGTCAAATGCAAAAGCCAATTCGTGGCTTATTCTGAAGACACCATGTTCTATGATATGGTAGTTGGTAACAAAGCCGATCTATACTCATCTTCATCTCCAAAATTGCAATTGAAGTTCATGCTTCGCCAACCAACAAGGATACTTGGGAGGCAAGATTACCCCTCTCACGAGCCAAATTCCTCCAAATTCTTCAACACGAAGTATCTTTGTTCTTTTCCTACAAGCTCTCACAGGAGGAATTTTTACCCTACAAATTTTGATACATCGGAGCTTGGAGTGAAGCATAGATGGTCTCCCCCGTGATCTTGTAGAGGTTAGCCAAATATGCTACTGTTAGCCTCTTTCTTTGCTTCTTTTCTGTCACTTTTTCAGTTTGTAGTTTTCTTCAAGTCTTGTCCCTCACACTATTTCTCTTCATTAATTTTTGTCTCCACCATCATTCCACCATTGTTTAGTCTAGTATCCTTGGAAAGTTTACATATCAGTCACCCACTTAAACAACCCATATCGATCCCATCACTTAATTTTTGTTTCTCCTTGTTCTTTTCTTTCCTTTCTCTCACCTTGTGTCAGATCAAACTTTTTATCTTTTTCTTTCTTTTCTCTCACCACACTCTCCCTTTCAATAAGGAGATAGTCATCTTTATTAAAAGATAGTTTGATAGTTTCTAGGGAGAGAAATAGTGCCTCTTCGCAAGGAGGATCTTCGTAAAAAAAAAAAAAAAAGGACTAAATTCAGTTTAACCCCTCCAACTTTAGGGCAAACATCAGTTTGGTCCCTGATCTTTTTTTTTAATCATGATCGTCCCTGCATTTCCAATTTTCATCACATGCGTCCAAATTCTAAAATTCGATCCAAACATGACGTCACATGCTGAGTTGGCCCCGACATGAGGGCCCACTTTTCAGATATTGACTTTGAATTTGGACAAAATGTCCAGACTACCCTTGTTACCCTAAAAACAGGAAACAATGGCCGACTCCCTCTCTTCTTCCTCCTCCTACTCCACCATGAAAGACAGAGAAACCAATTACCCCACTGCTCTCTCCACCCAGCTCCTCCGTTCCCACTCTTCTGAAATCCCGCTCATCACACCTTCAAAGGCAAAAGGGCCTTAATCAAGGCTCGCCAACCTCCGAACCCAGCTCATTGACTTCACTGACTTCCCCACCTCCACCACTAACCCTCTCGCTCTAGATCTGCTTCTTTCATCTCCATCAGAACCCAAAAGAACAAGGTCAGACACAACAAATTATCAAACTCTAATGCTCTTACCATTTCCAAAAATCTCTCAGCAAACCAAACAACCTCTGAATCAAATCCAGATGAACACCACCAAGGTCTACCCCGATTCTGAAACCCCATAATACATGGAAACGAATTGAATCGAAACCCAAATCCAATCGCAAAACAAAGGAAACATAATCAAAATTGCAAAGCAAATCGAGCCATCGATTTCGATAGTGTCAAAATCGGAAATTGGAATCGAAGACAGCGCCGCCGATATCTCCGCAAAGCAAATCCGCCTGCGTCTCCTTCTTCATTTGACAGCGCTGCTGATATCTCCGCCCTCGCGCCCTCATGATCTCCACGCGCCTGCTTCTCTAGCTGCTTCACTTCCGCCTATCAATCAGAGCCTGAAATTCAGCCCCAATTCCATCCCTATTTCTGCCGCCGACTTCTGCCCCATCGATCCAGCTCAGGCCACTAAATCTCAGCCACCATTCAACTCGATTGCCGCCGTGACTTGATATTTTCCCAGACGGCTTCGACGGGAGCTGACGGATCACACCGGCCTCCCCAAAGCTGGGCGAGTTGCAAATCTGGGAATTCGGGGATTTCGAGGTTTGAGAGTTTATGGCGTTGGAGTCCAGATGCAATTGAGGAGAAGGTGCAGGAGGGCGTGCGGTGGCCGGAATCTTAACCTTGAGGACGGAGGAGGATTGAGAAGCTGTTGGATCGATTTTGTTTTAGGCTTTGGAGAGATGAGAGAGATGCAAAGCGAAGCAGAAGAGAGAAAATACAAAGAAAACGAAGAGAAAAAAAATAGAAATTAAATTAATTTATAATAAAAGAAAAAAGAAATTATATTAAATGGGAGATGTCCATTTTGCCCTTTTTTTTAGGTTTAAAGTATGTACAGTGGGCCCTCATGTCGGAGCCAACTCAGCTCGTGACGTCATGTTTGGACCCAATTTTAAAAATTGGACGTCGGTGATGAAAATTAGAAGTGCAGGGACGATCATGATTAAAAAAAAAGATCAGGGACCAAACTGATGTTTGCCCTAAAGTTGGAGGGGTTAAACTGAATTTAGTCCTAACAAAAAAGAGGAAGTTCGCGAAATAAGCCAGAAATCAGTGAATGTTTGCGAGGAACATTTTCGCCAAGGCTTTTCTGGCGGGAAATGACTACATGAGCTTAAGCCTCGTCGACAAGATACAACTGAGGAGGAGTCGATCCAAAAGGCCAGCGAATGGGCTTTAATGGAGAATGCCAACCATAGTGGCAGATGTCAAAGCAGAACCAAGAGGAGGGGTTTTCGATGCTAAAGTGGATTCTGGGAGAGGTTTTTCCGCCGGCAAGAAAAAGAAAGATTGAACTGCAAGAGACTCCATATCCAATCCAGAGTAATCTCCCCCTGCTGCCGCGAAGAATTGAGCTTGATCCCCCATAAGTAGTTATTGACTGTACTCTGCTGATAAATTGATCTTTGTGGGTCTTTCTGTTGAGCTTTCATCAAAAGTCTGAGACCATGAGCTATGCATACAAGGTGTTTGTTTGAATGCCTGAGAGAGGCGTTCTGTGAAGAAGACATATTCGGACTGGGGGGCACATTTAAGTTTTGATGTCCTACACTAATAATTATGCTGGACATGATTCGTTCCAGACATCAAAACTGGGGGGCACCAAAGGACCAATCTTTGCGGTCTTAATTGGATTGTTCAAAAGTATCAGAGCAAACCGTCACCTGCTGAGCAAAGAGGAAGCTGAACATCAAGATGAGGAGCTGAAGTGATGAAACAGAGACTCAACCTCGAGGAAATCTCTCCTTACTTGGATCTGCTTCAAGGAAATTTCTCCTTACTCAGATCTGCTTCGAGGAGATTTCTCCTCAAAGAATTGCTGGAGAAGATATCATTTTGGAGGCCCTTCCTGTTTATTCTCGAAGCAGCACAGAGGCCTACAGGAGAGTTAACGAATTGAGTTCGCCTAGCTAGACTAGGGGGTAACACTATACTAAGCCGAGTTAGCGGCTTCGGAAATTTTTTTGAGCTTTGTCTCTTCTCTAGCAGAGAAAACACCTTCGCGGAAAATAGGGTTGAGGTGTGGATTTTCTCAAAACTTTCACCGCGAGGCTCTTTTTGACACGGAGCATATTTTAAAAGTTCATATTATTTTCAATATACAACTATGGGGGCCTATATTTGGGGCCTTGCGAAACACAATTATTGGCTCCTCACGGATATTTGAATATCAGGATAAGAAAATAGTATTGTATTCATAAAGTGGCTTTGCGGCTAAAAGCAGTACATTCATTACAAAGCCAAAAGTGGCTAGATTACAAAACAAGAGTCTTCAGATATGTTCTGAATCTTTCTTCAAATGGAAGCGGCAGAGGAATCCAACATCGGTTTGAGCCACGCCATTATCCCAAGGAGGGGCAGACTTCAGGGAAGGAAAAAGAAGAGGAACGGAGCCCCCGCGCCCCCTTTACATGGAAGCGGCAGAGGAATCCAACATAGGCTTGGCCAACGCCATTATCCATGAGAAGGGGAGACTCTAGTGAAAGAAGATGGAGCATCCAAGCCCCCTCAAGTGGAAGCAGCTACGGAATCCAACGTCGGGTTGAGCCACGCCATTATCTCCGGGAGGGGAAGAGAGTGAAGGAACCGAATATCGGCTTGAGTCTCTGCACCCCCTTTAGCCTTGGTAACCACCATTAGTTGGACGTGAAGTATGGAAACAACCATTCTGTAGCTTGAACCCATTCCTTCAAAGAGTCCATCCCTCCTCATCCCTCCAAGATTCTGTCAAGAAGAGAGAGGGGGAGAAGGAGGTGATAACTAAAGCCCCTTCCATCTGGAGGGCACAACACGGGCCGGGTCCAGAAGGAAGGAAACATAGGAGGAAAGACGAACCACAAAGTTGCCTTCCTCCCTTCCCCGTTTCGCTCCGCGTGTGGGATTCTAACAAAGATGATCTCGCATGACCGGAGATCCCACACTTGGAGCCCCCTCGTGTTTCTAAACCAATATGAAGCCTGACATTTTCCATCCAGACTCCCAGAAGGCCGAAACAAGGGGTTGCCTGAGATTACGCCATAAGGCCTAACCCAGGCTTGAGATTACGCCATAAAGCCTAAAATTTAGAGGCTAAAGGCCATTTCATGAGGGGAAGATTTGTGAAGAAGGAGAAAGAGAAGCAAGGATTGAAAGGCCATTTCTTGAATATTTCAGAAGATTTGTTGTGAGTATTCCCTGCCCAAAATACAACTATTTATAGGGACTTCAGGCAAATCCCCACCCTTGGATGGATGGTTAAAGAGTCAAACCGATGTCAGTAAATTGAGATTAGTGATTCCAAATATCGGGAAAAAAGGGACTAGTAGCACGTGAGGAGACCGAACGGTTTTCGAGGAGGCCCACAAAGATTGGCCCGCGAAGCTCAATTTCAAGCAAAGTTCCTCCACGCGGAGGTTCACCGCAATTGCACCAGCTTCGGCCTGAGTGGCCCGTTCTCTGACACGGGCCAGGTTGCGGCCCATTTCTTCAAAAGCAGCCAAAGGTTCATCGAGTTGGGCTTTTTCTGCAGCAATCGCATTCTTAACAGAGGCTAAATGGGCTTGGAGGTCCTCGATCCGAAGTTTGAAGTTGGACATTTGGATCCGAGTCAGCGGCTCCGAAATTTTTTTTGAGCTTTGTCTTTTCTCTCTCAGAGAAAACACCTTCGCGGGAAAATAGGGTCGAGCCGTAGGAGTTGAGGCTGAGCTTAAGGGAAGTGCAAGAGCCACCGTTGTAGCCGCCACCTCCCTCAAATGTAGTCTTCATGTTGCCAAAGATGTCCTCACCGTGCATGGAGAACAGTGGAAGGGTTTCAATCTCCTGGTGATCTTCTCCTCGTTGTTCCATGAAAGTTTGTTCTTCATTCATGTCAAAGAAAGTAGTACTAGTACTAGTAGTGTAGGATGAGGAGGAATATGGGTCAACACTGCAGCCGACCCATGACCCAAAATTGTGACTAATGGATCTACCAACACCAGTAGAACTAGTTCCCCCTCCAGCTGAGATTGAACAATCCCTAAAACTCTTCTCCATGTTCATAGATCCATAACCACCATAGTTCCCCATCTGCCCGTTAAAAGTAATCACACCAGCTGAAGAAGCAGAAGCAGATGCAGAAGATCTGAAGTTAATATACTGATCCTCAGGTTTCCAATTGGTACCATTACCATTACCAACAAGCCCTGATCTTTGCATGGGCACATGAACATCCGAAGTGGACCTCTTCCTCTACCTCTCCCGAGCGTTGTGGTTCTGGAACCAATAAAAGACGTTCTTGCCCTCAACCTTTCCGTATCGTTTCAGCTGGAGACAGATCCTCTGAATCTGCTCTGCAGTTGGGGACCTAACTCTCTTGTTGTAGTAAAGCTCCTTGAGGATTCTTATCTGATCTGTAGTGGGAGTCCACCTGGTACTGCTCCGCTTGCAAAGCATGTTACCACTTCTCCCGGCTGCTTTTTTGGTTCCTCCATCCTCGGTTGGTTGCTGGGTTTGTGGTTCCATTGGTGGTGGGTTGCGAAAATGCGAGAATTGAAGAGTGGTGATGATGAGTAATTAAGAAAGATTGCTGTTAGAAATATTGGAGTTGATGAAATGGTTTTGGGATTGGGGATTTGGGTTTATAATGTGGAGGAAGATATAGGCATGTGAGAGTTGTGAAGTGAAGAGAGGAAATGAGATCAGAGAAATATCTGAGAGAGAAGGACTGAAGTTGACAGAAAGTTGTTCGTAAAAAGGGAAGGGGCAAAAGAAAGAGGAAGGAAGGGTATTGTTTAGGATTTGAAACTCAAAGGAAGGTTTTTTGGCGTGAACGTTCCCATCCCCAGAATTCACCTATTTATAGGAACAGGGCATGCAAATCTCCACCCTTGGATGAACAGTCGAAGAGTCAAACTAAGTGTCAGTAAATCTTGATTAAATTGCCCTAAATCTCGAAAAAGAAGGAATTATTGGCGCGTGGGGGAACCGAGCGGTTTTCGAGGAGGTAACTGTTCCATTTTCAATATTATCTTCTCACGGTGGAGTTTTCAACAGTTAGTTAATGCGAAGTTAAAGAATCATTAAGAAGATAAAACCAAGAGTTTTGAGTTGAGGCCAGCAAGTGGATCCAAAAGATAAATATTAGTTAAGAAATATAGATGCTGTCGGTACTACAAGAAGAATATATATATATATATATATATATATATATATATATATATATATATATATATATATATATATATTTTGTACTACAATTGGGCCTAAGGAAATCACTACTATAAGTCATAAGAGGCCTAAAGTGGCCGGCTCGCAAAATCAAGCTTCACACAAAGCACCTCAACCTGGAGGCCTGCAGCAAGGGCCCCGTTTTCAATCAACAAGGCTCGTTCTTCAACTTGGGCCAAGTGGCGAGTCATTTCTTCGGAGGCAGCCAAGGGAGCGTCCAGTTGGGCTTCCTCCGCACTGAGCTCGTTGTTCACATGGGCCAAACGAGCTTGGAGATGTCGGATCTGGGCTTCTAAGTCTAACTTCTGGAGCCTTATCTCCCCCATGCGAGTGGCCCGATCATTCAAGGTGCTGCGAAGACCATCTGACTAGCGAGGTTATTCCGTACCACGCGGACCGCACGAGCTCGAGCCTCCACGGCAGATTGGCGAGTGCGGGCCATGTCAAGGTCTTTCAATAGCTTCTCTATAGTGTCGAGCTGAGTTAGATTGACCGCATGCTCTCGACGAAGGAACACAATGGCTTTCCAGATCCTGGGGAGTTCTTCAGGCCCCAGCCGCCGCTATCCCAAAAGGTTTCGAAGCTCTGTCCTCGCTAGTTCAGCTGCGGTAGGAGGAGTTTCCTCAAGGATTCAAGCTAGCTTTTCAAGCCTAGTGGGAGGAGGAGGAAGAGGCGGAGGATTCACAGCACAATCATAAGTCATCAATGCTAGAAGTTCGATTGGTTCCTCAATTCTTTCATCTTCAGCATAATTTCCCTCAACGACCCCCTTAGCTTGGTCCGACATCTCAGCTGCTGGAGACTCTGGAAATTCAATGCGAGGTTCATCAGTAGAGTGTTGGAAACGAGCAGCTCTGAGAGCAGAACCTTCGGCCTCAACGCTCGCCTCGTCTATTTCCGAAATCAAGAGACCACCACTGCTCGCCTCATCCCCCAAACCTGGGATGTACGTCCCGCCGGCCAGAGCTTAAGGCATCAAGGACCACCTCCTCGGTACAAACAGAATCCTGGTCAGGTTCAGAAATGTCGGAGAGCGGGTTTGGATCTAAAGGGAAATGGAAAGCATTGGCCAACAGTGGCTTACCTCTCGAGCTGTCGGGTCGATATCTGGTACGTGGTCACCAAGAGGAAGAGGCCCCGCTTCATTCACCTCTTGGACCTCTAGTGCCGCGGGAATCTTTGTCGTCATTAGTTCCTTATAAGCGGCAGAAGCCTCAGAGTGGCTTTCCATGCTTTCATGCTCCAGGGAGTCGTCATCGGAGATCGTTATTAGAATGGTAGGACCTTGCGGATGCTCTGTAGATGTGGGAGAGGGAAGAGGCGCCACGGGGCTAGTTGATTCTTGAACTAGCGAGAGAGTTGGCTCTTCCGCGGCGACCGAGGATCCAGCCTCACTCAGGCGAGAGGGATTAGTGGTCCTCTAACGGACCTGTCAAAAGATACATAGTGAAGATCCTGCCTAGATTCTAAAATTTAAATAGGATAAGACGGGGCCGGAGTTTACCAATCGCATTCTCAGAGGTTCGTCATCTTCAAAACTCTCTTCGACGAATTGAGCTCGATCGCGTTTACGAGCTAAGACAGCAGTGGCCTGTACAAGAAAAGAATCACAACTCAAAAAGTGGGGAAGCACCAAATATACAAGTTTAGGATCGTTGTTCTTAACCAAATTACCTCAGCGGGATCTTCATCATGAGAAGACTCACCCTCAGGAGTCTCATTTGCTATTGCCCTTTGTTTCCCGACCTGAACAGAGGTTGTCCTGCTCCGGGTAATTCGCTGCAAAACACACTCAGGAATAAGAATGGGAAAATCAAGACAAGGAAAAGGAATGATGAAGAAAGACGAAAACTTACTGTTGCCCCAGGCTCGTGGATTTTTATCCCTGGACGTGATGAGCGAGAAGGTAGAATAGGTCGCGGGGGTTGTGCTGCAAGGTTGGAGAAGCGCTCAAGAATCTCGCGGTCCTCTGGACCAGGACTACTCATGCCACGAAAGATCAGGGCGAAGAGTTCGTCATATGGCAGGTCCCAACAGTTCACAGACACTTCTTTCCACCAATCAGCATAATCATCGTCGACATTGTTGAGGGGGTACAACGCTCTGATCCTAGGGGGAATCACTATTAAAGTAAACTGACTCTGAAAGGGGGCAGACCCAGGCGGGGCTAATCTCCGCCAAGAGGTGTAGTAATTGGCAGAGTCAACCAGAGGCCAGGGTACCAACTGGGCCAACCCAAATTGGCGAGCAAAGTGGTTAGGGGCATAGAGCTCGTAGCTTATGCGGTCGGTGGCAAGACGAATATCCAAGCAGGAGATGGCACGACGAAAGGCCAGGAGGGCTCTTTCGCTATGATCCCATCCACTGGGCAGAAAGCCATCATCAAGGGGAGGAGGGAATCGCCTAGAAAAGACTATTTTTGGGTCCGACATCTCTTCCAGCAAGTACAAGTAAATAAAACACTCGGAGTAGGGTGGAGCTCGATACCTTACGTTGCGGCAAAGCCAATTCCCCAAAAGGGAATCGACTGGAGGATCCTTTGGAATATCACCGCGGACGGAAGCGAGGGAAATAAATTTGCAGCCAAAAGACGAGAATCCAGAAAGGGCCACTAATGTCGGTATCGAAGGGGCGCATTACGACTTTATAAAGGGAGCGATATAACGCACCCAATATAGGTTGCCCAAGGCCAACACTGTGAGAGCCTTGAATCCTAGGAACTAGCTTAGGGAGTTACCTAGTCAAAAGTGAGCATTCCTTAGTGTTAGGGGCCGCACTTGTAATGCCGCAAGCAACCTTGTCCAGGGTCATTAGTTAAGCCTTTGGTTGGTTTGCTTGCGTGCTAGGGTTGTTTTGGTAATTTACAAATTATGTAATTTATTTTATTTAGCAATTAGTCTCCTCGGCCTTTTTCATGTTTCCTCCTGCCAGGTTCATGTAAGGCCGATATGCTCTATAGGGAGGGGTTCCTAGTCGGCATAGTTTGGACTACGGAACTAGTATAGGTAAGCACATGTACTTTTGCCTCCCTTACCGTCTTACCATCAATAAAAGAGGAATTATTCAATCATCTGTGCCCCGTGAGATTGCTCTTTGATCTTTCCTTTCGATTATTCATTGTTCTTTGTGGTTGCCCCAACATTCATATAATTGTGTTCTTGCTTGTCACTAGCACTATTTTAATATCGTGTGGCTTTCATTGTTCCTTGCAAGGTACTCACTTGGCTGACTTGCTTGCTAGCAAGTGCCGCACGGTCCGCTTTGCGTATTGCAAAGTTCGGCCCGTGACACTTAGCCTTGATGAATACCTATCCTGATTTTTAAATGAGTCATAGTCATGTTCTCCCATTTCGTCATATTTCTTTTACTTCGACTAGAAATCAAATAATTCCCGCTTTTAATCTATTTCTTACCTTTTCAGCATATTTCATTAACAAAAGTCCTTTAGCCTATGTTTATTTAGTTTATTTAAAATGTCACCTATATATATTCATTACCTAGACTCTTTTACAACAAACCACTCAGTTAACGAAACCAAGCTACCTTTGTTCTCTTTCCATTTCACTCCAGCTCTCCTCTTATGCTCAGAAACACTTAAACCTGCTACTTTGCTTTCTTCTAGCTAAGGTCGAAAATCAGTGGCTACTTTTCCTCTATGCCCTGTTTCTCCTCATGTTAAGAGGTATGAAGATCGGATTGATCAAACCTCCTTCTGCACATTTCCAATTTCGTAGCTCCAGGTCTTCTATTGCCTTGCATGTCTTGTAAACCTCCTCTAATTCACATATTTCACTATGACAGAACAAATGGAGGACTTTGAGATTTCAAACCACTGAGCTTCTCTCTATTTTGCTTCAATACCAGAAATTTTCTTTCCTTTCGGTAAGAACTTCTACTTTTTGTTAAATCCCAGTTCTTAAAGCTATTCAAGGTTGTAATGGAATGCACTTTTGATTATTACGTTTTGGTAAACCCATTAGGATGGGTAGGACTGGAAGAGACCAAAGTTCAATTACTGCACTCCAAGTGTTTGATGTTCTGCCTCAAAGACAACACCAAGCTGAACCAGTGGGCTATTCCATGATTTTCGAAAAATCTATACTTCTTGTTTTACTCTCAGTTTTTAACAGCTTAAAATAGACTCTTCAATGATCATTTTGAGCTTGGTTTCAAGAAAAATGGATTTAAAATGAGATACTTGTGCTATTTTGAAGTTACTGCACTGTTTCAGGATTTCTGCAGAATCAGCGTTTCTGTCAATTTTAAATTCTTGTTCAACCTTCATTTGAACTTCGATTTGCATGAAACTTTGCAAAGTAGTAGCTGTGCATGTCTACTTAAATCTGGAAAGTTTTGCTTGAAATCACTGAAAGACTAATTGTTGGTAAAATTTTCTTGCTTGTTACCAGTTTCCTGGAATTTTCTCAAACTTGCAGCTTATTGTTACAAACAATTGATTTGAGAACCTTTACACTTGTTTTCTGTCCTCGATCTTCAGTAAGTTAGATTAGACATGCAAAGCATGCCTGAAACTTAACTTCAGTTCGAAAGGCTTAGAAAAGGTTTTGTCTTTGTTCGAAAGTGACTATAAACCAGTATTTTCTAAGCATTCTGTTCAGAACATTCTGATCAATGTTTTCTTCTCAGAATAAGCCCACACATGGTGAAGCTCTAGCTATTGCTCAGTCTCTATTGGAGTGATTTAGTCTAATGGAGAAATGTTATTAGGACTGATGGTGGTTTGCATGTTTATAATAGGATCAAGAACTCAAGTGATTTGAAGAGTGGTTCTGTGGTACTTGCTGGGAGTTACACATCAAGGATTCCAGGTAGGGAGGCTTCACCCTAGTTAGTGCTCTTTTGTTTTATACATTGTTTTATGGTTTGAAGTGGTTTTTAAGATTTAACACTTGAGTTAATGAGATGACTTGAGAGTGAGCGGGGCATAGCGACTTCCTTGGGTTTCGATCCCCTAAACCTCCGGAGGGGCTGTATGGACGGGATGGTGTCTGACATCCTTGAGGTGTGACACTAGATCTAGGTGGTACGGCATAAATGGACACTCTTGCTACTCTTCACCTGTTGTTGAAGATTTACATCTTCGGTGATGATGTAGTTGGCTAGTATTAGATCGGTCATCAGGTTTGATTTTACCCGGGTACTCATTTGTTTTCACACGGTTTCATATTGGGAATTCCTTCATTTAATTTTATTATATTTTACTCAACTGGCGCCAATTACCATTTGGTTTTAAAACCTAGCTAGGGTTGATGTTTGAGCAGCGAGGACGAAAGCTCACCCCTACTATAGTTGGTGTTGCAGGTACTGTGCACGAGGATTGAGGAGGATTTCGGGACTGAGCTGGGTGTTACATTTTTACTTGACTCTTCGGTATATTTACCTTCACATTTTATTCACCTCTACTAAATTGTCATTGTTTGATTGAGGTGAATGTTAACGTGTATTTGTCAATCTTTGCTAAGCTTCTTCACTTCGTATTCAAATGGTTTGAACCAAACTAGAATTTATTTTCAATGTTGTCCTTTCATTTTTGTTTCAATTGAGTAGTAATGTCCCTCTTGACATTGTTTAGTTATAATGTTGTTCTTTTAGTAAACAGGAATAAAGTTTTCAATTTCACCTCGCTTTAAACTTTACGCATTCCGCCAACTCTTACCATTTCAAAACTTTTGGTTCTTAGTTAAATTGCCTTGCGTCTCTTTAGGACATGAGTTAAGCTTTCTTAGCTTGTGATTCTAAAGATTCGCGGCACTGTAACGTAACCAATTTGGAGAGGTGCAAATTGGGGCGTTACAAACACAAATACCATTGTAGAGAGCAGTGGCCAGAGAATTCCAAGGTCTAGTAGGTTTATTGGAAGAAGTGCAAAAGATAAATTTGCAAAACCAGAATTCTAGGAATGCGATACCTCCTGTGTGGTCACGCTGGGTGCAGTAATAGTCGCGCCAGAATGGGTAGGATTTGCTGCGATGCCCCCGACCAGCCATATCCATTCTCAAAGGAAATTAAATGCCATCAAACTGACCATGCACATAGGGGTCAAAGTCAATGGGCGACCCCATGATGGTAAGAACATCCAGCAGAGTTATGCTCATCTGCCCAAACCGGAAATCAAATGTATTGCTAGAGGTGTTCCAGAAGCAAAGAGTGGCGGCTAGCAGTGCAGGGCTGGTATTATGGGAAAGACAGAAGCATAGATCGATGGTTTGGGTGATACCCACCGCATCCCAACGGGCCAAATCTCTCGCTCGGACCTCCTGATACCAAACATTTTCCTCGGGAGCGATGGTAGGCCAGAAACCCACTTTCCTCCTTGGCCCCCAACTGCTAAAATCACCGGGCACCTGCCGAAGAGCCGCTATGGGACGGCGGATGAGAAGCCCATAATAGGTCATAGCATCATCTGGCAAACGATCGTGAGGTGTGGGACCCAAACTCGCTTGATTATCACCTCCACCAAAGCCCATCAGTCGACTTCTCTCCTCTCCGATCTGATTCTGCATTGAACACCATGTTAGTCCGCCAGGTGAATGCGGCTTTCTCAGTGATTTCATCTGCCTGATCGATAACGAATGGTTTCTTGGGTGCCATTTCTGGGTTTGTTCGGAAATGGAAGATGAAGTTTGGAGGAAAGAGAGAACTTGAAACTGTTTGTTTCTGGGTTTCTCCGGAAAAGCAAGATAGAAGAAAAGCCTCCAAGAGAATCTGGCCAAGAGAGATGCGGTCTTGCTACTGGACGCTACCACGGTCATGAAAGTGATCAAAAATATGCTCAAAATGGTCAACTCAATTATCATGCATGTGGCTTTCATGACTCTGGACGTTGTCATGCATATCATCAATTAAGCCATGGCCATCTTAATTATCAATTAAGTTGTGGCCTTGGAAAGCCAATCTGTGGCTTTATTGGCCAATTCACTGCATACCAGACATCAGATACATGGGGGGCAATAAAGTTGGCAAAGAAAGCGTTAGTTCATGACAAAGGCAATTCAGATTGTCGCATTCAAGCTTTATGGCCTATATGAAATCAGTCAAGTAATTTCAGTCAAGCCAATACAAGTGGCTTTGGAGCAACGACATTATAAGAGCAGTGCTGATTCAAGACCTCTTCAGTCAAGATGAAGACCTTTGACTTCGAGGTCTCGGGGGCAATGTTTGAACCCAAAATGAGCATTTTGACCTGACAAGGCGTGTCTTGGAGAAATTGAGCCAATGTCAGTGGCTCAAGCTATATATTGTCGACAAGTTCGAAATATATTATTTAGAGGCTATATAAAGCCTACCTGCAGAATTATGGAAGATTATGCAAGTTGCAAGAAAAGACACGCCCATGCGAATATTCATACTCCATTCAATTAAGGAATATGGCATGCACGTGGGGAAGCATTCAACTACATTTCATGGTGGCCAATTGGAAAACCTATCATGATTCCATTAAGTGCTTAATTGGAAAACCTATCATGATTCCATAAGTGCTTAATTGGAAAACCTATCATAATTCCATTAGTGCTTAGTTAGAAAACCTATCATGATTCCATTAGTGCTTAAATGGAAAACCCATCATGATTTGTTTAAGGCCAACCACTATGGCCTAGGTAGCCTATATATAGAGGCTACGACGAAGTAACAAGACAGACAATTCATCAATCAATCTCTACGATTATCCAAGCCTCTCCAGAGCAACCCCTCTCATTCTCTTACCGGTGACCACACTCCAGTCCCAGAATCCTCAGGAGCCGACTGTCAGTGCTACTAAACCCTCTGTCAACGTGCTTCGGTCCTAGTCTCCTCGGGAGCCGACTGTAGTACCGCGACCACAACGGTTAAGGAACCAGCCAAGCAAGGGTAACGCCCTCGCAAACCAGCCAAGCTAAAGTCACGCTTTAGCAAGTTCTCCCCACTTCTCAGTGATTTTCGCTCTGCTCGATCTACGACGTCGAGTATCGATTGTGTGATTTTGAAGAAGCTTAGCAAAAGTCCTCACCACGAGACACAAAGAATCCCGCGACGAGGTTGGTGCTCTCCTCGTCCACAATCGCTCAAAAGAAGTCAGGTCAAGGGACACCCCCGATGACCGCACCCGAACGGTGCTGGCACGCCCGCGCAGAAAAGAGACTGTTGACCAGCTGCAACAAAACTGGAGCCAAACACACAGTACCTAGTAATACGCTATAAATATATGGGTAAGGTCAAATTTATCGATTTCAAGTTTCGATGTTTTGCATCGCACAAAATCCTTATATGTCTACTAATGTGGTCTAACTTATTTATTAGTCGTATAAAATAATATACCTTCCATAAGCAACAAGGTGGATGAAATAGATTTTATTAAAATCGACCGTTGGATGTTATCATCACATGAAGAAATGGTTATGGTCAAAATGTCAGCTAATTTTGTTGTTGTTTGTGGCTCGATCTACTACGTCAACCCTAAAGCCTAAATACCACATAAAACTAATATGCTCATAACCGCTCATTTGCAATTTTTTTTTTTTCGATATGTCAGCTCTCACACTCTCGTGAGTATGAACTATATCAACTAATGTAAAAATTTTGGGAAGTTTATCTTCTCATGGTGCAGCTCCCCTTAAGGAAGTATAAGCATATAAAGGGTTGACTGCTTTGTTTGATGCTGAAATGACGGCGGATCAGGTTAATTTTTTTACGGAGTACCTGTTAATACACTACAAATAGATGAGTAATGTCAAATTTATCGATTTTCAATTTTTATTTTTTGGATCGCACAAAATCCTTATATGTTTGCTAATATGATTTAATTTGTTTATTAGTTGTGTCTAAAAGTATACCTTCCATGAGCAACAATGTGGAGGAAATATACTTTATCAAAATCAACCGTTGGATGTTATCATGATAAGAATAAATGATTATAGTCAAAATTTTAGCTATATTCGTCGTCATTTGGGTCTCGATCTACTAGGTCAACCCTAAACCCTAAATACCATATAAATCTAATATGCACATAACCGCTCATTCGCAACTTCTTTTTTTGATATGTCAGCTCTCACACTATCATGGATATAAGCTTTATCAACCGATGTAAAAAATTCGAAAATTTTATCACCTTGTGGTTCAGCTCCCCTTAGGGAAGTATATGTGTATAAAGGGTTGACCACTTTATTTGGTGTCGAAATGATGGAGGATCGGGTTAATTTTTTTACATAATACCTATTAATACACTTTAAGTAGATGGGTAGTGTCAAATTTATCAATTTTCAGTTTCGATTTTTTGGATCACACAAAATCCTTATATGCATACTATTGTGGTTTAACTTGTTTATTAGTTATATGAACCAAGTATACCTTCCATAAGCAACAAGATGGAGGAAATAGAATTTCATAAAATTAACCGTTGGATGTTAGCATGATAATAAGAAATGGTTATGGTAAAAATTTCAGCTATTTTTGTCGTCGTTTGGATCTCGATCTAGTACGTCAACCTTAAACCCTAATACCACATAAAACTAATATGCACATAACCGCTCATTCCCAACTTCTTTTTTCGATATGTCAGCTCTCACACTCTTGTGGGTATGAGCTAAATCAATCAATGTAAAAATTTAGGAATTTTTATCCTATCATGGTTCGGCTTCCCTTAGGGAAGTATAAGCGCATAATCAGTTGACCAAATGGATCAAAGTCGAAACAATAACAAAAATGGCTGAATTTTTGACAACATGCATAAAATATTCCAATCCTCTTACCCTATGGTCGGTTTTCCCAGTTTCATATATCTTGATGGGATTGCTCTTTAAGGAATTTGATATATAAATATAGGGTTATAAAGGTAACTATATTTGACCAAGTGGATCGAAGTTGAAAAAATATGAAATTGGCTAAATTTTTTAAAACAACCATGAAATATTCCAATTTTCCCATCCAACGATCAGTTTCTCTAAATTCATTTTTCATCTTGTCATCGCTTTTGATTGATCCACATCATATGCAATTTACAAGTTATACACCATTAGTAGGCACATTAAAGTGGAATACATGTGTAAGGTAATATCAAATATTACTACTAAGGTAATCCCCACCTGATCCGGTATTCCCCACCTCCATTTAAAGGATTTGATCTCATCCATTATCATGCTTCTCCCTGGCGTGTACCTCAGTTTCGGTATACCTTTAGGGATGGCAACAGTTACCCCATCCCCGGACCTTGGATTCTCTGATCACCCTCAGTTCCCTGCGCACTTCCCTCAATCTCTGAGACCACTCCTGTGGAGGACCCGATCTCCTAGGCCCTAGAACCTCCCCGGTATCGCTGCTTGCCAAATAGTGATCTATGTCGACCTCCGCCTACCTCTCGGAGGCTTGGTAAGATAACTCCTCTCCCCCACCAACAGCTCTTGTTTCTGATTCCGTCTTAAGCCAACGAGTACCCTAGCCTTGATTAAGTCCGGTATCTGGAATCAGAAACAAAGGAGTCAGCCTAGAATTACGGATCTAGGGCTCCGCTGGAGTGTGGATCACTCCCCACTCCAACTTCAAAACCCAGAAACAATAAATCCCAGAAAACCCAGAAACCCCATAAACTCAAAACACCCAAAATCACCATCTACAGATTGCTACCCAAATCAAGGATTGCATCTTAGTCCACTCTACTTACTACAACAGTTTCACAATTGCAAACGCAAAACAAAGAAATCAAATATCATATCCGTAACAAAACAAAAACCCATTAAAAAAAAAAAACCATATAAATCAAAACATACACACCGCAATTTCACAAGTTAAGGAGGAGTCTCTTACCTTTTTCACGTACCGTAGTCGCTCGCCTCCTTTCAAGCTTTCCAACAGACTAAACGCCTACAGTCGATTGCCTCCTATCTCCAGAAATCGACACTTACAAGAATAGTTGCAGAGGGTTCTCTGAGGAAGAGGAAGAAATAGCGAAAAGTGAAGAAGAGAAAGCAACTTTCCCTCTTAAATTCAATCACAACAATCGAAACTGAAATGCCCCAAAACCGTCAGATTATGACACGTGTCCCACGCACTCCTTCCACTACCAATCCACGCAACCGTCAAACAACTGAGGAGACGCGCATTTATTACCACCTCGGTAACTGCCGAACCACATGTCTCACATGCACATGTGTTACCCCACCAGGTAAAGAGGTTAACACCCTCAGTTATCCAATCGGATACAAGAGGCTCAAGCCCTTATTCAACCCATCGGGTATAAGAGGCCCAAACCCTCTGGAGGTTCAAGCCCTCACTTTAACCCCATCGGGTATAAGAGGTCCAAACCCTCTAGAGGCTCAAGCCCTCACTTCAACCCCATTGGATGCAGGAGGCTCAAACCCTCACTCAACCCCATCGGGTACAGGAGGCTCAAGCCCTCATTCAACCCCTTCAGTATAAGAGACTCAAGCCCTCTATTCAACCCCACAGGGTACAAGAGGTTAACACCCTCAGTTATACAATCAGATACAAAAGGCTCAAGTCTTCATTCAACCCATCAGGTATAAGAGGCCCAAAACCCTTTGGAGCCTCATGCCCTCACTCCAACCTTACCGAGTACAAGAGGCTAACACCATTGAGCACTCATTTTACCTACCGGGAACATAACACGCCAAGACATTGGTGCAACGGTTCACCACGTTCACAATTATTCAGATACCAAGAGCAAAGAATAATAAGGTAGATGCCCTCACTAAGCTCGCAGCAGCCCCGCCTAGTACTGCCTACGGTGCCATAAAGGTGGAAACGTTGGACAAGCCAAGCACTTCAAAGAGAGTATCAGAGATATTCACCATCGGGACCACACAGTCATGGATGGACCTGATACTCAAGTACATGGTTGACGGCCTTACCCCGGAAGACAAGGTCAAGGCTAGGGGATTACAACTCAGGTCAGTCTGGTACACGATAATGAACAACAAATTGTATAAAAGGGTCATAGCTTCCTTAACCTTAAGTGCGTCACGGAGGATGAAGGCCACATGATACTGAAGGATATCAACGGGGGAGTCTGCAGTAACCACGCAGGGGCCCGATCCTTGGCACACAAGGCTCTCCATGCCTGGTATTTCTGGCCAACAATGTCAGCATTGGCGGAGGCTGTCTCCAACTCCTGCCATAAGTGCCAGATGTACGCCAACATCCCCAGGGCACCGCCGATTGCTCTTTCTATTTTACTCGCACAGTGGCCTTTTTGCCAATGAGGACTGGACCTCATCGGTAAACTCCCTACGACAATGATGGGACAATTCAAATACGCCATCCCAGCAGTAGACTACCAAACTAAGTGGGTAGAGGCTGAACCTGATACGCTATGAGCAAGCGCATAATTTAACCCTGAAATATCGTTAGTAGTATAAGCAAATAGGGATCGTTCTATTCCGGGGATTGAGGGTACACCTGTCATTGTCAAACAATTAAACAATTAAAATTAAAACAAAGTATAATATTTACACACATGCACATTATTTACGAATAAAAAGGGGGTTTTTGATTTTGGGTTTTTTTTTTTGAAAATTAAACTAAGTTAACAAAATAATTAAAATGCTAAAACATAAAAAATATAAATGGAATGCAAGAACAAAGATCAAATCGAAACCCATGATTAAAGTTGATTCAAGTTCATCATTGTTCATCATAGTCATGCAAGAGGAATTGATCATGTGAAACGTTCAAAGCAAACAATTTCCCATATTTTACTTTCAACGCTAATTAATCTAAGTGAAAGCACATAGACTAATCCTATCAAACATGCATTCAAGCCCTAGAAAGCTAGTCAATCATACATGTTTAACGCATTAAGCATCTAGAAAGGCTATCAATTCAAATGTGCAACTTAGTATGAAAAAGTCCACCTAATTGCAATCTTCTTTGATTAAATTCGGTTTTTGTACAAAACCTTTACTACTTATTGATTCAAGAACACAAAACCAAAAAGTTGATTCATGTTCTTAAATTCATAGCACCAATTATATAAAAACCCTAAAAGTTTCGAACCCTTTAAGATTAACATACAAAAGATTTCTATCATGCAAATTTAATCAAACACTCACACATAAGCAACCATAATTCGCAAAGTATGAATCTGAAAATTAACTATTAATCATAAAATTTCAGAAAACAATACTTGTTCAAACATATGTGTCAACTAAGGCATAACCAACGAAAATACAAACAAAGTTACAAGGAAGAATCGAATTACACCAAGAGATGGAGATGGTGATGAACGAAAAGGTGATGTGATCTCTTGAATTTCGAAAGCAATCTTCAAGGTGGAGGATGGATGGTGTTCACGGCTTGTCTTCTTCTTCCTTGGCCTTGCTTGCACTTCGTGGTTGCCTTAGAGGATGGAGAAGAGCACGGCTAGGCTAGAGAGCTTTTCTGAATTTTTTCTAAAGTTGTAAAACACAAAGGAAAGGAACCCTTGACGTTGAGAATGTGTGAGAATATATAGTGGACGCCTCCTTGCTTTCCAAGCCGTGTAAACCTCTAAATATCCCAAGGAATTAATCTGAAAATGCCACATAATTTCCTCCAATAATAGCTTGCCAAATAAGCCCTATGACATGGTTCAACCAATCACAAAACTCCATTTTAATTCCCTAATATTTTTGGCCGAAATATATAAAGATATATTCTGATTTTGTAGTTCAATTTCGGCCAAACTTCCTTAGAGAATATAGGGAACGAACCTAGACTCCTTTTTGGCCGTTTCTTGGTCTCCACACTTTGGCTTTCCTTAAAACTCTCCCCTAGAATCTCTCCTTGCCGAATTCTCTAGGGTTTCTTCATGAATATCACGGCAATTCCTTCTTTTCCTCTTGGCTTGGACGGCAAAAGATCTTCTAGGGTTTATCTCTTGATGTATTTCCATAAAAATAGCCCTAGAAAATCTCCCTAGAATATCTCCTTTTAATTTCTGATTTTTGGACGCCAACTCCTTGTTTCTCTCTTCATTTTGGACGGCAAAACTCTCCTAGGGTTTCTTCATGCGTCACAAACCCTAATCTCTTGGGCCATGATGGGCCATGATCCATTTTGCCGAAAATTCAAAGTGCTCTTGGGCTTCGTTGCTTCATCTTCAAGCCTTCTTATTTTCCAACGCAAAACACTTCATTTTCTTCATTTCTTTTCATAGTTGCGTTGGAAACTTCATTGGTAAGCTCTCCTCCATTTCGCAGGGTTTCCTGGTTGCACTAGGAAAGCTTGTTTCTTCATTTCTGCTCAAATGTGTGGACCGTTATCTCTCATATTTGTTCGTCTTGATGTTCGCAGGCTCCTCTTTCCATTCGTGCGTTCATTTCCACTTTTTAGCTCGGAGGTCCTGAAAATAGAAACTAGTATGAGAAATAGAAACTTTCCTAATTTGAAAAATAGAAACTTACTAAAAATGAAAAATAGAAAGTTACTAAAAATGAAAAATAGAAACTTGCCAGAAATGAGAAATGAAAACTACAAGAATAGAAACTTTCTAAAAATGGAAAATAGAAACTAAGAAAAATGGAAACTTTCTACAAATAGGAACTTTCCCAATCAAAGAATGGAAACTTTCCTAAACAGAGTTTTACTAAGGAAATGACGCAAGAAATGTAAGGAAATGCAGTTAAAACGTCGCATTAAAATGCTCCTATCAAATTCCCCCACACTTAGCTTTTGCTAGTCCCTTAGCAAAATCAAACAAAGACACACACTAAGACTCAACGAAAATTAAAGACTCAAACAAACAAAGACTCTATTGCCCTTCAACTTTTTGTCTCAGCAATCTCTTACTTTCACCACACCAAGATTAGCACTTCACCAAGAATCAATGTTTAGGCATTCGAGAATTAATTAAAACATATAATCCACACATACACAAGTAGGACTTGGTTGTAACAATGGTGATGGGTTTAAGCTTAGCATGCTTCAGACAAGTATGATTCAAATCTCACAAGTATATCCCTCTTTCTTTTCTCAGATCATGGCAATGCTTAAAAGCTTATTCACTCAAGTATATGTGAAAGATAAACAAGTGTATCACATATAAAGAAACGAAAGCACATAAATATTCTTTTAAAGATCTCATGAAGGATATCAACTACTTGCACGAATGGACTGCCATAGGTTCAACTCTTGTAACTCATCTCCACATCAAGGGCTGTCCCATCTTAAGGATCAAGAAGGTCCTCTCTCTCAAGGATTGTAATGGGGCTCAGGCTCAAGGTTTAAAGAAACGAAAGGTAAGGATTTATCAAAGTGTCCTAAAAACCTAGTAGAGCTCATATGAATGTAGAGATCTCGAAATTCCACCAAGGCATTGCAAAAACGTCACTTCCCCATATAGGTCACATAAAAGGGCCAAATGTCTTCATGTTGGGCCCAATCTTCAATGTAAACTTCCCTTGACCCTAGTGAAATGGACAAAGGCCAAATTTTTCTGTAGTGGGCCTTCAATTTAAAGTAAACTCCGAAATCACTAAGTATGGGGGACTAAAATCCATAAACATTTCTTTCTTTTTATTTCTTTTTAGCCGTATATATTTTTTCTTTCTTTTCATTTTTTTTTTTTTTTTTTTACGGCTTTCTCATATTTTTTTCTTTTCATGGACAAGTCTACCCCCACACTTGAACTTTCACCTCTTCTCAATCTTCATCTTTAACACCAAACCCATGTAATATGTCTCAAAAGTTAGCTCTACTAAGTTCTTAGAACAAAGGGTAGAGTTGTAACTATACTAAGCTTCATGGTTAAGGATTTTAAAGTGATGAACGAAAAGGCTTAATGTAGGCTCAAAGGGGCTTATCTAGGGGGGTCCCACGACGGGCACAAATAGGGACACAAGTTTATATGGCAATGGTGGTAATTCCTAGAGAACCTCTATCCCTTCCAGAATCAGGGCCATGTATTGATATTACGTCTCAACAAGCACAAGAGCGAATTCTAGCATCTCTAGTCCATTAAACTTAATCTATGGCAAGCAGTCAATCAAGATGAAAGAATAATGAGATCATCAAAACATCGCCAAGAAATTAAGAATATATTTTCATTTTCACTCCAAGAAAAAGGAACATGGCTCAAATATCTCACATGGGTTTTATGAATCAAAACTCATCCTAACATGCTCATATTCTGTACCAAGGTCACGAGATCCATATCCACTACACATGCATACATTTTTCATATATCTCAATTAACCAAAGAATACCATGTTAAAAATCATCTCAATGTTGTGATCCTCTTTTAGTCATGATTTCAGAGATATAGAATCATCCTAGACAGTTGAAAGGGCATCCTATAGACTCAAAACAAAAACAAAAGCAACGAAATTTTTTTTTATTTTTATGACATTTTTCGATTTTTTTGTATTTTTCAATATATATGACTCAAAATAAAAGACAAAAATGTAAATCCCTTCCCCCACACTTAAATATTGCATTGTCCTCAATGTAAGCAATTATAAGCATGCAATGAAACACTTAAGCATATAGAGATGGAATTTACGAAAATAAAGTTCAAAGACAAACAAAAAGCATAAAATAAAGAAGTAGGGAGGAAAAAGAGCAAATCTGCGTTGAAGGCTCCTCCACAGCTACTTCTGAATTGGGTTGCCTCCCAAGCAGCGCTTAATGTTTATAGTCTTTCAGCCTAGACTTGTACCTCCATTTAATCCTCAAGAGGTGGAACGTTTTGGAGGGGTACTTCCTCCACTTCGTGTTCCACAAAGGCCTCATAGTAAGGCTTCAAGCGATGGCCATTCACTTTGAACTCGTTACCTGTTTGTTCACTCTTTATCTGCACAGCTCCATGAGAAAACACATTAGTGATAACAAAAGGTCCAATCCAACGAGAACGAAGTTTACCTGGGAAGAGTTTTAGACGAGAATGGAAGAGAAGAACTTTTTGACCCACAACAAAAGTCTTCCTTCGAATCATTTTATCATGGAATGCCTTAGTCTTTTCTTTATAGATGTTGGCACTTTCGAAAGCATCATTCCTAATCTCCTCTAACTCTTGCAACTGCAGCTTCCTATGAAGCCCAGCTTCATCAATATCCATGTTAAACTGCTTCACAGCCCACCAAGCTTTGTGCTCTAACTCCACAGGTAAATGGCAAGGTTTGCCATAGACAATACGATATGGGGACATACCTATGGGAGTCTTGTATGCAGTTCTGTAGGCCCACAAAGCATCCTCCAAGCGGAGGGACCAATCCTTCCTGTTGGGGTTCACAGTCTTTTCCAATATCCCCTTGATCTGACGATTTGAGACCTCAGCCTGCCCACTAGTTTGGGGGTGATAAGGTGTAGAAACCTTATGTGTAACATCATATTTCTTCAACAAGGCCTCAATCGTCCGATTGCAAAAATGGGATCCACCATCACTAATGAGAACTCTAGGCATTCCAAACCTGCTAAAGATGTTAGACTTGATAAAATCTGCAACAACCTTAGAGTCATTAGTTCTAGTGGCCTTTGCTTCCACCCATTTGGAAACATAGTCCACTGCAAGTAAGATATATAGAAACCCAAAAGATGAAGGGAAAGGTCCCATGAAATCTATGCCCCAGACATCAAATATTTCAACAGTTATGATATTGGACAATGGCATTTGATCTCTAGAACTTAGATTTCCGGTTCGTTGGCATCTATCACAAGTTAAACAATATGCATGTGCATCCTTAAATAACGTTGGCCAAAAGAACCCAGACTCTAACACCTTAAAAGCAGTCTTTTTAGACCCAAAGTGACCCCCACATGCTTTAGAATGGCAAAACGAAAGTATGGCATTATGTTCATGTTCAGGCACACATCTCCTAATCAGTTGATCAGAGCAATATTTCCACAAATAAGGTTCATCCCAAACATATTGCTTAACAGTTTTCTTAAGCCTATCTCTATGAGCACGTGACATGGTATCAGGAATCTTCCTAGAAACAATATAGTTCACAATATCAGCATACCATGGTTCACTTACCTGAAGTCCAAAAAGCTGCTCATCTGGAAACGTCTCCACCAGAGGGAGAGGGTCTTCTGCATGTACCAAACGACTCAAGTGGTCAGCTACCACGTTTTCACTACCCTTCTTGTCCTTGATTTCAACGTCAAACTCTTGTAAGAGTAGGATCCATCTGATAAGTCTTGGTTTCGCCTCCTTCTTGGTCATCAAGTACTTCAAAGCTGCATGGTCAGTATAAATAATTACCTTGGTACCAAGTAAGTAGGAACGAAACTTTTCAAGGGCAAAGACAACTGCAAGGAGCTCCTTCTCTGTAGTGGAATAATTCATTTGGGCATCATTTAGAGTCCTTGAGGCGTAATAGATGGCATAGGGTCGTTTGTCCTTCCTTTGCCCCAAAACAGCTCCAACTGCATAGTCAGAGGCATCACACATCAACTCAAAGGGCAAGGACCAATCTGGAGGTAGCATGATGGGGGCTGACGTCAACAACTCCTTAAGCTTGTCAAAAGCAGCTTGACATTCCTTGTCAAAGTGAAAGGGCACATCCTTCTGGAGCAGTTGACATAGAGGTCTCGAAATCTTGGAGAAGTCCTTAATAAACCTCCTATAAAAACCTGCATGGCCAAGGAAAGAACGAATCTCTCTCACAGAAGTGGGAGAGGGTAAGTAACGCACAATGTCAACCTTGGCCTTATCGACCTCTATTCCCCTAGCAGAGACAATATGTCCTAAAACTATTCCTTGCTTAACCATAAAATGGCATTTCTCCCAATTAAGTACAAGGTTAGTTTCCATGCAACGTTTGAGAATTATTTCCAGATTATTAAGACAATCATCAAAATTCTTTCCAAAGACTGAAAAGTCATCCATAAATACCTCTATGATTTTCTCAATATAATCTGAAAAGATACTTACCATACACCTCTGAAAGGTACCTGGAGCGTTGCAAAGGCCAAAGGGCATACGTCTATAGGCAAACGTCCCAAAGGGGCAAGTGAAGGTTGTCTTCTCTTGATCTTCATTGGCTATGGCAATCTGATTGTAGCCTGAGTAGCCATCCAAGAAGCAGTAGTAGTCATGTCCAGCTAGGCGCTCAAGCATCTGATCAATGAATGGAAGAGGAAAGTGATCTTTCCTTGTTGTTGCGTTGAGCTTCCTATAATCAATGCACACTCGGTGACCTGTGACTGTCCTTTGGGGCACCAGTTCGTTCTCAGCATTCTTCACCACAGTTACCCCAGATTTCTTGGGCACAACCTGAACTGGAGAGACCCACTTGGAGTCTGAAATGGGGTAGATCACCCCACAATCTAGGAGTTTGATAACCTCCTTCTTCACAACTTCCATCATTGGAGGGTTGAGACGACGTTGAGCCTCTCTAGTGGGTTTAGACCCCTCCTCTAGAAGTATCCTATGGACGCAAGTTGTAGGGCTAATTCCCTTGATGTCCGCCAATGTCCATCCTATGGCGGTCTTGTGTTGTTTCAGCATCTCCACCAACTTCTCTTCTTGTGGAGTCGTAAGCGCAGAGGACACTATCACTGGTAAGGTCTCCTTGTCTCCTAAGTAGACATACTTCAAATGGTCTGGAAGAGGTTTAAGCTCAAGTTCTGGGGCCTGGACCACTGAAGGTAAAGTCTTGTTAGTAGATAACTGAATGGACAAAGGAGAATTAGACTTACCTACATAAGGGGATGCTTCAAGGAAGGAGACGTTTTCAATTATCTTTCCTTCACAAGTGTCCTTCAATTCCTCCTTTGAGATAATGGCACCACCTTTTGTGTACCCTACTCCTTGTTCGAGGGTTGTGGCTAGGGTATCCTCATTCATGGCCTCAAACATTTTCTGGGCAAGGTCATCCAAAATATCAATAGAATAACAGTCATTTATATCAAGAGGATACCTCATGGCTTCAAAAATGTTGAAGCCAATAACGTCACCATCAAACTCCATGGTGAGAGAACCTGCATACACATCTATCTTTGTCCTAGCTGTCCTTAAGAAAGGACGTCCCAAAAGCAAAGGAGTGGAACTCACAGGGGAGTCCTCCATTTCTAACACATAAAAATCAGCTGGGAAGATAAGATGGTTAACCTGCACAAGCACATCCTCCAACAAACCTCTAGGGTATGCATTGGATCTGTCAGCTAACTGAATGATAACATTATCAGATTTAAGTTCCCCTAGACCTAGGGTTTCATAAACAGAGTAGGGCATAACATTAACAGATGCACCTAGATCTAGCATGGCATTCTTAAATCTGGAGTTACCAATAGTACATGGAATAGTAAAGCTTCCAGGATCCTTACACTTTGGAGGAATCTTCCTCTGAATCAAGGCAGAAACGTTCTCACTTACCTTTACCACCTCCTTTTCACGGTTCACTCTCCTAGTAGTGCAAAGCTCTTTAAGGAACTTGGCATACTTAGGGACTTGCTTGATGGCCTCTAGGAGGGGTAAGTTTACTTGTACCTTCTTGAAAGTTTCCAAGATAGCTTGGTCACTTTCATCCTTCTTGGATTTAGCAAATCTGCGTGGAAAGGGCATGCAAGAAGAAGAAGGGTTAGTGATAACCGAATTGGATAAGTTAGAATTAATACCTTGAATATCCGGTTTGGCCTTTTGTGGTGAGGACGCCTTGACTTCTTCCTTGGACGTTGCAGGGTCCTTTTCAATACCCAACTTTGTGGGTTCATGGTCTTCCTCAATCTCTATGCTTACTTGGGCTTTCTTGGGTGGCTTGGGTTGATCCACAAATGGCCTTCCACTCCTTGTAGTCACAACTGATGCATTCTCCACATTACCCTTAGGATTAGGTATTGTGACACTAGGGAGCTTCCCATTCTCATGAATCTTGCTCATGAAATCCACAACTTGGCCCATCTGCTTCTTGAGTTCTGCAATGTCCTTAGTATGGGTCTGTTGTCCTTGGATCAAAGCCTGAGTAGAGTTTGTCAAGGCTTGTGTAGAAGCAGTCAAGGCTTCCAACGTCTTATCATAATGGGAATTGGAATTCCCAGAGTTCTGTTGAGGAGGAGGCATGTAAGGAGCTTGAGGACGTTGAAAGGTAGGCCCTTGAGGACGTTGAAAGTTACCACCAAGAGGATTCTGAACATTGTCATTGTTGGTCCACTTGAAGTTGGGATGGTCCCTCCATCCTGGGTTATAAGTATTGGAATAAGGGTCATGTCTAGGACGTTGAGGTCCTCCCTGATATCCTCCTTGAAATCCCCCTTGGTATCCTCCAATAGCATTGGCAGATTCCCATCCTCCATTTTCATTGAGTTGAGGGCATTGATCAGTAACATGCCCTTGCATAGAGCATACCCCACAAGCTATGGATGCACTAGGTCCTTTGGAACTTATGACTTGGTTCATGAGCAAGGTGAGCTTATTCAGTTGATCCTCAATGGCATTGTTCCTACCCACTTCATGTACCTTTCGAATGGAGTGCCCTACACCCTCGTATTGTTGACTGTTGAGGGCACGATTCTCAATAAGTTCCTTTCCCTCTGCAGGCGACTTGTCCACAAAAGCTCCTCCAGCTGCAGCATCAAGCATTTGCCTCTCTAAGGGTAAGAGTCCCTCATAGAAGCATGTCAGTAGGGTCTCATCCTTCATCTGATGTTGAGGACATTGAGCAAGTAAGGAATTGAACCTCTCATAATAGGCAGAATAGGATTCATCTGGAGCTTGTTCAATTCCACTAAGCTTCTTCCTGAGTGTGATGACCTTGGAAGCTGGGAAGTATCTTTCCAAGAAGGCCTTCCTCATAGTGTCCCAAGAGGTGATACGTCCAGCAGGAATCTCATATAGCCAATCTTTGGCTCTGTCAGCTAAGGAAAATGGAAATGCTTTCATCCTTAGAATGTTCTCATCTGCTCCTTGTGGTTGCATATTAGAACACACAACCTGAAATGCCCTAAGATGCTTGTTGGCGTCCTCTATAGGAAGCCCATGAAACTTAGGGAGTTGGTGCAATAATCCACTCTTCAGCTCAAACTCTGCATTCCTTCCTGCAGCAGGGGCAGGGTACACAATACCTATAGGGGGTCCTCCCTCAACTGTTGCTGTGGATAGTTCCCTAATGGATGCCATTCTCTCTTCTTGAACTTCTTCAGGTGGTGGTGTAGGTGGTGGTGTAGAGTTAGACGAAATCACAGGTGACGGTGAACGTGAAGGAGGAGATGGGGTAGGTGTAGGTGATGTAGATTCCTCAGAAGGATAGATTCTCTTCCCTTGCTCGTTAAACTTGTACTCTTTGAATTGCAAGGAAGAAGGTCTTCTGTACTCAAGTGTAGGAGGATTTTTCAAACGAGCGAGCCTTTCTTCAATCTCTCGTATGGTAGGGAGTTTAGAGGACTCGGACATTCATGGAATTCCTGAACAACATTAAGATGTACAGAAGTGAGTAACTTACGAAAACAAACAAAATACAAGTTAATATTTTCATACAAAAACGTCACTAAACTTTGTACAAGTAAGAGAAGTAAAAACAAAACACTTTACATGTGAAGGGTATGTACAAGTATTTTATTACTATTTTTTTTTTAGAACTTATAAACATCGTTAATAACTCAATTGATTCCAAGTTGTAAGTCGAGCCCAATAGAAACCACTACTATTGGTGAGCTACGATATAGGGATAGTCGCCTAGACATAAGTCTCTTTCCGTGGTTTCAGAAGGCCAGATAGCCAGATTAAGAGGTAAGTGAGAGGGAGGACTCATTTTGGTGATACTACGGAGGCTACTCCCTCATTGAGGTTTACGCCCCTATTGGCTACTTCCACATTGTGGTTTACGCACAGTCTATAGTATCTCTGAGATCCAATTGAACCCATCACCCAGGGTCTCAACCTAAGACACCATCTGTAATGCCCCTTACTCAGTTTGGAAAGTACTCATGTGTTAGACTGTTCTCCTAATGCTAATAAAGGCCGCCCTCAACCTCATAAGACCTTAGAAGGGTACCAATGAAGGGTTAAGGCCAATATTAACAAAAGGGCCCTTGTCTACTCATACGATTTTACACACTCACAACAATTAAATAATTAACAATATTCATAATTCAATTTTCATTGTTTTCCTCTTCTTTACAAGTAAAATTAGACAAAACTTTCAAACCAAACAAATACAAAACGTCACTATTCACTATTCACAATTTTTTTTTTTTTTTTTTTTTTTTTTTTTTTTTTTTTTGAATCTTTTATTTACAATTATTTTCAACACTTAGGTACGGGAACAGGGAATCTCGTTGTGCAATGGGGCTGAAACAGCTACCCTTCCAAGATTATGTTTAATCCAATATACCTTAAGTGCCACAACAATTTCTTACATTTTCTTTTTGTTATAAATACTATTGATATCAAATTTAATTCCAAGCGGTAAATCAAGTGGACGTGCGGCCCAAGTATAATCGTCTAGACACAAAGTCCCTCCTACATCCGTTGGGCAACCTTACTGAAATGGCCAGGTAGGGGAGGGCGAACACAAGAGGTAGGATCCATTTTGGCATAGGCTACTCCCTCATTGAGGTTTACGCCCATTTGTAGCACTTCTGAATCCAGAACCCGTCATGAACGTTGTCCCCAGCCTAGACACCATCTCACATAGGATATTCTTACTAGGATGTAAAAGGTCCTAAGTGTGTTAGACAGTTCAATGAATGTTAATAAAGGCCGCCCTCAACCTTAAGGGACCTGAACTAGGTACCAATAAGGGGTTTAGGCCAATATTAATAAACACGACTTCACCTATTCCTTCTTTAATTTACAACTCACAATTAAACTAGTATTCAACAATATAAATAACAACCTAAATAATTAATTAACTAAGTAATTAACTAACTAAATTTCGTTCAAATATAAACAAGTGCTTTTTCCGAAATTTTTTTTTTTTTCTTTTTTTTTTTTTTTTTTACGATAACAATATAAACAAAACAATATATTCACAATATGACAAATGATTTTTCAATCCCCGGCAACGGCGCCAAAAATTGATACGCTATGAGCAAGCGCATAATTTAACCCTGAAATATCGTTAGTAGTATAAGCAAATAGGGATCGTTCTATTCCGGGGATTGAGGGTACACCTGTCATTGTCAAACAATTAAACAATTAAAATTAAAACAAAGTATAATATTTACACACATGCACATTATTTACGAATAAAAAGGGGGTTTTTGATTTTGGGTTTTTTTTTTTGAAAATTAAACTAAGTTAACAAAATAATTAAAATGCTAAAACATAAAAAATATAAATGGAATGCAAGAACAAAGATCAAATCGAAACCCATGATTAAAGTTGATTCAAGTTCATCATTGTTCATCATAGTCATGCAAGAGGAATTGATCATGTGAAACGTTCAAAGCAAACAATTTCCCATATTTTACTTTCAACGCTAATTAATCTAAGTGAAAGCACATAGACTAATCCTATCAAACATGCATTCAAGCCCTAGAAAGCTAGTCAATCATACATGTTTAACGCATTAAGCATCTAGAAAGGCTATCAATTCAAATGTGCAACTTAGTATGAAAAAGTCCACCTAATTGCAATCTTCTTTGATTAAATTCGGTTTTTGTACAAAACCTTTACTACTTATTGATTCAAGAACACAAAACCAAAAAGTTGATTCATGTTCTTAAATTCGTAGCACCAATTATATAAAAACCCTAAAAGTTTCGAACCCTTTAAGATTAACATACAAAAGATTTCTATCATGCAAATTTAATCAAACACTCACACATAAGCAACCATAATTCGCAAAGTATGAATCTGAAAATTAACTATTAATCATAAAATTTCAGAAAACAATACTTGTTCAAACATATGTGTCAACTAAGGCATAACCAACGAAAATACAAACAAAGTTACAAGGAAGAATCGAATTACACCAAGAGATGGAGATGGTGATGAACGAAAAGGTGATGTGATCTCTTGAATTTCGAAAGCAATCTTCAAGGTGGAGGATGGATGGTGTTCACGGCTTGTCTTCTTCTTCCTTGGCCTTGCTTGCACTTCGTGGTTGCCTTAGAGGATGGAGAAGAGCACGGCTAGGCTAGAGAGCTTTTCTGAATTTTTTCTAAAGTTGTAAAACACAAAGGAAAGGAACCCTTGACGTTGAGAATGTGTGAGAATATATAGTGGACGCCTCCTTGCTTTCCAAGCCGTGTAAACCTCTAAATATCCCAAGGAATTAATCTGAAAATGCCACATAATTTCCTCCAATAATAGCTTGCCAAATAAGCCCTATGACATGGTTCAACCAATCACAAAACTCCATTTTAATTCCCTAATATTTTTGGCCGAAATATATAAAGATATATTCTGATTTTGTAGTTCAATTTCGGCCAAACTTCCTTAGAGAATATAGGGAACGAACCTAGACTCCTTTTTGGCCGTTTCTTGGTCTCCACACTTTGGCTTTCCTTAAAACTCTCCCCTAGAATCTCTCCTTGCCGAATTCTCTAGGGTTTCTTCATGAATATCACGGCAATTCCTTCTTTTCCTCTTGGCTTGGACGGCAAAAGATCTTCTAGGGTTTATCTCTTGATGTATTTCCATAAAAATAGCCCTAGAAAATCTCCCTAGAATATCTCCTTTTAATTTCTGATTTTTGGACGCCAACTCCTTGTTTCTCTCTTCATTTTGGACGGCAAAACTCTCCTAGGGTTTCTTCATGCGTCACAAACCCTAATCTCTTGGGCCATGATGGGCCATGATCCATTTTGCCGAAAATTCAAAGTGCTCTTGGGCTTCGTTGCTTCATCTTCAAGCCTTCTTATTTTCCAACGCAAAACACTTCATTTTCTTCATTTCTTTTCATAGTTGCGTTGGAAACTTCATTGGTAAGCTCTCCTCCATTTCGCAGGGTTTCCTGGTTGCACTAGGAAAGCTTGTTTCTTCATTTCTGCTCAAATGTGTGGACCGTTATCTCTCATATTTGTTCGTCTTGATGTTCGCAGGCTCCTCTTTCCATTCGTGCGTTCATTTCCACTTTTTAGCTCGGAGGTCCTGAAAATAGAAACTAGTATGAGAAATAGAAACTTTCCTAATTTGAAAAATAGAAACTTACTAAAAATGAAAAATAGAAAGTTACTAAAAATGAAAAATAGAAACTTGCCAGAAATGAGAAATGAAAACTACAAGAATAGAAACTTTCTAAAAATGGAAAATAGAAACTAAGAAAAATGGAAACTTTCTACAAATAGGAACTTTCCCAATCAAAGAATGGAAACTTTCCTAAACAGAGTTTTACTAAGGAAATGACGCAAGAAATGTAAGGAAATGCAGTTAAAACGTCGCATTAAAATGCTCCTATCAAATTCCCCCACACTTAGCTTTTGCTAGTCCCTTAGCAAAATCAAACAAAGACACACACTAAGACTCAACGAAAATTAAAGACTCAAACAAACAAAGACTCTATTGCCCTTCAACTTTTTGTCTCAGCAATCTCTTACTTTCACCACACCAAGATTAGCACTTCACCAAGAATCAATGTTTAGGCATTCGAGAATTAATTAAAACATATAATCCACACATACACAAGTAGGACTTGGTTGTAACAATGGTGATGGGTTTAAGCTTAGCATGCTTCAGACAAGTATGATTCAAATCTCACAAGTATATCCCTCTTTCTTTTCTCAGATCATGGCAATGCTTAAAAGCTTATTCACTCAAGTATATGTGAAAGATAAACAAGTGTATCACATATAAAGAAACGAAAGCACATAAATATTCTTTTAAAGATCTCATGAAGGATATCAACTACTTGCACGAATGGACTGCCATAGGTTCAACTCTTGTAACTCATCTCCACATCAAGGGCTGTCCCATCTTAAGGATCAAGAAGGTCCTCTCTCTCAAGGATTGTAATGGGGCTCAGGCTCAAGGTTTAAAGAAACGAAAGGTAAGGATTTATCAAAGTGTCCTAAAAACCTAGTAGAGCTCATATGAATGTAGAGATCTCGAAATTCCACCAAGGCATTGCAAAAACGTCACTTCCCCATATAGGTCACATAAAAGGGCCAAATGTCTTCATGTTGGGCCCAATCTTCAATGTAAACTTCCCTTGACCCTAGTGAAATGGACAAAGGCCAAATTTTTCTGTAGTGGGCCTTCAATTTAAAGTAAACTCCGAAATCACTAAGTATGGGGGACTAAAATCCATAAACATTTCTTTCTTTTTATTTCTTTTTAGCCGTATATATTTTTTCTTTCTTTTCATTTTTTTTTTTTTTTTTTTACGGCTTTCTCATATTTTTTTCTTTTCATGGACAAGTCTACCCCCACACTTGAACTTTCACCTCTTCTCAATCTTCATCTTTAACACCAAACCCATGTAATATGTCTCAAAAGTTAGCTCTACTAAGTTCTTAGAACAAAGGGTAGAGTTGTAACTATACTAAGCTTCATGGTTAAGGATTTTAAAGTGATGAACGAAAAGGCTTAATGTAGGCTCAAAGGGGCTTATCTAGGGGGGTCCCACGACGGGCACAAATAGGGACACAAGTTTATATGGCAATGGTGGTAATTCCTAGAGAACCTCTATCCCTTCCAGAATCAGGGCCATGTATTGATATTACGTCTCAACAAGCACAAGAGCGAATTCTAGCATCTCTAGTCCATTAAACTTAATCTATGGCAAGCAGTCAATCAAGATGAAAGAATAATGAGATCATCAAAACATCGCCAAGAAATTAAGAATATATTTTCATTTTCACTCCAAGAAAAAGGAACATGGCTCAAATATCTCACATGGGTTTTATGAATCAAAACTCATCCTAACATGCTCATATTCTGTACCAAGGTCACGAGATCCATATCCACTACACATGCATACATTTTTCATATATCTCAATTAACCAAAGAATACCATGTTAAAAATCATCTCAATGTTGTGATCCTCTTTTAGTCATGATTTCAGAGATATAGAATCATCCTAGACAGTTGAAAGGGCATCCTATAGACTCAAAACAAAAACAAAAGCAACGAAATTTTTTTTTATTTTTATGACATTTTTCGATTTTTTTGTATTTTTCAATATATATGACTCAAAATAAAAGACAAAAATGTAAATCCCTTCCCCCACACTTAAATATTGCATTGTCCTCAATGTAAGCAATTATAAGCATGCAATGAAACACTTAAGCATATAGAGATGGAATTTACGAAAATAAAGTTCAAAGACAAACAAAAAGCATAAAATAAAGAAGTAGGGAGGAAAAAGAGCAAATCTGCGTTGAAGGCTCCTCCACAGCTACTTCTGAATTGGGTTGCCTCCCAAGCAGCGCTTAATGTTTATAGTCTTTCAGCCTAGACTTGTACCTCCATTTAATCCTCAAGAGGTGGAACGTTTTGGAGGGGTACTTCCTCCACTTCGTGTTCCACAAAGGCCTCATAGTAAGGCTTCAAGCGATGGCCATTCACTTTGAACTCGTTACCTGTTTGTTCACTCTTTATCTGCACAGCTCCATGAGAAAACACATTAGTGATAACAAAAGGTCCAATCCAACGAGAACGAAGTTTACCTGGGAAGAGTTTTAGACGAGAATGGAAGAGAAGAACTTTTTGACCCACAACAAAAGTCTTCCTTCGAATCATTTTATCATGGAATGCCTTAGTCTTTTCTTTATAGATGTTGGCACTTTCGAAAGCATCATTCCTAATCTCCTCTAACTCTTGCAACTGCAGCTTCCTATGAAGCCCAGCTTCATCAATATCCATGTTAAACTGCTTCACAGCCCACCAAGCTTTGTGCTCTAACTCCACAGGTAAATGGCAAGGTTTGCCATAGACAATACGATATGGGGACATACCTATGGGAGTCTTGTATGCAGTTCTGTAGGCCCACAAAGCATCCTCCAAGCGGAGGGACCAATCCTTCCTGTTGGGGTTCACAGTCTTTTCCAATATCCCCTTGATCTGACGATTTGAGACCTCAGCCTGCCCACTAGTTTGGGGGTGATAAGGTGTAGAAACCTTATGTGTAACATCATATTTCTTCAACAAGGCCTCAATCGTCCGATTGCAAAAATGGGATCCACCATCACTAATGAGAACTCTAGGCATTCCAAACCTGCTAAAGATGTTAGACTTGATAAAATCTGCAACAACCTTAGAGTCATTAGTTCTAGTGGCCTTTGCTTCCACCCATTTGGAAACATAGTCCACTGCAAGTAAGATATATAGAAACCCAAAAGATGAAGGGAAAGGTCCCATGAAATCTATGCCCCAGACATCAAATATTTCAACAGTTATGATATTGGACAATGGCATTTGATCTCTAGAACTTAGATTTCCGGTTCGTTGGCATCTATCACAAGTTAAACAATATGCATGTGCATCCTTAAATAACGTTGGCCAAAAGAACCCAGACTCTAACACCTTAAAAGCAGTCTTTTTAGACCCAAAGTGACCCCCACATGCTTTAGAATGGCAAAACGAAAGTATGGCATTATGTTCATGTTCAGGCACACATCTCCTAATCAGTTGATCAGAGCAATATTTCCACAAATAAGGTTCATCCCAAACATATTGCTTAACAGTTTTCTTAAGCCTATCTCTATGAGCACGTGACATGGTATCAGGAATCTTCCTAGAAACAATATAGTTCACAATATCAGCATACCATGGTTCACTTACCTGAAGTCCAAAAAGCTGCTCATCTGGAAACGTCTCCACCAGAGGGAGAGGGTCTTCTGCATGTACCAAACGACTCAAGTGGTCAGCTACCACGTTTTCACTACCCTTCTTGTCCTTGATTTCAACGTCAAACTCTTGTAAGAGTAGGATCCATCTGATAAGTCTTGGTTTCGCCTCCTTCTTGGTCATCAAGTACTTCAAAGCTGCATGGTCAGTATAAATAATTACCTTGGTACCAAGTAAGTAGGAACGAAACTTTTCAAGGGCAAAGACAACTGCAAGGAGCTCCTTCTCTGTAGTGGAATAATTCATTTGGGCATCATTTAGAGTCCTTGAGGCGTAATAGATGGCATAGGGTCGTTTGTCCTTCCTTTGCCCCAAAACAGCTCCAACTGCATAGTCAGAGGCATCACACATCAACTCAAAGGGCAAGGACCAATCTGGAGGTAGCATGATGGGGGCTGACGTCAACAACTCCTTAAGCTTGTCAAAAGCAGCTTGACATTCCTTGTCAAAGTGAAAGGGCACATCCTTCTGGAGCAGTTGACATAGAGGTCTCGAAATCTTGGAGAAGTCCTTAATAAACCTCCTATAAAAACCTGCATGGCCAAGGAAAGAACGAATCTCTCTCACAGAAGTGGGAGAGGGTAAGTAACGCACAATGTCAACCTTGGCCTTATCGACCTCTATTCCCCTAGCAGAGACAATATGTCCTAAAACTATTCCTTGCTTAACCATAAAATGGCATTTCTCCCAATTAAGTACAAGGTTAGTTTCCATGCAACGTTTGAGAATTATTTCCAGATTATTAAGACAATCATCAAAATTCTTTCCAAAGACTGAAAAGTCATCCATAAATACCTCTATGATTTTCTCAATATAATCTGAAAAGATACTTACCATACACCTCTGAAAGGTACCTGGAGCGTTGCAAAGGCCAAAGGGCATACGTCTATAGGCAAACGTCCCAAAGGGGCAAGTGAAGGTTGTCTTCTCTTGATCTTCATTGGCTATGGCAATCTGATTGTAGCCTGAGTAGCCATCCAAGAAGCAGTAGTAGTCATGTCCAGCTAGGCGCTCAAGCATCTGATCAATGAATGGAAGAGGAAAGTGATCTTTCCTTGTTGTTGCGTTGAGCTTCCTATAATCAATGCACACTCGGTGACCTGTGACTGTCCTTTGGGGCACCAGTTCGTTCTCAGCATTCTTCACCACAGTTACCCCAGATTTCTTGGGCACAACCTGAACTGGAGAGACCCACTTGGAGTCTGAAATGGGGTAGATCACCCCACAATCTAGGAGTTTGATAACCTCCTTCTTCACAACTTCCATCATTGGAGGGTTGAGACGACGTTGAGCCTCTCTAGTGGGTTTAGACCCCTCCTCTAGAAGTATCCTATGGACGCAAGTTGTAGGGCTAATTCCCTTGATGTCCGCCAATGTCCATCCTATGGCGGTCTTGTGTTGTTTCAGCATCTCCACCAACTTCTCTTCTTGTGGAGTCGTAAGCGCAGAGGACACTATCACTGGTAAGGTCTCCTTGTCTCCTAAGTAGACATACTTCAAATGGTCTGGAAGAGGTTTAAGCTCAAGTTCTGGGGCCTGGACCACTGAAGGTAAAGTCTTGTTAGTAGATAACTGAATGGACAAAGGAGAATTAGACTTACCTACATAAGGGGATGCTTCAAGGAAGGAGACGTTTTCAATTATCTTTCCTTCACAAGTGTCCTTCAATTCCTCCTTTGAGATAATGGCACCACCTTTTGTGTACCCTACTCCTTGTTCGAGGGTTGTGGCTAGGGTATCCTCATTCATGGCCTCAAACATTTTCTGGGCAAGGTCATCCAAAATATCAATAGAATAACAGTCATTTATATCAAGAGGATACCTCATGGCTTCAAAAATGTTGAAGCCAATAACGTCACCATCAAACTCCATGGTGAGAGAACCTGCATACACATCTATCTTTGTCCTAGCTGTCCTTAAGAAAGGACGTCCCAAAAGCAAAGGAGTGGAACTCACAGGGGAGTCCTCCATTTCTAACACATAAAAATCAGCTGGGAAGATAAGATGGTTAACCTGCACAAGCACATCCTCCAACAAACCTCTAGGGTATGCATTGGATCTGTCAGCTAACTGAATGATAACATTATCAGATTTAAGTTCCCCTAGACCTAGGGTTTCATAAACAGAGTAGGGCATAACATTAACAGATGCACCTAGATCTAGCATGGCATTCTTAAATCTGGAGTTACCAATAGTACATGGAATAGTAAAGCTTCCAGGATCCTTACACTTTGGAGGAATCTTCCTCTGAATCAAGGCAGAAACGTTCTCACTTACCTTTACCACCTCCTTTTCACGGTTCACTCTCCTAGTAGTGCAAAGCTCTTTAAGGAACTTGGCATACTTAGGGACTTGCTTGATGGCCTCTAGGAGGGGTAAGTTTACTTGTACCTTCTTGAAAGTTTCCAAGATAGCTTGGTCACTTTCATCCTTCTTGGATTTAGCAAATCTGCGTGGAAAGGGCATGCAAGAAGAAGAAGGGTTAGTGATAACCGAATTGGATAAGTTAGAATTAATACCTTGAATATCCGGTTTGGCCTTTTGTGGTGAGGACGCCTTGACTTCTTCCTTGGACGTTGCAGGGTCCTTTTCAATACCCAACTTTGTGGGTTCATGGTCTTCCTCAATCTCTATGCTTACTTGGGCTTTCTTGGGTGGCTTGGGTTGATCCACAAATGGCCTTCCACTCCTTGTAGTCACAACTGATGCATTCTCCACATTACCCTTAGGATTAGGTATTGTGACACTAGGGAGCTTCCCATTCTCATGAATCTTGCTCATGAAATCCACAACTTGGCCCATCTGCTTCTTGAGTTCTGCAATGTCCTTAGTATGGGTCTGTTGTCCTTGGATCAAAGCCTGAGTAGAGTTTGTCAAGGCTTGTGTAGAAGCAGTCAAGGCTTCCAACGTCTTATCATAATGGGAATTGGAATTCCCAGAGTTCTGTTGAGGAGGAGGCATGTAAGGAGCTTGAGGACGTTGAAAGGTAGGCCCTTGAGGACGTTGAAAGTTACCACCAAGAGGATTCTGAACATTGTCATTGTTGGTCCACTTGAAGTTGGGATGGTCCCTCCATCCTGGGTTATAAGTATTGGAATAAGGGTCATGTCTAGGACGTTGAGGTCCTCCCTGATATCCTCCTTGAAATCCCCCTTGGTATCCTCCAATAGCATTGGCAGATTCCCATCCTCCATTTTCATTGAGTTGAGGGCATTGATCAGTAACATGCCCTTGCATAGAGCATACCCCACAAGCTATGGATGCACTAGGTCCTTTGGAACTTATGACTTGGTTCATGAGCAAGGTGAGCTTATTCAGTTGATCCTCAATGGCATTGTTCCTACCCACTTCATGTACCTTTCGAATGGAGTGCCCTACACCCTCGTATTGTTGACTGTTGAGGGCACGATTCTCAATAAGTTCCTTTCCCTCTGCAGGCGACTTGTCCACAAAAGCTCCTCCAGCTGCAGCATCAAGCATTTGCCTCTCTAAGGGTAAGAGTCCCTCATAGAAGCATGTCAGTAGGGTCTCATCCTTCATCTGATGTTGAGGACATTGAGCAAGTAAGGAATTGAACCTCTCATAATAGGCAGAATAGGATTCATCTGGAGCTTGTTCAATTCCACTAAGCTTCTTCCTGAGTGTGATGACCTTGGAAGCTGGGAAGTATCTTTCCAAGAAGGCCTTCCTCATAGTGTCCCAAGAGGTGATACGTCCAGCAGGAATCTCATATAGCCAATCTTTGGCTCTGTCAGCTAAGGAAAATGGAAATGCTTTCATCCTTAGAATGTTCTCATCTGCTCCTTGTGGTTGCATATTAGAACACACAACCTGAAATGCCCTAAGATGCTTGTTGGCGTCCTCCATAGGAAGCCCATGAAACTTAGGGAGTTGGTGCAATAATCCACTCTTCAGCTCAAACTCTGCATTCCTTCCTGCAGCAGGGGCAGGGTACACAATACCTATAGGGGGTCCTCCCTCAACTGTTGCTGTGGATAGTTCCCTAATGGATGCCATTCTCTCTTCTTGAACTTCTTCAGGTGGTGGTGTAGGTGGTGGTGTAGAGTTAGACGAAATCACAGGTGACGGTGAACGTGAAGGAGGAGATGGGGTAGGTGTAGGTGATGTAGATTCCTCAGAAGGATAGATTCTCTTCCCTTGCTCGTTAAACTTGTACTCTTTGAATTGCAAGGAAGAAGGTCTTCTGTACTCAAGTGTAGGAGGATTTTTCAAACGAGCGAGCCTTTCTTCAATCTCTCGTATGGTAGGGAGTTTAGAGGACTCGGACATTCATGGAATTCCTGAACAACATTAAGATGTACAGAAGTGAGTAACTTACGAAAACAAACAAAATACAAGTTAATATTTTCATACAAAAACGTCACTATTCACAATGCAACAAAAGAGACTTACACTTTGTACAAGTAAGAGAAGTAAAAACAAAACACTTTACATGTGAAGGGTATGTACAAGTATTTTATTACTATTTTTTTTTAGAACTTATAAACATCGTTAATAACTCAATTGATTCCAAGTTGTAAGTCGAGCCCAATAGAAACCACTACTATTGGTGAGCTACGATATAGGGATAGTCGCCTAGACATAAGTCTCTTTCCGTGGTTTCAGAAGGCCAGATAGCCAGATTAAGAGGTAAGTGAGAGGGAGGACTCATTTTGGTGATACTACGGAGGCTACTCCCTCATTGAGGTTTACGCCCCTATTGGCTACTTCCACATTGTGGTTTACGCACAGTCTATAGTATCTCTGAGATCCAATTGAACCCATCACCCAGGGTCTCAACCTAAGACACCATCTGTAATGCCCCTTACTCAGTTTGGAAAGTACTCATGTGTTAGACTGTTCTCCTAATGCTAATAAAGGCCGCCCTCAACCTCATAAGACCTTAGAAGGGTACCAATGAAGGGTTAAGGCCAATATTAACAAAAGGGCCCTTGTCTACTCATACGATTTTACACACTCACAACAATTAAATAATTAACAATATTCATAATTCAATTTTCATTGTTTTCCTCTTCTTTACAAGTAAAATTAGACAAAACTTTCAAACCAAACAAATACAAAACGTCACTATTCACTATTCACAATTTTTTTTTTTTTTTTTTTTTTTTTTTTTTTTTTTTTTTTTTGAATCTTTTATTTACAATTATTTTCAACACTTAGGTACGGGAACAGGGAATCTCGTTGTGCAATGCTACCCTTCCAAGATTATGTTTAATCCAATATACCTTAAGTGCCACAACAATTTCTTACATTTTCTTTTTGTTATAAATACTATTGATATCAAATTTAATTCCAAGCGGTAAATCAAGTGGACGTGCGGCCCAAGTATAATCGTCTAGACACAAAGTCCCTCCTACATCCGTTGGGCAACCTTACTGAAATGGCCAGGTAGGGGAGGGCGAACACAAGAGGTAGGATCCATTTTGGCATAGGCTACTCCCTCATTGAGGTTTACGCCCATTTGTAGCACTTCTGAATCCAGAACCCGTCATGAACGTTGTCCCCAGCCTAGACACCATCTCACATAGGATATTCTTACTAGGATGTAAAAGGTCCTAAGTGTGTTAGACAGTTCAATGAATGTTAATAAAGGCCGCCCTCAACCTTAAGGGACCTGAACTAGGTACCAATAAGGGGTTTAGGCCAATATTAATAAACACGACTTCACCTATTCCTTCTTTAATTTACAACTCACAATTAAACTAGTATTCAACAATATAAATAACAACCTAAATAATTAATTAACTAAGTAATTAACTAACTAAATTTCGTTCAAATATAAACAAGTGCTTTTTCCGAAATTTTTTTTTTTTTCTTTTTTTTTTTTTTTTTTTTACGATAACAATATAAACAAAACAATATATTCACAATATGACAAATGATTTTTCAATCCCCGGCAACGGCGCCAAAAATTGATACGCTATGAGCAAGCGCATAATTTAACCCTGAAATATCGTTAGTAGTATAAGCAAATAGGGATCGTTCTATTCCGGGGATTGAGGGTACACCTGTCATTGTCAAACAATTAAACAATTAAAATTAAAACAAAGTATAATATTTACACACATGCACATTATTTACGAATAAAAAGGGGGTTTTTGATTTTGGGTTTTTTTTTTTGAAAATTAAACTAAGTTAACAAAATAATTAAAATGCTAAAACATAAAAAATATAAATGGAATGCAAGAACAAAGATCAAATCGAAACCCATGATTAAAGTTGATTCAAGTTCATCATTGTTCATCATAGTCATGCAAGAGGAATTGATCATGTGAAACGTTCAAAGCAAACAATTTCCCATATTTTACTTTCAACGCTAATTAATCTAAGTGAAAGCACATAGACTAATCCTATCAAACATGCATTCAAGCCCTAGAAAGCTAGTCAATCATACATGTTTAACGCATTAAGCATCTAGAAAGGCTATCAATTCAAATGTGCAACTTAGTATGAAAAAGTCCACCTAATTGCAATCTTCTTTGATTAAATTCGGTTTTTGTACAAAACCTTTACTACTTATTGATTCAAGAACACAAAACCAAAAAGTTGATTCATGTTCTTAAATTCATAGCACCAATTATATAAAAACCCTAAAAGTTTCGAACCCTTTAAGATTAACATACAAAAGATTTCTATCATGCAAATTTAATCAAACACTCACACATAAGCAACCATAATTCGCAAAGTATGAATCTGAAAATTAACTATTAATCATAAAATTTCAGAAAACAATACTTGTTCAAACATATGTGTCAACTAAGGCATAACCAACGAAAATACAAACAAAGTTACAAGGAAGAATCGAATTACACCAAGAGATGGAGATGGTGATGAACGAAAAGGTGATGTGATCTCTTGAATTTCGAAAGCAATCTTCAAGGTGGAGGATGGATGGTGTTCACGGCTTGTCTTCTTCTTCCTTGGCCTTGCTTGCACTTCGTGGTTGCCTTAGAGGATGGAGAAGAGCACGGCTAGGCTAGAGAGCTTTTCTGAATTTTTTCTAAAGTTGTAAAACACAAAGGAAAGGAACCCTTGACGTTGAGAATGTGTGAGAATATATAGTGGACGCCTCCTTGCTTTCCAAGCCGTGTAAACCTCTAAATATCCCAAGGAATTAATCTGAAAATGCCACATAATTTCCTCCAATAATAGCTTGCCAAATAAGCCCTATGACATGGTTCAACCAATCACAAAACTCCATTTTAATTCCCTAATATTTTTGGCCGAAATATATAAAGATATATTCTGATTTTGTAGTTCAATTTCGGCCAAACTTCCTTAGAGAATATAGGGAACGAACCTAGACTCCTTTTTGGCCGTTTCTTGGTCTCCACACTTTGGCTTTCCTTAAAACTCTCCCCTAGAATCTCTCCTTGCCGAATTCTCTAGGGTTTCTTCATGAATATCACGGCAATTCCTTCTTTTCCTCTTGGCTTGGACGGCAAAAGATCTTCTAGGGTTTATCTCTTGATGTATTTCCATAAAAATAGCCCTAGAAAATCTCCCTAGAATATCTCCTTTTAATTTCTGATTTTTGGACGCCAACTCCTTGTTTCTCTCTTCATTTTGGACGGCAAAACTCTCCTAGGGTTTCTTCATGCGTCACAAACCCTAATCTCTTGGGCCATGATGGGCCATGATCCATTTTGCCGAAAATTCAAAGTGCTCTTGGGCTTCGTTGCTTCATCTTCAAGCCTTCTTATTTTCCAACGCAAAACACTTCATTTTCTTCATTTCTTTTCATAGTTGCGTTGGAAACTTCATTGGTAAGCTCTCCTCCATTTCGCAGGGTTTCCTGGTTGCACTAGGAAAGCTTGTTTCTTCATTTCTGCTCAAATGTGTGGACCGTTATCTCTCATATTTGTTCGTCTTGATGTTCGCAGGCTCCTCTTTCCATTCGTGCGTTCATTTCCACTTTTTAGCTCGGAGGTCCTGAAAATAGAAACTAGTATGAGAAATAGAAACTTTCCTAATTTGAAAAATAGAAACTTACTAAAAATGAAAAATAGAAAGTTACTAAAAATGAAAAATAGAAACTTGCCAGAAATGAGAAATGAAAACTACAAGAATAGAAACTTTCTAAAAATGGAAAATAGAAACTAAGAAAAATGGAAACTTTCTACAAATAGGAACTTTCCCAATCAAAGAATGGAAACTTTCCTAAACAGAGTTTTACTAAGGAAATGACGCAAGAAATGTAAGGAAATGCAGTTAAAACGTCGCATTAAAATGCTCCTATCAAATTCCCCCACACTTAGCTTTTGCTAGTCCCTTAGCAAAATCAAACAAAGACACACACTAAGACTCAACGAAAATTAAAGACTCAAACAAACAAAGACTCTATTGCCCTTCAACTTTTTGTCTCAGCAATCTCTTACTTTCACCACACCAAGATTAGCACTTCACCAAGAATCAATGTTTAGGCATTCGAGAATTAATTAAAACATATAATCCACACATACACAAGTAGGACTTGGTTGTAACAATGGTGATGGGTTTAAGCTTAGCATGCTTCAGACAAGTATGATTCAAATCTCACAAGTATATCCCTCTTTCTTTTCTCAGATCATGGCAATGCTTAAAAGCTTATTCACTCAAGTATATGTGAAAGATAAACAAGTGTATCACATATAAAGAAACGAAAGCACATAAATATTCTTTTAAAGATCTCATGAAGGATATCAACTACTTGCACGAATGGACTGCCATAGGTTCAACTCTTGTAACTCATCTCCACATCAAGGGCTGTCCCATCTTAAGGATCAAGAAGGTCCTCTCTCTCAAGGATTGTAATGGGGCTCAGGCTCAAGGTTTAAAGAAACGAAAGGTAAGGATTTATCAAAGTGTCCTAAAAACCTAGTAGAGCTCATATGAATGTAGAGATCTCGAAATTCCACCAAGGCATTGCAAAAACGTCACTTCCCCATATAGGTCACATAAAAGGGCCAAATGTCTTCATGTTGGGCCCAATCTTCAATGTAAACTTCCCTTGACCCTAGTGAAATGGACAAAGGCCAAATTTTTCTGTAGTGGGCCTTCAATTTAAAGTAAACTCCGAAATCACTAAGTATGGGGGACTAAAATCCATAAACATTTCTTTCTTTTTATTTCTTTTTAGCCGTATATATTTTTTCTTTCTTTTCATTTTTTTTTTTTTTTTTTTACGGCTTTCTCATATTTTTTTCTTTTCATGGACAAGTCTACCCCCACACTTGAACTTTCACCTCTTCTCAATCTTCATCTTTAACACCAAACCCATGTAATATGTCTCAAAAGTTAGCTCTACTAAGTTCTTAGAACAAAGGGTAGAGTTGTAACTATACTAAGCTTCATGGTTAAGGATTTTAAAGTGATGAACGAAAAGGCTTAATGTAGGCTCAAAGGGGCTTATCTAGGGGGGTCCCACGACGGGCACAAATAGGGACACAAGTTTATATGGCAATGGTGGTAATTCCTAGAGAACCTCTATCCCTTCCAGAATCAGGGCCATGTATTGATATTACGTCTCAACAAGCACAAGAGCGAATTCTAGCATCTCTAGTCCATTAAACTTAATCTATGGCAAGCAGTCAATCAAGATGAAAGAATAATGAGATCATCAAAACATCGCCAAGAAATTAAGAATATATTTTCATTTTCACTCCAAGAAAAAGGAACATGGCTCAAATATCTCACATGGGTTTTATGAATCAAAACTCATCCTAACATGCTCATATTCTGTACCAAGGTCACGAGATCCATATCCACTACACATGCATACATTTTTCATATATCTCAATTAACCAAAGAATACCATGTTAAAAATCATCTCAATGTTGTGATCCTCTTTTAGTCATGATTTCAGAGATATAGAATCATCCTAGACAGTTGAAAGGGCATCCTATAGACTCAAAACAAAAACAAAAGCAACGAAATTTTTTTTTATTTTTATGACATTTTTCGATTTTTTTGTATTTTTCAATATATATGACTCAAAATAAAAGACAAAAATGTAAATCCCTTCCCCCACACTTAAATATTGCATTGTCCTCAATGTAAGCAATTATAAGCATGCAATGAAACACTTAAGCATATAGAGATGGAATTTACGAAAATAAAGTTCAAAGACAAACAAAAAGCATAAAATAAAGAAGTAGGGAGGAAAAAGAGCAAATCTGCGTTGAAGGCTCCTCCACAGCTACTTCTGAATTGGGTTGCCTCCCAAGCAGCGCTTAATGTTTATAGTCTTTCAGCCTAGACTTGTACCTCCATTTAATCCTCAAGAGGTGGAACGTTTTGGAGGGGTACTTCCTCCACTTCGTGTTCCACAAAGGCCTCATAGTAAGGCTTCAAGCGATGGCCATTCACTTTGAACTCGTTACCTGTTTGTTCACTCTTTATCTGCACAGCTCCATGAGAAAACACATTAGTGATAACAAAAGGTCCAATCCAACGAGAACGAAGTTTACCTGGGAAGAGTTTTAGACGAGAATGGAAGAGAAGAACTTTTTGACCCACAACAAAAGTCTTCCTTCGAATCATTTTATCATGGAATGCCTTAGTCTTTTCTTTATAGATGTTGGCACTTTCGAAAGCATCATTCCTAATCTCCTCTAACTCTTGCAACTGCAGCTTCCTATGAAGCCCAGCTTCATCAATATCCATGTTAAACTGCTTCACAGCCCACCAAGCTTTGTGCTCTAACTCCACAGGTAAATGGCAAGGTTTGCCATAGACAATACGATATGGGGACATACCTATGGGAGTCTTGTATGCAGTTCTGTAGGCCCACAAAGCATCCTCCAAGCGGAGGGACCAATCCTTCCTGTTGGGGTTCACAGTCTTTTCCAATATCCCCTTGATCTGACGATTTGAGACCTCAGCCTGCCCACTAGTTTGGGGGTGATAAGGTGTAGAAACCTTATGTGTAACATCATATTTCTTCAACAAGGCCTCAATCGTCCGATTGCAAAAATGGGATCCACCATCACTAATGAGAACTCTAGGCATTCCAAACCTGCTAAAGATGTTAGACTTGATAAAATCTGCAACAACCTTAGAGTCATTAGTTCTAGTGGCCTTTGCTTCCACCCATTTGGAAACATAGTCCACTGCAAGTAAGATATATAGAAACCCAAAAGATGAAGGGAAAGGTCCCATGAAATCTATGCCCCAGACATCAAATATTTCAACAGTTATGATATTGGACAATGGCATTTGATCTCTAGAACTTAGATTTCCGGTTCGTTGGCATCTATCACAAGTTAAACAATATGCATGTGCATCCTTAAATAACGTTGGCCAAAAGAACCCAGACTCTAACACCTTAAAAGCAGTCTTTTTAGACCCAAAGTGACCCCCACATGCTTTAGAATGGCAAAACGAAAGTATGGCATTATGTTCATGTTCAGGCACACATCTCCTAATCAGTTGATCAGAGCAATATTTCCACAAATAAGGTTCATCCCAAACATATTGCTTAACAGTTTTCTTAAGCCTATCTCTATGAGCACGTGACATGGTATCAGGAATCTTCCTAGAAACAATATAGTTCACAATATCAGCATACCATGGTTCACTTACCTGAAGTCCAAAAAGCTGCTCATCTGGAAACGTCTCCACCAGAGGGAGAGGGTCTTCTGCATGTACCAAACGACTCAAGTGGTCAGCTACCACGTTTTCACTACCCTTCTTGTCCTTGATTTCAACGTCAAACTCTTGTAAGAGTAGGATCCATCTGATAAGTCTTGGTTTCGCCTCCTTCTTGGTCATCAAGTACTTCAAAGCTGCATGGTCAGTATAAATAATTACCTTGGTACCAAGTAAGTAGGAACGAAACTTTTCAAGGGCAAAGACAACTGCAAGGAGCTCCTTCTCTGTAGTGGAATAATTCATTTGGGCATCATTTAGAGTCCTTGAGGCGTAATAGATGGCATAGGGTCGTTTGTCCTTCCTTTGCCCCAAAACAGCTCCAACTGCATAGTCAGAGGCATCACACATCAACTCAAAGGGCAAGGACCAATCTGGAGGTAGCATGATGGGGGCTGACGTCAACAACTCCTTAAGCTTGTCAAAAGCAGCTTGACATTCCTTGTCAAAGTGAAAGGGCACATCCTTCTGGAGCAGTTGACATAGAGGTCTCGAAATCTTGGAGAAGTCCTTAATAAACCTCCTATAAAAACCTGCATGGCCAAGGAAAGAACGAATCTCTCTCACAGAAGTGGGAGAGGGTAAGTAACGCACAATGTCAACCTTGGCCTTATCGACCTCTATTCCCCTAGCAGAGACAATATGTCCTAAAACTATTCCTTGCTTAACCATAAAATGGCATTTCTCCCAATTAAGTACAAGGTTAGTTTCCATGCAACGTTTGAGAATTATTTCCAGATTATTAAGACAATCATCAAAATTCTTTCCAAAGACTGAAAAGTCATCCATAAATACCTCTATGATTTTCTCAATATAATCTGAAAAGATACTTACCATACACCTCTGAAAGGTACCTGGAGCGTTGCAAAGGCCAAAGGGCATACGTCTATAGGCAAACGTCCCAAAGGGGCAAGTGAAGGTTGTCTTCTCTTGATCTTCATTGGCTATGGCAATCTGATTGTAGCCTGAGTAGCCATCCAAGAAGCAGTAGTAGTCATGTCCAGCTAGGCGCTCAAGCATCTGATCAATGAATGGAAGAGGAAAGTGATCTTTCCTTGTTGTTGCGTTGAGCTTCCTATAATCAATGCACACTCGGTGACCTGTGACTGTCCTTTGGGGCACCAGTTCGTTCTCAGCATTCTTCACCACAGTTACCCCAGATTTCTTGGGCACAACCTGAACTGGAGAGACCCACTTGGAGTCTGAAATGGGGTAGATCACCCCACAATCTAGGAGTTTGATAACCTCCTTCTTCACAACTTCCATCATTGGAGGGTTGAGACGACGTTGAGCCTCTCTAGTGGGTTTAGACCCCTCCTCTAGAAGTATCCTATGGACGCAAGTTGTAGGGCTAATTCCCTTGATGTCCGCCAATGTCCATCCTATGGCGGTCTTGTGTTGTTTCAGCATCTCCACCAACTTCTCTTCTTGTGGAGTCGTAAGCGCAGAGGACACTATCACTGGTAAGGTCTCCTTGTCTCCTAAGTAGACATACTTCAAATGGTCTGGAAGAGGTTTAAGCTCAAGTTCTGGGGCCTGGACCACTGAAGGTAAAGTCTTGTTAGTAGATAACTGAATGGACAAAGGAGAATTAGACTTACCTACATAAGGGGATGCTTCAAGGAAGGAGACGTTTTCAATTATCTTTCCTTCACAAGTGTCCTTCAATTCCTCCTTTGAGATAATGGCACCACCTTTTGTGTACCCTACTCCTTGTTCGAGGGTTGTGGCTAGGGTATCCTCATTCATGGCCTCAAACATTTTCTGGGCAAGGTCATCCAAAATATCAATAGAATAACAGTCATTTATATCAAGAGGATACCTCATGGCTTCAAAAATGTTGAAGCCAATAACGTCACCATCAAACTCCATGGTGAGAGAACCTGCATACACATCTATCTTTGTCCTAGCTGTCCTTAAGAAAGGACGTCCCAAAAGCAAAGGAGTGGAACTCACAGGGGAGTCCTCCATTTCTAACACATAAAAATCAGCTGGGAAGATAAGATGGTTAACCTGCACAAGCACATCCTCCAACAAACCTCTAGGGTATGCATTGGATCTGTCAGCTAACTGAATGATAACATTATCAGATTTAAGTTCCCCTAGACCTAGGGTTTCATAAACAGAGTAGGGCATAACATTAACAGATGCACCTAGATCTAGCATGGCATTCTTAAATCTGGAGTTACCAATAGTACATGGAATAGTAAAGCTTCCAGGATCCTTACACTTTGGAGGAATCTTCCTCTGAATCAAGGCAGAAACGTTCTCACTTACCTTTACCACCTCCTTTTCACGGTTCACTCTCCTAGTAGTGCAAAGCTCTTTAAGGAACTTGGCATACTTAGGGACTTGCTTGATGGCCTCTAGGAGGGGTAAGTTTACTTGTACCTTCTTGAAAGTTTCCAAGATAGCTTGGTCACTTTCATCCTTCTTGGATTTAGCAAATCTGCGTGGAAAGGGCATGCAAGAAGAAGAAGGGTTAGTGATAACCGAATTGGATAAGTTAGAATTAATACCTTGAATATCCGGTTTGGCCTTTTGTGGTGAGGACGCCTTGACTTCTTCCTTGGACGTTGCAGGGTCCTTTTCAATACCCAACTTTGTGGGTTCATGGTCTTCCTCAATCTCTATGCTTACTTGGGCTTTCTTGGGTGGCTTGGGTTGATCCACAAATGGCCTTCCACTCCTTGTAGTCACAACTGATGCATTCTCCACATTACCCTTAGGATTAGGTATTGTGACACTAGGGAGCTTCCCATTCTCATGAATCTTGCTCATGAAATCCACAACTTGGCCCATCTGCTTCTTGAGTTCTGCAATGTCCTTAGTATGGGTCTGTTGTCCTTGGATCAAAGCCTGAGTAGAGTTTGTCAAGGCTTGTGTAGAAGCAGTCAAGGCTTCCAACGTCTTATCATAATGGGAATTGGAATTCCCAGAGTTCTGTTGAGGAGGAGGCATGTAAGGAGCTTGAGGACGTTGAAAGGTAGGCCCTTGAGGACGTTGAAAGTTACCACCAAGAGGATTCTGAACATTGTCATTGTTGGTCCACTTGAAGTTGGGATGGTCCCTCCATCCTGGGTTATAAGTATTGGAATAAGGGTCATGTCTAGGACGTTGAGGTCCTCCCTGATATCCTCCTTGAAATCCCCCTTGGTATCCTCCAATAGCATTGGCAGATTCCCATCCTCCATTTTCATTGAGTTGAGGGCATTGATCAGTAACATGCCCTTGCATAGAGCATACCCCACAAGCTATGGATGCACTAGGTCCTTTGGAACTTATGACTTGGTTCATGAGCAAGGTGAGCTTATTCAGTTGATCCTCAATGGCATTGTTCCTACCCACTTCATGTACCTTTCGAATGGAGTGCCCTACACCCTCGTATTGTTGACTGTTGAGGGCACGATTCTCAATAAGTTCCTTTCCCTCTGCAGGCGACTTGTCCACAAAAGCTCCTCCAGCTGCAGCATCAAGCATTTGCCTCTCTAAGGGTAAGAGTCCCTCATAGAAGCATGTCAGTAGGGTCTCATCCTTCATCTGATGTTGAGGACATTGAGCAAGTAAGGAATTGAACCTCTCATAATAGGCAGAATAGGATTCATCTGGAGCTTGTTCAATTCCACTAAGCTTCTTCCTGAGTGTGATGACCTTGGAAGCTGGGAAGTATCTTTCCAAGAAGGCCTTCCTCATAGTGTCCCAAGAGGTGATACGTCCAGCAGGAATCTCATATAGCCAATCTTTGGCTCTGTCAGCTAAGGAAAATGGAAATGCTTTCATCCTTAGAATGTTCTCATCTGCTCCTTGTGGTTGCATATTAGAACACACAACCTGAAATGCCCTAAGATGCTTGTTGGCGTCCTCCATAGGAAGCCCATGAAACTTAGGGAGTTGGTGCAATAATCCACTCTTCAGCTCAAACTCTGCATTCCTTCCTGCAGCAGGGGCAGGGTACACAATACCTATAGGGGGTCCTCCCTCAACTGTTGCTGTGGATAGTTCCCTAATGGATGCCATTCTCTCTTCTTGAACTTCTTCAGGTGGTGGTGTAGGTGGTGGTGTAGAGTTAGACGAAATCACAGGTGACGGTGAACGTGAAGGAGGAGATGGGGTAGGTGTAGGTGATGTAGATTCCTCAGAAGGATAGATTCTCTTCCCTTGCTCGTTAAACTTGTACTCTTTGAATTGCAAGGAAGAAGGTCTTCTGTACTCAAGTGTAGGAGGATTTTTCAAACGAGCGAGCCTTTCTTCAATCTCTCGTATGGTAGGGAGTTTAGAGGACTCGGACATTCATGGAATTCCTGAACAACATTAAGATGTACAGAAGTGAGTAACTTACGAAAACAAACAAAATACAAGTTAATATTTTCATACAAAAACGTCACTATTCACAATGCAACAAAAGAGACTTACACTTTGTACAAGTAAGAGAAGTAAAAACAAAACACTTTACATGTGAAGGGTATGTACAAGTATTTTATTACTATTTTTTTTTTAGAACTTATAAACATCGTTAATAACTCAATTGATTCCAAGTTGTAAGTCGAGCCCAATAGAAACCACTACTATTGGTGAGCTACGATATAGGGATAGTCGCCTAGACATAAGTCTCTTTCCGTGGTTTCAGAAGGCCAGATAGCCAGATTAAGAGGTAAGTGAGAGGGAGGACTCATTTTGGTGATACTACGGAGGCTACTCCCTCATTGAGGTTTACGCCCCTATTGGCTACTTCCACATTGTGGTTTACGCACAGTCTATAGTATCTCTGAGATCCAATTGAACCCATCACCCAGGGTCTCAACCTAAGACACCATCTGTAATGCCCCTTACTCAGTTTGGAAAGTACTCATGTGTTAGACTGTTCTCCTAATGCTAATAAAGGCCGCCCTCAACCTCATAAGACCTTAGAAGGGTACCAATGAAGGGTTAAGGCCAATATTAACAAAAGGGCCCTTGTCTACTCATACGATTTTACACACTCACAACAATTAAATAATTAACAATATTCATAATTCAATTTTCATTGTTTTCCTCTTCTTTACAAGTAAAATTAGACAAAACTTTCAAACCAAACAAATACAAAACGTCACTATTCACTATTCACAATTTTTTTTTTTTTTTTTTTTTTTGAATCTTTTATTTACAATTATTTTCAACACTTAGGTACGGGAACAGGGAATCTCGTTGTGCAATGGGGCTGAAACAGCTACCCTTCCAAGATTATGTTTAATCCAATATACCTTAAGTGCCACAACAATTTCTTACATTTTCTTTTTGTTATAAATACTATTGATATCAAATTTAATTCCAAGCGGTAAATCAAGTGGACGTGCGGCCCAAGTATAATCGTCTAGACACAAAGTCCCTCCTACATCCGTTGGGCAACCTTACTGAAATGGCCAGGTAGGGGAGGGCGAACACAAGAGGTAGGATCCATTTTGGCATAGGCTACTCCCTCATTGAGGTTTACGCCCATTTGTAGCACTTCTGAATCCAGAACCCGTCATGAACGTTGTCCCCAGCCTAGACACCATCTCACATAGGATATTCTTACTAGGATGTAAAAGGTCCTAAGTGTGTTAGACAGTTCAATGAATGTTAATAAAGGCCGCCCTCAACCTTAAGGGACCTGAACTAGGTACCAATAAGGGGTTTAGGCCAATATTAATAAACACGACTTCACCTATTCCTTCTTTAATTTACAACTCACAATTAAACTAGTATTCAACAATATAAATAACAACCTAAATAATTAATTAACTAAGTAATTAACTAACTAAATTTCGTTCAAATATAAACAAGTGCTTTTTCCGAAATTTTTTTTTTTTTCTTTTTTTTTTTTTTTTTTTTACGATAACAATATAAACAAAACAATATATTCACAATATGACAAATGATTTTTCAATCCCCGGCAACGGCGCCAAAAATTGATACGCTATGAGCAAGCGCATAATTTAACCCTGAAATATCGTTAGTAGTATAAGCAAATAGGGATCGTTCTATTCCGGGGATTGAGGGTACACCTGTCATTGTCAAACAATTAAACAATTAAAATTAAAACAAAGTATAATATTTACACACATGCACATTATTTACGAATAAAAAGGGGGTTTTTGATTTTGGGTTTTTTTTTTTGAAAATTAAACTAAGTTAACAAAATAATTAAAATGCTAAAACATAAAAAATATAAATGGAATGCAAGAACAAAGATCAAATCGAAACCCATGATTAAAGTTGATTCAAGTTCATCATTGTTCATCATAGTCATGCAAGAGGAATTGATCATGTGAAACGTTCAAAGCAAACAATTTCCCATATTTTACTTTCAACGCTAATTAATCTAAGTGAAAGCACATAGACTAATCCTATCAAACATGCATTCAAGCCCTAGAAAGCTAGTCAATCATACATGTTTAACGCATTAAGCATCTAGAAAGGCTATCAATTCAAATGTGCAACTTAGTATGAAAAAGTCCACCTAATTGCAATCTTCTTTGATTAAATTCGGTTTTTGTACAAAACCTTTACTACTTATTGATTCAAGAACACAAAACCAAAAAGTTGATTCATGTTCTTAAATTCGTAGCACCAATTATATAAAAACCCTAAAAGTTTCGAACCCTTTAAGATTAACATACAAAAGATTTCTATCATGCAAATTTAATCAAACACTCACACATAAGCAACCATAATTCGCAAAGTATGAATCTGAAAATTAACTATTAATCATAAAATTTCAGAAAACAATACTTGTTCAAACATATGTGTCAACTAAGGCATAACCAACGAAAATACAAACAAAGTTACAAGGAAGAATCGAATTACACCAAGAGATGGAGATGGTGATGAACGAAAAGGTGATGTGATCTCTTGAATTTCGAAAGCAATCTTCAAGGTGGAGGATGGATGGTGTTCACGGCTTGTCTTCTTCTTCCTTGGCCTTGCTTGCACTTCGTGGTTGCCTTAGAGGATGGAGAAGAGCACGGCTAGGCTAGAGAGCTTTTCTGAATTTTTTCTAAAGTTGTAAAACACAAAGGAAAGGAACCCTTGACGTTGAGAATGTGTGAGAATATATAGTGGACGCCTCCTTGCTTTCCAAGCCGTGTAAACCTCTAAATATCCCAAGGAATTAATCTGAAAATGCCACATAATTTCCTCCAATAATAGCTTGCCAAATAAGCCCTATGACATGGTTCAACCAATCACAAAACTCCATTTTAATTCCCTAATATTTTTGGCCGAAATATATAAAGATATATTCTGATTTTGTAGTTCAATTTCGGCCAAACTTCCTTAGAGAATATAGGGAACGAACCTAGACTCCTTTTTGGCCGTTTCTTGGTCTCCACACTTTGGCTTTCCTTAAAACTCTCCCCTAGAATCTCTCCTTGCCGAATTCTCTAGGGTTTCTTCATGAATATCACGGCAATTCCTTCTTTTCCTCTTGGCTTGGACGGCAAAAGATCTTCTAGGGTTTATCTCTTGATGTATTTCCATAAAAATAGCCCTAGAAAATCTCCCTAGAATATCTCCTTTTAATTTCTGATTTTTGGACGCCAACTCCTTGTTTCTCTCTTCATTTTGGACGGCAAAACTCTCCTAGGGTTTCTTCATGCGTCACAAACCCTAATCTCTTGGGCCATGATGGGCCATGATCCATTTTGCCGAAAATTCAAAGTGCTCTTGGGCTTCGTTGCTTCATCTTCAAGCCTTCTTATTTTCCAACGCAAAACACTTCATTTTCTTCATTTCTTTTCATAGTTGCGTTGGAAACTTCATTGGTAAGCTCTCCTCCATTTCGCAGGGTTTCCTGGTTGCACTAGGAAAGCTTGTTTCTTCATTTCTGCTCAAATGTGTGGACCGTTATCTCTCATATTTGTTCGTCTTGATGTTCGCAGGCTCCTCTTTCCATTCGTGCGTTCATTTCCACTTTTTAGCTCGGAGGTCCTGAAAATAGAAACTAGTATGAGAAATAGAAACTTTCCTAATTTGAAAAATAGAAACTTACTAAAAATGAAAAATAGAAAGTTACTAAAAATGAAAAATAGAAACTTGCCAGAAATGAGAAATGAAAACTACAAGAATAGAAACTTTCTAAAAATGGAAAATAGAAACTAAGAAAAATGGAAACTTTCTACAAATAGGAACTTTCCCAATCAAAGAATGGAAACTTTCCTAAACAGAGTTTTACTAAGGAAATGACGCAAGAAATGTAAGGAAATGCAGTTAAAACGTCGCATTAAAATGCTCCTATCAGAACCCCTAATAGCCACTACAACAGAGAAAGTCAAGAACTTCTTGTGGAGAAATATCTATTGTCGATTTGGAGTCCTGGATACTATTGTCAAGGACAAGGGGGCATAATTCGATAACGACGAACTATGGGCATACACCGAGAACATGGGCACTAAGATCCTGTATGCCTCGCTGGCACATCCACAAACAAATGGCCAGGTCAAGGCTGTCAACAAAATAATCAAGGATATTCTAAAGAATAAATTGGAGGACGCCAGGGGCCTTTGCGCCTCCAAGCTCCGGAGACATTATGAGCCATCAGGACAACGACAACAGAGGCCATCGGTGAGACACCTTTCTTCATGGCTTTCGGCACAGAGGCAGTCCTCCCCATTGAGACAAACATACCTAGCAGAATAATCGAGCATTTCGATGAGGGTACTAATGCTGAGGGCCTCTAACTGGACACAGACTTACTGGAGGAGCTCCGAGACGTAGCTCACATGTGCAACCTGGCAAACAAGAGAAGAATAGCTCGATATATGATGCTAAAGTCTAGTGCCGTACGCTAAAACTGGGGGACTGGGTTATGAAACAAGTGTACTCGAAACCACGGGGACTGAACCCTTCCTGGGTAGGTCCCTATGAGATCATCGAGGAAGTTAGTCCAGCCACTTTCTACATCGGGGACATGGATAAGATCAGGTCCCACCACCCATGGAACACTTAACGTTTAAGATACTATTACAAGTAGCTCCCGGAGCATCTTATCCTAGCTTTTTGATCATCTAAGCTATGGCAAGCTACTCATTGGGTACTTATTTTGTATCAGCCATCATGTCGTACTTAAATGGAAAAAGGAATTATTCAGACCATTGCTTACATTTAACTTAGCGACTGGGCACCTCGGATACCATTGGCTACAATGTTAACTACTTTATTCCAACATTAAGTATTTAAACATAAAAAGATGAAACAAGGCACAAATGGAAACAATTTTAATCTCTTTCTACATTTCCATTTAAGTAACAAAAAATCATGGAACCATCACCAAAAGCTTGGACTCCCAAGCAAAGGAAATAATAGAAGGGAGTACCCCAATACCGGCTCAAGGCCATTAATTGTTCAAAATATGAGTAAACACTAACTAAAAAAACCCTACTCCTGGGCCTCGGTGTGGCTCCCGAAGGCATCACCTTTGCCTTTAGCTACCTCAGCTTCCTAATGCCTTTTCTTCTTCTCCAAGAGTCCCCGCTTGAACTTTTCTTCGTCCATGTACCCGGCGGCCACCCACTCCAGTACTTAAGGATCATCGACTTGTCTTGGGCAGCTACGAGCATGTTGACCAACTCTTGGGAGCCTTTGTACTCATAGGCTGCCTCCCGACACACCTCGGGAACATGGCCTTCCAGGTACTCAACCTTGGCTCTCCAGGAGATGGCCCTCTCCTCTACATCCCAGAGAGATTCTAGCTCATTCTTCAGCCCATCGACCATGCCTTCCAACTCTGGGATTCACTTCTCTGTCTCCTCTAGCTCGTTCACTTTCAAGGTCAAGGAGTTAACCTTCTGCCTCAGGGAGTCCTGCTCTTTCTCCAACTTGCCTTTCTCCTCAGCAGATACTTCACCTGCGCCCCGACAAGTTGCTCACCTCCTCTTTCAGCTGCCTGTCCTCCTCACTGGCATCGATTGTATAGACATTAAACAAGGCCTGTGAAACTATCATGAGTAAGAGGCAAACAAACTAGCAATGAACTTATGAAATGAGCAAGTATGAAGATTTACCTGCATCATCGACTCCCCGGCCAACCGATGGTTTTCCTGGGGGGTGTTGTCTTTGGCCCGTACCCGGTCTAAATCAATATCCTTTAAGTCCCCGAGCATAGAGCGCACGAACTTTTCATCTGCAACCCTGTACTCGCTCAACAGCTGCTTAATTGTTTCTTGGGCATAAGGGGGACAACAGGAGACAACATGCTTAGCGAGGGGGACGGCTCCTGGATCACTTAGCTCTTTCGCGGTTTCTTCACACCTGTGCCCATAACATCTCTGCCAGTATACGTCACCTCTTCCTTGTCCCTGCACCAGTGACGATAGCGGTGCTGCCTTTTCCTTTTGTCCCCAGGGAGGAGGCCCTCTCTACTTTCCAAGGACCCATTCGAGCGGGAAACCTGTGACCCCGTCGCCTTAGCCTTCCCTTTCTCCGGGGCCACAATTGTAACAACCGTACTTGCTGGGGCATCCTCTTTCCTGATGATCGGAGCATCAGGGTCTGGGTCCCCAAATCCTTCGTCCGGTATCTCCAATAGCAGCTCTTCAATGGATCGCCCAGTCTTCTTGTTGACCAGATCAACATCAATGTGAAGGGAGTCTTCCCCTTGGTTGTTCAGCATATCCATCAACTTGACGTCTTCCATTCTGTCCTCAGGTTTTCCCTTTCAAGGTTTCTTCTTCGGTACTTTCACTGCAAAGAGATCAATGTTAGGGGATCCACCAAAAAAAAAAAAAAAAAAATTTTATTTTTATTTTTGGAATCCATGCATGCCCATCTCACCGGGTACTCTTCCCATCCCCAGTCTATCAAGTATGAAGTACCGGATGAACATATAAGGGCTTCTTTCTTCTGGGTCGACGTTCCATGCAGCATACACTCTTGCTATTCGTTTTCTCTCAACTTCAGATAGCGTGTAAGCCTGATCCCCGATGGCTTGAAACGTTCCCGTTAAGCGCCACTTACTGTTCTTTATCTGCCACTGGCCTCTAGCAAGGAACACCTTATTCCTCCACTTCTTACTCTGGGAGCTGGGCAAGTCAGTAACCAAGGGATCATAGTCTCGGGCTGTAAAAGTCATGGTACCTTGGCCCATGTCGCAGAGATCCCACGTCGCTATCATACTTAAGATCTGCCTCCACGCATTTGGTGTCAACTGCCCCGGCGACAAGTTCAGCATCCTGAGTAGGTATTGCAGGCACCGGGGTAGCGGTAGCGACAACCCTTGATAAAATTATTTCTCGTGGAGCGCGACCCATCCGGGGGGAGGGTTGGAGGCCATCTTACCGTGATGTAGGGGTCTTAGCTTCACCTGATCAGGTATTCCCCATCTCCGCCTCATCAAATTGATCTCCTTCATCGTCATGCTCCTACCGGGTTCATCACAGACGGTCCTGTCTACCAACGTGTATCTTGGCTTAGGTTTCCCCTCTGGTATAGCAACCGTCACCTCCATATCTCCAGAATCCGAACTTCCCTCACTCTCTGAGCCACTACTACTTCCGGTACTGACTGACATCATCCCTGTAGAAGACGCCGTATCCTCAGCCCTAGATCTATGCAACGGTCCTTTCTAGGTACCGGTCTATATCTACCTCAACTTTCCTTGCAGAGGCTTAATGAGAAGATCTCGCACCCCCAGCCTCGGTGTTTGTTCCTAATTCCATTATAGCCTACAAACAAAATTTCGTTGAATTATGCACCGTTATCTGGAGTCAGAAACAAAGGGCATAGGAGTCAGCCTAAGTATTTGGATCTAGGGCTTTAGTGAAGTTCGGATCACTCCCCACTTCAACTTTAAACCCAGAAAACCCAGAAACGCTAGAAAATTTCGCTATCGCATAATGCAAAAACAACAAACACAACAAAACCAGAACCTAAACCCAGAAACATGGAACATGTACAAGAGTTCAACAAGGAGTACAGGCAGAAACACATACCTAACAAGCGCTCTTCAATGATTGCGCCTCCTTTCGCACACCAACTCTCCAACTCCTGCCACGACACACTCGTTAGACACAAACCACGAGTTTATAGAGAAACGAAGGCAAGAGCGACTGAAACGAAAGCAAGAGAAAAGACAAAGAAAACTGTTCTCTTTCCCTCTTAAATTCAAGGGTAGACATATATATCATAACCATCGAAGGCTAAACGCCCCCAACTGTCAGATATCCCACACGCTCTTTCCACTTCCCTCACACGCAACCGTCAAACAATTGAAAAGTCAAGCATTTATTATCTTCTCGGGAACCCACGCGACAGGTAGCTTGCATGCATAAGTGTTTATCTCATTGGGTACTAGGGCATCAAGTCCTAATAACATCCCATCAGGTGCAAGAGGCTCAAGCCCTCATTTTACCCAATTTGGTACAAGAGGCTCAAGCCCTCACTCTACTCCATCGGGTACAAGAGGCTCAAGCCCTCACTCTACCCCATCGGGTACAAGAGGCTCAAGCCCTCCCTTATTTTACCTAATCGGGTACAAGAGGCTCAAGCCTTATTTTACCTAATCGGGTACAAGAGGCTCAAGCCCTCCCTTATTTTACCCCATCGGGTACAAGAGGCTCAAGCCCTCCCTTATTTTACCCCATCGGGTACAAGAGGCTCAAGCCCTCATACCACTGTAGCTTAGCTACCTACAGTGACCTAATTCAAAACTACCCGACCAATATATTCCTTCATCGGGAACTTGGGGAACTCCATATGGGCACGGTGAACCCTGAAACCTTGTGCCAGAGCTTATTCAAGTCCCCACCCAAGAAACATCTTGAACGGGAACTTGGGGGACTTGTACATATTAGTACATACTGCCACAAGATTTCATACCATCATCAGGGCCCGCAGGGCCGCCCAAGTGCTACATCATGGGCCGGGTCCAGTACCCACCATGATGGTGCTCGTAATAGGCAACACCTTGGGTGACGAAGTCCTCGGGCTTGCCCGGTAGAACTCTTCAAAGTACACACCAGACCCTGCTATAACTACAAAGGAATGGGTTGCATCCCACATCAAAGAAATGGGAAACACCTTTCCCATGCTCAAGTATATAAGTCAAACTCAACCACCTTCAAAAGGGTAATAACTTCTTCTTCATTACTGTTACTCTGTCAAATTACTAATAGGATCTGACTTCAACATCGGAGAGGCATAAACCATCCGGTACGGTTTATACCTCTGACGTTGTGTGTTCTCCTTGACAGGGTCACAGAGTTATCTTGGTACCCGCTAGTAGGTATAGCATTCTGTCTGACAATTCGGGGAAGTCACCAGAAATAGTATGAACAAGTACCCCAAGTCCTTGATATGAGCATTTTATGTGACATTTATGTTGTTAGTCCCTATATTAATCTTTGTTAATTTTCTCTTTATTTGTTTACTTTTGTGTTTATTAGGTATTTTGGAGCAAATATATGAAAAGAAGATAATAAACGGAAAAAGAGGCGTAAATAAGGTAAAGCTAGTAATCCTGGCCCGAGAAAGAGACCTTGATGGATCGAGGAGCCCAATTCATGGAGATTATGCAAAAAAAGATATTCTCATAGATATTGATGATGACGTGGCGTATTTTCATTAGACAAGTTACGTGGAGAAGCAATTGATTTCGATGAATCCCAAACTTGATTTTAGGATTTTTCTGCTTTCTTTTTCTTCTATGAAACTCTTTGTGCTTTCATTCAAACAATGAGTAACTAATTTCTTAATTAGTAGTTGGGAGCTGTTTGAAGCCTCAATCGTGATTGTATTGCTATGCTATGACTTTTAGTTAGTTGGTTTTATTTGTTTAATGGATGAAAACCTAATTTCTATTTTCACTTTTCATTCATCATCCCATCATAAAACCGGTTTGGCAAGGCCAATCTTTGCGTCTGCCGTTTAAACTACCCCTCATTGTTCCACTCGCTTCAATTCTCAGCCTCCACCGTTTTGAGAAGACGAGCATGACGATGTGAATGAGAGCGTGGACAACGAGATCAACAATCACTAGCTAGCTCCCCCAATCTCTTCTCACCCATATATCATCTGTACTCCTCCACAACAACATGCCTATCTCTCTAACTCCGCCGGTGAGTACTGAACTGGATGAATAGTTCTAGAACAGATCGATTCGCATGAAGCAACTCGGTCTAATTCAGCTCCGCGCGAGTTCGTCATGATGGAGTTTGCAAAGCCTAGGGGGAGCTTGATGAACTGGCGAGCAGTTGAGAGGTTCCAGCAAGTGCTGATCTGATCACGACCGAGGGCAATTTGATCATTAAATTTGATTAAAATTGGGCTTATAGCACTGGCGGGCTTAAAAAGAAATAATGGAACCCTTCCATATGAACAAAACTCTAAGAAAGGAGGAGGCTTTGAAATTGCATTAAAAAACCCTAATTTTGAAGGTGTAGATAAAATCAGAAGAAAGACGGTGAAACAACAGCACACACTGGATTTCTCTCTCACATCTGAATACTCCCAACATTTTCTCTTTGAAATTCAAGCTCAACCATGCAAGTCCAGGAGTCACAGGATCGGAAGCCGAGCTCTGACTCCACCTACAGCCCATTATTGCCGCCCATGGGCGTCCGCAACATCGCCGTGAACCTTCTGATCAAGTTCCTCACCACTTCCGACGAGGCCCAAGTCGAGGCTCGCCTCATCGAGAAAGACGCCTTCGCCGCCACCAGAATGATGATCCGAACGATCTACTCCGAGGAGATCAGCGATCGCATGGTGGAGGTCCTCAAGGCTAAGAACACCGGCGCTTCTGCTGCTGGAAAGGGCACCATGTTGTTGCCGGATGATGGCAGGCCTAAGCCCTTCATGGGCCTTATTATCAAGAATCTCAGCAGTCCCTCCTCTCCCTTGACACACTTCGGCACCTTCTCCACCGACGAGGCCAAAGCCCTGGCTCCCTTCATCGAGCAAGAAGCCTTCCTCGCTGTCAAGATGAAGATCCGTAAGACCTACAACCGTGAGGTCTGCAAGCGCGTGTTGGAGATCAAACACAAGAACGCCGCTGCTTCTGCTGCTGGAAACATTGCGTCGGAGACTGAGGAACTGTGGTGTGCTTGCGGCAATTGCCAGTGAGTATGTCTAAGACTGAGGAATTGTCAGTGTTGGCCATTTGTAGCTTTAAATCTATTTCGTACTGATTATGGATTTCTTATGATGCCTACTCTAGTATAACAACCTTCTCTGTTTAAATACTTGGGTATTATCGCAATATGCTTCCATTTTTTGTGTTTTATATGATGCGGTGGTTTGGTGTTTAGTATCCATCTGCTTTGCTTAAACAATATAATGAAATCGATGCATTCTCAATTGGAAATTTTGAAAATTTTCGTTTACTGCTCATTATATCTACTGCTAGTGTCTTTTTTAGTGTTGCTGTTGTAATGCTTGGCCTATATTACAATGCTGAATCAAATAATCTGTTAGTAACCATATTACAAGAATATCCAGGGAGGATTTCTGGACCTTATGTTCTTTGGTGCTGTCTTTGTTTTTTATTAGACCCTAATAAATTTATTTTGCATGATGATGATGATCATATGAGGTTGGCTTGTTGTCGGTATATATAGTAGGATTGCAATGGTATAAGAGTTTCGTAATTGAGCTTGTCAAGTTAAGCTTTTTGGTGAGAGGGATACAGGCCAATGTTCCTCGAAGCATTCTTATACCGCCCTATTTCTGTTCCTCGAAACATTCTTATACAGTTCTATTTCTTCTTCATGCATGTTAAAACTGGTCTCTGTTCATGCTTCCCTACTTTTGTTTCCCATTATGCTGTATCAGTTGTGGATGATCAGGAAAGGAAAGGTGATTTGTGTTTCATGATTTGCTGGAATTCCATCTTCATTCCTGTAAAAAAAAATTTATCTCTTTGTTATTTTACAAATTCTTCAGTTTCTGAGCAAATGTAATTTCCAGACTTGTTTTTCGATTTCTTATAATATATTATTATGAGGAGGTAATGAAAGTAGGTGATTCATTTAACACGTCTAAGCTTTGCACTAGTTTCAGTTAGTCTGCTGGTTTGAGTCAATTGATAGCATATATCGGTTTTTCTTTTAGCTGGAATATTTGCTTTATGACCATGTGCAAGTGCTCTATTTCTGCATACTTGCTTTGGGGGGTTCGGTTGTTTTCAGTTCGGTTTCTAGCCTAAATCGAGAATTGTACATAATCTGAATTTTGGTTTTGGTTTTCTGAGTTTAAGAGTTCAAAACGGAACTGAATCGTTCTGGTTCGGTTTTTTGTTTTTTACTCCATTTGAGCCACAAATCAAGTCCATCTACTTACAACACATTACCTTTTTTTTTTTTCTTTTTTTTTTTTTTAAGGCAAGTGAACTGTCGTATTTATTGACTCATCTAAAATTCTTAGCACCTAATGTTTTGGCGCTTTTCTGTCCATGAGAAGACTTCCATAACAGTGTTACAGCTGCCTTTATAGCTGAATAAATTTTTTTTTCCTTCCTGGTTTGTTGACTCGTTCTTGCTTAATAGATTGATTTTTGAACTTGGTGATTGGTGTAACAAAGTGTGGATTACTCTTTTTTTGTTTGTTTGTTTGTTCTCGCCATGGTAATGAATGTACTCTCTGTTACATTTCTTTAGGTTTATGTGGTTGGTTACTCTGCTAGTCTTGCACTCATGCAGGTATTGTTGCATTTGTCATCAAAACTGGGTTCTTACACCATTTTAACGATTGTGCTTTTAGCGAGGACTACTTTTCTCTCTTTTTCAATAAAGAGTGATGATCATCATATTGGGATGAGAGGGGTAGAGAACAAATGATTAAATACTCATTACTCCTCATACTTTTGCATGAAAAACAGTTTAGTCCAAAATTTTAAAATTAAACAGTTTAGTCCTTATTCTTTCTAATTCTCACACAACATGTCCTACAATGACTATTATACCCCTCACTTTTTTTTTCTCTCTCTCTACACACACACACACACATATATATATATATATATATATATATATATATATATATACACACACACACACACTATATATATATATATATATATATATATATATATATATATGTGTGTGTGTGTGTGTGTGTAGAGAGAGAGGCAGAAAAAATAAAAAATAAAAAATAAAAACAGAGAAAAATAAAAAAATAAAAAATGAGGGGTATAATAGTCATTTTAGGACATGTTGTGTGAGAATTAGAAAGAATAAGGACTAAACTGTTTAATTTTAAAATTTTGGACTAAACTGTTTTTCATGCAAAAGTATGAGGAGTAACGAGTAACGAGTAACGAGAATCAAAGCCAGTGGAACAATGAGGGTAGTTTAGAGTGCTTAAATGATAGATGCATGCAAATATTGGTCTTAATTGCATAACCGGTTTTATGATGGGATGATGAATGAAAAGTGAATATAGAAATTAGGTTTTCATCAATTAAACAAATAAAACTAACTAAAAGTCATAGCATAGCAAGACAATCACGATTGAGGCTTCAACAGCCCCCAACTACTAAGAAATTAGTTCCTCATTGTTTGAATGAAAGCACAAAGAGTTTCATAGAAGAAAAAGAAAGCAGAAAAATACTAAAATCAAGTTTGGGATTCATCGAAATCAATTGCTTCTCCACGTAACTTGTCCAATGAAAATACGCCACGTCATCATCAATATCTATGAGAATATCTTCTTTAATTGTTGCGTAATCTCCATGAATTGGGCTCCTCGATCCATCAAGGTCACTTTCTCGGGCCAGGACTTTACCTTATTTAGGCCTCTTTTTCCCTTTATTATCTTCTTTTCATATATTTGCTCCAAAATACCTAATAAACACAAAAGTAAACAAATAAAGAGAAAATAAAGAAAATTAACAAAGATTAATACAGAGACTAACAATATAAATGTCGCATAAAATGCTCATATTAAGGACTTGAGGTACTTGTTCATACCATGTACATATGGTACACAAACTCCGAAAGTACAAGTTCGAAGGACTAACTGGAGACTAACATTATCTTCTTTTCATATATTTGCTCCAAAATACCTAATAAACACAAAAGTAAACAAATAAAGAGAAAATAAAGAAAATTAACAAAGATTAATACAGAGACTAACAATATAAATGTCGCATAAAATGCTCATATTAAGGACTTGAGGTACTTGTTCATACCATGTACATATGGTACACAAACTCCGAAAGCACAAGTTCGAAGGACTAACTGGAGACTAACATTATCTTCTTTTCATATATTTGCTCCAAAATACCTAATAAACACAAAAGTAAACAAATAAAGAGAAAATAAAGAAAATAAACAAAGATTAATACAGAGACTAACAATATAAATGTCGCATAAAATGCTCATATTAAGGACTTGAGGTACTTGTTCATACCACGTACATATGGTACACAAACTCCGAAAGCACAAGTTCGAAGGACTAACTGGAGTCGAGAATAGCATGCCAGAATAGATCACCGACGGCCAAACACATCGGATCCTCCCTTGGAGATTGGCCTAACATGGGTACAAACTACCTTTCTATGGGGAAGCAAACCTTCCCACATCGGAAACCACTGGACACGACTCCCGGTGATTGCTATATAAAGGCTCACATACCTCCAAATTAGGTAAGTGACATGAGCATAAAATGCGATGATTACAATGTGTAATCCTTTACATTTTACTTAGCTAATTCCTTTCAAAAGTATGTTATAACTTTGTTATCTTTTTAGATACTTTGTGAAGCAATTCAAGAGAAACCATAAATTACAGATGTAACAATGCAGTTTGATCATTCCTTTGGCCAGAAATTACAAGGGAAGTCCAACCTTCCAGAATCAGCTTTGCAGTACAAGTTTGCTTACAACCTTCCAAGTGAAATCTTGCAGAAAGGGCTGGCATTCCTTAGAGACATGATGTTGTACTAAAACATGAGCCCAAAAGCTGGTCAGAAACGTCATCAAGGCAGCGGGAATTAATGCTCAAATCAAGCTTCCCGAGAATGTAGGAACTGTCAGCTTTTCATGAAACTTTTTGGGAGATCTTTTTTGGAGACTTATTTGGAGTTTTCTCGAATGTGATTGATCATTATAGAAGAAATGACGTCATAGAGCATAGAGAAATCAAGAACCATACAGAAACACATAGCAATAGCAAGTCAACCCTAATCCAAGAATGATGCTTCAAAAACAGAAATCGAATCCTATTCCAACAAAGGGAAGCTGGCGTTGAATCTTTAGGGCTGCTATGCCTTTCGAATTTTGAAGGTTCAAGACACCATAATAATCAAGGAAATGTCTTGGAAGAATCGTACAAGATTACGGCTTGATTTTGTACAACAATCAAAGGAAACCTCAAGCAACTAGAGAAGTGAATTGCAAGCAGAGTTGAATAAGGAAATAAGGCATGACATTCCTACAAATAGACGCCTCTACAACACAATTCAAGATCACCACACATTTCACCTTCTCTTCTATCCCTCTTTCTTGTTCGTTCGCCACCATCTTTTTCATCTTTTTCCTTTTCTTTATTTATATTCTATGTTTTTAATTTTATTGTTTTGCTATCTTAGTTTTGAAATTTTGGTTGTTGAGATTGATTGTTTGATTCTGTATGATTGAGAAGTTTTATACGTTTATATTCTTTGAATGCATACTTAGGATATGAGCATGTAATTGGAGCTAGGACTTAGAAAACAATTCACCTAATCATCTTGTATTCTTTGTTCACAAGTAGTCAAGGCTTTGAACAAAAGTTTATGTTTCAAACAATTAGAAGAGCATGCAGGTATGCGTTCCACACTAGAATGCAACTCTATAATCAATCAAACTCCCAGAAGATCTTAATGCTTTAAACATGTTAATTGGCATTAATTGTGTCTTTGATAGGATAGCGTTCTATACCTTGACTGTATGTTTGATAGGTTTAGCTATTGTGCGTTCACGTAGACTAAGTAATTAAAGGGAAGTAATAATAAGGGACACGGTCTGCTCCGACTTGTTTCTTGATTGATTTCTATAAACTAGGAAGCATAACTTGTCTTGGTCATAGTTGGTGGTGAATAACTGAGCTTCTAACGTTTTCTTATCTTGACTTTTCAAAACCCTAAATCGATTTTCTTTATTTGTTTACTTTAATTTTCGTTAACTTCAAAAACCCCCAAACTTTGTTTTCTTTTATTTTTGTTTTGTATTTTAGTTAGCTTATTTTTCGGGATGTAAATGTGTACCCTAAATTCCCGGCCTTGAACGATCCCTAGTTATTCTATACTACAATCTGACATTCTTGTAGGGTTAAATTGTGAGGCTAATTTTAGTTAGCTTATTTTTCGGTATGTAAATGTGTACCCTCAATCCCCGGCCTTGAACGATCCCCAGTTATTCTATACTACAATATGATACTCTTGCAAAGGTTAAATTGTGAGGCTAATTTTAGCCTAATCAGTAAGTACTTTCTTTTCCCTACTCCGTACCATTATTAATTTACTGACTTGGGCATTGGAGGGTTATAGCCGATAACCCCGGTCCTAACCTTGGCTTTCGTAACAGGTGACGGGACTATCGGTAAATAGGCAACTCGGTGAATTCTCAAGCACACATCTACTGGTGGAACCACACAGAAACAAGAATGCAAATACCATTTAGTAGATCAAAAAGGTGAGTTTCACAGTAAGAGAGTATGTAATTCATATGCAACAATATCATAAGTGTGTTCATATGGATCTTTATCAAAATTAACATGTATCAATCGTAATTTGAGCATAGTTGGCTCTGATACCAATTATTAGAATTCAATTACATAACACATGTATATATGAATACAAATAACTATGAACATATGCAAAGCGATTGATATTGTGGCAGACGAATTTGAACTACAACATCAGAAATAAGAGAGCATAGAAAACTAATAAGTTCCATTGCCAGGATCCATTTTTATTCTCCACCCTCAATCTCATATTGTTAATGGGACAATTTTTTTTTATGTTTGGTGTTCTAACAGGGATCATTGTAGGCACTGCAATCATCTTTATATCAAAGAAAACAGTTAAGCAGTTCCATCCATAAAGAAATTGTTGCATAACTTTCTGATCCTTGTCTGATTGGATTAAAACTAATAACCATACAATTTAAAATTCAAACTGAAACATATTTCAATATATAAAACTATTTTTCGATTACAGGTTTTATAATCAATGTACTGGTATTTAGTTATTTGAACAACTTCTCTAAAATATCAACTTAAGTAGACAATGTTCGATGTCTAGTTCTAATGAGGTTTTATACCACCACCCAGAACTATTGCATTGCTCTTCATATTTTAGCTTGTTCTAAAAAAATTTTCAAGCGATGTTGTGAATTGATAGATGGTTAGGGATGTAGATGTTTCACATAAAGGTTAAATTTTTCATAATTTGGTTGTTTGTGTTGAAGATTGTAATTGGGATCCAGTTAATTTGACATGCTCATTAAGGCTTCACTATGCCAAAAAGGCCTTCAAACAACATAAGTATTGTTTTATGTCGTCTGATGATACGCTAAAAGCAAGCGCATAATTTAACCCTGAAATGTCATCGTTAGTACACAGTAAATAGGGATCGATCTAATCCGGGGATTGAGGGTACACCTGTCAATAAAAATACAAAGACAATTATTTACAAAGAAATAAAACAAAGTATAAACAGATTTACGAAAAAGGGGGGTTTTTGGATTTAGGTTTTCGAAAATTAACTAAGTAAAGAAAACAAAGAAAACTATACAAACACAAACACAAGGATGAAATGAGAGAAACAAAGATCAAAACTGAAATTACAATCAAATTCGATTCAACCCTAATATTGTTCATCTAAGTCATGAGAAAGGAGTTGATCATGTGAAATATTCAAAACAAATAATTTCCCATGTTTTACTTTTCAACGCTAATTAGCCTAAGTGAAAGCACAAAGACTAATCCTATCAAACATGCATTCAAGCTCTAGAAAGCTAGACAATCATAACATGTTAGACGCATGAAACACATAGAAAGGCTATCAACTCAAGTGTGCAAGTTAGTATGAAAAAGTCCACCTAATTGCAATCCTCTTTAATTAAATTCGGTTTTTGCACAAAACCTTTACTACCTTTCGATTCAAGTTACACAAAACAAAAAGTTGATTCATGTTATTAAATCTAGCCTCATTCATATAAAAACCCTAAGTGTTTCGAACCACATAAGATTGAAATACAAAAGATATCTATTAAGCAAATTTAATCAAACGATTCTCACAAAAGCAACTAAGATTTACAATATAAGATAACGCACAAGGTCTACCTTAGCTTTGTCAACCTCTATACCCCTAGAAGAGATAATATGTCCTAGAACGATCCCTTGCCTAACCATAAAATGGCATTTTTCCCAGTTTAGTACAAGGTTAGTTTCCATGCAATGTTGAAGAATTACTTCCAGATTATTAAGACAATCATCAAAACTTTTTCCGAAAACAGAAAAATCATCCATGAATACCTCTATGATTTTCTCAATATAATCTGAAAAAATACTTACCATACACCTCTGAAAGGTACCTGGTGCGTTGCAAAGTCCAAAAGGCATACGACGATACGCAAACGTCCCAAAGGGGCAGGTGAACGTCGTCTTCTCTTGATCCTCATTGGCTATGGCAATCTGATTGTAGCCTGAGTATCCATCCAAGAAACAGTAGTAATCATGTCCAGCTAGGCGCTCAAGCATCTGATCAATGAATGGAAGAGGAAAGTGATCTTTCCTTGTGGTTGCATTGAGCTTCCTATAATCAATACATACTCTGTGACCTGTGACTGTCCTCTGGGGTACCAACTCGTTCTCAGCATTTTTCACAACAGTTACCCCAGACTTCTTGGGCACAACCTGAACTGGGGACACCCATTTAGAATCTGAAATGGGGTAGATCACCCCACAATCTAGGAGTTTGATAACCTCCTTCTTCACAACTTCCATCATTGGAGGGTTGAGACGACGTTGAGCCTCTCTAGTGGGTTTAGACCCCTCCTCAAGAAGTATCCTATGGACGCAAGTTGTAGGGCTAATTCCCTTGATATCCGCCAATGTCCATCCTATGGCGGTCTTGTGTTGCTTCAGCATTTCCACCAACCTCTCTTCTTGTGAAACCGTAAGTGTAAAAGAGACAATCACTGGTAAGGTCTCCTTGTCTCCTAAGTAGACATACTTCAAATGGTCTGGAAGAATTTTAAGCTCAAGTTCTGGGGCCTGGACCACTGAAGGTAAAGTCTTGTTAGAGGATAACTGAATGGACAAGGAAGAATTAGACTTACCTATGAAGGGTGATGCCTCAAGGAAGGACACGTTTTCAATGATTTTGTCCTCACAAGTGTCCCTAAGCATGTCCTCTTGAATGGAGGCGCCATTAAAAGTGTACCCTACTCCTTGTTCAAGTGTAGTGGCTAGGGTATCCTCATTCATGATATCAAACATTTTCTGTGCAAGATCATCCAAGATATCAATAGAAAAACAGTCATGAACATCAAGGGGATACCTCATGGCTTCAAAGATGTTGAAGCCAATAATGTCACCATCAAATTCCATGGTGAGAGATCCTTCGTACACATCGATCTTTGTTCTAGCCGTCCTTAGGAAAGGGCGACCCAAAAGTAGTGGTGTAGAACTCACAGGAGAGTCCTCCATTTCCAAGACATAGAAGTCAGCTGGGAAGATAAGATGGTTAACCTGCACAAGCACATCTTCCAACAAACCTCTAGGGTATGCATTGGACCTGTCAGCTAACTGAATGATAACATTATCAAATTTAAGTTCTCCTAAACCTAGGGTTGCATAAACAGAGTAGGGCATAACATTAACGGACGCCCCTAGGTTTAACATGGCATTCTTAAATCTGGAATTACCAATAGTACATGGAATAGTGAAACTTTCAGGATCCTTACACTTGGGAGGAATTTTCCTCTGAATCAAGGTAGAGACGTTCTCACTTACCTTTACCACCTCCTTTTCTCGGTTTTTCCTCCTAGTGGTGCAAAGTTCTTTTAGGAACTTGGCATACTTGGGGACTTGCTTGATGGCCTCTATGAGGGGTAAATTCACTTGCACCTTCTTGAAAGTTTCCAAGATAGCTTGGTCACTCTCATCCTTCTTAGATTGGGCAAACCTGCGTGGGAAGGGCATGCAAGGAAAAGATGTATTAGCAATAACCGAATTGGACAAGTTAGAAGTGTTACCTTTATTTTCCGGAATTGCCTTAGGAGGTGAAGACGTCCTAACCTCTACCCTGGACGTTGCAGGGTCTTTCTCAATTCCCAACTTGGTGGGCTCTTGTTCTTCCTCAATCTCAATGCTTGCTTGGGCATCTTTGGTTCGTTTAGGTTGATCCACGAATGTTCTTCCACTCCTTGTAGTAACAACTGAAGCATTCTCCACATTACCCTTAGGGTTAGGTATTGTGTTACTAGGGAGCTTCCCAGTCTCGTGAATCTTGCCCATGAAGTCCACAATTTGGCCCGTTTGCTTCTTAAGGTCTGCAATATCCTTGGTATGGGTCTGTTGTCCTTGAATCAAAGCCTGTGTAGAGTTTGTCAATGCTTGTGTAGAACTAGTCAAGGCTTCTAACGTTGTATCATAGTGAGACATTGAATTCCCTGAGTTCTGTTGAGGAGGCATGTAAGGCCTTTGAAAGGAAGGCCCTTGAGGGCGTTGGAAATTCCCACCAAGAGGATTCTGAACGTTTTCATTGTTGGTCCACTTGAAGTTGGGATGGTCCCTCCATCCAGGGTTGTAGGTATTTGAATAAGGGTCATACCTAGGACGTTGAGGTCCCCCTTGATATCCTCCAATGGCATTTAAAGACTCCCATCCTCCATTGTCAATGAGTTGAGGGCATTGATCTGTAACATGCCCTTGCATAGAGCATACCCCACAAGCTATTGTGGCACCTGGCCCCTTAGAACTTACAACTTGGTTCATAAGGAGGGTGAGCTTATTCAGTTGGTCTTCAATGGCAGTATTCTTGCTCACTTCATGTACCATACGAATAGGGTGTCCTATACCCTCATATTGTTGTGTGTTTAGGGCACGGTTCGCTATAAGTTCTTTCCCAGCAGTAGGTGACTTATCCACAAAAGCTCCTCCAGCTGCGGCATCAAGCATTTGCCTTTCTAAGGGTAGGAGTCCTTCGTAAAAGCATGTAAGTAGGTTCTCATCCTTCATCTGATGTTGAGGACATTGTGCAAGTAAGGAATGGAACCTCTCATAGTAGGTAGCATAGGACTCATCTTGGGCTTGCTCGATTCCACTGATCTTCTTTCTGAGTGTTATCACCTTCGAAGCTAGGAAGTACTTTTCCAAGAAGGCCTTCATCATTGTGTCCCATGAAGTGATACGTCCAGCAGGAAGCTCATATAGCCAATGTTTGGCTCTGTCAGCTAAGGAGAAAGGAAATGCCTTCATCTTAAGAATGTTTTCATCTGCTCCTTGTGGTTGCATGTTTGTACACACAGACTGGAATTCTCGGATATGCTTGTTAGCGTCCTCCATATTAAGGCCATGGAACATAGGGAGCTTGTGCAATAATCCACTCTTTAACTCAAACTCTGCATGTCTTCCTTCTACAGGGGCAGGGTATATAATGCTCGTAGGGAGTCCTCCTTGGACTACTGATGTGGAGAGTTCCCTAATAGATGTCATTTTCTCTTCCTTGTCTTCTTCAGGTGGTGGTGAATGAGGTGGTGTACAGTTGGACGAAACCAAAGGTGAGGGTGTATGTGAAGGTGGAGATGGAGTAGGTGTAGGTGATGTGGACTCCTCAGAAGAATAGATCATCTTCCCTTGCTCGTTAAATGTGTATTCTTTGAATTGCAAAGGAGAAGGACTTCTGTATTCAAGTTGTGGAGGATTCGTCAAACGAGCAAGTCTTTCTTCAATCTCTTGTTTACTAGGGATTTTAGAAGGCTCGGTCATTCATGGAGATCCTGAACAACATTAAAAATTACGCAAGTTAGTAAATTATAAAATACAAGAAAGACAAGTTAATAATTTATACAAGAAAACGTCACTATTCATTATATACAACAAAAGGGAAACGTAACAAGTTTGTACAAGTAAGAAATGTATAAACAAAACAATTTACATGTGAAGGTTATGTACAAGTACTTTACTTTTTACAGGGAATTGTTATAAACATAGTTAATATCTCAATTGATTCCAAGTTGTAAGTCGAGCCCAATAGAAACCACTACTATTGGTGAGCTACGATATAGGGATAGTCGCCTAGACATAAGTCTCTTTCCGTTGTTTCAGAAGGCCAGATGGCCAGATTAAGAGGTAAGTGAGAGGGAGGACTCATTTTGGTGATACTACGGAGGCTACTCCCTCATTGAGGTTTACGCCCCTATTGGCTACTCCCACATTGTAGTTTACGCACATTCTATAGTATCTCTGAGATCCAATTGAACCCATCACCCAGGGTCTCAACCTAAGACACCATCTATATATGCCACTTACTCAGCTGGGAAATTACCAATGTGTTAGACTGTTCTCCAAGTGCTAATAAAGGCCGCCCTCAACCTCATAAGACCTTAAGAAGGTACGAATGAAGGGTTAAGGCCAATATTAACAAAAGGGCCCTTGTCTACTCATACGATTTTACACACTCATAACAATCAAGTATTTAACGACATTCATAATTCAATTTTCCTTTCTTTTCTTTACAAGTAAAATTAGACAAAATTTTCCTTAAGAAGGTACAAAATTTTCACACAAAACACATGTACAAAACGTCACAACAAATTTGATTTTTTTTTTTTCTTTTTTCTTTTTTTTCTTTTTGTTTACAATTATTTTCAACACTTAGGTACGGGAACAGGGAATCTCGGTGTGCAATGGGACTGAAACAGCTACCCTTTCCAAGATTATGTTTAATCCAATATACCTTAGTGTATCACAACATTTTCTTTTGTTATAAATATCGTTGATATCAAATATAATTCCAAGCGGTAAATCAAGTGGACGTGCGGCCCAAGTATAGTCGCCTAGACACAAAGTCCCTCCTACATCCGTTGGGCAACCTTACTGAAATGGCCAGGTAGGGGAGGGCGAACACAAGAGGTAGGATCCATTTTGGCATAGGCTTCTCTCTCATTGAGGTTTACGCCCATTTGTAAGCACTTCTGGATCCATAACCCATTATGAACGTTGTCCCCTTCCTAGACACCATCCCATATAGGCTATTCTTACTAGGATGAAAAAGGTCCTAAGTGTGAAGACAGTTCAATGAATGTTAATAAAGGCCGCCCTCAACCTTAAGAGACCTGAACTAGGTACCAATAAGGGGTTTAGGCCAATATTAATAAACACGACTTCACCTATTCCTTCTTCAATTTACAACTTACAATTAAACTCGTGTTCAATAATATAAATAACAACCTAAGTAATTAATTAACTAAGTTTCGAGAATTACAAACAATTAACAAGTTAATTTTTTTTTTTTCGATCACAATATAAACAAAACAAATATTCAAAAATTTAACAAGTGATTTTTCAATCCCCGGCAACGGCGCCAAAAATTGATACGCTAAAAGCAAGCGCATAATTTAACCGTGAAATGTCATCGTTAGTACACAGTAAATAGGGATCGATCTAATCCGGGGATTGAGGGTACACCTGTCAATAAAAATACAAAGACAATTATTTAGAAAGAAATAAAACAAAGTATAAATATATTTACGAAAAAGGGGGGTTTTTGGATTTAGGTTTTTGAAAATTAACTAAGTAAAGAAAACAAAGAAAACTATACAAACACAAACACAAGGATGAAATGAGAGAAACAAAGATCAAAACTGAAATTACAATCAAATTCGATTCAACCCTAATATTGTTCATCTAAGTCATGAGAAAGGAGTTGATCATGTGAAATATTCAAAGCAAATAATTTCCCATGTTTTACTTTTCAACGCTAATTAGCCTAAGTGAAAGCACAAAGACTAATCCTATCAAACATGCATTCAAGCTCTAGAAAGCTAGACAATCATAACATGTTAGACGCATGAAACACATAGAAAGGCTATCAACTCAAGTGTGCAAGTTAGTATGAAAAAGTCCACCTAATTGCAATCCTCTTTAATTAAATTCGGTTTTTGCACAAAACCTTTACTACCTTTCGATTCAAGTTACACAAAACAAAAAGTTGATTCATGTTATTAAATCTAGCCTCATTCATATAAAAACCCTAAGTGTTTCGAACCACATAAGATTGAAATACAAAAGATATCTATTAAGCAAATTTAATCAAACGATTCTCACAAAAGCAACTAAGATTTACAATATAAGATCGAAATTCTCATTCAATGTCATAAATTTCAGAATCAAAACCTTGTTCAAACATAAATGTCAACTAAAACAAAACCAACGAAATTCAAAGCAAAGGTTACAAAGTAGAGGTCGAATTACACCGTGGGTGGAAGATGAGGATGGAAGATTGACGTTGGAATCTTTGAATCTCGAAAGCAAGCTTCAAAGATGGATGGTGGAGGAATAGGTCACGGCTTCTTCTTCTCTTCTTTGGCCTTACTTGAATTCCGTGGCTTGCTTTAGAGGATGGAGAGAGGAAAGGAGATGCTCACGGCAACAAGATGACTTTTCTGATTTTTCTAAAGTGTGTAGTGTATGTAGCGGGACCCTAGACGTCTAGAATAAGAGAGTATATATAGGGAACGGCCTCCTTGCTCTCCAAGCCGTGTACTTCTCTCATAATTCTCACGGAATTAATGTGATAATTCCACATAATTTCCTCCAATGATAGTTTGCCAAATAAGCCCTATGAGGTGGTCCAACCAATCACAAAATTCTCTAAAATACCTCCCTTAAATTTAGTTGTCGAAATTCCTTGATAATATTCTGATTTTCTCTTTTATTTCGACCAAACTTCCTTAGAGAAAGTAGGAAATGTATCTAGACGCCTTTCTAGCTTTTTCTTGTTGTCCACACTTCTTCCTTCCTTAAAAGTCTCCCTAAGAAATCTCCACCGAAATCTTCTTGTTATTCCCTTGATTCTCACGTTGCTTTCGTTCTTTTCCTCTTGCATATTACGGCAACAACATATGTTCCTCTCTTATGCGTCACAAACCCTAGTTTCCATGGGCTTTGGTCCATTGCCGAAAATCCACAAAGGTCTTGAGAGTTCTTGGGCTTCCTTGCGTCACCTCATTGCCATGTCATCTCCTAGTGTCTTCAAGAAGCTTCTCTCTTGCCATGACACTTCATTATTTCGGTCACACATCTTCATGGGCTTTAGAGTCTTGCGTCACACAGTTTCCTCTTTCGAACAGGATTTCCTGGTTGGACCAGGAAAGCTTCATTTCTTCATTTCTGCACATTTTTGCATCCATTTATATCTCAACTTGTCTCCCTCCAACGTTGGCTAGCTCCTCTTTCCATTTATGAGCTCATTTCAGCTCATTTATTCCAAGTACCTGAAAATAGAAACTGTTAATGAAAAATAGAAACTTTCCTAAAATGAAAAACGGAAACTTTCCTAAACTAAAATGGGAAACTTTCTAAAAATGAAAAATAGAAACTACAAAATGGAAACTTTCTACAAATAGGAACTTTCCCAATCGAAGAATGGAAACTTTCCTAAACAGAGTTTTATCAAGGAAATAACGCAGGAAATGTAGGGATATACAGTTAAAACGTCGCATTAAAATGCTCCTATCATCTGAGTTTTTCAGACGACATAATTTTTTTTTTCTGTTGTCTGAATATAGACTAAAACCATACTGGTTTAATTTGGAAAAATGGTGAGCATTCAGACAACACATTTTTGTAGTTGTACAAGGTGGTGATTTCCTATCTCAAATTTGGAGGGGTATCCAAAAGTTGATTGAGTCTTTTCCCTCTCAAATAGCCACGCCCTAGTTGACTGGAAAATTTTGTGACATTTAGACAACATTTAAATGTTGTCTAAATGTGGGGGTTGTTTTAAAATTTCCCAAGTTATTTTGACGTGTGCTATTTGACATATATCCCTCGCAATTAAGTCACTTTCTGTCCTTCTTACTAGATCTCTCAGCTCGACCTAGAACGTTAACCCGCAAAAGCCCAAACACCCGCCTCGCTCTCTCCTTCTCAGTTAGCTCTGTCATATCTCGATTCTCACTCTCTCCTTCATCTTCTCACTTTCTCGATTCATCAACCTTAGTCTCTACTTTGTCTTTCACTTCCAGATTAATGGAGCTCTGCAGCGACCAGTTGATAGGAGCACAAAGTGTGACGTTGTTAATATGTATTTTCCCTCATTTGGCTAAGTTATTCTCTTAAAATTACTAATTATAACATAGTTTTTGTTTTTAGGTACTTCAAGGTCGAAAATGGAGAAAAGAGGTGAAAAAGAGCTGAAATGAGCGTAAATTAAGGACAAGTCATTTTAAAAACTTTCCTCTTTCATTTTAGGAAATATTTCCTATTTTGTTTTAGGGAAACTTTCTTCCTTTGGACTTTCCGATTTCTAATTTTCTTGTTTTAAAGAGAGAATTTAGGAGTCCATCACATTAAGAACTCTTGACTGATGCAATCAAGGAAAACTTAAAAGAGAAGAAAACTTGCATAAATCAGGAAGAATTCGAGGAGATAAAATGGAGTGTTTATAGTCAATATTTATTCCTAATTATCTTATTTTCTATTGATTATAACTCTAATTAAATTCTGATTTTCTTGATTGTAGGAGTTTATTGTGTGCACAATTCTTGAAAGAAATTAGTGCAATTCAAAGGAGAGGAATAAGGGATGTATCTGGTCACTATTCAAGGAACAGAAGGAGCATTGCATGATTAACTCTAGAGATATCTAGGGAATATATCAAGGGAAAAGAGATCAGAAATTTCATGACTTTGTCAAGAGAAAATCAAGGAAATTTGGAGGAGAGATCACCTCTAGATGAATGGCCATGATTGCATCACAAGAGAGGAGAATTCCACTATAATTAGCAGCCATTCTCAACACCAAGAGCATCACTTCCTAGCCAAAAACATGCATGTTACAATCTTGTGCCCTTTTACGTGTTTAGGTAATTTTCAGAGTTAGGTTAATAAGTTTGCATGCTAGAATCACGCTGAGTTTTTGACTCCACATAGAATGACCTAGAAAGCCCATAGATATCTTGGTGGAGAAGAAAAAGTAAGGGTAGAAGGGTCATTGTGTATGGGAACAAGGTAATAAATGGGAGACAAAGGTGTAAGGTGTAAGAATGAGACCTCTTGTCATCTTTCAAATTTTGAATTTCAAAATAACCTAGACCTAAAGTCTTCCCACCCAAAGTCTCTAACCCTAGTCAGCTCTTCCTTGTCCTCCACACATGTTCTCGGCCGGCCAACTTGGCCGGAAATGTCCAGAATCCGGCGTTGACCACCGTTGACCCTTTTTTTGTCCGTTTCCGCACTTTCTTCTCCTTTCTTCCTTCAATTGAATCTCCACCGAGAGTTTGGAATTAGCCTTTGAATTCTTCATACCAAATGTTCCTACATGAGTGTAGATAATCCTGGAAAAATTTGAGAACTTAATTCGCCGTGGTTTTCCCGGAAATGCTACCGGAATCCGTACAGGTCCGGTTTTGCAGTTTTTGTCTTCTAGTGCAGAAACTTGCACTGATCTTTTGAAGTCTTTCCACTCCGAACTAGCTCTTGATATCTTCATACGAAATGATCCTAAGGATGTCTAGAATGGATCTGGAAATTTTCATCTCATTTGGAGTTTATTTGTTTAGGCTTCCGCTCCTCCTTCCTTGACTAGCTCAATTTCTCCTACCCGGAGTAGGAAAATGTGCTAAAGTTGAGTTTTTAGGGCACTTCCAAACTTTTCCATTATTTCCTAGCATGATGAGAAAAACATAATAAATATATAAAAATAAATACAAACGTTAAGCAAAAGTGCAAGATTAAGGGAATAATTACTAGGTAATTATGGACCTAACATGGAGTCATAATGAAAAGAACTTGAAATTTTATTCATAAGCCAACGGAGTTACATCATTGTCTCTTTGACCAAAGAAAATCTAATCCAAAATGCTAGCTAATGCAAAACAATGGTAGTCATCTAACTTCTTTCGGTAACTCCAAAATAAATATGACCAGGTGAGTAGAGAGATGTCGGTAGAGTAAAGCTCGCTTAAGTACCACTTATCTCAAAACCTTCCTAGACATCACACTTACTTTGGGTGAGCCTACTTTGAAGAAAGACTAAACCATTGGCATCTACTACAAAAATATATGGCAATTGCCTATTACATCTCTTGGAAAATAAAAAGACTTAATCAAAATCGCCAGTCTCTTGATCTTGGCCTTTGAAGTCTTCAACCCTTAGAGCGAGATCGTCATCTTGATCTTCTTGCTCCATGTAATTTGCTTCCCTTGCTCCACGATACGTCTTGTACGCGTTAGCAACATTCTGGGGTGCATCACATGCTTTAGCCCAATGTTCGGACTCTCCACATCGAAGACAAGCATCATCATGGTCAGGCTCCCTTGATCGAGGCACGCCTAGAGCGCGTTGGGGATGGCTATGATCCTTGGTGGTGCCACCACCATAGCCGGAGGCTCTGCCTCTCTCTCTCTCTCTCTCTCTCTTCACACGATGACCTCTACAGTTCCGTGCACGCCTATCTTGGTAGTTTCCTTCCTCTTTGGGGCGAAAATATGGATCAGAAAGTCTAGAATTATCCCTTTCCTTAGGGTTTCGCTCCTGGCGCCCTCCCTTAGGGGCGCGACTATAATTAGACTCCGGAATTGGCTTTGCTCCCACGGGTCTAGAGTTATAGTTCTTCACAAGTATGTTGTCGTGCTTTTCAGCTACATTCATGGCTCCAATAAGCTCATGAAATCTTATGATGCGTCCGACATCGACATCAATCCAATAGTTCTTGGCTATCATCAATGCAGAGACAGGGAAGGTAGAGAGAGTCTTCTCGATCAACATCGTATCAGTGATTTTCTGCCCGCAAAATTCCATCAAAGACTTGATACGAAGTGCTTCCGAATTGTAGTCAAGTACAGACTTGAAATCACAGAAGCGGAGGCTATGCCATCTCACTTCTAAATCAGGAAGCAAGGAGTCACGAACGTTGCTAGAACGCTGCTCGAGTTCTACCCATTGTTTTCTTGGGTCTTCCTCATTGAGGTACTCATTCTGGAGCGCGTCATTCATGTGTCTTTTCATGAGAATAACGGCTTTAGCTTCATTTGCCTCTCTCGTAGCTCCATTCGCTTCAAAAGCGGCAGCTTGTTGAGGAGTAAGCACGTTCTGACTTGGCTCTTGGATCGTACTCAAGATCCTATCTGCCTTAAGATGTTGGCGCACATCACAGACCCACTTATGGTATCATGTGCCTGTTGTCTCTAGTGGAGCAAAGCTCAACTTGTTCAGGTTACTTATCCTGAAAAACAACAAAAGATAAGGGTTAGTTTCGGAGCGAAAAAGCTTCCACAAAAACAATAGAATTTCTGAGCGTAGTCGCTTCCAAGAAATTAGGAATTTCTGAGTGCAGTCGCTTCCAAGAAATTCAATTCCAAGAGGGGTTGGATTATCGAAACAATGATGTTTGTGGTCGATCGTTTCTTCTTAACAAACTCTAAGTTTGGAGGACTCTACAAGCTCCAAGCTTGGAGTGAGCATGAACCCCCACAATTCGGCTTAATTAGGTCTCCCCTATGATGAAGAAAGGAGGATAGAAGAAGGGAGTTTGAAAGTCCCCGAGAAAAAGAAGAGAAAAATGAATAAAAACTCAAAAACGAGAACTTTTAGTAAAAAAATACCTTGAAATAGGTCGCTGGAAAATTTGGCCGGCGGCGACCAGAAAAGCTACTGGAGCTGATGTGGCACCGATATGCAGACGTGGCAGGTCTGATATGGTCTAATGTGGCACAGGCTGCTGACATGGCAGTGCTGACGCGGCAGGGTTGATGTGGCAGTGGGCTCTGGGCTTCTTTCTTCTTCTGGGCCGAGGGCTTCTCTCCTGCTTGTGGGCCGAGGGCTTCTCTTCTGCTTCTGGGCCGAGTTCTTCTCTTCTTCTGGGCTGGGCTTATTGGAACAGAGGGAGAAGCTGCAAGGTGGAGGCTGCAGGCGGCGGTTCAAGGTGCAGCGGCTTTTGGTGGGCTGTTCGGATGATTTTAGGCCGGTTCCGGTAAAAAAAATTTCAGTTCCCGGAATCTGGGATCAAGGCACTGCTGGTGGTGGAGTATGACCGTTGGAGGCAGAGGGGAAAGACTTGAACCGGGCAAAGGGAATTTTGTTACTTCCGGAGGCCGGTTCGGTATTTTTTTGGTCGGTTCTGGGAGTGGCGCCGCTGGTTCTGGACTCCTGGAGTTGAGAGCTTCAAGGTGGGTGGCGGAGGTTTGATAGGAGCATTTTAATGCGACGTTTTAACTGTTATTTCCCTATATTTTATGCGTTATTTCCTTAATAAAACTCTGTTTAGGAAAGTTTCCATTCTTCGATTGGGAAAGTTCCTATTTGTAGAAAGTTTCCGTTTTGTAGTTTCTATTTTTCATTTTTAGAAAGTTTCCATTTTAGTTTAGGAAAGTTTCCATTTCTTATTTTAGAAAGCTTCTATTTTCAGGTCTTTGGAATAAATAAGCTGAATTAAGTTCATAAATGGAAAGAGAAGCTTCATGAAGATGACATGGCAAGGAGGTGACGCAAGAAGCCCAAGAATTATCAAGAGACTTGGATTTTCGGCAAAAATGGATGAAGGCCCATGTGAGCTAGGGTTTTGTGACGTCAAACAGTCAAAGTTGGAGTGAAACCCTATTGTTGCCGTTCAAAGAGAGAGAATTAGCATGAAAGCTAAGAGGAAATCAAGGAATCAACGTGGAAATTAAAGATGATTGATTGAGGATTTCAAGGGGAGATTTTCTAGGCAGATTTTTATGGAATGAAATATTGTTGGAGGAGTAATGTTGTGTGATTGCCGTGAAAAGCCAAGAGAGAAAGGAGGAAGCAACGTGAAATTCAAGCAATATTTTGGTGGAGATTTCTTAGGGAGATTTTTAAGGAAGGGAAAAGTGTGGACACCAAGAAAAGCTCTCAAAGGCGTCTAGATTCATCCCTAAAATCCCTAAAGGAAGTTTGGCCGAAATAAAAGAGAAAAATTAGAATATTTTCAAGGAATTTCGGCAATTAAATATTAGGGAGGTATTTTAGAGAGTTTTGATTGGTTAGACCACATCACAAGGCTTACTTGGCATTCTACGATTGGTAGGACTACATCACAAAGCTTACTTGGCGAATTCTCATTGGTGGAAGCTATGTGGAAATTTCTGATTGCTTTGTGAACCCTAGCCATGCTCCTATATATACTCCTCTCTTTGACGTTGAGAAGAGTTCCACACGTTCCACACGTTCCACACACTTTAGAAAATTCAGAAAATACACATTGTTGCCGTGAGCTTCTCTCATCCACTCCCCATCCTCTAGAGCAAGCCACGGAATTCAAGCAAGGCCGAAGGGAGAAGAAGGAGCCGTGACCTATTCCTCCACCATCCACCATTGAAGACTTGCTTGCAAGCTTCAAGGATCCCAACGAAAATCATCCATTCTCATCTTCCATCCACGGTGTAATTCAACTCTACTTTGTAACCTTTGTTTGAATTTCGTTGGTTTTGCTTTAGTTGACATTGATGTTTGAACAAGGTTTTTAGTTCTGAAATTTATAAAATTGAATGAGAATTTCGACTCCTATATTGTAATTCTTAGTTGCTTTTGTGAGAATTGTTCAATTAAATTTGCTTTACAGAAAACTTTTATATGTTTATGTTCTTTGGTGGCCAACTTAGGATATATGCATGTGAATGATGCTAGATTTAAGAACATGAATCAACTTTTTGTTTTGTGTAACTTGAATCGAAAGGTAGTAAAGGTTTTGGGCAAAAACCGAATTTAATTGAAGAGGATTGCAATTAGATGGACTTTTTCATACTAAGTTGCACACTTGAGTTGATAGCCTTTCTATGTGTTTCATGCGTTAAACATGTTATGATTGTCTAGCTTTCTAGAGCTTGAATGCATATTTGATAGGATTAGTCTTTGTGCTTTCACTTAGGTTAATTAGCATTGAAAAGTAAAATATGGGAAATTATTTTCTTTGAATATTTCACATGATCAACTCCTTTCTCATGACTTAGATGAACAATATAGGGTTGAATCAAATTTGATTATAATTTTGGTTTTGATCTTTGTTTCTCTCATTTCATCCTTGTATTTGTGTTTGTATAGTTTTCTTTGTTTTCTTTACTTAGTTTATTTCCGAAAACCAAAACCTAATTCCCCCCTTAATTTCGTAATTATGTATATACTTTATTTTATTTTTGTAAATAATATACTTTGTTTTATTTTAATTCTTTATTTGTTGTACAATGACAGGTGTACCCTCAATCCCCGGAATAGAACGATCCCTACTTGCTTATACTACTAATGATATTTTTAGGGTTAAATTATGCCCTTGCTCAAAGCGTATCAAGGTTTCTGGGATTTGAAGGCTACGAATTTAAGGTTTCAGGGTTAGGGCTTTATGCTGATAACGTGTTTTAGGGAATCGATATTTGAGAGAGAATTGCTGTGTGTTCTCATTGATAATAGGGGCCTCTTTATATAGAGGATCGGATTACAATGCATAGAATATAAATTGTAGAAGGAAATGTTGTACAATGAACGGATATCTCTAAGATTCTATAAGATTATCTCTAATTAAAACCCTATTACCACTAGGTCAAGTAACCAAGAGTTTGGGCCAGACACAAACTGGATTTACTTAACCATGTCGGAGATTAATTTTGAGGTATCAATGTGATACTTTTAGAGCAACTCCAGTGGAGTTGTTATTTGTCAGGGACATGTATTTGGCTTATCATTGCTCTCCATCTCATATGTCAAAGTTGACATGGCAGTGCACAGTAATAGCAAATCGAAGTTTCCATGTCGAATTTTAAAGCCGATTTTAGCATGGTCATTTATTTATTTATTTTTTTTTGAACATTTATTTCTCTTGTTAGTATAATAATGGTTCCCACAATAATATATAAGTTTATTTGCTATATTTTATCCTTCTTTATTCAGTGCACAAATTAATAAAATAATTAGTAAATTTCAAATCAAGGTCTTCTTCAAAAGAACCAAATTTAGTTGTGTAGCTCGAGCAGGAGTTTCTTAAAAGCCGAAAAATGGAAACATTTAAATGACATCAGGGATGAAGTAAAGCATAGCCAAATGTTGAATGGCCATGTCAGCCTTCAAAATCAAAATTGAAACACTCCTTTTGACATCTTCATTGGAGATGCTTTTATAATGTTGGGAACTAAAGTGTCGAATGACCAAAACTTTGAAGACTGTTTGTGATAAAAATTCTTAATATCATATGTAAGCAAGTCAAGGTTTATCAATAAAAAGTACATTATTTATAGGGAAAATTTCAGTTTAGTACCGTGCCGTTTCAATTTGATCAGCAACACCCCTGCACTCTCAATTTCAATCAACCGTGTCCAATTTTACTGTTCCGTCAATATTAGCCGTTAACTAGGCCCACTTAAAGGGCTAAATTTTTCATTTCACACAATTTTCCTACAAAACGAAACAAAAAAAAAAAACAAATTCCTCCCATTAAACCACCCCTCTCTCTCCTCCTCTCCCCCATTCCTCCATCTCCACCCACCTCCTCTACCTAAACAGTCTCATCATATCCCTTATTTTTCGATCAATCCCAGCAACATTTAACACTTAACAGACATCTGATCAAAATAGTAGATGCTCTCTCTATCTCAATGAATATGAGAAATCATTCATAAAAAAAAAAAATGAATATGAGAAATCTACCAGCAAATGACTAAAAAGCATTCTGCAATGGAGCCCAAAAAGTGATCGGATACCAAAAATGGGGAAAGAAAGAAACACCTAACCAAAGAATTTGAATCCAAATTCTGAATGATTGGCTGTGAAGCAAATATAACTCGCAGTTTATAGGATGAATAGGAAAATTCAAACCAGTGATTGGATAACATAAAGAACACCAAAACCAAAATTGAAACTCAAGTAAGTATGGCTAATCATACCGAAATTAAATTGGGCAATTGTTCCCAGAACTCAAAGCTCCATTGATCCCCAAATCGTACTAACAATCCAATTCCAATTTTACCTCATACCGGATGCAACTTCAAATCCAATTTTAACTCATACCCAACTCTTAATTCTTCTCTAAACTGGCTACACGTTGATCCTTTTTCAATCGGGGTTTCAAATTCAAAGCACCCAATACACATTAGCTCACAATCCTCAAAACCCAATTCGGATCAGCAACATGTTGTGCTTGTCTTCATCAGGATCAGAGGAGGACGATGAAAGTATTGACTCTTACAGAAAAGGAGAGTGCCGCGTCAGAATTTTGAGAAGGAGAAGAAATCAGAAGAGGGCCGGACCGGAATCGATGGCGGCGCCGATGGGGCGAACCAAATTGGAGAGGGAGAGGGACTTGGCGGCGATCTCGTCGGGGAAGCAGTCCATGGGGTCGGAGTCATTAGCGTCGAAGATGGTTTGGAGGTCGGAGAGAGTGGAATCGAAGATGGGTTGGGATTGGGTATTGGTGGGGTTTTCGAGGTAGCGGAGGTCTTCGAGCTCTGTGACTATTTGTTAATGCTTGGATCCGTGGGGATCTAATTAACGATAAGTAAAAGAGAGGGAGAGAGTGACACAAGCGAAGTATAGTGGTTCACCTCCCGCCTTAGCGGGAGACTACGTCCACTTGAAAGCTTAACTAGTGTGTGTCGAGCCTTGTGGCCTAACAAGATTACAAAGTGTGTTGTAATGGAGTGGGATTTAAGTGAGAGGAGGCATTCCTTTTATAGGTGAAGGAATGCTTCTCCTTTACATTTTCTTAGATGTGGGACTCAAAGTTATTATTCTAGTGTAGAAAGCCTAGTTTGTGAGGGCAACTTGGCAAGGCCGGAAAGGTGGCTTCCCGGCGACGGATTTGCGACTTCCAGATATCGTAGCGTAGCTTGAACATAGGGCTACAAGATGCAAGTCTCGGTTGGGCCTCACCATGGCTTGTGGATGTCCCAAAGAGCGTGTTAATTATGCTTGGTGAGATAGCAAACTAGCTTGCTAGTAGAGGTATCTACACTATTCGGGTTATGGTTTCTTCCATAGCTGATTTGGGTTTGAGGTCGTTGTGAGACTGTTTAGGTAGAGGAGGTGGGTGGAGATGGAGGAATGGGGGAGAGGAGGAGAGAGAGGGGTGGTTTAATCGGAGGAAAAAAAAAAAAAAAAAATTTGTTTGTTTTTTTTTTTTTTTGTAGGAAAATTGTGTGAAATGACAAATTTAGCCCTTTAACTGGGCCCAGTTAATGGCTAATATGAACGGAACAGTAAAATTTGGACATGGTTGATTGAAATTGAGAGTGCAGGGGTGTTGCTGATCAAATCTAAACCGCAGGGACTAACATGATGTTGGACCCAAACCACAGGGTACTAAACTGAAATTTTTCCTTATTTATATTAGGGGTCATCAATGGCAAGGTCAGCCGGGCAAGACCACAACACATTTTTCTTATTTTCGGGCTAGGCAGGGTCGGGATTTTTCTTAAAAATCAAGGCCCAGAGCCTTATGGGCTTTTTCGGACCGAGCGGGGCCCATCCTTTTGGGTAGGCAGGGTCGAACCCATTATATTTATATGTAATGTTCTTTTATTAAAAAGTTACAAAATGCTATGAAAAATTATGATATGTTAATGATTGAACAAATAAAATGCAAAGTTAAAGGAAAATAGGGTCTACTGCAATAATTAGTTCTGACTAATAACTACATAAAAATATATTAATACTAGAATTGAATGGCTTTCGGGCAGGGCTTATAAGGTCGGGCCGGACGAGCTTTAATGGGGCACATAATGGGCCGGGCCTTGGGTTTCAACACTCTGCCCTAGCCTTGCCTCATGCTCAACGGGCGAGGCTGAGATAGGTTTTGCTGCAGGCCGAACCATGTTTTTGCCCACTGGACCTGGCGGGTGCTATGAGCCCCGGAAAAATGTATCGAGCTTAATGGAGGTTGTACGATAAATCAATTAACGATCTCGATAATCATCCAAGCGCTCGAGAAAATTTTCAGAAATTTTCATAAGGTGAAATCCTCGATTTAAGGATTGGATAATAAAGTACACGACACGATGAGTCCGTGGGAATTTTCTGGAAATTTTTCAGACCTCCGAGCTAATTATGGTGATTTTCGAAAGTTTTTGATTAAGGGAAAATATTTTGGAAAAAGAAATGTCAACGTGGAGAGATACTAGCCATCCATAAACCCATCGCTTGATCACAACCGTCGGATATTGATTAGAAGAGGTATACATATAGTCGCGAGATCAGACGGCCGCTCCAGAAGGATCGAGACGCTATCAGAGTTCTCTGACCCGGATAGCAGACCCGATGACCCGCGATTGGGTTCGATCGGAAATCGGTCCTCCGGCCACCTCTCCGCGGCGGACCACCGGCGATAGCTTCCTCTCTTCAGCGCCGACAACCCTGTGGCCTTAGATCGTCCATGCATTGAACAAAGAAGGAGAATCGACGACTGGAAGCTTCAAGTTTTCTCCAGCAAATTCTGCAAATTCCGGTGACTCCGGCCACCGTATGAGCTGCATGTGGTATGAAAATCGATTCCCTCGTCGTGCTCTTCACTCTAGTATAATTAGTTTTTCAATTCGATCAAGTTTTGACAAATTGGTTTCTGGGTTGTTTCGGGTTCGACGACGTGGTTGTCGCCGGCGACTTATCCGGCACTTTTGGGCTCGGTTTCCGTCTTGACTATGTCTATTGAAGTGAAATTGGGAAGCTTGCTGGGTCGATTGCATCAAAAGCATCAGTTCATCAGCAGTCAAGTTTCGACAGTGAGTTGATTTGGTTGGAATCGATTTTCGAAGGTATAAATTGCATCTTGAATCAAAGTTTTACTCTTGTGTTAATGATCAGAAGTTAAGTTGGCTGGGATGAAGTTGAAATTTCTCTTGGTTGTCAATTTTATTGAATTGTTGTAGTCATGATGGTTTCGGCTTATGTTTGAGTTAGGAAGGAAATATTGGGAGATGATTATTGTATTGCTGGTATTGCAATTGTGGACTGAAATTATGTTTAGAATTTGGTTGTGAAGATTTGAGAAGAATCGGAGTTATGTTGGGTGCCCTTAGTGTTTTGGGTGCACATAGTATGATTTGAGTTGTGGTTGTGGTTTAGTCTAAAATGGGTGTCCATAGTAATTCCGACGAATTATTATGCGATGAAATTTGAAATGGAAACTGGTCCAATATGTGAATTACTCCAACATAGTCGTACTTGATCAATATCTTAATTTCAAGTGAAATGTTCGGTAATTGGGATAATTATCGAACTTGTCGCGATTGGTCAAACGTTGGTCAAACTGGTCAAAGTTAGTCAATCCTGGTCAAACCAGGAAAAGTTGGTCAAATTCAGATATTTGTTCAATAAATTATTAACGATTGAAATGTCAGAACTTAGGACTCCAGTTACCCGAGGAACGGAAGGTTCGCGACTCTCGGAGTATGTGAGGAAAAGCATCGGAATCCAGGTAGGGATTCAGGACTCTCCTCGGTTAGTGATTTTCTTATATATTGTTATTAAATGATGCATGTTAGTTGGTATGGTTTGGTTAAGTTAAAATGCAATGCATACTAACCAAACCGTGTGAGAAATGTGATGGCTTGAGAGCGAAGGGGGCACTGACTTCCCTGGATTCGATCCCTTAAACCTCCGGAGGGTTAGCTACACCGGTCGGACAGTGAGTGCATCGCAATGACGACCTGACTCCGTGTGTGTAGCTAGGTAGCGGACGCTCTCGCTACGCTTACCTGGTTGATAAATTATTTGAGGTAAGGTCATGTCATGGGTCTATGGGACCGGCCATCGGGTAAGATTCAGCGCGCGTGTTTATTTAAGTATCCTGCATCGATTTTCAAGTCAGAAAGCATTATTAAAAAGTTTGTCGTTGATTGAAATATTTGGTTTAAGCATGTTTTCATACTGGGGCCCCAAAGATTTATTATTTATTCTTTGGTTTTAAATCTAGTCGAGGTAGAGTTCTTGTTGAGCAGCGAGGACGAAAGCTCACCCCTACAACAGTGTGCATGCAGGTACTGTGCACTGGTGACGGGACAAAAGCGGACGGAGCTAGGTGTGCGGAATAAGTCCGGTAAACCATTGTTTGGACTTTGTTCTACATTCTTTTTCTCGAACTTCGTGTTCCGAAACTTGTTGATAGTTAGCTTGTGTCAATTTTAGTTCTCATTCCTTAAAGTTCGTATCCTTCGTGTGAACATTCATTCAAGTTCTGGACTAATGAAATGATTTTTAGCAACTCAAGGATTTTCACCTCAAAAATATTTGTAGCTTCCGCTGTGTTTATACAAAAAGTTTTTCAAATAAAATGCCTAGCAGCTCTCTAGGATGTAAGCCGAGCGTTTGGTTTATGTTTTAGAGACTCGCGGCACTGTAACGAGCTTAAGCTGGTGAGGTGCAGCTTGGGGCGTTACAGGTGCCCATGGGCTTTTGGGCCCCGTGGGTCAAATGATGACCCCTAGTTGAAAATGAGGACCCCTAGTTGTAAATTTTAGGGGAAATTACTGGCCAGTCCCTGTACTTTTAGGGCGTCGACAGTTTAGTCCCACTATCTTAATTTTGACAAAGAACTCCTCAGACATTCAAATCTCACACAATTTGGTCCTTCCATTAACTGTCCGTCAAATAGCTCCGTTAACTTGCTGAGTTGGGGCTTTTTTTCCAAGCCAACTCAGCTGAATGCATGCCATGTCAATTGAAAAATGAAGAGGTCAGTCCTTGTACTTCATGTTCCCTCTTCTTCACTAAAATCTCTCCAAAATTGAGATCATATTTCCCTCCATATTCACAGATTGAGTAATAGTTTTGCAAATTGAAGCATCCACAATTTTGAAGCATAAATGGAAGGAAAAAGTTCGAAAGCATTCACCTACATTCATAATAAACCGCTAAACTGAAAAACACGTTGTATCGTCAACATTAGCAAGCAATTGAACAAATCTCTAACTTACCAAAAACAAACGTTAGAGCATTACATCCTCTGATTGTTCAAGTACTAATATATTTGGAATTAAATTTAGCTCTAATCATCTTGTCAAAAGATTCTAGCAACCAAGTGACACAGCACAAGGTTGCCCAGAAACAGGATGCCTAAAATCGTTTGCTTGGCTAATCAGATCTCATACCCTAAACTATTTTCCAACTCCTTTACTTGAGTTCTGTCTAACCCTTGAGAGGACCTTGATGGTGTCGTAACCTTCTTGGTTGATGCATTGGAAACTTGTACAGACCTTGAACTTGTTGGGGCAGATCCAGCTTGTACAGGCCTTGAACTTTGTTGGGTAGATGCAGCTTGTACAGGCCTCGATCTCTTTGGAGCAGACTTGTTTGCTTCCAACCTTGATGCCTTTAAAGTAGCCTTCTTTTTTTGGAGACACACAACATTGCATTATAAGTAATATTACCCTTTGATACTTCAGACCATAGTAGTAGTATATACAAAAGCAGTAGACAAGAGATAGTGTAATGTTACCCTTTGATACTCAGCCCTTTCTTTGGCTTTCTGCCTCAACTCATTCTTGTTCATGGGTGGTTTTTTTCCTTGCTTGAACTACAACAAACAATAAGGTAAGTAAATGACAATTCAATGTAAGCCAAAACTAATAATTGCCTCAAGTTTGGAATACAAGTTACCTGATTTTCAGATATTTGTCCTTCCTGTGTATTATTGAGCTTCCTCTTCTTATTAACAACAACAGCCTTTTACTCTGGTGGCAAATGTCTTTGACATGTTTTCAAATTGTGACCTACTTGCTTACAATTGCTGCACCTTAGGGATCTTTGCACCCTTCCAAGTTTAACACTACCTTCCTGAACCCTTTCTGAAGCATCCTTCATTCTTGCTGTTTTGAGCCTACCAGGCTACCTTGAATATTCTGGAGGCAAAATGGGAGGATCTTCAGTTCTTGACCACAAATCCATGCTATTTACAGACTGGATCAGGTTGCTGTAGATACTTATATAGACCTTCTTCAAATAGCATGCTGCCACATAATCATCTGGATCATGCCTCTTTAAGTAAATGGCAGAGATAGCATGCTTGCATGGTATTCCAGACAAGTCCCATTGCCTACAAATGCATGTCCTCATTCTTAAGTTGACTACATTCTTTGATCTCTCAATATTCTCTACCTCAGCAATGTCACCACCATTAAATGTTGGTATGCAGTCTGTTGCATCCTTCAGCTTATTCTTCTCTATAACCACCCTTGGCTTTGGACAGATACTGCCATGGTAAGTAAGAATGAGCAAACGGAGGATTCCCCCGCCCCCGCCTCAAGTTTCCCATGCGCCCCTGTTCCCCATCTGGGGATATTTTCAAATGGGGGATTCCCCGCCCCGCCCCCGCAGGGAACGGGTTCCCCACCCCCGCCCCCGCATTTGTCATTTTCTCTATATGAAATTTTTTGGTTTTCTATTTTGAAATTTTTTATTTTCTATCTTTTTAAATTTTTTTCCTTTCTTTTTTTGACAAAAAATAATTCACAAATCACAATTATACGACAATCCAGCGGTAGGATCCTCACAGATCACCTAGAGGATCATCTTTACCGATTTATACGATGATCCAACGGTCCGATCCTCACAGATCGCCCTTAGGTTCATCCTCTCAAAATTATACGAAGATCCAACGGTCAGATCCTCCCGGATCACCTAGAGGATCATCTTTACCGATTTATACGATGATCCAACGGTCAGATCCTCACGGATCGCCCTTAGAATCATCCTCACAAAATTATATGACGATCCAATGGTCTGATCCTCACGGATCACCTTTTGAATCATCTTTTCACAATTATACGAAGATCCAACGGTCGGATCCTCACGGATCGCCCTTAGGATCATCCTCTCAAAATTATGTGAAGATCCAACGGTTGGATCGTCCCAGATCGCCTTTAGAATCATCCTCACAAAATTATACAACGATCCAACGGTTGAATCCTCACGGATCTTCTTTTGAATCGTCTTTTCACAATTATACGAAGATCCAACTGTCGGATCCTCATGAGGAATAAGAAAAATTATAAAAATGCCCTGGTTGAAAAAAAAAAAAAAAAAATGGGAAACCCCGCCCCCGCACCCCCGCGGGGGAAATAAGTGCCCCCACCCCCCGCCCCCGCTTAACAATTGCGGGGAAAACCCGCCCGGGTACCCCCACCCCCGTTTGCTCATTCCTAATGGTAAGCCTCCATTTTTTCCTTCCTCATTGCAACTCTCTTCATTAGTTTGACCCTCAACTCTTCAAACATGGTCATTGGTGGCTTACCCCATGCCTCCAATATCCAGCTATTAAAACTCTCACACATATTGTTTATCATGATATCACAATCCACATACGTGTTGAAATATGCTCTGCACCAATGTCTTGCAGGCCTCTTTTTTGCTGCAACCATTAATCATTGCATAACATTAAAATCAATTAGATATATCAACATATGAACATTCATAATAAAGGATTTTCAAGTATCTGTAAGCCACTTGTATGCATCAAGGTCAAGGCCTTCATATCCTCCATCTCCTTCTGAAAGTAAGGCAAAGTAGTTGATTTTGCACAAGCCCACATCTTATTTTTCATCACTTTCTAGGAAATAACTTCGTAAAGTTTGTCCACAAGTGTCCGACACAAAATCTGATATGAGCCCTTGGGACAACCTCTTTAAATGTAGGTATGAGACCTTTTTGCTTATCACTAATGAAGGTCCATCTTCTTCCTTAATGCTCAATGTTCATATCAGAAACCATTAACTCTAGAAACCACATCCATGAATCCTTGCTTTCTGCCTCAACCATAGCATATGCTATCACTCATGATGTGTTATTAGCATCAATACCAACAGCTGTCAACAGTTGACCCCCAAAGCAACTCTTCAGATGTGCACCATCTAAGCCAACAACAGTTCTGCAACCAGCCTTAAAGCCATTCTTGAGAGCCCCTAAACAAATATACATTCTTTTGAATACCGAAAGGTTGCTTGTATTGGGGAAAGCACACTTAATATCAATTGTAGTGGCTGGATCAACCCTCTGCAGCTCTCTTCCATAATCTCTCAGCCTTGCATATTGCTCTAATATGGATCCTTCTACTTCCAAAAGTGCAGCCCTCTTGGCTCTATAAGCCATTGACTTCGAAACCCCTGCTCTAATGCTAGCTGACATTGTCTTAGCTAGAGATTCTACATCACCAAACATTTAGAACACATGTTACAAATCAAAAACACTTCCAAAATCTCATCATTGCATTACAACTAATCACAAGTCCATTAAGAGAAATACCTGGTTTCTAGCTCTCATTAAGAGCAATCTGATATTTAAACTTTGAAGTTAGGTACTTTTGCCTAACCATGCTGTTGTTGAATTTCCTAGTGCATTTGTGAACTGGATCATAGCTTTTGACCATCAATGTGCTCTCATACTACATTTTGCTGGTAAACAACTCAAATGGACAGTTGTCCTCCTTACAAATTAACCACCCTTATCCTTGTTTTGTCATTCTTAATGAGCACATATTCCCAACCTCCTTGAATGGCATGCTTCCTCAAAGCATCCCTACGAATCTGCGCTGTTGCAAACTTCATTTTTTAAGTTTGAAAACAGGATTCTTCATATCTGTTTTGGGGTTGAATTCAAGTCCCATCTCTTCACTTTCCCCATCAAAATTTATAGTATAACCCAACTTCTCTTCATCTGAATCATCAACACCAAACATGTCCTCTTCATCAACCCACTCTTTTAAACTTTCATCCACATTTGACCTGCCCACAAATCCAGCAGATTCTGGTCTTGTTGCAGTCTCTTCAACATCTTCTTCATTCAACCATTCATCATCATCATCCACTCCATAGTGGTCGTACTCTTCATCATGTGCACAAGGATCATAATCAATGCCCTCATCCTCCTTACTTGACCCTTCATGCTCACAGCATTCCTCACTTCCATATTCCAGACCACCAAATGATTGAAGTTCATCCAAATAATCTATCTCTACATCAAGAAGACCACCTCCTTCATTTTCTTGGACACTTGACTGCTGCCCTATCCCACTTGATTGTTGTTTGGAAGATCCTGCTACTCCTCCACTAGACTGCCTTATCCTACTTGACTGCTGATTTTTGCTTGTATCATGCTCCACAAACTTCTGTTTTCCATTGTCTTGTGGACTGAGGCCACCAACAATGCTTGCTTGAGTAGGTATAGTCTCCTCAACCTCTCTAATCACGATTCCCTTGCTTCTACCAAGTCTAGGCGAATCAGGTAGCTCTTCAATAACATATGTTGGCTTCCTTCTACGCACATAATCGGGTAAGTACTCTTCTATAATCACACTACTGCTACAACCTTCATTAAACAAGAAGTCTTCATACATGAAGATGTCATCATCTTCTTCTCCAAACACACTGTGCAGCTCCATGTGGTCCAGTACAATATGATCAACCTCCACTGTGGTACAACACTACACATGATCACGACATCTCTATCTGTTTCCAACTTCATCAGCTCATCATCTTCATCACCAACCTTATACCAGTAATCAATTCTTTGATTACTATAAGCTAGATTGAGCTGCCTCACCATGTTATCTACCTCAACAAGCGACATTCTATCTTTGTCGATGTTTTCGTAGAAATCCACCTTCCCTCCAACGTATTTACTGTCCCTTATGCACCCTCTATGATACACCTTGAATGTGAAATAGTCGGGGTGAGCTGCAATAAGTCAACATATACCATTAGTCAACATATACCATAAGTCAACATGCCCATTAACACCAGACCAAAATAAATATACCCAACCAACTAATACTTGCCTCAAGCCAAATAGAAAACAACTAATAGCTATCTCCAGTTTTCTAACAATTCACACATGGGAGACAAAAACAAAACTTTGTTTACTACATGCTAGGACCACAACTAAAAGCTACACAGAAAGTACTATATTAAAAGCCAAACCCAGATTCTCCAACCACAACTAAACCAATATTAAAAGCCAACACGTACCAGCTACAACAATCACTCAAATGTAATTGCAGTTAAATAGCCAACATCATCAAACCTTGCATCTTGAAACCCATAAACCAGTGTAAACCCCTAATTTTTTATCAAAACCCTAGAACTCGAAACCATAACAATAACCATTTTGAAATAGCAGCAGTCCTTTGAAACCAGAAAATACAGTCTAAAATCAGCCCTGAAACCCTTGAATTCAAAAATCCCCAATTTCTTTTTCCTAAATCCAAAACCCTAGAAACCTGCGATTTTCAATCACTCGAAGTTTGGAGACCAAATCTAAACACTAAAAACTTACCATAATCAGGGATTTCATCCTTCTCCCCTTCTGAAACTCTTAGAACCCATAAATCAACGTCGTTAACCACCATGTCGCAACCTCTAGATGTCGGCCTCAAATTCGAATCAGATTGTGGAGACAACACTCTTTGATAGCAAATGAAGGTTTACGGTTTACGGTTTACAAAGGGTTTGATTTTGAATGGCATCGACCTGATGCGTTGTGTGAGATTATGGAGGCTAGCTCTCTAGAGCTTAGAAGATTTCAAATTTTAGGGTTTTTTAGGAGATTAGGAACTGGGTTACTGTTTACAACGGATGAGACTGCCGTAATTAGCTATGGGTATTCACGACATTTTACTATTAGAGGTGGCGCCACATGGCGTATCCAAGTTTGCCACGTCACCCATTTAACAGCCAATTCAGACGGACAGTTAACAGAAGGACCAAATTGTGTGAGATTTGAATGTCTGAGGAGTTCTTTGTTAAAATTATGATAATATGGACTGAACTGTCAATGCCCTAAAAGTACAGGGAGTGACCAGTAACTTCCCCTAAATTTTATATCATAGCATACGTATGTAAATGAGATTCAAAGCCTGACCTCTAGTTGTTAATTGTTCGAAATAACAAATGAGCCACAATTTAGAGCTTAAACATGAATACATATTAATTGGTATTTAATGTCAATTAGTTCTCTCTCCTAGTGTGGCACTAGGATTTTGGCCCTGACTCCTTTGATAGGAAAATACTTTCGTCCATATATGTTCGGACATGTGCGTCTAAACTCTCTCTTATTTGCATATATTTGGTTGTGTAAATCTATGATCGTTACATTGAAAGTTAAATTAACCTTAAAAGATCATTTATGTTAAAAATCAATGCAAAACAAGTATCGTTTAATTATGTAATTGCATCAAATAAAGGAATGGTTATGGTCAAAGTTAATGACCAACCGTTCATTTAATGACCAACTGTTCATTTATTTGATGCAATTGTGTGAATAAACAATTTTTTATTTATATTGATTTTTTGCACAATCAATCAATCAAGATTGATTCGAACCACTGTAAGTGGCCTAGTGGTTCTTGCCTAGTTGGGTGTGCTCCCCAACCTAGGTTCGAACCCCGAAGCTGTCAAAGTGGCCAGGCACTGTGCTGCAATGCACAGTTGAAGCATTTCACATGCGCCGAAGGGGTTTATCTTGGGCCTAGGAAGCCTTTGGGTTCCCCTTGACAAAGTCAAAAAAAAAAATAAATAAAATAAAATAAAGATTGATTCGACTTTTGAATAATTAGATTATGTACTAACTCTTCCAAATATATACATATAAAAGAGAGTTTGGACACATCGTGTGGACCAAAGTATTTTCCCCTCCGACGAACACAAGGGAGGGGACTTGCTCCTTATGAAAGGAATCTCTTCTGACTAGATTTTTATTCCCTCCTTGCATACGTTTAGGTTCATAGATGCATGTCTAGGCTTCACTTTGGCTGCTAGAGCAGCATAATCTGACGTTGACAGTTGATTGATGGTTTATTACAATGGTGATCCAAAATCTTTCCATGCTTTTTGCATATGATCTCGCTGTACTTTGTACCATTTTGCCTTATGTTTGGGTTGTCTACTGGTGTTTACTTCTGTTTGGAGTATTGGCGGGCTGCTTATCCTCTATGGTGCATTTTCTAATCTAGTTTTTATTTTTTAAAACGTGCCGTCACAGGCTGCATGGTCTCTTATACGGCAAACGTGATGGCTTCAAGAAATCACATTGATTTTTTTTCTTTTTTTGATAAGAGAAAATACAAAATAAAAAAAAATAAAAAATAAAAAAATAAAAAAGCAGAAAGAGAAGATTACAACATAAAGCCTCTTGCGCAGCCTAAACCGAAGAAATCATGGTTATAAGCATTGAGTGCACTCAAGTGAAGCCTATTAGTCCCACATTTGCGAGGAAGAAATCCAGTGGCCAACATATGTACCCGCGTCTGTAGTAAAATTTGTTTCACGAAGGATGTGTAGAAATGTGTAAAATTTCTTCAAACTTCATAGCCAAGAATTTGATGTCTTGCATGACTGATCTTTTGGTTAGGCATGTCAAGCAAGAAACAACAACTAATGATGAAAAGTAGGTGAAGTTAAAATTTAAAGGAAAGAAAACTAAGAAAAGCATGCATTTTCAGGTCCCATTTGCATCACACAAAATGGACATACAATGTTGTTACAAGAATTAGTCAAAGATGAAAGAAAATGCCTGGGACAACACGCGTTTCTTTATGAATTCCCACACAAGCATAACAGAATGACAAGATGCGGGCAGCAAGACTATGAACACTATCAGCAATTCACTCGATCCTTTTGGATGTACTAAATTTTCGGAGTATATTGGACTTCAATTTGCGTCCACGAGAGAAAACTTCTAGAACCATGCCATCGATTTTTTCTTCCTGCTTTTCATACACATAGAAGACTAAAAAGGCAGTGGAAACTCCTGAAAGGATAAGAGAACAAAGAAACAAAGTGTTAGGGAGGGGAGAAAAAAACTCCTTGATCCTTCAACAAACAAACAATGAGATGCAAAAGTTTCCGCTAGGACATTGCAACCAAGTCCATACAAGGACAAATGAATCAACAGTAGATTCATCACATAACTACTTGAGAACAGTTCACTACAAGCTTAAACAATCCCATAGTTTATCTACTGGCAGTCCCCACATATTCAAATACTCCAAACCCACTGTCCTTCCCTACTTCATTGACCAAAATGATAATACAATTCCAAAGTTGTTTCTCTGTAATGGCATATTAACACTTCACATTCTACATAACATTGCCAACATTTTCAGAATGTGTAAAACTTTCTACATGCTTTCAACCCAAAAAAAATGCCTATGCCTTCTTTATTTTTGTTGGTAAACGGGGAAACATTGTCAGTTTGAATTCACATTAGGAAGGAGAGAGAATAACCTATAATAAATGAGTTCTGAAGTGAAATAGCTCCAAGAAAGCTAAGAACCAGTAGAGATACAGCCGCCTACAAGCAACAATGTTTTAAGGTAAATGTCAAAAAGTTTCATTATAATAATATCAACTGATCAACAAATATTAGAAGTATGCATCAATGCAATATTGAACTCTTTATACACTATCAAAGGAATAAATAATCAGACACACAAAGGAAGTTAAGAGCAGCAGAAAATGGTCAATACCTTAAGAAACAATATGCAGTCATTTCCTTTCCCAAGAGATTTTAAAGTTTTGACAGATATATTCCATGATGAGACCACAGATGCAGCAATTTGTTGTGACATCTCTTCTGAGAAGTGAAAATGTGATGATTGAAGCTTCTCGAGTTTATATCCTAATCTGGAGTAATAAAAAACAATTTAGTACATGCTTCAGTTCATATTGAAAGCTGCTTCAAAGAGCAATTTTGCACTAAGAAACATATGCAAGAAGGTCACGAGGCATACATCATTTCTGGTAAATTGCCAGAGATGAACACGAAAATTGATGCGAACATGAGACTCTTCGAAATGACAGTAATAATCGTAGCTTTAGATTCAATGAAGTTGTAGTAGATCGCAATCAAAACTAACAGTGCCTTGAATGTCTGTTTTTTATCCTTCCACAGTAATGCATCAGCAACTGTAAGGGCAACATAGCAAATGCATTGCTTCATTATAACAACATATCAGTGTAATTTCATTTATGCTGAATCAATTATGAATATGCCATCATGATTTTTTGTTTCTGGTGACATTATAACAAATATCATACCAAAAAAAATTAAAATCATACCCCTTCCGCTTCCAAGATATACAGAAGCTTTAGATGGCCCTTCTCTTTTGGGTCGATGTTCAGCCCTCAAGTGTGGGTATGACTCAATTGTCCTCTTAAGACCCTCCTGAAGAAAAAAAAATATCACATTGTCATAAGAAAAGCACCAAAATAAGAATTTGAAAATGGAAATGTCAAATGACAAAACATTTTTTATTACCTTATTAGTCAGTGCACCATTAATAGAAAGAGAAGCTTAAAGCCACTTCATATAGGTTTGCATCTCTAGTCAAATATTAGAAAATATTTTACGGCTTTCTTGCCCGTCTTCAAAGACAGCTGAATATGCTATATCGACCAAACAAAGTATAATAAAACTATAATTCTTACACACAAGGATTGGAAACTTCCATTGGTAATGCAAAACCAAGGACAATACTATAGTTTTTCAGCATTCAAGTGTAGGTGTGACTCAATTGTCTTCTTAAAAATTGATAGATGCGCAATTGAAGTGAATATGGTTGGGAGCTCCAGTAATTAAGAGCTAAGTGCAATTTTATTGGTTAATTTTTTTTTTCTGTATCAAAGTGCAATTTCATTGAAGTAACCAAAGAATCTTATTATGAAAATAGAATATAACCTGAAGCGAAATAATGGGTGTGTAACCAATTCGATCCTGTGCTTTTGAAGATTTAAAAGATCTGGTGCAAGAGAGAAGTCTAATTCTTGAAGGCGTCAACTGTGGAACCTTCATCCCATACGGGCCTAAAAGCTTATATGTCCACTCCACCACATGTGCAATTGGCATCATAACAGCTGTAGGGATTTTTATCCTTGGTCTGCGAACAACATTCAAACATTCATTTGGGGGAGAATAAAGCAAGATGAGAGAGAGAGAGAGAGAGACACCAGAATGAAGTATTAAATCTTCAAAATGAAATATTAGAAATAACCAAAAGACTACACTACATGTTAAGGTGTAGAGGATGTAAAGTATAGTGATCACATAGAAGGTATGCATAACTGAAAGGACTAAGAAAATGATGTACCTTTCATAACCAAGACCTTCTAGAATAAGTGAAATAAACTCCCAAAACTTAATAGGTTCCATATTGGTTATAAAGTATGCCTGCAAAAAAAAAAAAAAAAAAAAAAAAAGGCCTCCTTAACTTATCATCATCTTGAATGAACAGACATCCAAAGTAAAGCATGACTTGACCATGTTTTAATGAAAATGTAAGGAAACAGAATGTGAAGCGATGGCTCAGTAGATAAAATGCATCTTATTTTCAATTCCATTCTGACATCTATCTGCCTTCAGACAAAAGTTTTAAGAAATTTATGTTACACAATTGTACCTGTCCTGCAGCTTTCTCTGCAACTGTGCCTTCAAATGCTAGAGCTCGCTCTGCACATATATGGGCATGGGCCACGTTTTCAACATACGTGAAATCATAAATGTTATTGCCATCTCCTATAATGAACTGATCATTTGAAAGAGCAGAAGAAACTGAACATCAGATATTTTTAATATTCACATTTCACCATGGTGTGTGAATATGTATGTGTTTTTTAAACTAAAATTTATCTCATGGATAACCCAAAATACCATGGATTTCCCTGCCCTGGCGGCAACAACTAAAGACGGAACAAGTAACCTATCACCAGGTCCAAAAAGGCTGCTAGGGCGTATGCAGCAGGTTAGAAGCCCATTAACACCGTTTGCCTTGATTACCAACTCTTCTCCTTGCGCTTTAGTGGCCGAATAAGTATCATTGTGCTGAAATAAGTACAGACAATTCAGAATCAAAGCTGTAGGGATGCAAAATTCTTGCATTATTGAAATTCAATAGCAATAATTGCAGTTTGAAATTCGGCTTGTGCCTACCTTAGGTGGATATGACAACGACTCATCCCCATCAATAATACCATGAACCCCATCAAACACAACGCTAGGAGAGCTAGTGTATATGAGCCTCTTCACTTTCTGCTTAACACAAGCATCAATCACATTTTTAGTTCCTGCATAGCATAATTGAACATCGACATTATCAAACAATCAAAAATCCAAACCATCAAGACAAAAAAATGCACATCATATTCTGGTACAGTACCTTCCACATTGACCGAATGGTGGAGCTGGTAATTGTTGATCGACGAATTAGGTGCCGCCATATGGAAAACAACCTCAGCACCTTGACATGCTAAACAGATTGAATGCAAAGCATGCAAATTTACTCAATCGATAACTGTAAAAGCTCAATTTTACATAATAAACCGCTAAATTTAGTAAGGAGGAAAGCATTCTGACCTTGAAGAACTTGATCCTTGCAGCGGAGGTCGATGGAAATGTAGTCAGCGCGGCCGAAGTTCAAAGCATCGGCGAGGACTCCGTTGGACTCGGAAGGTTCGAGATCGATGGTGGGGCCGAGGTCAGCAATTCGGACATGGAAGACGTTCTGGCGGATGAGCATGAGAACCAAATGGCGAGCGGCGAAGCCTCGGCCTCCGGTGACGACGCACCATCTCTCATCGCAGGTCATCGGTGAAGTCTGAAACCAATAACAAAGCTTTCAGTGAATGAGAGCGTCCAACAGAGGAGGAAGAAGAGAGATATATATCCTTGTTGAATCTGCTCCCAAAATTTAAAGGAAAAAAGGAAAAGAAATCAAAAAGGGTTTAGGGTTCATATTTTTATATCTTATTTTTCCAGCAATGCAATTATATATCCATGTACAATGTAATCTCCGAAGTTGAATTTGTAATGTGTAAGAAAAAAATCTTCTGCTCAATCAAACTAGCAATGGTTTCCGCGCTTTGCCGCGGGATTTGTTGTTGCGAACAATTGACAATCATGAAAGATATAACTGAAAATGACTTGATTTTTGATCAAAGTGATTAAACACCATATATCATTTATATATACCTGAAGATTGATATAAAACTGCAGGTTTTTTGATCCCTACTAAAACAACCCTGTGCAAATATATTGCAAATTAAATCAAATTGCAATGGATACAAATAAGCAAAAGGCTAAAAATCTCTCTCATCAAATGATAAACTGAAATTTCTAATAAGAAATAGTCTATACATAAGCAAATTTCATGCATCACTCAAATAAGGCATTATAGTGAATTAAAATTGACACGTCTACAATACCCACTAGAAAGTACACCCGCGCGATGCTGCGGGAATATGAGTGATATAACATTTGCAGAACTGGATAAAACTGAATTTAGGTTTTTCATCTACAAAACTGATTTCAACTTATATAACATTCGCAGAATGTCATGTAGTGCACCTGTAAATAAACAAATACTTTGTTATAATGACAATCATATAACTCATAACATACACTGTTTTTAGCAAATTCTAATCTTTATTTCTTTCAAATTCACATCAATTTCTGTTCACTCTTTTTTCATCTGTAAGCTCGTTGACATTCATAGAAACACAAAGTAAAAACAAAATTAAACAAATTCAGATATAAACCCACATCAAGCACGAGAATTAATTAGCAAGTACCTAATGGGTAATGGAGACAAAGGGATTACCTCAATTTGGCGTTCTACGTTGCAGCACTCTTGGTGAAGTTTACACTGCCTGAGACAAAATAAGAAGTAAAGAGTATGAGTTACATATTAGCTTTTTTTTTCTTTTTGATTTGTACTATGCATTGTAGTTTAGGAGACACGCAAATCAGATTTTAAGAGCTTAGTACTATAATTGACCTTTTAGTATGACATTAAGAAGCAAACTAAAATCCCAGTAATAATCATTAGCAGAAGATACAATAACTCTGAAAAGAGGAAGAAAAAAAAACAGACCTGCATCCCTTTAATAGATTTCTAGTTTCAAATATGCTTCAGTGTTCTTAGTTTGAAGTATAATACAATATTTTTAGTGTCAGATTTTATGCAAACTACATCACATCCGTGCATGTTCTTTGGTTCAAAACAATTGATGCATAATTCAAAGGTGATCACAAACTTGAGCAGAAATATCCAAAATGCAGCTATGGCAAGAATGCAGCTCTTTTTTCTGCCCCTTAGTTTGAGATAGGCTTCCACTAAGTCAGATCGAAAGGAGCTAAATTCAATGACTTCAATACATCGAAGATATTACCTCCTCCACTGTCAGTGAATTCAAGTTATTCTTCGAAAACAAAAAATCATACCGGACGCAAAGAGACCAAGACTCAGACCGCACGAAAAAAAAACTCAGCTTCTAACCAAACCTCCGACAATCACAACAACGATAAAACACAAAATCCAATAGCTCAATATAACTGAAATCCAGTGGCAGAGAATAAAAAACAAAGCTGAATTTCATCATAGCTTCAAATAGAGAGATATTGTTACAAAAGAGCACCACAATCCTATAAAGTTATTGTCCAGTTCTGCAAGAACAGAAGGAAAAAAAAAAAAAAAAGCACACCCAATTAGATAAGTATAGTTGCTACCTGATCAAAACCTAGACCGAAATATTACTCTTCCCCTTGACTCCAATTCTGCATGGGCAGAAAGCAAAAAAAAATTACTCATGACGGATTCATAGATACAGATCTATATATATGAAATTCGGTGATCCTTTAACAAAAGAAAGAACAAAGAACACACCTAATTAAAAGCCTCCACCCACACCAAAAATCAGAGCTTTGCAATTCAGATACAATCTGAGAAACAAAGCTCATGCTGATGAAATTTTACACAAAACCCTTAATCGAATAATCCCAAAAAACTGTACCCAACAAAATTGACCCAAAAATTAACATCAAGCAGTTACCTTTTATGCCTCCAAGCTGGAAACAAACGGAAATTGAGACCTGTCTATGCCGATCAACAACCTCCCTCACTATCAATCTAAGCGAGACGAAGAACCACAGCAGAGACCAAGATCGAACCGAACTCCCTCTCTCACTCTCTCTTTCTGTCGATTTCAATTTTCTCTCTTCTGACTATGAGATAGATAAGAACGAACTCTCACTCTCTCATTCTCTCTGTCAATTTCAACTCTCTTTCAGTCGGTGATTCTTTTTTTTTGTTTTTGCGAAGGTTCCCGAATCCACTATCAAATCAGGCGTTTTCTTTATTTACAGTTTATAGAAGCGGCACGCTGTAATTAAACAAAACAACAGGGACAAAACCGCCACTCCATTTCTGGCCTGAGTGAACAGTAACTCATTTTTGGTTTATACTAAATTTCTAATTTCCAACTTCCTCATGTTCACCAAGTCATATTTCAGTCAATCTATAAACAAAAATAACATTTATTTGATTTATCCCCTAGCCATAAGCATAGAAAACATAGATACAAATACATACAGACGCAAAAGAGAAATATAAGATAAAAGGGGATTGCCTGAAAGATACAACCTTCTGGTGCCTAATAAGATTATCCAGCTGAGATTCACCTCCTTAAAGGTTACTAAACACAATAAAAAAAATGAAAATGGAAGTTGAAAGCAAAGTTAAAAAGCTAGGCAGCTAAAAAAGAAAGTGACGAAACAAAGCCTACAGAATACTTGTGCTGATCAGAAGGAGCTAGCAGACCTCATATTCCTTTTTTACTAAGGTTACTTAAAGTTCAGGACATATGCGAAGAATAGCTAGCCAGCCAAGGCTTATTCTAGAATTATATGCATACTCTTTTCTAAGTCTCTGGGTATTAATTAGCTAAGCTCAGGCTATATGCATGTAGTCATAAGTGAAACATATTAGATCAACATTCCTATTCTTAAAAGACAACAATGGAAAACGTTCAAAAGAAAATTTACTGAGCAAATAATTTTCTCAATCCCAAGTAATCCAGATTATCATATTCATGTTTAAAACTCTAGAGTAGAAAATGTAGAATAGCTTGAAAGAACAAATATTACTTGGGATAAGAACAAAGTGCATATGGCTGATTTGTTGCTTGGCAAATAATAAATAAATAGACAGGAGAGGAGATAGATTTTTTGCAACTGCAAGGAACATAAGTGCAATTGATTATTTTTGAAGATTCTGTTAGCTTCGCACGTACAGGAGAAGAATCAAAGACAAAAACCAAATATATGGTACTCAAAAGTATATCTATTCTACATAATATGGAACTACTTTACTTGCATCTTTAAATGTATTTATAAAACATACACTATGTATTGTTGTTCATATAGTGATTCATCTTCTTCTCTCATAGTCTCTGTATCGTTGTATATGGAAGGGGAATAGATATATGGTAAATTGGTAATTTAAAATGTTTGTGCATTAGTGTTAAAGTTTCATATAGGGACAGACATTGACAAAGTTCTTTTGCAGATACAGAAACACACCACCCTCACAAACCATAATCTCCAGAAAGAAATTGTTATCATTTCTAGAGGTATATGCTATTGATTTTGTTATTTACAATTACTGATCACTACACAAACATTTTGGATAAAAATGTTATTTACAACCATAATCACAAGACTACTGCAATTTTCAAGCTCCTTGGGAATCAACCCCGTACCTAATTATCCCACAGAATCAGATCTGTCAAGCTCCCAAGCATCCCAAGCTCCTCAGGTAACTCCGCTCCTATAACATTTTTAGCAAGACCAAGCATTTTCAAGTTCTTATATCCACCTATTTCAGCCGGCATGCTACCAAAATTAGCATTCTACCCAGCTCGGAAAGTTACCTCTTTAGCATAAATGCATTATGCTTTATCACAGGTTTACTTGCTTTGAGTCTCTTGGTTTTGTTCTAATCTGCTCCCCAATCATGTCTTATGTTTTCCCAGGTAAGTTTTGTATTGATGACCATGTAAGACAAGAAAGCCTCAATTTGTAGCTGAGTCAGGTTGGTGCATCTTAGCATGAGACCAAATCTTTTAGTAAGCTAAAGAATGTGAAAAACAAATACATATATGTTGTACATGTTTTTCTTTGTATATAAGGTCTGCAGAAAAACTAGTTTATCCACATTGTACCTTTTGTTACATCGTACCTCGATTATCGATAAACTACTTAAGCTAGAATCTAAAGTTGCACTTTCCCAAACTTATGTACCATAATCGATTACATTCCTTCAGATCAAATGCTTCATGCTTCTTGCTTATCATTCCTTCATAGCACTAAATTTGCAGGATTAAGAGAAGATGAAATTAGGACCAAAACTCACAAGATGGAAGAGATGAAATCCCCAACCAAACTGCTCGCTTTTCCAATTTCCAAACTTACGCTCGCCTCCAATTCCTTATTCCTTGAAGGCTGTGGAGGGGTCAAATTCATAGTCAATTGCAGGAAATTGAGGAAAAATCCATCAATTTCTAGAATCTGAGATGACATTGTTCATACCTGGAGTTCAACCAAATCTGCAACTCTGCAAGAGTTCAAACTTCAAAGAACACGATCGATCAGAGGCCTTTGCTCTACTGCCTAGGCTGAGTGAGTCTCTTCTCTGAGGCCTACCTGTTCGCAGGGCCTGTTATGGTGTGTTAAAGGTGCAAAGGGGGATGCGAGGGACATTGACGCAAACCGCTTTAGTTTTCCTAGGGTTTTCAATCTGTGTTTTCAGGATGATAGAGAGTTTTTTTTTTTTTTTTTATCGTCTCTTTTCCCACAATGATCTTATATAGAGGCATCTAGACATGCATTTAGCTTGCCTAAATTCCATCTGCCAGTTTATATTTCTTTCTTGATCTTCAATGATAAAATCGTGGACCGTTACCCACTGATGTAGTATATACCCGTTTCTTATTTTCTGATGAAGAGAAGAGCGCACACAAGAAAAATGCCCTCACTAGTTCAAAATTTTTGTATGCCCCAACTAGTTTTAGGGGTTCAATCACAAAACCTTGGATCGATTGGTTGCATCAAGAGAAGATCCTTACTTTACATCTGACTAAAGAATAAGATTTTGTTTAGTTTATAGGAATCAGAAATTTGCTTCATCCTCTGCAAATTTCAACAAATACTTCAAAATTAAATGCTTGGTGCCATCTATATCGCTTTTGTCCTTGATGTCGAAAATGCCCTTCATAATTCTTGCATAAAGCCTCTCAAGCTGTGGAATGTCATAAGTTTTGGTCCGCTCCACAAAAAGCCGCTTGACAGACTCCATTTGGTTTGTAATCTCACCATCTAACATCTTGATGTCTTCAGATCCACTCGCATCAGCATGGCCAGAAACTTCTACTACTTCAGAAGTTTCAAGCTGATTGAGAACAACAGAGGAAGTTTCTGGCACTCCAAGATCTGTGTTATTCGTCTCGGGTTCCTGAGATGACGTGGACGGTACAGAACCTTGATGCTGTGACTTGTCTTCTGCTGTTGAAGCTGGTAATCACAAGAATAGTATTTAAACATACAAAATAAAAAAGCTGAACCATTCAAACATCCAGAGAAGAAGGAAAAAAAAAATAGAAAATCAAGTTTTCAACTCATAGTAGCACATTGCAAATTTGAGGCTTTACTTATCACAACTACAATTCAATGAAAAGAATATGTATTGTTAGCTGTTCAATAGAAGAAAAAAAAAATTCAACAGTCTATATACAGACATGATTTTTTTTTTTTTGGTCAAGTATATACATACATGATAAAAGTTATGTTTCCTTGTAATTACTTGTTCAATTATTATTTTGGCAATTAAGAGCACTGGAAGTAACAGGTGCCAGTTTTAGATACTAAATTTCATTGCACAATATATGTTCACATTTAAACATGAAGGTATACCTGCAGGTGCATTGATAAAAAAAATTAAAAAAAAAAGTAAATAAATAAAATAAAAATACCTGCAGGTGCGGCATCAATATTCTTCTTCAGCCGTTTGTGTGCCTCGTAGCTATGATCCAGATTTACCTCCGGCTGCACATTACGAAGTCGAGCACTCGCCCTAGTGACAGTTCCCAGCTGCACAACAGGTATTGATGGGAAAGTAGCTACCCCTAAATCTTCAGGTATTTGTTCTGGACCACCTTGAGCAGCAATCTTGTCACAATATGCAATCAGTGCAGGGTCCATCTGTGACAGCATTCCATGTACCTAAGAGGAAACATAATACATGAAAGACATGCTAAAGCCCAAAAAAAAAAAAAATCAACCAAAAACAAAAATTAGACAAACTTACGGCATCTCGAAGCTCATAACCTCTACTAACAATCCTAGCACCATTGTAATCATCTCCATTATAAGCCTGAATCCAAGAAAGCGGAGTCCATAAATTGAAAAATTTGAGCAAACACAATGATTACCACCATTTTGAACCTCGTTTATGACAAGAATTCCACATAGCAATAAGAAAATCAAAACTCAGCAAATATTGAGGAAGTTACTGTTACCCTTTTAGATGAAATATTCCATGCAAATATTGGACACCTCGAGATGCAATGCTTCTTAAAAACAAATAGCCCATCCAATAGATTAATGGTTAACAAACCCAATGCCCCAAGAAACCAAAAGACTGATGACAGTTTATCTTAATGTCCTCCAGTGATTTTTATTTTTTAAGATTAACAAATACCTCATTGAATAGATTAACGATTGACACCCTCAATGCTTCTTAATGTCTTTGTTATAGTTTCTTAACAATTGACACACTCGCACTTCTTCAATTTGCAATTTTTAGTTCTCACTGCTGAAAATCATAATACCTAACAGTCACAAACCTGCGTCAAAAGTACTGCAGCTAAAATTGTGCTATAGATTCTAAACCAAAGTTGTATAGTTTTTTGAAACATACTGAAGCTAATATCTTCCCCAATAACTTTTAAGAAGGAAAAAAACAGTTTAGATTATCATTGAAACAACTTTATGCTCACTCATCATTTTTGACACTAAATTATCAAATCAATCCGGACAGTAACAGATTCTACAAACTTTCAGCTTACACATAAAACCAACAGAAAAAAACACACCTTTGCATTAGAAACTATAAGATCAACATCTTGCAGGAATGCTGAACATGTAATATACAGCCCAGAGTCAACACGCTGCAGCAGAGTTGCAACATCCATAGGATTTTGGATAATTGAGCGATAATTTGGAGCATCCTCATCCAAGACAGGATAGTGAAAAGCACTAAACCTCTTATCGTATAGAACTCTGCAGCATAGAAACAAAAAATATATAATTAAAAATGGGGGGAGAGAGAGAGAGAGAGAGAGAGTATTGAGACCTCATGGAATTCTCTAAAAACACTACCCAAATTCCCTTGGCTAGAATCATATCAAGCACGAAAAGACTTGAATTAACTTTTTTGTAAGACTTGAAATAATCATTCTTATGCAACAAATATCCCCTTCACAGTAGCATGAAACTTGAGCCAACTGAAAGAATGCTTAAAAAAATAATTAAATAAATAAATAAAAAACAGAGCCTTCTTATGGAAGAAGACATTAAAAAGATGCCAGAGTATTATAGGAAAATGATAATTACATGATACAGTTATCCAATTGTTTATTAAATTCTCTCTTAATCAAATCATGGCGAAATACACCAGAGAGGTGATACACCAATCACTATCAAAAGAGACAAGACATAGTGAAAGATTTCTAACCTATTGCAAACATCTCTGAGGCACATCCGCAATCGGCGAAGAGCATGCTGCTCAGCTTCTACCTTGGCTTTTAACTCTGACACCTTTGGACCGCTTGCCACTTTTGGAGCCTTTGGAAGTTCAGGAACAGATACTGATTCCTGAGACCTTTTAGTTGTGCCCTCCAACAAGACTGACAAGGCAGCTTCAATCAGACGGTCAAAAAACAAAGATCTGTCTTCAGTAGAAGGCGTATCCACCTGATAGCTGATAAAAAGGAACACATATGACTAGAAATAACCATGACACACATGTAACATTTTATCAGTGTTATTATCTGAATCCTGGATTCATTCTAGAATTGATACTCTTATAGTGAGTTTTATCTTCTTGTCGTTTAGTTCAGGTGAAACCCTTCTCCACAATTCTAACGCATATTTGACTGATTAATAAAGTGTAGATAAAAATAATAATAAGTTTAATAACTCAGCAGTTCAGATATTCAACAACATTGTAATCTTAAAAGCTCCTTAACTATTTTTTAAATTGTTTAATGAAGACAGACACAGAAAGGACAGTATTTGATAAGAATAAAACACAAAAATAAATAAATAAAGAACCTCCCCTGAAAAAGCAATTGTGCAAAGTTCTTTAGTGTAGGATATATCCAAGAAGACCTTGAGCTGTTCTGCCATATCATCTAAAGAAAGTCTTTGGCACAAACCAGTTGCTATAATATTTTATTACAATATGAAATTCCAGCGACACATTCAGGCAAGACAAAGACAAGATTAGGAAATTGCAAGAAAATTACCAATATCCACAAACATATCCCATATAAAATCAGTCTCACAGGAATTGAATTCAAAAATTTGGTAGGTTTTAAGATGAGGACAACATACACAGAACGTTCGAAGAATATTGAAGAGGTCATAGCATCAACTTCAGCAGGTGGCACTGATGATGTTGCAAGTAGTAATATAGGTAAATCAGATGGAAATTCTTCTAGCAATGTCAGCAAAACTGCGCGGAGCTGCTCATGTGCCTGCATATAAAATCTATCAACCTCAAATAGCACAAAAACAAGTTAATAAAATCTACTGGGAATTTCGATAATGCAAACCATTTAATTTGGAGCATGCACAAGCAGACTATTTAAATATAATTACCACTGATAAAGAAACTATTGAGCGTCTAAAAGAATATATGAAAGTATAAAAGTAAAAGCAAGCACCCACCGTCTCCCACCACAGATTGAACTGTGGCAAGTAGAGAATTGATGGCGTCGTCCTCCTTGCTTCACCAAATATATGTACCAGTGCTTCCTCTGGTGTCTTTGCACTAGGATCAGATAGAAGAGATGGAAGTCCTAGAGAATGGACAGGAAACTTCTCGAGTTCATGTAAAATAGCAGGCCCAAGATGATCCTGTGAAACTAAAGCAGTAAGTAAATTTAGTTTCTGTTCTACTTCTGAACATTTAATCAATTTGAAAAGGGTCCAGGATAATTACCAAGCCAGAACCTTCACCACCACATAGAAGAAGCCGAGGCCTATAAACAAGAGGAATGGCAGAACCACAAGAGAGCATGGAAAGCTTGGTCAATTCTGATGACACTGCAATCGGAGGGAAAATATCGGATATATAGTTCATGGCTCTTTGGAGATGCCTCTGCAGGCATGGTGCGACTACTAAAGACAATGGCCTAGAGTGCACAACAGCACCTCTGTGAGCAGCTGGGGTGATTGTTGACATGGCTTCAACAAAGTGATACTTTTCAACCCTTACTGAATCAACATCAATTACAAATTTATCATCACTTGTGTAGACCTGAGGATATTTTTCACGGAAAGCACGAATAGCAGCTTCAGTGCAAAGAGCCTTTAAATCAGCACCACAATATCCAACACAGCTAGCTGCAAGCTCCAGTTTTAACTCATTTGAAGGAGGATGCTTCCATTTCCGACTGTGAATGTCCAAAATTTCAGCACGGGCCTCACAGCCAGGCAAAGGAAAGTTGAATTCACGATCAAATCTACCAGGGCGCCGCAAAGCTCCATCAATTGCATCAATTCGGTTGGTTGCTCCGATCAAAACCACTTGTCCACGGGAATCAAGACCATCCATCAGAGCAAGCAATGTAGACACAATAGAATTATGAATTTGCTCTTGTTTGCTGGATCTTACAGGAGCCAGTCCATCTATTTCATCAAAGAATATGATTGAAGGTTGATTTCTTTGTGCTTCCTCAAAAAGAAGTTTCAGTTGTCTTTCAGCCTCGCCAACCCACTTGCTTAGGACATCTGCACCCTTCCTCATGTAAAAACTCACTTTCTGGCCAGCCTTGGATGCAGCAGAGGCTAAGGCTCTGGCAATTAACGTTTTCCCAGTACCAGGAGGACCACATAACAAAACTCCCCTTGGTGGGGTGATATGATAGCTCGCAAAGAAATCTGGATACAGTAAAGGAAAGAAAACCATTTCCTTCAAAGCATCAATGTATTGAGAAAGTCCCCCTATATCCTCAAAACTGACACTATCATCAACCTGCAAAGGTTGTATGTCTGCCCCTCCCTTTGAGCTTGGCCCAGCAGTTTGAATTCCAGAAGTCAAGGTAGCAAAAGCATCACCCTGGTGACCCCAACCCGAGGCAGCAACATTCAAACCCCATGTCGTTGTTCCATGCATGTCTAGTCCCCCAAAAAGCCAAGGTGGTCCAGATCTGCTCCCACCTTTCCCCCAAGGAATTGCAGGGCCTTGGTCGAGCTCATCCACAAGAAGGGAGTCATCAGAATCATCAGTCCTTGTGATTCGATGACGCTTATGAACTCGTGATCCACCCTTTCTTACATCCCTACCGACCTTTGGCCCCATTCCTTGGTGCAATACTCTTCGAGGAGATCGTGGTCTCCGCTTACCTTCTTCAATAGAGAACCTGCGGACTTCTGCACGATTTCGAAGATCATAACGTCTTCTTCCATCTTGTTCCTCTTCGCCCTCTTCGTCATCACCATCATCATCACCATCTTCATCACCATCTTCATCTCCATCATCATCACCCATGTCTTCACCATCGCCCTCATTCTGACCATCATCTGCATCATTGTATTCAATATCCTGCCCATTTTCGGTTTCTTCTTGGTCAACCTTCTCTTCCGAACTATCAACAGGAAGATCGTCATATCCAAAAAGTATATCCTCATTTGAAATAGTCTTAGAGCGACGAGGGCGCAATCCTTCACGCCGAGGTGTTGGTCTCTCCACCATCTTTTTGTGCTTGGAAGGTGATAATTCATCTTGATATGCACCCCGATTCTTGATAGATTTACATGTAGAGGGTTTCTGGCACAAAAAATGTCACACAAGTTTAGCAGGCAGCATCGATAACATATTATATAGTTCAGAATGTCAGATTTTGAGCAAAAACTATGCATGGTTGAGTGTATAAACCTCACCATCATGTCTTCATCACCATCGGAACTGTCTGATGCATAATCTGGATTCTTTACAGACAGAGTTCTCCTTCTTTCGGAGCGGCGGGGTAAGCTTGCCTGCAAAGTGAGAAATGTGCCATATGATAATCAACCGATCAACAAAACGTATGTGCCCGAAGCATGAAACTAAGCCTTGCCCAGATTAAAGATAATATGAAGTAGAAATGGTAAGAATTGAACAACAACAACAACAAAAAAGAAAAAAAAAAAAAAAAAAAAAAAAAGAGGGAGGAAGTAAGAATGAATGTACATTGAGCTTAGTGGGAGAAGTGGGGTGGGGCGATCTTTGGGAACGAGTGGAGCCATCGCGCATCATCTTAGCAATTCTGGAGGCGGCAGGTCGGTTCTTGGTCTTGGCCTTCCTTCTGCGTTTGTGAATCATGCTACTGGTACTCGTGTTGTAATAGAACATGCTTCGCGAGTAAGTTTTCGGACGCCGGCTGATCCGCCCGCTGCTCCGTAATGCCGCCGGCGACCCATCCGATCGCTTCGGATGCATCTCCGATAGATCCCCTCTGGGCATTCAACAGTGGATTTGAGGATTAGGGTTTTGGAAATAAAGGAGGGAGGGGGGTAGGGGGGAGGGTGCGTTTCGCTCCAAACAAACCAGGGATGCTCTTAACCAGACAATTACAAACCAACCCCTTGTTCTGTAATAATGAAATCACTAAACAAACCGTCTCCTTTTTTCTTTCTTTTTTTCTTTTATGTCTGTTTTTTTTTTTTTTTTTCACAATTGTTTTAGAAATGACAATGGAGAGGACGTGGATTTGCTTCTCATTTCCGAATTCATAATTTACTCACATTCCCTCTTCAATCCCCGTTATAATTAATTGGGGATTATTTGTCTCAGTATCCGTTTAGAATCAAGTCCTTATATCTGCTCTGAATCCCTATTAAAATATAGGGGCCGTGACCACTTACCCATTTTAGCTTAAAAATTACCCACTTACTTCACTAAGAGTTTTTTAATCCCATTTACCCAATCCAACAGTGTTTGACAGTATTGCCCTCATACTCTCTCTCTCTCTCTCTCTCCCTCTCTCTTTCTCTCTGTGTATTGTTCAACCACGGCTCTGAGATCTCCACCTCCGGCAGCCAGCCTCAGAAACTCCACCTCATACTCCTTCACCGACCTCTTTTGCTCCAAATTATACATGGCGGCGATGAGCGTCTCCGGCCGGAAAAACCTCAGAAACTCATACCTGAAAATCGACCACGGCGAACTCCCCGGGTACCGAGACTCGTACCAGCACATCCAAGGGCTCGGGTCGCCGAGCAAGCGAGTGGCGGCGATCTTGACTCGGTCAGCGGAGGGGGATGTCAAGGTAGGCGAAGTGGCGCTCGGTGGTGGTGAGCCAGTCGACGGCGTTCTCGTTGCCGGCGCGGCCTTGGAAGACGGGGAGATTCTCGAGGGCAATGAGCTTGTGGAGATGAGACTAAGGTCTGGAGCTCGGTTTGCTTGGTGGAGATGGAGAGTGTGGAGATCTGAAGCTCATGGATCTGAGATTCCAATTGCTCTATGGAGCTCTTCGATTTTGCTTCACTGTAATCAATTTTTTTTTTTTTTTGGTAAAATTGGGGCAGAATGCCCAGAAAGAAAGAAGAAAGAAAAGAGGAAAAAAAAATTAGGGGGCAATAATGTGATTTTTGGGGGGCAATAATATGAGTATTATGGAGCTCTTCGATTTTGCTTCACCGTAATCAATTTTTTTTGTTTTTTTTTGGTAGAATTGGGGCATAATGCCCAGAAGGAAAGAAAAAAGAAAACAGAAAAAAAATTTAGGGGGCAATAATATGATTATTGAGAGGCAATAATATGAGTATTGGAGGGCAATAATATGATTACAGGGTATTATTAGGGGGCAATAAAATCAGACGCCGGAATCCGGTAGCCAGATTCGGGATTCCGGTGACCGGTTGCAGGATTCTAGTCACTGGTCGCCGGATTCCGGTCACCGGTCACTGGAGTCCAGAAAAGTCTCCAATGACTTCTCTCTCTAAGTGAGAAAGAAGGAGAGGGCAAAAAAGTCCCAAAAATAAATAAATAATAATAAAAAAAGAATTAATTGGGTATTAGGGAAATAATCTCTTAGAGTGTTTGGACAAGTGGGGTTAATTAACTCCAAAATTGGGTAAATGATCAATAGATGCTTCACTTTATCAACAATTGATCTTTAATTGGCTTAAGGAATTTAACCAAGCTCAAGCTGCTAGAAAACCTGTTTTGGAGAATCAGGAAAAGACAAAGCCCAATAAGCAATTTGTTACGTCTCCCTTTCATATTGAATTGTTAGCACTTAAACATGGTTTGAAGTTGCTTCAACAGTTGGGAGTAACAAAGGTAGTGGTTTTTTATTTTTTTCGATGGAAAAAGGAAAAGACACTACAACGAGAAATCCCTGCAACAGCCTAAAGAAAGAGCATTGAACGTAATAACCTTAGAAACTGAAGGTGGGAAGTTCGAATTCCAGCTGCCAACATTGATCTGTTGTCCCAGATGAGCCAAGGCATTAGCAACAAAATTTGCCTCACGTTAGATATGACAGAAATCAATACTTTGAAATTAACTTGCAAGGATCTTGATATCATGGACAAGGGTGCTAATTCTCCAAGGAATGTTAGTTCTATTACTGAGACAATCAATAAGAACCCTTGAGTCGCCTTCAACTTTGATCTTGGTAAAATGATGTAAAGAAGCGGCGAGTAGTCCTGCTCTTAGGGCAGAGGCTTCAGCATAGAGGATGTGTGAATTTCCTAGATGTTTAGCAAACACAACAACAGGAACACCATTATCATTGCAAATAATAATAAAACCTGCAGCAGCTTGATTATTTTGGAAAACAGACCCATCAAAATATCATTTTAAAAAAGTCAGGAGGGGGAGGACTCCATTTAATAGTTGTATAGTTCAAAACATGGTTTGAACTAGTAGGAGAGGGTATATAAGCTCGAAACATATTAGCTGCAACATAAGCAACCTGAACAGGTTCAGTACTTTTGTTCCTAAAGATTAAATTGTTTCTTACACGCCAAATATGATAGTAGATAAAAAGGATTTTAGAAAGGACAGACTGATTAGAAGAATGCTCTCAAGCCAGGTCAAAAAGGAATGGTTAAAAGTTGTAGAATCAAAAGAAATGCCAAAATGCTGCCACATATCAGGAGCAAAAGTGCAATGAAAAAGTAGATGGTTAAAGTCTTCTAAAGAGTTTTGATAGAAAGGACACTTTCGATTGATAACCAAATTAGTATGAATAAGGTCTCGAGTCTAAAGTCTTCCTCGAATAAGTTGCCAAGCAAACACTTTAATTTTAGATGGAATGGGAGTTTTCCACATTTTCATCAGAAGCTTCGATCTTGAATGAGGAGCAATATGCCTAGTAAGTAAATTAGAGGCAGACTTGATAGTAAAGTTTCCATGACCAGTAGATCCCCACACAAAATGATCTGGTTTGTTAATGTAAGATAAGGCCATAGCTGTTATAGTTTGTAAAGTATCAGAAGGCAATAAGTTTTGAAGCGAAGAGAGGTTCCAATTGACATTATGGATATAAGTAGCCACAGAATCATTGAGGTTTAAAGTCTATTGTTGGGCAGTTCCAATTGCTATTATGGATATAAGTAGCCACATAATCATTGAGGTTTAAAGTCTGTTGTTGGGCACTAGAAACAAAATTGTTGTACATACATGGTATCTGCCGGCCATAATAAGCACTCATACCAGACCACCTCACTTTGTCAAATTGGCCTTGACAGTGTGATCCCCGGGACAACAGCAAGCCAACCTTCACCGACAAACCAGTTCCAAGACGAAACAAGCCTCGACGTGCCACCCAAAGTCATCCCTGCAGAAAGGACCAAAACTGAAGCATATCAGTCCCACATCGAAAACAAAACTGAGGTAACTCACTATTCCACCTATAAATTAAAAGGTCCACTTCTCTCTCTTCATTCATTATGCATTTAATAGCTACCAACCGCTACTCTGTCAATATAAATATATTGTCTAACTTTAGCATCGGAGGAGTGAAGGCAGCCAACTGCGGTCTCCCCTCTTGACGCCGTTGTATTTCTCTTGACAAATAGTGGGATTTTGTGAGCCCAAGACATATCGGAAAATTGGAACTCGCCCACGTTATCGGAAGCCGACACCTTATGGTGGTATTTCTGAGCATTAACATTGGAGCCGTTTGTGGGAATCCTTGAACTAAAGATTCCTCCACCATAATCTATTATGGATAGCGATAGTGGAAATGGCGTTGACGTCCAGATGAATCAATCCGTCAAACCTCAACCCACAAATCCTACAAGCTCAACAATCGCCGTTAACCACGAATTGTTCACCACACCAGTCAACACTGATGGTCAACCCCTTAACACCCCTGAGGTACCCCTAACTCAGTCCTCTGCGGAAAATCAACTCGGCGCCAGCCATCAATCACCAATCCACGACCTCGCCGCCATGTTGGAGCTCACTTTGGCGGACCTGACACGCTAAAAGTAGCGCGCAATTTAACCCTGCAAAATGTAGTTGTCAGTATAGAATAAGTAGGGATCGTTCAAGCCGGGGATTGAGGGTACACCTGTAATTGTGAAAACAAATAAAGAATTAATAAAAGTAAAAAGTATTATTTACAAAAATAAAACAAAGAATAGAAATACATACAAGCTAATGTAAAACGGGGGTTTTAGGATTATAAATTTGAAAAATAAAATAAATAAAATGTAAAAACACATATACAAGGGTGGAACGCAAGGAACAAAGATCAAAACCACAATCATATGAATGAAATCCAATTACAATTCCTATAGTTGATTTTCTATGTCATGAGAAAGAAGTTGACCATGTGAAACGTTAAAAAGCAAACGATTTCCCATATTTTACTTTCCTTGAATAATTAATCTAAGTGAAAGCACCTAAATTAATCCTATTGAACATGCAATCATAGTCTAGAAAGCTAGCTACTCAAGAACACATTCAACGCATGAAGAACAAAGAAAGGATGTCAACCAAAGTGCACAACGTCCTACTATGAAAAAGTTCATCTATTTGCAATCCTCCTTAATTGATTTCGACTTTTGTCCAAAGTCTTTACTACTTAAATCTAGCTCCAATTACATGCATATATCCTAAGTTGGCCACCAAAGAACATAAACATGCAAAAGTTTTCTGTAATCCAAAATCAATCAAGCAATCTCACATAAGCAACATATAGATCAACATATAGAAATCACAACTTTATTTCAAAACATATAAACGGGCTTTAAACTTTGCCCTTAACGTCATGTTAACTAGAATTCATAACTCTACAAATCAAACAAAGGAAAAGAAAAGAAAGTACGAAATACACCGTGAAAGATGGATGACAAGCCTTGAGACGAAGAACTTGAAGATCCTTGAAAGCAAGCAATCTTCTAAGGACGACACAAGGGTAGATGGCGGCTAGGATCTTGATGTATTGCATGACTTCTTCTCCTCCTTGGTTGAGACGCAGAGCTTCTGAAGACTAGAGAATGGAGAGAATTTTTGGTGTGTAGAAAAGAATGGGAGAAGTGGTGTGTTGTGGTGGTGGTGGTGTGTTGTTGTTTTGATGTAGAATGCTCCTATTTATAGGAGGATGGCAACTTAAGGGGGTGTATTGTATATGGAATTAGTGGAAGTTTTAAAGAAATCTATGGAATTTAAAAGTCTGGGTGTATTCAATATAGACTTTTAACAGTCCATGAAAGTCTTGAGGTATTCAATTAGGATTTTTAAAGAGTTCATGAATTCCACCAAAATCTAGGGGTATTCAATTAGGACTTTTAAAAATGAATAAAAGTACAGAGGTATTCAAAATATCATTCATACTTATGGAATTAGAAAATCATGGATAATCATGGACTTTGTAGTGTTAACTATACATAACAAACTCCAATAATTTTCTAGCCTCCAGACCAAAGATTTCAAAAAGTCTATCAAAGTTTCCTCTTCAAAAAAAAAAAAAAAAGGTCTATCAAAGTTATTCTCTCTACGCACGAAGAAGTTTGTCCTTCATCATCTCTCTTTCTTAATTTTTTGTCTTTTCTCTAATTTTTTATGATATCAACTTTTTTTGATACCCAACATGTTCATTGTAGTTGTTGAATGTAGGCTTGGGCTCGGGTCGGGCCGGGCCCGAAATTTGGTGAGACCGAGACCGAGCCCGAAGTATTCGGTTCGGGCTTTTTCAAGAAAGGAAACCGACAGAAACCGACCACATTCGGGTCGGTTCGGTCTTTCGGGCTTTTCGGGCCTAATGTGCAGTCAGAGGCAAGGTTCGAACCCCCGACCACTTGCACCAAATCCTTGCTCCCAACCACTGGAGCATGAGACGTTCTCTGAACATATTGTTCGACGTTTATATTTATTTGTCCTACGCGGTAGAAATAAAACAAAATAAAAGGCTCTGCCCTCTTTTTACTTTCTACTCTCTCTTTCTTTTCTGGTCTTCTACTCTTCTTCGACACTTTCTTCTTCTTCTTCTTCTTCTTCTTCTTCTTCTTCTTCTTCTTCTGCAGTCCTATACTTCTATTCATATATTCTTCTTCTTCTTTTTTTCTTTTTTTTTTCTTCCTTCCTCCTTCTTTCTTTTCTAGTCTTCTTTTACACTTCTTATTCTTCTTCTTCTTCTGCAGTTCTACTCATACATTCTTTTTTTATATTTTTTTTCTCCCTTCCTCCTCAATCCCCATTATGCAGTTCGTCGACGGCGGGTTGGATGGAGGGGAGAGTGAAGAGGGGCTCGGTTAGGAGGAGTGAGGATTGGGCAGGGTTGACCCGGAGGACTTGGGTGAAGACTGAAGAGGTGCCCAGATCTCAAGATCTCACTATTCTGCTGCTGATTGGAGTCTATAACAGGTTTGGAGTTTCAGGCTTTCAACCAAAACTGCTAACAGGTTTGCCGTTTGGGGTTGAATCAGTGATAATGGGGCTGGGTTTTCAGAAATTGGGGAAGAACAAGGGTTGAATGGCTGATTGGCTGAGATGTTTTTAAGAGAGACAGAGGCTGAGACTGTCAAAGGAGGAAAATCAGGCCTAATCTGGCTTTCGGTCTCTACACATTTGAGACCCGAGACCGAACTGAGAAAATATATTCAGGTCGGGCCCTAGACCGAACCGATATTTTCAAAGTCAAAACCGAACCGAATCGAGCTTTTTTCGGTTTTTCAGGTCGGGTTTTCAGTTTTTCGGGTCTGGACGCCCACCCCTAGTTGAATGTGATTTTTTTTTTTTTTTTTTGTTTTTTTTCAATTGTGATACTTCGAACCCTAATAGCAATAAAAATGATTTATGAAACCCTAAAACTCAAATATTGTGGTCTAACCCTAAGACCTTGAACCATACTAAATTTTATCTTATTAATTAATTATTCTCATCAATTTGAATTTATATTATGGTTCAAAAAAAGGTTGAACAATTGAATTTCGATTGATTGATTATAGATCAAGACATTGATCAATATTGCTACAATATATGTTAATCGGCGAAAACAAAATTGATGAGAATAATTACCATAAATATCAAGTGATCTATATTGTATATTTATGTTGTTGGGAGATTAGGAATGAGAACAAACTCGCTAGACAGACTAACAATCATTATTTGAGTCAATTTCTATTAGAAGATACTGGAGCATTGAAGAGACAACAAGTTATTATTTTGTTTTGTGTTTGGGCTGCATTTGTTTTTTTTTTTTTCATATTTTGTACATCCTAGGAAATTTGTAGAAGTCATTCATAATAAAGTATATAGATTTTCATGAATCAATAAAAGTCTGTTGCTAAAATCAATGGTTTTAAGAAATCCATAACAGTCTATCAACTTTTTAAAGAGTCTGTGGACTTTTCAAAAAGTCTGTCATTTAAAAAAAGTCTGCACAAATCCAAATACAATACACCCCCCCTTAGTCTCCAAGTCTTCAAGATTGATCCACACAGCATTAACCAATCAGATAATGCCACGTCAGCTCTGCCATGTCACTCAACCAATCAAAAAGCTCCAAAATCAATCCCTAATATTTTGTTGCTGAATTTTCCATGATTTAATCTGATTTTATTCACAATTTTCGGCCAAATTGCTCTCGAGTGAAATTAGGAATGAATCTGGACTTGTTTTGGACATTTTCTCCCTTAAATCTCTCCATGGCTTTATCCTTAATGTCCTCCCCTTGATTTTCTCTTGATTTCCACATTAAAATTGCAGATTTTATTCTCTAATTTCAGCCAACATATCTTGAGGGAATTAAGGAACGAATCTGGACTTGTTTTGAGCCTTTTCTTGTTGCACAATCCCTTGAAACTCTCCCTTGATTTTCTCAATGTAATCTCCTTGATTTCCCATGCAAAAATCAGATTTAATCTCCCATAATATCTCCAGCGTCATCTTCAAGCCATGTGGTTTCCTAATGCCTTCAGGTTTCCTAGTCTCATCAGGATTCCTGCGTTGACTGAGGTTCCTAGTCGGACCAGGAAAACTCCATTTCTTCATTTCAGCTCATTTCTGCATCCCTTCTGCCTTTAAGCTCATTTCTTCTCCATTTATTCGATGTACCTAGAAAATAGAAACTAAATTAAAAATGATTAAGTAAAGGAAATAACTAAGCAAAATATGGGGAAATAACTATTAAAACATCGCATTAAAATGCTCCTATCACTATGTGGTTCTTCTTCAAAAAAATGGTAGTCTTGTTTGAGTTCCTTTGAATTACAAGCTCAAGAAACAACTGGAAGAATGAGAGAGAAGCCATTTTCTTCGTCTTACCTCGGAGAACACGAACACCAAATTGTTATTGTGGTCAAGTCTCCTTCAAAATCAAGTCAATGGGGGAGCAAGTTGAAGTGCTCAGTTGTGAGAAAGCTTGGCGGTGGAGATATAATCAAGGCCTGTCATAGAAAGGACAGAGGCTTCAGCACTATAATTAAAAATCATGATTGTTAAACATGTCAAAGCATGCTCCAGCTTTGCTTTATATGGTAACAAAATGATAAAGAACAAAAGCCTATTGTCCAGGTGCTTCGAAGGATCACCAATATATATATATATATATATATATATATATATATATATATATATATATATATATATATATATATATAACTGAGTGTAATTGTCAAATTGCTGCAAGTTTGTATTGAATTCAAGACAAACAACAAAGGACAGAAGCTAGGTGCTTCTTTCTCAATAAAAAGAAAAAAAATTATGCAAAATCATATCAAGCTTTTGAGGCAAAAAAGAAGAAGACAAACATCGATGGAATAGAAGGGAACCAAGCGGACTCCGTCAAATACTTCGTCGTCCATCTCTATCTCCAAGCCCAATAATTAAATCACCTGCTTTCGAATAATTCATGCGCTACATTCCAATTCGTAAATTCAAGCTTCGAGGTCGTCGGTAATGGAGGATCTCTCTGAGCTAAAGATTGGGAATTCTGTCGAGTCCTTCCATAAGTTCGTCGACTCGCAGAGGGAGTTCTTCCACAACCAGATCGATGAGCTCTTGAAAATCGTCGTCACCCAATGCAAACTCACCGATGCCAAACCTCTCTCGCGCACAAGAGATGGTGTGTTTTCAAATTTCGATTCTGTTCTGCATTTTGTTGCTAAGAAATTAGAAGAAAACTGAAAATGGGTTTTGGCTTGGTTTTGAGGCAGGGTTCCAGAGAGCGACAGGTTGAAGAAGGGAGCAGAAAGAAAGTTGACCATTTTTTTTAAGGGTGAAATGACCATTTTAGCCCTTAAGAAGGATCGATCTTTAACATGTTTCGAGCAGAATCCGAGGGGATAACCAACTTGATCACAGTAGAAAGAAGTCTCAAGGATTGTTTCATAATGCAAATTAATAGGGGTAACAGCATCAGAATTGGGATCAGCTAGAACATGGATAATGCTAGGCCAAGAGAGTGAAAGTGACATTCAAACACAAATCCTAGCGAAAGTAGGGATAGGGTTTTCGGACCGAAAACCGGAAGAACCGAACCGAAATGGCCGATTCGGTGTGGTTCTTAGCTGTCAAAATCGGTTTATTTCCAGAACCGAACCGTTTTGTAAGTTTTCGGTTCGGTTTCGGTGCTGAGTTCTGAAAGAGTGTCAGAACCGGTGGAACCAATATCCATAGTCAAACACGTGCTGCCGGTCTTACTCCTTCCCCATAAAGCCACTTTCAACTACCCAAACCCTTATAATAAACACCACCATCATTATTTCGCACAAAACCCAAAGACTCCAACTTTCTCCACCAGAAAACTCCAAAACAAAAAAATTCCAAACCCAAATAGGAAGGAAGAGAAGAAGAAACAAACCGTATATAACATAAACAGACCGAAGAGAATTCCCTCTTTTCGATCGAAACCCACTTCAATCTTTGGCCTCTATCTCTGGGTCGTCATCGGAATTGTCGTCGGCTATTTGATAGTCCTGACCCTCTTCCTCCTCTCCCTCTGCCTCACCGCCCGCTACAAGCTCGCCGCCGCGGAGCCCAGCCCAGTAATCTCTAAAGAATCCAGGAAATCGTCCACCCCACAACCAACCCCAGCCGGAAGTCCACGTCGTGTTCTCCGACCGAGCCTCCAGGGGCGAGAGCAGGGCGACCTTGAACAGCGAAACAGCGTCGTTTGCTAGCGGCAACGTGGTGGTTTCGCATCTGGGGTGGGGAGGTGGTACACTTTGAGAGAGCTGGAGACTGCGACTAATGGGTTGTGTGTAGAGTGATATAAGGATCAGTGGATGTACTCATGTACTCATATGAGTTGACTATGTTTGCGATTTAACTTTTTTTTTCCTGTGATTTCTTTTGTTCATGGATTTTCTGGGCAACTAAACAGGGTATTTGATTCAACTTGTGCTGTAAAGTTGCCTGCTTTCTGAAAAAGAGCCCATCATTCATCTGGAAAAGGCTTTTCATCCCAAATGACCTAAACTGCCAGTTCTGAGATTGGAACTGAAAAACCGAGAAACTGACCTGACATGGTCGGTTCGGTTCTGTCTCGGTGCTTGACGCCAAAAACAGCAAATCCGAACCGATAAGGAATAGTCGGTTTCGGTTCCGGGTTTAGCACTAGAAACTGCAGAACTGACCCGAGGCCAGCCCTAGAAAATATACTTCTTTTTTGTCAAAAGTAGCACCATCAAGTTTCTCACAAACACCCAAGTTGTTAGCAATTTGAGTAATTCCATGCTCATTCCAAATAAGAAAGGGAAGAAAAAGCAGGCGTACCCAAACTATGAGCTGATCCAAAATAGTTCTGGCTGGGTGAAAGGAGGGATCCCAGCGTCAAAGTGCAAAGATATGACTCTACACCTACCAAGAACGATTCTGAAGGACACGAATGTGGTCATTCGTTGAGTGAAATTGTATTTTGAACCAACGAAATCCAGCAATATAGATTTCAAAACCAGCTTCAAGGTGAGCCCAGCTTGATTTAAACCGCTGCACAACACTCTGAGGAGAGATATGTTCTCTAAAGACTTTACCAACAAGGACCAAGGAAGTGTTTTAGAGTAACAAGATCATCCAGAAGAATTTGAAGAGGTACATTGTTGAAATGAATTTGAGAGGGCCTTGAGCAGGCCCTTGAGGCGGACCCTTATAACGAGGAACAATATTGGGGGCTGTTTGTGCAAAGTTGGGGCAGCATGAGGTACAGTGCGTGGCAGGGTGGAAAAGGGAGATGAAGCACAATCTTCATCACCAAGAGCATTGAACTGGTTTTTGAGACATGGTGAAGAGCACAAAACGAAACAGAGCAAGGACAAGTAAGGGAACAAAGGTGAAAGAACTCATGACGCAGCTGGGGGGAATAAATAGGAATGGCAAGCATCTAATGAAGAAAAAAGAAAGAAGAAAAAACCTAGGCGTGCAGAGTAGGATCTTAGCGAAATGGAGAGAATTGAATCTGGGGAACAAGAAATATTTGAAAACTGGCTCGCATTAATGGGGAAATGAAAGGGGTTGCAACTGCAAATAAGCACATAATGCCAAATGACATGGTAGTGAACAGAGGGATCACCAAGTAAGAGAAAGAGAAAGGAATTGGGGTTTTCGAAGGAGACAAACAGGAATCACGCTGCCAAAGCAAAGATTGAGACAGAAAGGAGAGAAAAGACCTCAAATCTAAGAATAAAGACACCAAAATCCAAAAAGAAGAGGTAAGGAGAACTAAGTTAGTCTAGAGAGACGAAGAAAGGTATAAGAGAAACAGAACAAACGGAGGATGGAAAAAGGTATGGAGGAATAGATCCGGAGGAGAGGAAATTATATCTGGAGGCCGATTATTGAATAGAAATTGAAATCTCAGCCACACAAAGGGCCGCAGATCAGAGCCTGTGAGGGAGAGTTTTTAACAAAGGTAGTGGTTAAGAATTATTGCATTGTTGTTATTAAATCTGTTGATATTCAAGTTGATGATCTCTCTTTGTTGAGCAACCTAGTAAAGGACATCAAGGACTTGATATTTAATTCTATTGAAATTCGACATGTAATTAGGCAGGTAAATACTGTTGCCCATAGGTTGGTCAATCTCAGTTCCAAATCCCCCATTCATCTCAATGGTTCACTTCTACTCCAACCTTTATTTTGGATGCTCTATTGTATGATTTGAATCATATCTGATGAATAAAAACACTTTGTGTCTTTGTCAAATAATATTCAATAATCAATATATAAAATATAAATTAATAATTATAACATCATAAATTATTAAAAATTTTACCTTTGTGGTAAGATGCCTAGTGGAGTGAATTGTCTAGTTGTGAGGGGCATTTTGATCGGAGTTGTACGACAGTGAAAATTCATGGGTAAGGACCCAAGATTTTGCCCCCTCGTCTGAGTAAGCAGCAACTAGGCCCAACAAACCTCAAAGGATATTAAATCCTAAGAAGAATGCTGTTGATTTCTTCCCAGCAGCTCCTCTCCATATTCACGGCAGTGAATTAGTGTGCAATTTTAGTAAAGGCTTGGCAAGATGTGCATGGCGTGGGAGCTAGAAAATCATGAGTTTCGGAAGAAGAGATTCTGGCAATGGTATGATTTTGGGTTCAGGTTGATTGGGAGGAATTGATGGCTAGGGATTTAAATATAGGGCTTGATCTCTTGCTTGGGTTGTTGTGGCTTCTGTCCTCCTAGTGGGAGAGTTGCTTGGGCTGTTTAGTAGTTAGCTCGTGCCTGCCTCTCTTTCACAGCAGCTATAACCATCGATTTATAGAGTGGTGGTGGCTTAGGTCTGCTGCTGTTCCAGAAATCTTGCTGCTGTAATCCCAGGAATCCTGCTGCTGCGGTGACTCCAGAAATTCTGCTGCTGTAATCCAGGAATTGTGGTTCCAAGATTTGCTGCTGGAAAAAGGGGAGTTGCGGGTAGAGAATTGGCTTGTGTGTAAAAGAAGGTGATATAGTACTTGAGATGTCTAGTTTAAGGAAAATAATTGAATATATTGGGTAAAGAGAAGTGTTTGTTGTAATTGAGTGGTTTTTGGGTTCTTTCTTCTTCACTTGCCCATAATCAGAATTGGGCTGTTGAGCTTGAATTTCGGTCCCCAAGTCCGAAATTACCAACAAGCCTAAAACTAATAATGGGCCTCATGCTTTTCCGTTACCTTCCACACCACACCCGCTCTTGCAAGCCCCAAATGCGTGAATGTGGCTGGGGTCCACATGCGTGGCATGATGATTGTCGTTATAATTTGCTTATTGGGCTCGAGAAATGAATTAGGCCTGATAGCTGGATTTTTGGGCATCAACACTAGTAAACTCACATCTGTACGAGATACAAGAAGTGGACTACATATATTGCGCAAGACATCAAATTCCTGAAGACCTTTGGTGTTCTCTTATTTACTCCATAAGAGTACACTACTTATGAGAGAATATTAGTTATATGGTTAGAGTGTTGGTGGTGATAGTGGGGTAATTAGAGGGTTGCTCCTCATTATGATGTACCATGAATACACCTCAACCTCTCACTATATAAAGAGGTTGAGGCATCATCATTTCACAACATCAATCAAATCAATCACAACCAGATCAATACAAAGCAACTTCTTGCTCTCTACACTTCTCTTTTGTTTTTCTATCTTTCCTAGTTGAGTTAATAGGCGACTCACAACACGTTATCACCATATGCTGAAAGCCTGCGTGATTGTCACCAAAAAGGGACATTTAAAACCATTTGATTTCACATTAGGAGTTAGCCTTCCAAACTTGTCTCACTACTGAACGATTCCAAAAGAGAATGAGGAGCTTCAAAGACAAGTGGAAGGATTATTGTAGTAAGGGTTCATTCGGGAATCTTTGACCACATGTTATGTTCCAGCACTTTTGACTCTTAAGATGGAACATGGAGAATATACATTGATAGTACAAGATCACAGTAAATTACTGTTTTTCGATCCAATCCTGATAGGAGCATATAATGCGACATTTATAAAGTTTATTTCCCATAATTTGTTATGTTTTTACCTTTATTATTTAGTTTTTAGTTTAGTTTTATTTTTGTAGGTCTCTAAAAGCAATTAAGCATACAAAGGAGCTAAATAACACATGTTAAGCAAGTGATTATACAAAATGACGGCATGAAGGAGTGGAGGAGGACGAAATTGACATGTGCTAGGCATATGCAATGTTTTAAAGGCTTGTCATATGTTTTGCATGTGAGAATTAAAATCTCTAAAACTTAGCTAAGTGTCATGTGCAGGCATGTGACATTTAACTGAAATTTGCAAGTCGTGTGCAACTTAACGGTCATGTGCAAAGCATGTGTGGTGAAATTTATTGGAATTGGTTTTACATCTGACCTTCAGGTATTCATTTAAATATTGCAGAAGCTATAAAATTCAAATCTGGATCTGCCAACTCCATTGGAAAGTAAACCATGCACCGGGGCTTTTGATCTATATATTATGTGTTTTCTAGTTCCTTGTGAGCTATGAACGGCAGCCCTCTAAAGTTGACGGAATTTTCTTCCTAAAATTTAGAAGAATTCCAAGGAGCACATTTGCAAAGCAAATTAAATTGGATTTGACTTCTTTTACAGCTTGGATTAGGAAACCATAATGCACAAGGAGAGCTAAAAAAGGACCTAGAAACATGTTCTACACATCAAAGACTTATTCAAAGCCAATATGGACTAGGATTCATTTCTCTAAGTAGTTTAGAATTTCCTTAGTTGTTTGATAGAAGGATTTGTAAGGTAAAGCACTATATAAAGCCATTTAATCTCACAATGTAATTCACCACCCTTCTATCATCCGTAGCTCTCTCTAGATTTCGAATTCTAGCAAGTACAAAAGTATAAAGGCCGAATCCATTCCATTGTGCCGTAACTTCAAGTGTTCTTGAGACGTCAAGACTTCATTCAATACATCTTCTTCCCCTTTCTCTACTCTTTTTGGTTTTTACTTGTTTATTTTATATGATATCTTGCATAATTTCAAAAATATGAGTGGCTAGGCTTTTTCTGAGTTAGGAATGAGAGTTTAAAACCCTAATTATTTTATAGTCTTTATGTTATAATTCTCTAAGTGATTTTGCTATGTCTTATGTGAGTTGATCATATGATTTTGGTTTATAGAGAACTTTTGCATGTTTGTGTTCTTTGGGTGCATACTTAGGATATTTGCATGTAATTAGTGCTAGAATTAAGTTAATAATTCACCTAATAGTCTTGGAGCTTAATTCACAAGTAATAAAAACTATGAACAATAGTTAAGATCATATGGTTCGGGTTCTTGATTAGACGAACTTTTCTATACTTTGATTGATACAATTTTCAATCAAACTTTTACATGTTCTTAATGCTTTAAATGTGTTGTTGATAGGATAGCTTTCTATACCTTGATTGCATGTTTAAGGGCACGTTTACTTACTTGGAATGGGAGGGAATGATTACGGGGTAAAAACATTCCTGTGTTTACTAACACATAAATGAATCGGAATGATTCTGGGTAAAAGAATTCATGTGCTTACTAACACATGAAGGAATCGAAATGGATGTAGGTCCCACCTTTTTATCAGGAATCGATTCCTGAATACTCAGGAATTTGATTACGAAGGTGGGAGATGGGTTTAGGAATCAATCCTCCGGAATCAATACCGATTCCTTTCTTCTCCCATTCCACTTGTCTTCAATTCATGATTATTTTCCATTCCAATTAAGTAAACGTGCCATAAAAGGCTTGGTAATGGTACTTCTATCTTGCTTAAGTAGTAATAGGAAAGGCATGTTGCGGACTATTGTTTGCTTTCGAACTTAGTGTGCCGGTTGAAATCTTCTCACGACATAGTAAAGGATCTAAGGGATTATAATTGACTAGAAGCATGATTAGTGGTGGATAATGAGTGTTCCTAACGTCCCATTCATCCATATCATTGTAAATCCCGCATTGTTTAAATTTTTTACTTTAATTTATGTGTTACAAAACCTAAAACCTCCCATATTTACGAATTCTTGTTCTTATATTCTTTGATTATTTTAATACATACTTATACCTATACTTTGATTCTTTATCTATTACATGATTACTTGTGTACTCTCTATCCCCGGCTTGAACGATCCCTATTTTTTCTATATTAACAACTTGATTTGGCAGGGTTAAGTTCAGCGCTACTTTTAGCATATCAAATCCCAAGATTAGATGACACGCCGCATGGTGCTAAGATATTAAGCAAGACTGACCTGAAGAGTGGTTATCACTATATCAAAATTCATGATGGGGATGAATGGAAGACAGTAGTAAAGAAGAAGGAAGAGCTTTAGGAATATTGGATGGTAATGCCTTTTGGTTTGTCAATTTGATGAATGAAGTTTTTATTTTTCTTCTATGTAAAAGAAGAAGACAACAAGGCTAAAAGAAACTGTAGAATACATGGGAGGCACATAGTGAGGTGTAAAGAGCATGAGTAAAGAGCATGAGAGATCATGAGAATTTCTAGTTCTTGAGGGATTGAGCCAGAAAGTTGGGTGCCGATGAGGTTTAAGATTTTCAAGTTCCTCAAGTCACCAAATGAAGTGGGAATTGAACCCTCAAGTTGATTGAAGTTTAATTCCAAGTTCACGAGGGATTTCAACTGGCCTAACTCCTTGAAAATAGTGCCGGAAAACTTATTTGTAGATATATGGAGAGTAGTAAGCTTTCTCAAATAACCCAATGTTGTTGGTATTGAACCATTGAGTTGATTATGGCTCCAGTCTAGACTCTTAATAGAAAATTGAAGGTCCCAATAAAAACTCCTCTCAAAGAAAGACTATTTGCTTAATAATGTTGATAAATTATCAAATATTCTTTCCCATGAAGTTGTTCAAAAACTTACTTCTATTCTTTTACCTTATTATCACGTTGCCGATGTATTTATCTGGGGTCCAGCCCGAAATGGTAAGTACTCTTGTAAATCAAAAAGAAACAATACTATTAAAGTTCGAATCCTGCATTTGAACTAAATACCGAAAGTTATGACAATTGAGGAAAACCTTCATCTAAGACCACCCAAGGTCTCCTGAACACTTCTAGGATCAATTTGTCGAAATGACAAGTTGAAAATCAAACAAATCAAAACTATGAAAAACCTAGCATGTTTCGAAGGATCAAAATAGGACACAACCCATATATCAACAAGCTCGTATCGACGATAGAAGATAACAGAGCAAACAACAGCCCCAAAAGAGGCTGGACAACCGCCACGCGCTACCACACTGACCTCAAAATTGGGTCAATCCAACCGTTTAAAATGTAGAGTACACCAAGAGGAGCAACCTTTATACCTGGAGCTAAAGCCAAAACAGCCTAGATCGCCATCGAAAGCTTAAAAAATTCAAACGAAGATTCCGATCTGATCACCACATTTTGAATCGAGCTTCAAGACTGTTATGGTTTGAATTAGCAAGAGGAGAGCTTCAAACTCGACCGGTTTTGTCACGCCCCGATTTTTAAACAAAATTAAAAATCAATATATAATCCCATAATTATACATGCGTGATGGTTCAATCATCAATACAAAATACTTAGAAAACTTTTTCCTTTTAAACCAAGTACATACTGATGTCCTGAACCCACAATGTCAATATATACTCACTCTGCAGAGTCATATATTAACAAGTTTGCAAACTAAATAGCTATAACAAAATAATAAGTACGTAAATGCTCCTCAGAGCTTACCACAAGTGAAAGTCTTAACAACGGTAAAGTCACAAAATTGGCTTCCTACCGTAAAGTTGCAACTAATAGAACCAGCTTCAGCCACGATTACCCTAACCTGCAGGATTAACCCCTACACCATCGAATAGTCACCGGGTTGCCACACAACAAACCCGGTAAGCTTATAAAAACTCGTATGAGTAACTCAAAACATAACCCACCCAACTCTCACCAAATCGAGGAAAGCCTTTCAACTCGAGAAAAAAGAACACATACCATGCTTCCCAAAAACAATATTCTTTTCCCAAAAGAAAACATCAAAAGTCACCCGATAACAAAATCATATAAATTGAAACTCTGATAATTAAATTTGCCTTTCCCCAGACAAACAACAAAAGTCACCCCGTGATAAAATCATATTAATTGAAACTCTGACAATTAAATATGTCTTTCCCCAAACAAACATCAAAAGTCACCCCGTGACAAAATCATATAAATTGAAACTCTGTCAATTAAATTTGCCTTTCCCAAACCAAACAACAAAAGTCACCCCGTGACAAAATCATATTAATTGAAACTCTGACAATTAAATATGATAAACAAGTCCATCTTGGATATTTAAAAGAAAAAATCCCCGAAACTCTCTTTTAAAAAGCGTACTCATGAGCATCAAGTAGCTCCCCGCTACTCCCCATGAATACAATTGCAACATACTAGAGCTCTAACTGATCGTAACCACTCGCCTGGCCAAAGGCATGATTCCTGATATATATGCATGAGGTCACTCCCAGCGACCCCAGATCCTCATGTCCCCGATCTTTAGATCAAAACATTTAAAAGCGGTCACTCAGGACCAAAATATTACTCAACTCTCAAAGGAGATGTCACCACCTGTGACCCCCAATCATCAGACCTCCTCGGTCGTCAGATCAAAACATTAAGTAAGTCGCTCTGGACCCAAAATGTTAAGTCAACTCAAAAGGAGATGTCACCCCGTGACCTCCGAATCCCCAGATGTGGTGACCCGAGAGGGGGGTCCCACAGCGCCGCGACTCCGAGCCAATGAGGAATCGACATGTCACGAATGGCATCTCGATAGCTCATCAACCCGAAACCGCAAGGCCTTTTGAGTTTAGGTTGTTGGTTTACAAAACACTTTCTTGGACAAAAGTCACAAAACATTCTAGCAACAGAACAACATATTTTCGCAAGCGGAATTTAAAGTGAGCTAAAAGATTTGGGCTTACAATAAGAGCCCAATTTGGAAAATAACGAATCACGAAGTAAAAACAAGTATGAGAGACGCGTCCTAGGGTTACGGGTCTCTCGAAATTTTGTAGATGAGCGAATAGAAAACAAATAAACAAATAAATTAGTAAGAAAATAAATAACTAAGTTCAAAATCCGATAAGGGACCAAAACCTTCATTTTGATAAAACTAAAGAGAAATGCGCCAAGCCGGGCCATGTGCCTCCCCTGTACGCTTGCCGACCACATGCTCGAAACCTGCACACTATAGTAGGGGTGAGCTTTCGTCCTCGCATGCCCAATAGGGGCCGACCCAACAATGCTAGGTTTGAAAAATAATATACTTGAAAATATTTACTACATAATATTGTGCATGTTTATCGAAAATACTTTTAAAATAGGCAACCACAAACATTTATCTCTTTTATAAAACATATGCAGTATGCTTCACACAACTTGGAGCTCCGAGATACTTACCTGCCGGCCAATATAAATCAAATCGGTGACCGACCTGGTTCGTCATCCTTCGAGAACTGGCCAACTATTCTGTAGTACTTCCGACTACAAGTAGCGAAAGTGTCCATTTCCTGGCCCTGAGTCTCCTATGACTGGTTCACTGTCTGTACTCACTCTTCCTCGACAAACATAGGAGCACGGCCCCCTCCGGAGGTTCACGGTTATCGACACCGTGGAATCCCTAGGAATCTACGCGTCTAGGTCCCATTCACTTTCAGGTCACAAGTACACACATACAAGGGTTGTAGTATCTCAACATGCAAGTCTAGCCTCGGTTTTCGCAATAAACAATTATCAGTTATGGAAACACGGATATCACGAGGCATCAACTAATGAACAACCAAAAACGTACTTGCAGGCAACATATTAATATACTAGAGCATTCCACATATAGAAAAGCCTCTAACAAGGAAGGGACAGCTCACCCTACCTGGAAATGCCGGCGTATTCCACACTCTGGTGCTTTCCGCTTAAGCTTCCTTAACGATCGTGTTTCCTAAACCATTACTTAGTTTGTAAGTAATTATCCAGGTAAACATCATGATCAACTTTAAGTAATCGCGCACACTAAATCCTTTTTATTTCAATGAGGCCATTAATTACTTCTTTCAACCTTTACCAATTTGGGAAACTAACTTCTTTCTAAAAAAGGAAAACGTTCGTATCACTCTGCTAAACTTTCGCCATTCCGAGCGACCAAAGTCGAGTCGATCCTCACGTTTTACGAGGTCGGTCAACCTTGATCAACTCTCGGAGTCGACTTTTGACTTTTGACTTTTGACCAAATAATTCCTTTATTTACCATTATCTCTTATTTATTAAAAATAAATAAGTAAATAATTATAAATAAAGTTTTACTTTCACTTTTACCAATTTACTTCTCCTTTTTCGCCTTTTCACTTTTACCATGAATTTCACCTCCATACTTACAATTTTACCTTTTACCTCCTTTTTACCGAATTTACCTTTACTTTCACCTTCTTCACTTTTTTACCAAATTACCAAGGTAAAACTCATTTAATCAAACTTTTACCATTTTCTTCATTTTCTTTTTCTTCCAAAAACAAACACATTTCTTTTCTTCTTCCTTTTCTTTTTCTTTTGGCCAAAACTACACAACAATAATCACCAAAATCTTCAACACCAATTTCCAATCCTTTGAAAATTAGACCAATAAAATCCTACTAATTAAACTCTCTTCAAATATCTAATTTTCACAATTTTTCCAACAACAACAATATCTCAACAAAATCAAAATCAACCCAATAAATTCCAAAAATTCTAGGGTTTGTCCAAAACCCATTTCTTACCCTTTCTTCTTCAAAACTCACGGCCTAAGCTTCCTCCTTGGCCTTCTTCACCTACAAATCCGTCCAACATCAATACCACAACCAAAAACTCGAAAACAAGGTTGCATGGATAGATCCTTACCACAAATCCTTGCCAAACCCATAGCCTAGCCTCTTGATTTAGGGAAAATCGGGTTCATGCACCAAAAATCAAAAATGGAAATCAAAAACTCGAATTTGATAAGAAAGATGTATAGATCGAAGGAATAGAGGCTAGATTAGGATGGATAATACCTTGATTTGAACTTGGAAAGAAGAAATCACAAAAAGCCCCAATTTAGCTTCGGGTTCTAAGGTTTTTGGAGGGTTGGATGGCCAAATTTCTTGATTTTGGTTAGAGAAATGGAAAGAGGGAAGGAAGAGAAGAAAATCTGGAAATTTTGGTAAAGGATGGGGTTCCGGCGACGGCGGCGGCCGGCGGCGACGTGGCGTCCGGTGGTGGGGCGATTTCCGGCGAGAGGTAGAGAGAGAAGCTCTCGGGTAGAGAGAGAGAGGAAAGGGAGAAAATGAGGAAGAGGCTAGGGTTTTGAGAGAAGGTTTTCCTTTTATACCTCTCCCCAAATTTAATTGTGAAAAGTCTAATTCGCCCATCTTTTTGGGCCAATGGGCTTGGGCTGCTCCTATTGCATTTTTCTCTTAATTTCCCTCAAGCCCAATCCGAAAATACATCTTCAAACATCCTTATTTCTCCGACACTTCACCGAATCCATTCGGGAAATTTTTCCGGGCTTGTCCTAAGCCTCGATACTTTAAAAATAGTTTCCTAGACCCAAATTGGATTTTCTCTAATTTCTTAATCCTTTTAATGGCCTCAAAATCTTAATCTAATCTCGAATACATTCGTACCTTACGAATACGTAATTTCATACGTTATGCGACAAATTAAAATAACAAGAAAAAAAAATACAGGGGTCTACAGAGCTCGTAACTTTTCTTTTATTCATTTTTCGTCGGAAATTTCCTAGATCAATTCTTGACTTCGTCTTAGGCCCAAATGAAAGAACATTGGCCCAAACTTAAATTGTCAGCCCAATAGGTGGTCTCTACACCAAAACAATTTCCAAAATCGATTTCTTCACTTAAATCACCTTGCGAAAATCTTATTGGCGAAAAATTACATTCTAAAAATTAAACAAAATTTTCGGGGGCTCACACCAGACCCCCGTCATCAGATTCAGAACATTAAGCAAGTCACTCTAGACCAAAAATGTTAAACCAAATCAAAAGGAGAAATCACAACCCGTGACTCTCAGATCTTCAGACCCCCGGTCGTCTGATCAAAACATTTCAACTCTTGTTAAAGCAACTCACACCAAATCTTGATACTTTTCAAAACAATAGAAATTCCCAATTCCTAACACATTGTCTCCCGAAAAGTCAAGCCTCAAAACAATAAAATGAAACCCATCAATCCATATTGCTTAAATCACCCATCAACCCATAAGAATATACACATTTCACATAAATTTATATACGTAGTCATTCACTCAGGAATGCCACTAATACCAACTATAGTTTGCAGTTAAATAAATAACTCCCAAAACGATAAGGTAACTTCGTTCGTAAATGAACATTAATTGTGAGATTACTCACCTCTGAATCCTGCTACGTCTTCTATATAGAACAGAGTAGCACAACCACAAAATATCCGTCCAATAATACTTCGTCAAGTACCTAATCACATACGGTCTCAACTTAGTACACAAATCACAAGCGATTAAAGTCCGAAACCCCCGTTTTGAACTAAAATCCCCAAAAGTAACGCCAATTAAGGCGAAAACTCATCTGAGACCACCAAAAGTCTCCGGAACACTTCTACGATTGCTATATCAAAACCCCAAGTCGATCGAACAATCGAATCCACATGGATTGAAAACCGAATGGTTTGAAATCACAAAAACCCTAACATGCTCATACGATCTCCAAAAATTTCGTATTATATATCGAAATGCTCGTATCAATGAGTAGATGATAAATAACACAAGAAATTGCTCCTTATATGGCCGAAACGCCATCAGAGAGCCGCCACAGGCGGTTGCACATGCACCACCGGACCAAACTCAAAACCACCTTAATCTAACCATCCAAAATGTCAAGAATACCAAGTAGAGCAACTTTAATACCTGGGGTTCAAGCCAACTCCGCCTAGATCGCCGTTGATCGCCGTCACAAGCTAGGAAAATATTGTTCACCTCAAGCTGCAACTCCACACTGAGAATCGCTTGAAACCACCACCAAGGATCGAACAAGGAGGCTGCTGCGAGCTCAAAAAGGTTGGTTTGAAGCCCTGCCGTCGCTGGAGGTGAGATTTCCAATTGGGTCCGACTGCCTCTAACTTCGCCGCCTTGCAGTGCCGTCGTTTGTAATACCCCGAAAAATCCAAATTAAATTCCATGGATTTTTAGAAATGATTTCACGATAGTAGGAGCGAGTACGAAGCTTGGAGAAGTTGTGGAATTAGTTCGAACGATTTTATTTTCGAAAACGAACGTTTTTAGGGGGTCAACAAAGTTGACTTTTTATACGTTCAAAATTTGGGAAAACTTCCTTCATGAAAGTTGTAGAGCTCGTCGATACGAGTTCGTGGACATGTGGAACGCAATATTCGGAGTTCGTATGATTAAGTTATGAATATTTGAAAATTGGGAATTTTCTATAAATAGCAAAAATATCAGATTTTTTCATTAAGGACGAAAAAATGCAAATTTTGCGTTTTGCCCCCCAGCTCTCTCCGTCCTCTCCCTCGTGCGTCCCTCAGACCCGACGGGTCTCGACCGACCCGACCCGGTCGGAACGGCCATTTCCCGGACGCTACCGCCACCGGACCCGCACCAGACCGGCGCGCCTTGCCGAGCGTAGCTGCTCTGTGGCCTCGCCCCGCCCCGCCGCTGCCTCCAAGCCGAGATCGAAGCCCGACCCAAGTGCAAAACGGACCCAGCCGGAAAACCACTTTTCCGGCGTTGCATGGGCCGATCGTTCACATTTTCGTGATCTCCTCCTTCCCCTGATCATCCCCATATAGGCCTTGCATGACGATTTTGGGTGTAGAGTGCTTGATCAAGGTTTGACTTTTTTGACGGCTCTGATTCAATCTGGAATCAGATCAGACGCTCCGGATTAATCCAACTTCAACGCTTGATCTAGGACGATCTAGGCCAAACCAGACTTAGCTCCAGGTATGGAAGTCGATCACCCTTTCATTTTGAACCAGTTTGTAGTTGGTCACTTTGCCATCTGAGGTGGTTGACCGGCGTTGACCGCCGCGTTGACCGCCCACTGACCACCGCTTGTGGCGGCGCATCAGACCATATTTCGAGTTTTCATTATCTAGGCGATGATCTATGCATCCATACGAGCGTTTTGATATATAACATGGTCATGTTAGAAAAAGTTGATAAATAGTGGATTTACGTTTTGACGTTACTATTTAACGTTTTTACGTTTATCTTCGGTTTACGATCTGTGAAGATCTGACCATCGGTTTTGCTTCAATTTTGGATATGTTGATCGTATGACTGTCCCGGTGACTTTGTGAGGTCACGGGCGAAGATCCGACCGTTGGATCTTCGTATAATTGAGAAATAGTGATTCGGAAGGCGATTCGTGAGAATCTGACCGTCGGATTTTCATATAATTTTATGGAGATGTTTGTTAGAGTGATTCAAGAAGATCTGAGTCTTCGTGATAATTTTGGAGGATGATCCTAAAGGCGATCCGTGAGGATCCGACCGTTGGATCATCATTAAATTCAGATCCGACCGTTGGATCATCGTATAATTTCGATCTGACCGTTGGATCATCATTAAAATTAGAATCCGACCGTGGGTTTCCGTATATGTGTGCTTTTGAGTTGTTGGCTAAGTTAAGATCATTATTGGATTAGGTGATCGATGGATTTATTTGGCGGACGATTCGTGAGATTGTTAATGAAGCTGTTAAGAAGACGCAGCTGGATTAGAGGTGAGTAAACCTCACGTGGTTCATATTACGAACCCAATATATTTAATTGCTTTATTTTGCAATCATATGAACTATTGTTGGTGTATTAGACATTCCTGTGTGAATGTCTGTATATATATTATTACGTGAAATAATATGTATTGTTGGAGTTGTGTTGAGTTTATTGTTGAGAAACAATATATTGTGAGAGGTATTGAGTTTATTGTTGAGAAACAATATATTGTGAGAGGTGTTGAGTTTTATTGTTGAGGAACAATAAATTGTTGTGATCTGTGGAGATCACTAGGTCACGAGGTGACCATGGCATCTATTAGTGAATCACGCTCTCGTACCGGGCTGGTGGTTATTAATAGTATTAAATCGTAATCACGTCTGTGGCCGGACGAGTGGTTACGTTCAGTTAGAGCTCTAGTCTGTCTGCCAAATGTGGAGTGACCTTATGAGTGAAATTGAGAGTAACTCATAAGTGTCAATATATATATGGTAACCTTATGAGGGAAATTGAGAGTAACTCATAAGGGTCTATATATATATATGAGTCTGTCTACCAAATGTTGGGAAATCTTATGAGCGAATTTGAGAGTAACTCATAAGTGTCTATATATATATATGAGAGTGAGTGATCTTATGAGCTAAATTGAGAGTAACTCATAAGTGTCTATATATATATATGAGAGTGAGTGATCTTATGAGCTAAATTGAGAGTAACTCATAAGTGTCTATATATATATATGAGAGTGAGAAAGTAACGTGGGTTTGTGGTAGTCTTGAAATCTAATAAATCAACAGTTCTTTCTTGTTTACTCATACTGGCTGTAAAAAGCTTACCGGGTTTTGTGTTGTTGCAACTCCCGGTACACTATTCAAATTGTGTAGCGGGTAATCCTACAGGACAGGAGAACCAGGACGGTGATCGTGCGGTTAGAGCAATTGTTAGAGTTTTACAACAATTGTAAGTTGTGAGGTGTGTTATGCTCATTTGAGCTTTATAATATATTGTGAGAGTGAATTGTAATAATGAACTCGAAGTTTCGAGATTTGGATTTTGTAATTGTAATTATTCAGGTTTCGGATTTGAATTTATCATTCAAAATCCGGGGCGTGACATCGTTAGTGCGAATCGTAGCTAGAGGCCACCATAGAGAGGTCGGCGAAGTGGCTCTGAATGGTTCTGGGTTGGTAGCTTAGCCGGAGGACGTCGGGATTGTGAGTTGCAGTCAGGTCGGGTCGGTCGGAAATTTCCGAATCTTAGGGTTTCGAAGAGAGAGAACGGAGAGAAAATGAATTTTCAAAAACAGAAACTTTCCGAAAATAACAACTAATGAATTTTATTTTTGGAAACTTCTATTTATAGTAATTTCCAAAAATGGCATAAACTTCAGCTGACCATAACTTTCTCATACGAACTCCGATTTATGCATGGCACATGTCCACGAACTCGTATCGACGCGCTCTACGACTTTTGTGAAGGTTTTCAGAGAAACCCAACATATAAAAAGCCAACCTTCGTGACCCCCCTTAAACTATGAAATTAAAATAATTATTCGTCCGGAAATAATTCCACTTCATTCCCGAACCACGTACTCGTACCAACAACCACTGAATTAATTTTGAAAAATCCTCGAAAAATAATAACGAATTTTTGGGGTACTACAGCTTACCACTCTCCATCTATCTACAAATAAGTTCTCCGACACTATTTCCAAGGAGTTAGGCCAGTTGAAATCCCTCGTGAGCTTGAAATTAAACTTCAATCAACTTAATGGTTTGATTCCCACTTCATTTGGTGACTTGAGCAACTTGAAAATCTTAAACCTCATGGGCAACCAACTTTCTGGCTTAAACCCTCAAACAGTAGAAATTCTTAAGATCTCTCATGCTCTTTACACCTCACTTTTTCTTTTTAAACAACAAGTTTGCTCATTATACCTCTTTTAAGTTACTAACATAACCTTATTCATATAGTTTATATACAAAATATAGAAACTTTGTAATATATTGAAAATCAAGGTAAATTTACTCACTATGCCATTCATTATTATTCTTACAAATATTCCTTCGTTTTTTTTGTCGATCCTCCATTTTTTTTAACCTCCATGACACTCGATTTTTAATGCAAGACTATTAATTGACTGCAAACCCAGTTCAAGGTGTTCCTAATGCAAAATTCTTGAGGTGAATTTCTTTTTGGTACATGCAAGCTTCTTCATAAAGATCCTCTCTTTTTTCCCTCTTATGCGCCTAGGGTGTGAATCATAATGCTCACTTAATTAACTACATTCATGCAGATAAATCTTAGTAACTTTGTATAGTTTTTCTTAAGTTGATTACCTCCCTTACAGGTTTGTGCTCTATACGTTGAGAACATTGAAGTTGAGTATCGTCTTTGATATCTATTCCATGTTATTAAACTTTTAATAAAATTTGGGATACTTGTGTCCGTCGTTTATTTAGCATCTTGAATTCGAAAGTGATTGCCGCATTAATTAGATGTAGATATGAAAATATGGTTTATATCGTTTATAAATTAGGATGTGGATGAGAAACAATTTTCGCTTATAATTTGTTTGTAAGATCAAATATGGACATAACACATATCATCATAAAGTAATTGATGATTAGCTTAATATCAATCCTAGTTTAACATGGATACAAACAGTAAATCAATACTAGTGACTTAATGAAGTAGTGTATCAATTCATTAAGGATAGTAATCCATTGCTTAGTCTACAAGAAAGGCTACAAGTTGTGATACATTAGGAATCTAACAGTGAAACCTAAACCGACAAGGAATGCTTTAATGGGAAGCTTCTTGAGGTTTAAGTCTCATATATATACAGATGAATTGGTCCCTGATTACTACCACGACTATTGCATAAGTTCTGTCCATTGAGAAGCAAGTTCGTAAGTAACAGAAGACCACATTCAGTGATCGAGTTAAGCAGTTGCATAAGATGGAATCCATGACAGTAATTGCACAAGGTAAGCCTTGATCCTTTTATGATTGTTGTGCATATGTTGTGAGCATGTAATTATGGTTTTACAATTGGTATCAGAGCATAGGCTCACAAATATGAAAAATCGTTTTAGGGTTTTGCAAAACAAACATAAAATTTTTTAAGGGTTTTTGCTTTACGGGTCAAGTAACTGATCAGGTTACTGACCAAGTCACTGGTCATGTAACTGATCAGGTACCTGACCAAGTAAGTAACTGACCAAGTAACTGGTCAGGTACATGATCAAGGTAAGTTACTTAAGTCGACTGCTGCATCTGGTTAATTATAAGATTCACGCTTCCGCTATGATTTTTTAGCAGCAAATTGGGGAAAAAGCAAAAACAGGTTTTTCTATGAGATTGATTTCGATTCATAGCATGATAATTGAATTTTTGATTATGCTCAAGAACCCTAGTTGCATTCCCGGCGTGCGTTAGGCTAGAGTAGATGGTGACCGGATGAAATTTACAATTTCTTGATTGTTCTGTGGTTTCTTGGAATCGAATCAACTTTGGTTATGCTTGAATATGCATGTTGAATTGATTGATGATATGGTATTGTATATGTGATTGTGTAAACTTGTATGAAGAACAAAAATCTCCCAGATTTTGTTTACACGTTGTTAAAATTGACAGATACAAGAGCTTAACTTTCTTACAAGGATGAATCTGGATAGAATGTAAAGTAAAAGAGCTCATATGTTTTGTGGTTTTCTGTTGGCATAAGTGATTATGATGCACAAAGCATCCTTCATTGATGTTGGCAGAAAACATTGATCTGGTACGTGTAACAGGTCAAGTAACTGTACCTGATCGAGTAACAAAACTGAAATTGTGTTTTGTGTTTTAAAACTATGCTTCAGTTTTATCTTCCAAAGAAGTGGTTAAGTATGGTTTTAGAATACAAAACAGCAGTATGCATGCTTGATGAAAATAAATACGGATACTTAGAAATTTTTCTTCTGTCTAAAGATGTGGATAAATTTCTTTGGATAACTTGTTTTCATTGAACATGGCATATTGATAAAGAACTCCAGGATGTTATGCTTCTGCTCAAAAGTGTTGCTTAACATTGTTTTTTGTTATGGACTGACATGAATGCAAGTATGGTTTGTTTAGGTTTTCTGTATGTTCTTGTTTTGATTGCTTAAAGCTAAATAAAACACAGAAAACTTAAAGTTATTTTCTTTACAAAATTGAGAACTCACATGAATTTTGTTTTGCTCCTTAGGTAACTCTTACATGAACTTGAACAGTGTCTTGATGTTAACTGGAACAAATTATAGAGCTTGGCTAGACTCCGTAGAAAACTACATGGGAATGCATGAAAACATAGCTATTGCTTCACTGAGGACAAACCTGAAGAGTTAACTGAAAAGAGCACTAAGAAGGAAACTGATCTTTACAAGAAGTGGCATAGATCCAATAGAATGGCTAAGAACCTCATTCGAACCTCTATGTCTAAGACTGTCAGGGGAAGTATTGAAGAGCCTGAGCTAGCGTCAGATTTTCTGGAACACATAGGTGCTAAGTTTAAAGAAAGTGAAAAAGCAGAAGCAGCTAGGCTGACTAAAGAGTTTCATGATTTGAAGTACATGGGTTCAGGGGGAGTTAGAGAGCATATTATGAAGATGATCAATATAAATGGCAGACTCAGAGAGTTCTTGATGGGGGTTAGGGATGAGCAGGTAGTGCATTATGCACTACATTCCTTGCCTAACAGTTTTAGTCATCTTAGGACCAGTTACAACTCTCAAAAGGGAAACTGGACTCTAGATGAACTTATATCCATCTGTGTGGATGAGGAGTCTAGGATCAAGGAAGAAAAGGAACCTGCTACAACCATTAACCTCATTGAGAAGCCTAAAAGGAAAAAGCCCCAGAATAAGCTCAAGCCTACCAAAGCCATAACTAAGAGTTCAACAGCTGCAGTGGCCAAGGAAAACAGGTCATTCAGGTTCAAGTGCTACTTTTGCAAAAGAGTAGGACACATGAAAAAGGACTGCACTGGCTATAAGAACTGGTTAGCCAAAAAGGGTAAGATTTTTTCTAATACAGTTTTTTCCTTAGAAATTAATCTTATAAATGTTGAACCACAGTCTTGGTGGATAGATTCAGGCTCACCTATTCATATTACTAATTCTTTGCAGGGATTCATAAGGAGGAGAATCCCAAAAAGTGATGAAGTGAACCTGTGTGTAGGCAATGGCATGAGAGTGGCAGTCAAGGCTATTGGAACCTTAAAGCTCGATTTAGGATTAGGAAAATTATTAGTTCTGCACAATGTTTTTTATGTACCTTCCATGAGAAGGAATTTGGTTTCAGTTTCTCTTTTAGTAAAATCTGGTTGTAGACTTGTTATGGATAGTAATGGAATTCTTATTTCTAAAAATTCTGTTCAAATTGGTTCTGGTGTTATTATGAATGATTATTTACAGTTAAATTGTTCAATGGCTCAACAAGAAATTTTACTTGTTGAAAATAACACCAACAGTACTAGCACTTTAACAGGTGTTAAAAGAACCAAACTAAATGAAAAGTCTGCATTTTTATGGCATAGAAGACTCGGCCATGTTTCAAAAGAGAGACTGAAAATTTTGGTGAAAAACAACATCCTAAATGAACTTGATTTTTCTGATCTAACAGACTGTGTTGAATGCTTTAAGGGAAAAATAACTAATACTAGAAAGAAGACTGCATATAGAAGCCAAAATTTATTAGAACTCATACACACTGATATATGTGGACCATTTAGGCATCAAACTATCTGTGGGAATGTGTATTTTATCACATTCATTGATGATTTTTCTAGATACAGTTATGTTTATCTACTTTCAGAAAAGGCACAAGCATTGAAAGCCTTTCAAATCTTTAAGTCTGAGGTAGAAAATCAACTAGAAAAGAAAATCAAAACAGTAAGATCAGATAGAGGGGGTGAGTTCTATGGCAAGTACACTGAATCCGGCCAACAAAAGGGTCCATTTGCCTTGTTTTTGCAAGACAATGGAATTAAAGCTCAATATACAACACCCTATAACCCACAACAGAATGGTGTTGCAGAGAGAAAGAATAGGACTCTTTTGAACATGGTTAGATGTATGATGTGTACAACAGGTTTGCCTAAATTTCTGTGGGGTGAGGCTTTAAAAACTGCAAATTATATTTGCAACAGAACACCTAGCAAAGCCATAGAAAATACTACTTTTGAGCTTTGGTGTGGCAGGAAACCTAGTCTTCATCACTGCCATGTTTGGGGATGCCATGCAGAAGCTAGGATTTATAATCCAAGCTTGAATAAACTTGATCCTAAGACAGTTAGTTGCTATTTTATAGGTTATCCAGATAAATCTAAAGGCTATAAATTATATTCTGCTTATCATTCACCTAGAATTTTTGAAACACATCAAGTAAAGTTTCTAAGTGAAAAAGTTCACAATACAAACCTTGAGGATTTATCCTCAGATTTTGAGGAAATTGTGTCGGATGAGAATATAAGTGTAGCATTGCATTTAGAACAAGAAGTAACTGATCAAGTCACTGGTCGAGTAACTGACCAAGTAACTGATCACGTACCTATAACTAGTCAAGCAACTGACCATGTCACTGACCAAGTAACTGGTCAAGTACCTGTCCCTGGTCATGTCACTGACCAAGTAACTGTCACTGGTCAAGTAACTGACCACGTAACTGACAATCCTCAGCCTAGAAGATCACATAGAGCAAGAAAACCAACTTATGGGGGGGGGGGGGGGGGAGATACTGACTACATTGTTTATCTGCAAGAAGCAGAAATTGAAATGGACTGTGTAGAGGACAATGATCCAACTACTTTTAACCTGCAGGCCATTGAAAGTAGTGAATCTCATCGATGGCAGCTAGCAATGGAAGCAGAAATTAATTCCATGAGTCAAAATGCGGTTTGGGAATTAGTTGAACCTGATCCCAACCAGAAGCCTATAGGTTGTAAATGGGTTTTCAAAACCAAAAGAGATGCAAATGGCAATGTAGAGAGACATAAAGCAAGATTAGTTGCCAAGGGTTTTACACAGAAGGAGGGCATTGACTTTACTGAGACTTTTTCTCCAGTTTCTACAAAAGACTCGTTAATTTAGAATAATCATGGCTTTAGTTGCTCACTTTGATATGGAGCTACACCAAATGGATGTTAAGACAGTCTTTTTGAATGGTGAACTAGATGAAGTAATTTATATGAGGCAGCCAGAAGGTTTTGTACAAGCTGGAAGTGAGAACTTAGTGTGCAGGTTAAGAAAATCAATTTATGGCCTTAAACAAGCTTCTAGACAGTGGTACAAGAAATTTGATTCTGTGATTTCTACTTTTGGATTTACAGAGAATCTTGTTGATGAGTGTGTTTACTTGAAGACAGTTGGGAACAATTTTATTTTCCTAGTACTCTATGTCGATGATATACTTTTGGCTAGTAGTAACATTAAACTGCTTAAAGACACCAAGAGTTTTCTGTCAAAGAATTTTGACATGAAAGACTTAGGAGAAGCATCATATGTACTAGGCATTGAGATTAAAATAGATAGAGCACAGAGACTACTTGGTTTGTCTCAATAGAATTATATTACCAAAGTTTTGAAGAGATTTGGTATGGAGAAGTGTGCAGCTGGAGAAGTCCCCATGTCCAAAGGAGATAAACTAACCAAGAAGCAAAGTTCCAAAAGTGATGTTGAGAAAGAAAATATGGAGTCAAAGCCTTATACTAGACTTGTAGGAAGTCTCATGTATGCACAAGTCTGCACTAGGCCAGACTTGTCTTTTGCAGTAGGGATTTTATCAAGATTTCAATCTAATCCAGGCCATGAACATTAGGTAGCTGGGAAGAAAGTGTTGAGGTACCTGCAGAAAACAAAGAATTACATGCTAGTTTATAGGCCAGTGGAGGATCTGAAACTCATTGGATTTTCAGATTCTGATTTCGCAGGGAACTATCCAGACTCCAAGAAGTCAACTTGTGGATATGTGTACATGCTAGCAGGAGGTGCAGTTGCTTGGAAAACCATAAAGCAAACTCTAGTTTCAACCTCCACCATGCAAGCTGAATTTATTGCAGTATATGAAACTGTGTGTGAAGGACTTTGGATTAGAAATTTCTTGATGCAGACCAAAGTGTTAAGTCACATTGTGGCAGACACACTTGTGATTTATTGCGATAATGAAGCAGCAGTTTTCTTTAGCAAGAACAGTAAAAGATCAAATAATTCTAAACACATTGATTTAAAGTATTACAGTGTTAGAGAAAGGGTTAAGCATGGTGAGATAGCTGTTTTGAGTATTGACACAAATTCACAGCTAGCAGACCCCTTCACCAAGGCCTTGTCAGTAGCAGCATTCCAGAAGCATACAGCCAGCATTGGAGTTTTAGCTAATCTAGATGCTTAGGTTCAGTAGAGAGTTAATCCAGTTGGAGCAATTTAAAATTCTAAGGCTTTTTGAGTTCTTGTATTTTTAGTTGTGATCTTTTGGTTTTGTTTATCACAACTTGTTTGTAATGACAGATTTTATTATTAATAAATTTTGAGGTATTTTCAGATTTTGGTTATTGCTGCAGTTTTTGTTGGATGTTCTGAAAATTATCGATTTTCTGTTTAAAGTTATACTTGCTATCAGATGGCTTAAATCATGTGAAGCATGATGTTAAGGTTCAAGCAATATTTTTAAGCCATCAGTGTTCAGTGAATTTGCTTGAGTTTCTGGTTTTAGAAACATAAAGTAGGACCTAATATATGTTTACTTGTTGATACACATTAACATATATTGTATCACTTCTGGTTGAACATATGTGGATTGCAGAAGCTTGTGTTAGTGGTTTTGAAACTCTGCATTTTTGTTAAAATGTATACTGTTTCTTGCTCTGCATAAGTAACTGTGATCTGACCATGTTGGAATGGATTTTCGATTTAAGTTTGTTATCTGGTGCGCACTTCAGTAAGTTAAGTAGGTTTTGATGTTCTCTGGTGCAAATCATCGAGCATGATATGTGTGAGTCCAAGGGGGAGATTGTAAGATCAAATATGAACATAACACATATCATCATAAAGTAATTGATGATTAGCTTAATATCAATCCTAGTTTAACATGGATACAAACAGTAAATCAATACTAGTGACTTAATGAAGTAGTGTATCAATTCATTAAGGATAGTAATCCATTGCTTAGTCTACAAGAAAGGCTACAAGTTGTGATACATTAGGAATCTAACAGTGAAACCTAAACCGACAATGAATGCTTTAATGGGAAGCTTCTTGAGGTTTAAGTCTCATATATATACAGATGAATTGGTCTCTGATTACTACCACGACTATTGCATAAGTTCTGTCCATTGAGAAGCAAGTTCGTAAGTAACAGAAGACCACATTGTAATTACCAAATGGAACACGATCTATCTAATTTGAGTATTGATAATTAATCAAACGTAAAGCATGAACAATAAGCACACAGGAATTGCTGACGCAATGTAAACCTCTCCACTGAGGAAACTTCACTGCGTGGCTTTTGACGTAGCCAACACGAGTAATCAATCCAATATGAAACAGTCAAGTTTACAGTATACAAGTAGTGTTGTTCATAACAAACACTTTCACTTAGCAACAAACACTAACTTGATTTACTACTGTTCTAACTTCTAACTAGATCCACATAGAATTCTAGTCATCCTATCTAACACTTCCTAGCAATCAATCGTCTCACTGATCTAGAGAATGAGTTATGAACGTGATTGATAATGCAAAGGAGTTCATGTGAAACAAACAATGAGAGTTTTCAAAGATGATTTGAGCAAGAACACAAGTGGTTCAAGAAAAACAATTTTGTCACGAAAAAACCTCTCCTCAGTAAATGGTTTCAAAAACCTTTTTATAGGGAAGCAAGACTCCCCCTCAATCAAAACTTTATCTTAATCACAGAATAAGATAAATATGGAAAGGTTGTTTAAACTGTTTTGAACAAGTAATCAGATATGCATACACAAAGAGATTTTGAGTTCAATTAAAATCAATGCATATCTATTTAGAATCATGCAAATATGATATGCAATAAAGACACCTCTATCTCAAGATCAGTGGATTAACTTCCTTGAATCTCTCTTCAAGATTTGATTCTGCGATATTCTTTTACTTGCCTTAAGTCACCGATCAATTAGGAGAGATACCCTCCTAATGCTTTGCATGTCTGTTGTCCTTGAGGTCTTGGGAACGTCATGTGTTGAAAGGAGTAGTCCAAGTACTTACAATCTCCCCCTTTGGGCAATCCCATTCAACACATGACAATTTTTCATCTTGGTATTCCTGCATGTTAGATTTTAACAGACATACACATATTGTGGACAAAAAGTGCTACTTGGATAAAGGAATCAGTTTCCATCCTTTTCCAAATCCAAGTAGCCAACAAAACAATATTGTCTAATAATAGCAAACATCCAACAAATAGTCTGTGCTTATGCACTTACAACCCAACAAGCAAAATTAAAAACTGTTTGATAGAATTTAACCTTCAGAAAACATAAATAACAGAAAAATTTAAAAGAGTTACTTCTCCCCCTTTGAATGGGAAGGCACGTCGAATTCCTCAATAAGCTTGGTGACGTTGTCCAGAAACTCTTCTTCATCCATGGAATCCGAACTCTCCTCTGGTGCGACAGGCTCCTGCATGGCATTGGATGGACTTGGAGCAGCAAACCCGGGAGGGTGGCGCTGCATGTTCCGGATCTCCTGTGTAAGGGTGGTTATGGCATGACGAGTACGAACCAGAAGGGAATGCATGTCGTCCATGTCCGTAGTGAGGCAGGCAATTCGCCAGTCAGCCACCATGATCTGGTCACTGAGACTATCCACAGAAACAGGAGGAGGAGCAGCAGAAGTTTCACCAGAAGAAGAGGAGCGAAGAGGAGGGCTCCGACTGCGTGCACGATGCATGCCAGGATGGAGAATCCCGGCTCTGGCAGCGGCCTAACGGCCTTCCTCTAGAGGTGGCAGGCGGCGATGTCCACCAAGTCGAGTTGTTTGCTTTGTGCGAACCATGGTGAGAAAAACTATTTAGTGAACGAACCTGTACACAGAAACAACCAAGAGTAAAATCCGAGGGAGACAAGAGAGGCTATATATATGGAATAGTTAGGTTTAGGGAAAACCAAAGAACACACCGATTGGGATAGCGTCTCAATTGAATAGAGAAGTTATGACAATTTATTTTTCCTAGATATAAGCATGCAGAGAACGTCTCCCCCTCAACTTAGGCATAATCATTATGGAAATTAAGTACAGCCAGATGGCCATCAAGGAAGGAAACGAAGAGACAAAAATAATCGTAGAATCTGCCATTATATCAGATGATCGTTTCCTTTGCTAAGTATCAAGGCAATGAATGCATAGGTCATAGCGAAGAGAGAAAAAATAGCATAGTTTAATAACAGAGAGCACAAATCATGTAGTGAAAGGAACATAGTTCAGAGCATGGAGCATGATGTATTCTATCAACAAAGTGAATTGGTACTCATATTCAGACCTTAGGGAGTAAACCTGTGATAAAAGTGAGTATAACCAGTATGTGGGGCTTAGAAACACGTTTAGTGACAGAGAGAAAGAGTGAAGTAAGCGAGCTAAACATGTGAACTAAGCTCATGATATCTCCTTAGTAGGAAACGTTGTTCCTAAGCACGTATTTTATTTGAGTCATAGACCTCTTTTATTTAGTGACAATTAGAACTCATGTAACAAGACTCTTCTCAGCAACTCCCAGAACAGATGTTCTTAGGGTACTAAACATAACAAGGATGCTCCATGGAGAGAGTCTCGAGTAGTTGTCTGCATTATTTTATTGTACGTGCAAATATCACTCACCGACTCGTTTCTTGCAAACCTTAGAAAGTTCACCACAACTAAGGCCTGATTACTCAGAGAGAGGGGATATAGTTACCCATTCTCATTTCTTACAAATCCTAGAAAGTTCACCACAACTAGGACCTGATTACTTTGAGAAGAGGGAAGGAATCATTTGAGCAATTTAAGTAGTTCACCTATTTCACCGAATCTCTTTGGACAGTAAACAATGAGCAGGCCACCACATATGCTATAAGTGAAAGTGCATATGAGGATTAAAGGAATAAGATACTAAACATGAGTACACAATTTTTTGTCCAGAATAAGGCATGGCAACAAAGGATACATAGCGGAAAATATGAACATTTCACTAGTGACTGTGGTCAAGGGATACTAAGATCACAATTTTCTCAATCAACAGTGGACAGTCATTCTTGTGCCTTAATGCCTAGAACATATCCCTAGTGCATTTCTCAACATCTCAAACCTAGCAGTGTCAAGAGGCTTAGTAAACAAATCAACAAGTTGATTTTCAGTGGGCACAAAGCTTAACTCAAGGATGTTTTGTTCAGCCAAATCCCTAATAAAATGATAGCGAAGATCAATATACTTTGTTCGAGAGTGTTGAACAGGATTCTTAGTGATGTTGATGGCACTAGTGTTGTCACAAAAGATAGACAACTTACCTTGAGGGATGCCATAATCATGAAGCATTTGCTTCATCCAAAGCATTTGCGTGCAACAACTCCCAGCTGCTACATACTCAGCTTCTGCAGTAGAAAGAGAGATGCAATTTTGTTTCTTGCTATGCCAAGCAACCAGATTGTTGCCTATGAAGAAACATCCCCCTGAAGTGCTTTTTCTATCCTTTAAGTTTCCTCCCCAGTCAGCGTCAGAATATCCTGCAATTTCTACGTTAGTGTCAAAGGTATAGAAAATGCCACAGTCAATTGTACCTAAGATGTATCTGATGATTCTTTTGACAGCTTCCATGTGTGATTCTTTAGGGTTAGCTTGAAAGCGAGCTCACACCCCCACACTGTAAGATATATCAGGTCTGCTAGCAGTGAGATAGAGCAGGCTGCCTATCATACTGCGATACAGTGTGTGATCAACTGATTTCCCATCCTGGTCTTCGCTCAGCTTAGTAGTGGTACTCATGCGATTGCTCACTGTCTTCTTAGATTCAAGACCAAATTTCTTGATCAGATTTTCAGCGTATTTTGTTTGAGAGAGAAACAAACCTGTGTTCATCTGCTTTACTTGCAGTCCAAGAAAAAAAGTTAGTTCACCACACATGCTCATTTCAAATTCACTTTCCATGACAGATTGAAATTCATTGACCAGATATTTAGAAGTAGAACCAAAAACAATGTCATCAACATACACCTGAGCAATGATAAGATCATTTTTCATTTGTTTTACAAATAACGTTTTATCTATTGATCCTCTTGAGTACCCTTTTCCCACAAGATGAGTGGAAAGCCTTTCATACCAAGCTCGTGGAGCCTGTTTGAGTCCATATAAAGCCTTTTTGAGTCTGTAAACATGGTCCAGATTATGTGGATCTTTGAAACCTTGAGGTTGTTCCACATAAACTTCTTCTTGCAAGATGCCATTGAGAAAAGCAGTTTTGACGTCCATTTGGAACAATTTGAACCTAAGGTGACAAGCCACAGACAAAAGTAATCTTACAGATTCTAGTCGTGCAACAGGAGCAAATGTTTCATCAAAATCAAGTCCCTCAACCTGTGAATATCCCTATGCAACAAGTCTAGCTTTGTTTCTGATGACATTCCCTTTTTCATCACTTTTATTTATGAAAATCCATTTAGTGCCTATGACATTGCAATTACTAGGTCTTGGTACTAAGTACCACACATCATTCCTAGCAAACTGATTTAATTCTTCTTGCATAGCACTAATCCAATCATCATCCAATAAGGCTTCCCTAGCATTTTTTGGTTCAACTAATGACACAAAGCCAAACTGGGATATAACATTTATGTTCATCAGATTTTTAGAGATAAAACACAGCAAAGCAGTGGTATGACTTACCTGATCTTGACTTACCTGTGTGGTGGCTTGACTTCTGGTCCTTAGGCCATCTGAAACTCTCCCAATGATATCTTGTTCAGAATGATCCTTTCGAACTTGTTTGAACCCTTGTCTCATTGTTGGAGCAGATTCAAAGATACAATCTGAGGCTTCCTCTTCATTATTCTGAATGTCATTGCTAGAAACTGAGGTAGAGATGGATGATGTGTCTGCAAAAGATTCTTCCTGTTTCATACATTGATCATCAATAGAGACATTTATGGATTCCATAACAACTCGGGTTCTTTTGTTATACACTCTATAAGCTCTACTGTTTATAGAATATCCCAAGAAAACACCATCATCACTTCGAGCATCAAACTTACCAAGATGCTCTCTAGCTATCTCGCAAAATGTAGCAAGGACTTCCAAAGACATGAAAGTATCCTACATTAGGCTTTTTACCTTTCCACAGCTCATAAGCTGTGTGATCTGTGCCTGGTCTAAAGAAAACTTTATTGATTGTATAACATGCAGTACTAATAGCCTCAGCCTAAAAGTTTGTACTTACACCTGCAGCATCACTACACCAATTTTTCAATCAGACGACAGTTTTTCACTGTCGTCTGATTATAGAGTTTTCTGTTGTCTATCTCAATGTCGTCTGATACATAATCAGACAATACCAAAAAACTGTCGTCTGATAAAGTTTACTACAACAGTGACTACTATATTGTCTGTTGTCTGAATACCACGAAGAACAACAGCAATAATACCAAAAAACTGTCGTCTGATAAAGTTTACTACAACAGCGACTACTATATTGTCTGTTGTCTGAATACCACGAAGAACAACAGCAATTGGCAACTTAACTCTTGTGCAAAGTAATTTCAGTTGACAGACCCTAGAAGAATATGGACGTGTAATGAAAATTTAGAGAACATTGATTTGTAAAAAAACTGTTGTCTGAAGGAAGCTTGTACATCTGCAAAGTAATTGAATACTATTGACTGACTTTGAACAAGACAAGAGCAAAACTATTAAAGCCATTGTGTATCATTGCTTCATACTATTGCATCCTAAAATAAACTGTTGTCTGAGATTTTCTTGAACTACAGCTTTCTTGCTTCATGGATCCTTAAAGTCTCTTTTCAACCATATGGCCTCCCAAGATGCTGTACTAGTTGATCAATTCATACAATTGTAGCTTTTCAATTCTCTGTGGTCTTCGTTTTCATCAGACAACAGAACATATTATTATTTTTTTGTGTTATATCTTGTTAGACAACTGCATATGTTTAATAACTATTGTAGATAGATGATTCAGACAACAGATTTTTCTTTCTTTTTTCATCATGTTCATTTGTTAGACAATGGTTTGCTGTTGGTTTTGAATTGTCTGAGATATAAGAGAAGACATACATTCTGTACAATTGAACACATCCTTGATTCCAAAAGCCATTTCATTCATCAGCAATGTTCATCCCAACATTTACATAAGAATTAACATTGCCTAAGTGGCTATAACTGCATAAAGCCGGAAAACATAAACGCGTCCACATTGCATTAACCATGCCTATAACTAAAGCAAAAACTAAAACTAGCTAGCAGGAGGCTCATCAAAATACCAAAACAAAAATGCCTTCAACTGCGCATTATCCATGCCTATAACTAAAGCAAAAACTAAAACCAGCTAGCAGGAGGTAGGTGATCAAAATACCAAAATAAGAGCCCTGCCTTGAACAACCATCACAGCTATGCAATATGATACTTCATCACAAACTTAGCCCACTCTGACCTCACAACATCAACATCAACATCCTTTTGGGTGTAGAACAATTCGGATCGTCGCTGCCACTGAAACAAAAGGCATAGTTAATGCGCAGGAATTATTGCTAGGACTTTGTAAAATCCTTGCATTAGTATACTTGTACCAATTATTGTCCTATCCAAATGATATCTGACTTTGTTAAATTGTAGGCAGAAAATGGCAAAAGAAACCAATTCATACTATGATATCTGACTTTGTTAAATTGCAGGCGCCAAAACAAACTCATATTATTTTGTCACTCCTTATACTAACAAAATCAAAAGAAGATTGAATATTTGGTCCTCTACTATGTCGATCTCAGATTATAGGAAGTCCCTAGGAAGTCCCAATCTATTACATACTGAAAAGCTAAAAACAGAGGTAGGAGATCAACAATACGAACCAAAAGAAAAAACACTGACCTTGCACACCTATTTCACAACAGATAAATCAGTTGCAGCAATAATAGTAGTAGCAGGTGAAACCTGCATACAAAATCAATCACAGTTTAACATTAAAAACACAGATGTGATATATCAATTCTCAGTTTTCTCTTGTGCAAATTGAGAAAGAAATGAAAAAATGCATGTATGTAAATATAATCGAAACCTTGGTCCCAGCATCCCCTAGCAATAATATCAAACTGAGAAATTCATTGCAACAGAAGTTAAAAAATTATTGCTAATACTCCCAATGAACTTTAGACTGTCGAGCACTGAAATCATTACTCATGTATACTTTGTTTTCTTCATCTGTTCTTAACATTGAATTATCAGTTAAATCATTACTCATGTATGCTTTGTTTTATCAGAGAAGTTAAACTGCTTAGAATACAATGCAGTGTTCCAATCACCCTAATACATCATCTCCATATATATGAGTACCATATTTGTATACCAAAGTGAGTTAGTTATGAGGTTTCAAACTATGCTATAACGTTGATGGAAACTTGAACAGATTTAATTACCTTTATTCTCTTCAAGCTTTCATTTGTGGCCCTCTGATTCACACAGCTCCTGCACAGAGGATGAATAAAAGAAATCAATATTCAAGCATCTCCACTCAAATGTATTAGCCTAATTCAGCAACCCACAAATTCATTAGACTGCAAATTAGATAAAGCTAGATATCTATATAGGTACGTAGTAGGCTAGTAGCTCCTCTCTTCGATCAAATTTTTCGTTTTGGTATAGGTCTCTTCAGTTTAATCAGTAACACAGGATTTTACAGTGAGGAAAATTTGCCTCACACTCCTTATACCACATCAAACGATGGACTTCGATATCATTCCAAATTCCAAGCAATGATGTCAAAATTGGTATTTGAATTAAATGAATGACTAGCTAGAAAATTACACGCACAAATTCAGCAAATCCAACCCACCCAAGAACTGGGATTTATCAGAATTAACAATTTCATTAGTTTTATCAATTTGGAGATGAATTGGGTTGTCTTATAATACCTCTTTAACATCCTAGATTCGGTGGAGTGACTGGAGTGAATAACCCAGCAAGGCAGCAACTGATCATGCCTCAAGGGCCGAGCTGCCGAAGAACTGATGAAGATCAGAAACTTCAAAAAAAAAATGGAATATTCAAATATAAAGGAGAAGAAGAAGAAGAGAAGAAGATGAGGAGAAGAAGACGGAGAGGGTGAGAGAGATACCAGGAGGCTGGACCGCTGGAGCTCAGAGCCAGCTGCTTCACCACCCAACTAGTCTTATCAGACGATCTCCGCCACAGCACCACCAAAAACCCAATTATCAACTCAATTGAAGTCGTCGCTATCACCACCGCCATGTCGGTCACCGAGCCTCCCAGCGAAACCCCAAGCGCCGACTCCAGCTTCCGCACCAATTCCGAATTCAAACTCACCGTCGGGAAATCTCCGACCTCGAATCCCTCGATCTCTGTGAAATGAATCGGAGCCGCGGAGCTCTTGATTTTCTTGAGGTTGGTGAACTAGAAACTGAGAGAGAGAGAGAGAGAGTAGGGTTTGGAAGGACAAGGAAGCGAGAGAGAAGGAGAAGAGAGAAAAGTGTTGGTCGGAGGCGGGGAAGGATGAAGAGGAGAGTTGGGAGAAAATGAGTTGTTCTCGGTTAGGGTTTGGGGAGTAAATGCAAGTGTGGGAAAATATATCCAAGTGTGGGAATTAAAATTTTTGTTCCCACCTTCAACTGTTTTAATTTTAAGTTCACCGCTCCGGTTTTTGTGATTCCCGCAAAAATTTTAACAAAAGTTTTTTAGGGAGGGGGGGGGAATCTAGGCCTCATCATATAGCCCTTGGGCCCGACCCTTCCATTAGGGTAGGGTATGGGTCACACAAATAAAGCCCGGCCCTACCCTACGGCCCGGCCCGGCCCTTAAAGCCCGGCCCTAATCCGGCCCTAAAATTTATTTTTTATTTTTGTTATTTTCTATTACATGTGTTATATGTATAAAACTATGGAAGTGTAGAAAATTATTTCAATCTGCCATATTAGGAAATGAGTCTTTTAAATTGAGCCATATTTTGAGAAGAAAAAAATAATTTTTTTTAAAGAATTAACCGTTAATTCGGCAAAAACGCCGCCGTTTTAATATAATCTTATGGGTATTTTAATATTTACCAATAATTACTGTTCACTAATTAACTGTAATAATTACAAAGCTATTATTTCAAATTGGACAATATATTCATGTAATACCAATTTTGAAATAAATCAAGTAATCAACATAACTAAAAATAATCAATTGGTCGAGTTGAAACCTTTTTACCAATGTAATGTTAACTTCTTAATGAGCAAAATGGGGGACGAAATGTAATTTTTTAAAATGCACCGCTGGATGTTATTTGCATATGAATATATGTTAGTGGTAGAAATTTCAGCAAATTCCACCTTCGTTTGGACCTCGATCTACCCGGTCAACTCAATACCCTAAATAGAACATAAAACAAATATGCTCTTAACCGGTCCTTGGCAATTCACTTTTTTTAAAATTTCAGCTCCCACACTCTCATGGGTAGGGGGTCTACTTATGGATGTCAAAATTCCGCAACGTTTGTCCGCGCATGGTGCCGCTCTCCTTAGGGAAGTTTGCTTGTGCAAAGCGTTGACCGCTCCGTTAGGTGCCTTATTCACGGCGGATGGGCCTAATTTCTTTACACAATACCTATCACTATTGTATAAACATATAAGAATTTTCCGATTGATCGATTTTCATTTCAAAATTTTTGGATCGCACATAATCCTTATATGTCTTGTAATGTAGTATAACTAGTTTATTAGGCTTGTTACCCTCCATGAGCAAAATGGGGGACGAAATGGAATTTTTTAAAATTCACCGCTGGATGTTATTTGGATATGAATATATGTTAGTGGTAGAAATTTCAGCAATTTCCGCCTTCATTTGGACCTCGATCTACCCGATCAACTCAATACCCTAAATAGAACATAAAACAAATATGCTCTTAATTGAATATAACCACCTTAACTAATATTAATAAATGTTATAAGTTACAAGTGTGTGTGTATTAAATATGTTCAATAAAAAACAATGAGTCTTTTATTACCAATATATACCATTAAGCAATATTTTGAGAAGAAAAAAATAATGTTTTTTTTTTTTGTTAAACAAAATAAGGCCCTTTTTTGGCCCATTTCGGCCCTATTTGAGGGCCGGCCCGACCCGGCCCTTTCGGCCCTAACCGATCGGGCTTTTCGGGCGGGTAAGGGCTAGCATATTTAAGCCCTGGCCCGACCCTACCCGGCCCTAAATTTTGTTGACTTTGACTAGGCCCGGCCCGGCCCGACTCTAAGTCCTAAAATTTAGGGTAGGGCCGGCCCTAGCCCGGCCCATGATGACCCCTAGGGGAATCTAACTTCAGACAACAGCATTTAGGGTGCATTGTCTGAAGATAATGTGACAACAGATGAATAAAAACAGTTGTGTGAAACCAAATCAGACAATATCTTTTAGCAAGTATTGACTTAAAAGTTTTTGCACAACAGACAATGAATAACAGTTGTGTGATTGAACAATCAGACAACATCAAAAATCAATCATTGTCTGAATAAACCTTGGACAACATTGAAATAATAACTGTTGTCTGAATTGATCCATTCAGACAACATCAAAAATCAACCATTGTCTGAATAAACCTTAGACAACATTGAAATAATAACTGTTGTCTGAATTGATCCATTCAGACAACATCTATTATATCAACCATTGTCTGAAAAGTAATTGCACAAGAGCCAAGTAATGACTGTCGTTGGATTCGAAAATTCAGACGACATATTTTTTTTTGCTGTTGTCTGATTATTTCAGACGACAGTTAAAATGTTTGTTGTCATCTGATATGTGTTGTCTGATTGAAAAATTGGTGTAGTGCATGTAGCATAACTCTAGCCATGTCCAGCAATACCCTATTTTTCCTTTCCACAATGCCATTCTGTTGTGGAGTAATTGGAGTTGAGAATTCATGTGACACACCAAGCTCATGAAAATAGTTAGAAAAGGCAACATTTTTGAATTCAGTACCATTATCTGACCTTACTCTCACTATGCTAGTTTTGGATGACTGTTTTTCAATGATTAACTTTTGACTCAAGTTTTTAAAAGACTCAAATGTTTCTGTCTTATCTTTTAAGAAATTGACCCAAGTATATCTTGAGAAATCATCCACAATAACAAGCATATATTTTTTACCTCCAATACTTTCAGATTGAGCTGGTCCCATGAGATCTATGTGTAATAGCTCCAATACCTTTGTGGTTGTTGCAGAATTCACCACCTTGTGAGATGCCTTGGTTTACTTTCCTATCTTGCAATCACCACATATCTTGTCAGTTTTGCCTTTTAAGTTGGGTAGACCTTTGACATATTGCCTGGAAGATAGCTTTAGCAAGTCCTGATAGTTTACATGTCCCATTCTTCTGTGCCAAAGTTCAAAAGTTTCCTCTGTGGATCTTACAGACAGACAGGACTGCACGCTAAAAGATTCATTAGCTTGAATATGGTAGCAGTTATCAAAAGATCTCTTACCTCCCATGATACCTTCTCCTTTCTGATTTAAAACCAAACATCTCTGTTTGTTAAACCAAACATCTTCATAGTCATCAGCCAAATGGCTGACACTAATAAGGTTTGCAGTTAAACCTTCCACAAACAATACATTTTTGAGATTTGGTATACCTGGAGTGTTAACAGTACCTCGAGCTAGTATATTTGCTTTTCTTCCATCTCCAAAGGTGACAGACCCAGTTGTGTGCCCATCTTCAAAGGAAGCGAACCAGAATTTGTCTCCAGTCATGTGTCTAGAGCAGCCACTGTCAACATACCAAAAATCTCATCGCTTTTCAGCTAATGCAGTTAGGGCTACCAAGCAAGTTGCTTCAATATGAGTTGGATTGGCACAAGCTAAAAGACATGAAGCATTAAATTCATTCGTATTAGTCAGAAGACATTTACTTTCAATTTTCTTGGTCCAGACATCTTTTCTTCTTTCAGTTTGAAAATCTTTCTTGGAGAACATTTTAGCTAGTTTATTTATGAGTATCTTTTGTTCTCTAAGCTCACACCTTAGGGATTCAACAGTGCATTTTTCTTGAGAAACCTGTGAGTTTAACAATCTTTCATTACATCTAGGTCTGCTATGGCCTATCTTACCACAGTGATGACAAGTAGGAATAAAAGTTTTAGAGTGAGTGTACCTGTTTGGACCAGTGGGGGACTCTTGGTCGAGCATTACCTGATGACTTGGTGTTGGTTGATCTTCCATTTGTTTCTTCATAACTGTGACATGATCATCCTTGGAGGCTTCTTTCTTTTCGACAGATGATCTCGATGCTTTTACGAACTTAGTACTCTTGGAGCTTGCTCCAGTGTACCCTAATCCACAAGTGTCATGGGGAGCTTTTCCTGATCCAAGCAATTTAGACATGGAACTGGAGCTGACATCGAACTTGGCGAATCTTTCTTGAGTCAATTGTAACTCTTCTTGCAAGGACTCAATTTTTTCCAACAGTTCCAAGTTCAACACTTGTTGTCCTTTAACGTCCAGTTCTAGCATTTTGATCCTGTTGAGATATTCAGTTTTTTCAGTCTTCCATGTTGAAGACTTCTGGTCACCTTGCTGATCTGCTAGTTCACTCACATGTTTGCTTCTTTCCAGTTCCCATGCGGATTGTGATTTTTCCAAAATCTGCTCTAACTTATCTTTTTCAGTTCTCAGGAATTCAACTTCTTTTTCCAAACTCAAGTTTCTAATCAGAGTTGCCTTTGAAGCTTTGTAGAGTTGTCTGCAGCGGATATTTGTTTCATTGTCAGAGAAGACTTCATCACTATCCGAGTCAGGTAGAAGTGAAGATACAAAAGCAACATTTTCCACTTCTTGAGACTCATCATCACTCCAGGTTAAGAGAAGAGATTTATTATTGCCATTTCCATGCTTCCTATTTCCACAATCAATAGAAATATGACCATAGCCACCGCACTCATAACACTTAGTTTTTCCTGAGTGAGTTCCCTTGAAGCTTGCTCTCCCACTCTTGCTGTTGTAATCACTACTGCTACTGCCATTGTAGGAATTTTTCTTAGGGGTATTGAGATTTCTGGATGAGTTCTTGTTTTTGAGAAATTTTTTAAATTCCTTTGTCAGTAAAGCAAGATCCAGTGTATCCTCTTCCTCTTCTGCTCCTTTGATTGCCTTGAAAGCTACACCCTTGTTTTTCTTCTCAGGCTTCAATCTCATCTAATAAGTTTTAAGATTTCCAATTAGTTCATCGAGAGGATACTCATCAATATCAAATGAGTCCTCTATACTGGTGACTTTTGAATGAAACTTTTCTGGCAGAGCTCTGAGTATCTTTTTGACTATTTTGTCTTCATCAAAGGGTGCCCCCAGACTACGACATTGACCGGAAATTTTAAGAATTCTACCATGAAAGTCATCCACAGTTTCATCATCTCCCATGGTCATAGTTTCGAACTCAAATATCAGTGCTTGTAATTTCTGTGCACGAACCTTTTTATTTCCCTTGTATGTAGTCTGTAGAAGATCCCATGCCTGCTTGGCAGTATCACAATGACTGATCCTCAGTTTTTCCCGTTCAAATAGGGCTGTGAATATGCTGTTCTTGGCTTTGAAGTCTGCTTGCAGATCACGAACTTCTTCCTCAGTCCAATCCTTCCTTGGTTTGGGGGTGGCAGTGGAAGAGCTTTCTTCTTTTGTTTTTATCACAGGTACAGTCCAACCATTTTCTACAATGTTCCACACATGTCACATGTTCATCTTGAGCATAGAGATATGATTTCATGTATATCTTCCATTGAGTATATTTTTCACATCCACCATCGAACCATGGAGGACTATTGACAGATCCACCAGCAGCCCTATCACATGTATGTTCCATCTTTCCCAGGATTACTAGAAGATTCTAGAACCCGCTCTGATGCCAATTGTAATTACCAAATGGAACACAATCTATCTAATTTGAGTATTGATAATTAATCAAACGTAAAGCGTGAACAATAAGCACACAGGAATTGCTGACGCAGTGTAAACTTCTCCACTGAGGAAACTTCACTGCGTGGCTTTTGACGTAGCCAACACGAGTAATCAATCCAATATGAAACAGTCAAGTTTACAGTATACAAGTAGTGTTGTTCATAACAAACACTTTCACTTAGCAACAAACGCTAACTTGATTTACTACTGTTCTAACTTCTAACTAGATCCATATAGAATTCTAGTCATCCTATCTAACACTTCCTAGCAATCAATCGTCTCACTGATCTAGAGAATGAGTTATGAACGTGATTGATAATGCAAAGGAGTTCATGAAACAAACAATGAGAGTTTTCAAAGATGATTTGAGCAAGAACACAAGTGGTTCAAGAAAAACAATTTTGTCACGAAAAAACCTCTCCTCAGTAAATGGTTTCAAAAACCTTTTTATAGGGAAGCAAGACTCCCCCTCAATCAAAACTTTATCTTAATCACAGAATAAGATAAATATGGAAAGGTTGTTTAAACTGTTTTGAACAAGTAATCGGATATGCATACACAAAGAGATTTTGAGATCAATTAAAATCAATGCATATCTATTTAGAATCATGCAAATATGATATGCAATAAAGACACCTCTATCTCAAGATCAGTGGATTAACTTCCTTGAATCTCTCTTCAAGATTTGATTCTGCGATCTTCTTTTATTTGCCTTAAGTCACCGATCAATTAGGAGAGATACCCTCCTAATGCTTTGCATGTCTGTTGTCCTTGAGGTCTTGGGAACGTCATGTGTTGAAAGGAGTAGTCCAAGTACTTACAATTCAGTGATCGAGTTAAGCAGTTGCATAAGATGGAATCCATGACAGTAATTGCAGAAGGTAAGCCTTGATTCTTTTATGATTGTTGTGCATATGTTGTGAGCATGTAATTATGGTTTTACATTGTTGTCCATAATAGTAAAGTTAAACAGGTAATCTAATAAGGGAGCTTCTATTCATAACTCTAAAATTAGCATTTGGACCTCCAATTTAATAAACATTCAACTTATTTTTACAAATAACCAAATAATCTAATATGGTTTCCGACAACACGCATGTGATCCGTGAACCCAAGGGTATATAACTATATACTAACAATCCCGGCTGCAGCTTCAGTGCCTTAACTTCAATGACAACTTTATGATAAATGTTGGGAATAAATTACTAGTGGCTCACCCACGAGTGATTTCACCTCCTATATCCAACCTCCCATGAGTCCCAAAATTCTTAAAAACATCAGAAGCTTCAAAGTCGAAAGAAAACTTAGAACTTTGAAATTCTAAACTCACCCACCCTATTTGTCAATCAACTGTAATACTGTTGTTAAGTGACAATTTATTTGTATGAGAAAGAGGTGACTAGAACAACACTCCCATTTAAACTGAGACATGCAAGAGTCACCCCTTAGGTACCTAGAAGTTAAGCAGCTTATGGTTAACGAAAATGGTAGACGGGTCTTGCAAGCATTTTATAGTTCTCATGGTATCTATTTCAATGGTAGTTGGGAAAACGAAAATGATTTTAGCTTTGAGATAGTTTTTCATCAAATTGCTCATATATCTGTTGCCAACTCTGACTCTTCTAGTTATTATCAAATTTTATAACTCTGTTGCCGACTTTTTTCCTTCATTCCATTCTGTTTCTCATCATAACTTTGGAAAATTTTGTTGCAGCCTTCCATCTTCCCCTCAGTTGATCTTTGAGACATTTACTTGAATCTTATTCGAGCAGATTTGTAATCAAGATAGTGAAAAGAGAAGAACATAAAACATCTAAATCCATATCTTGTGCGAAGGTTCCAAAATGATGTTTTGCTCAATTACCGAATAATCATCACTTTGTTTCATAGATTTTGATGTATATTTTAGGATTTATATTAGAGGAGAAAATTTTCTCTAAGTCGAAGATTATGTACTGTTCATGGAGGTAAGAAAAGACCAACTTCCATGTCCTTATTGGTAACTTGACATGAGTTAACAAAGTCAACTATCACTTGAAAAAAGCGAGAGGTCAAAATGTCAATTTTAGAGATATGAATAGAAGCTCTCATTTGATAATTTACAAAAAAGAAAGTTCAAATAAGAAAATTTAGAGATTCTAATAGAAAAACTCTTCTTCTAAGTGTCATTTTTTTTTTTGAGAAGTAGATAATTTCATTACTTATCCATGGCCAGAAGGCACGTACATTATATGCTGTCTTACACCAAGTAATACCTAGTTGGTCTAAGCTGTTAAGCACATAACAGGTAACCCCCATTGGGAACAACTGGAGCACAAAGAATTAACCTAGCATAAGGAGACAAATCCAACAACTATCTAAACCTTTTCTAGAGTAACCCTAATTGCCAAGGACCTCAATTGGTGTACAATCAGAGAAACTAAACTTAAATAGAAAGAGACTGGAATCAAATGCTAGGTATCGACACAGGAAGCTTAGAGCTTTCCTTTGCCCTTGTTCTTAGGGCGAAACCTCCTGAATAGTAACAGCAATAGGGGAAGTGAGACGCAATGCAGACTTGAGGCCGGAAAAACCCAATTGGCCTTTGGAGCAAAAGGCCAAGCCCAAAGATTGTGAAATGGGCCCCATAGAGACCCAAAATCAGGGGGACCCGGATTGATAAGGACACCCATCATCGGGCACCCCGAGTCCTCCGTCGCCGGACTGCCGGTGTTTTCTGGATCCAACGCAACCAACGCTTGGTGTCGGTGTTGGGGTTAATATCCCAGTCAGAGCAGTCTAAGCGGTCGAGAACCATCCCAACCTCGTTGTTCATCTTCGCGCCCAACCGCAGCCCAATGGTTCTCTTAGCTCCGCCGTGAACGAGTAGTGCACCTCTATCAACAAAATCCGATCTCAGCCGTCCAACGACGGTTGCGCTGTCGTACCAAAGCCACGCACCCTCAGCAGCCTCGGGGACGTTCGATTGCAGCCACATAGGAATCAAAGCACCGATCCCAGCCCTTGTAGGAGGTAACCCGGATGAGGAGATCGGGTCACCATTGTGGACGAAGCGGTCCACCCTTTCCCCACCGCCATGGCTTTCGCGAGCCCAAAATATCAGGGCCTCATCACCGCCGCCACAATCCCTGTCAAGAATAGGGGTCAGAGCCGACGAAGGTAGATCAGTGGAAGGGCAAAGGTGCCCTGATACTTGAAACCGGCTGGAGCCGCTATGCGCCTCGCCGGGCAGCGGAGGCAGCGCTAGTGTCAGCACGAGGAGACACGCTGCTAGAGAGAATAGGGTTTTCATTTTTTTTAGGTTTCTTACTTTCTTCTAAGTGTCATTGAGATAACTAATTAGACTTAAAGGATAAGCCCAATTATAGAGCCATAAGTTAAGACAATTTCCATCGCCAATCATCCATCTCATATCAAGAATGATATTTCTAAAATCAAGAATACTTTTCCAGACCATAGAATTGACTTTTTTTCTTAGCACTGAAGAAAGACACTATGCAAGTATTTAGCAGTTATAATTTTACCCATCATATATTATATCATCTGAATTTTCCAACCTAATTTAATAAAAGCAACTTGATTAAACCATGAACTGGCAGCTTTATTCAAAGGCCAATGAATGCAGTGTTGTAACCATTTAATATACAGTGTATCCAAAGATTGTCACTTGTTTCGGGCCTCCTTGTAACCAAAAAAAAAAAAAGATTGTCACTTGCAGCACCCAAAATAAGTGTTTAAGGTTGTATGGCGGGAGAAGTGGTATATTAACTTAGAAGAAGTGACACATTCATCACAGATTCAATGCTGTTGTTATGATATGGTATGAGTGCAGCAGGTAAAAAAGTGGAGGAAAGTTCGGTAAACGTGATGAAGACCTCAAAAGCAATTGCAGAAAAAGGAAGTTTACATGGCCTAGCTACATTTTGCAGTCGCTCCATAATGAATGCACTAGAAGTCGGATAATCCATTGACCAAAAAAAAAGAAGTCGGATAATCCAAAAAGTGGAAAACCAAAAAACAATAAAAAAAAAACATATAGACTCGAACCCCAAAGGTAGAAAATGCAAAGCTGTATTACCAAACCTTTTCTCCCAAATGTTTGATCATACAATATACAAAGTAGGGTTTACCTATTCATAATAAAACCAAACTTACATCTACATAAATATTTGTGGAAGAGATCTCCCTTTCCTCCATTACAACTCCCCTTGCTCGCATTTGGGCGTGAGAGGTAGAAGAAGCATCTAAACATACTTCAAACTGGTTGAATTTAATGCTAAAGAATGAAAAAATAACCAATTTCTGGAAGAATATGAAGAGGAAAGGAAAATGAACTATAGTTACATACAGATGTATGATACAGATAGTGCCATTAACACCCAGCAGCTTTCAAGAATTTGTCATAAGGACTTGAAGGTGGTAATTTAAAAGAATGCTGTCCATACTCACGAGAACATATGAGGAGCTGGTTTTTCGCTTGAATTTGCTCCTTGGTTTTGACCTTTGGGTCCCATTCTGAAGATTCCAATCCCTGAAAGAAAATCCAATTTAAAGAAAGAAAAAAGGAACAAAATAATGCACACACACACCAATCCAAAACAAACAGAAAAACAACAAAATTGACACTATCACATATTAGTATTTCTACAGATTTATAATTTATAGATCAGCATAGCATGATGTCCAATTTAAGCACAGATATTAAGCATAAAAGTTAAACCACAAGGCATATATTGTGACATCATGCTATCCAGTCACTCCAGACTGATATTTTAAAATCAGTTCCTTCACACATAACACAAGGGTACAAGTAAAACTACAGAACTATATATGGAGGATGGGTAAACTCATTTTGATATATTGAGAGGTAGCAGCTCTTACTCATCAAATCTAGGGTGCTGAAAGGATAAGAGAAATATTTTGTATCTTTAGGAATGGTTTAAGTCTTAAGTATCATAGTTGTCAATGTGGGTCTGGCAAGCTCTCTCTTAATCCTTATAAGTACAGTAAAATTATTTTCTTTTTACTTTTTAGTTAAAAGGAGAATAAAGGGTTTTAGACCTGATATAGACTAAGCAGGCAAAAGTTCATAAACATATGGACTATAATTCTGAATTAACTAACCATGGGTGGTGAAGCATGGAATTTGTTTTCATGTACATTGGAGAGCACTAACGCCTTGGTTTCTAGTTGATGCTTGAAACTATGAAGAACTGCCATCTTTTGCTGTTTGCCCGTTACAAGGGCTTCACATTGGCTCTTCATTTGGTCATAAGGTACGGGCATTGTGGAGACTGGGAAGCTTGCAACTTGTTGGGCCGTTTCTAGAACCTGGGTTAACAAGCCCAATATGTTATATCCAAGAAAATGTGAGGCTAGTACAGATATTTTGCTTATGGAAAAAATGGCTAGCCTTGAATCTGACTATTGAATGTCAAAGGCTTTTGTCAAGCGTGACCTGAACATAATTCGTAAGAATATAGAGATAGTATCTTGGAGCTTGTCTTACTGAATCCAGGAGCTGATTAACATTTAAAATGTCAAGGGCGTTGATGGAAAGTGATGTCTTGCGGTCTGACTGACTTCCACTAGGTTCAGGGAAGGCTTCTTCGTCTGTCAAAGAACCTGGAGGCATCACCTGAGAGAAAACAACCTCTGTTATAAATGTAGTTAAAGGTGATGAAAATACTGATACAATTAAGAAATTTAACCTCATCAAAATCAGCAAAATCTATATGGGCAAGTGGAGAACATGGTCGTGGTGTCTCCATGAATAGTGGAGCTCCTAATGGAAATGCATCATCCGGTGAAAAACCCAGTAAGAGTTGCTTCTTGATGCTAGACAATTCATCCTGTAGAGAAGAGAACAGATATAAAAAAGATCAAAGAAAAGCTAGGGTGTGAATATGCAATCATGGATAAACATCATATGTAATATCTTACAGAGATATTAAAGTTTAAAACTCCTTTGCCAGAAGTTTTACTTCAAAGTCATTAACAATTAAAAAGCCAAGATATGATTATAAATATCTAGTCAAAGCCTGATATACCTTGGCCTTAACCAAATGGATGAAGTTTCAGTATACAGTACTTTTGTTAATAAAAACTAGCAAGCAGTTTCAAGCTATGTTACTCACGACCTAATCAGTATAATGGAATAAAAACTAGCAAGCAGTTTCAAGCTATGTTACTCACGACCTAATCAGTATAATGGGTGCGTGCCCGAGGTCTTTGGATCAAGAAAGCATTTTTATTTTCCCAACATATTTTTTTCTGTTTTTTTGTTTTATTTTTTTAATTTTTGAGCCACCTCCTTTTCAATATATCTTCCAGTAGCACAACAGAATACTACATAATGGAGATTCCATGTGAAACCATTCCTAATTGTAAAGCCGTAATGCTTGACATCAGAAAATATCTTCTATAGCTGTCATCTATTAATATACGTTCCATGCAGAACTTTTTTGACATCATGAATAGTTTATGTATAGTTACTTGCCAGAAGATTCTTCTTTAGTTTTTTATGCTAGAAAAATATGTGTCCAGCATATGAAATTGTCTGTTTTAGCAAAAGAATTAGGCTTTGAAAGAGATGAGATATTAGCATCTGTTACAGATGTTAGAGAAATAAAATTTGTCCCAGGGTCTGGTTTAAAGTACTCCTATCCATTCTATGATACAGGAATTCTCTATCTCATAGTTAGGCCGGATCTCTATGGACACTAATTGTGTTGTATAATGTCAGTATCAAAGCAATGTACCAGTCTGGATGCTTTCCATATATTCACTAACACTAAGAAAAAAGAGCACAAACCTATTGATCAATAGCGTTACTTATTTGGGTTCTGAGTTCTTACTAAGGTAAGATAGTTTGCAAATAAGGGTAGTTGCACTAAAACCATTTGCTTAAGAGAGTATATAAGAGAACACGTATATCACCTCTGACAATATGGAAAATTTAGTCATGAAGTGGGATATCACGGTTTCTTTCAACAATTGGTCATCTAGTTCAATTGCTGAATGAGACTTCAATGCAGCAACTTCGTCTGGCTGTGATCCATAGGGTAGCTTCTCCATATCGGAGTCAATTGTAACTGCCTGCAGTCGGATATCGTCAACCAACTGAAGACAAGGATCAACCTATAAATAAATAAAAAATAATATAAAAAAAAATGAAAATTGAAAAAAAGTAAGCCTCAGCAAAAACACAGTTATATCAATTTATAAACAACTAAAACATTGAAAAGGCACTCTGAAGGGTAAGATGTAGAAACTGACCATTTGATCCATCAATGATGCTTTAACAATGGGAATTAGCTCCGGGAAGTTCCCCGCCCGGGCTGCAAATATAAGCATGTATGATGCCAACGTATAAAGAGACCTTCTACGAGATTCTTGCAAACCCCCTTCATTATAAATTGTACATGTTAGACCTACATATGTGGTATTGGAGCCTACAGTGAAGCATGTGAAGTAAAGTATTGAAATAGATGTCACTCACCATGCCCTAATTGGTTTGAGAAAATCAATGACTTATCAGAATTTCCATTTCTAATAAAAGCCAAGGGAAAGCTTTCTCATTGTTCGCTATTTATAGAAGGCATTTAAGGAAAAATTTGGGCAAACTAATAAGTGATGCACCTTTTTTTTCCTTCGTTAGTCCATTCTTCTTCTTTTTTTTTTTTTCTTTTTTTTGGGCCAAGTAATGACTGGTGAATTTAATAATGTCAAGGGTTGAGAGAGCAAGAAACTGAGTTCAAGGAATGCATAGCGAAGCCAGATTCCTCAAAGTCACATTACTCATTAGTCATTACTGTTATCACGAATTAAGCAATTACTTGGTAAACACATGAGATGGCACAAGAGCTTCACTTTAACCAAAAGATAATCAGACTAGTCTGAACCAGGAAACATATCTAGGGTAATTTAAGTAGGTATAGTACAAGAGCTAAACACTCTTGCATTATGATGTTTTACCATTATGATGTTTTCTGCACCAAATAGGGGTTAACCAACAAAAGTATCATATGATGATAAATCCAACTTACCATCTTGATCCAAGGAAATAGTCCTGATGGAGAATGCCAGCTGGAAGCATCTTACTAAAGCCATATGACTTGAAGCCTGCCAAGACAGGAGGAAAAAAGTCATTATCACTAACAGTTGAGAAAGGCCATCGGGAAAAACAAATGAATAATTTATACACTTAATCAAACCATCAAGTTAAGATGAATGTTGAAGACACTCCACTCTGTCCAAAGTTCAACTCATATTTCTGATTCTCAAGTTATTAAATCTGTGTAATCCTCTTCACCAACCAAATGAAATGCCTTCTTTTGGTTGTTATCATGGACTAACTGCTGTAGTAATACCCAAGAAACCAACCCGTCCCCTATAAGTGGTTGAGTTTTGTACAGGCTGGGACATAAATTTCAGTTATAGTAATGCTCCAATTTTCTAATTCTCGCATTAACCCTATAATTCTCATGAATTCATTTGACAGCAGAAGAGCTTTTACTTTTACTTTTCAGATATTCATTCTCAGTAGTGGATGTCTAGGTAGTGCAAAAAATAAAAAGGTTGGGAACCAAGGTAGTTTTGCCAAAGCAACGATGGAGTGCTTACAAGATACCAACGTAGAAGAAAATGTATGATACCAGGATTATGTGGATCAAGATGTGCAGCAATTAAAAGATAAGAAAGGTGTTGGACAAGTCATAAATAAACCAATAACATTATAAAATATGCATTAAGTTCCCACCTTTGATCGGGTAAACAGTAAAGCAACATTATAAGAATGAGCCATCGCCTCAAAATTTGCTGGGGTATTCTCTGCAGATGTTGCCTGAACCCAGATTGATGAAAGCAATAGACTCACTTGATGACTGCTTAACCGAAGGGAAGGTAGTTCCTGGAAGTTTTCAGATAAGACATTTGATAAGATTTCAAATAAAACTTCAGTTCGACATATATAGTAAGACACTGATTTTTGAGTTTTAACTACTGTAATTGAAAGAGTTTAAGATCTCATACTGCTCTTGCACCCGTCAAAGCACTCTTGAAGCTGCCAGATTGATTTTCACAAACATCTGATATTTGACTTTCCTCTTCCCTCAACTCTCCATTCGCGGTTGCTCCCGTGTCTTTTCTTTTATCCTTAATGGAGAAACTCCCATCCTTTACAAAGTCCAATCTACTGACAGATGAAAAGCCAGAAACAGTCTGCACAGAGTTCATTTTCTGCTGTAGCCAAGGAACAAGTAGAGATGGCACAAGAACAATAGAGAAAATACTGTGTGCTCCAACACGTGTTTCATGGTCTAGGTGGGCCATTGCTAGGAGTAACTGGTGAAGCAGAGCATCAGGGAATGCCTGAAAAAGTGATAACTGATAAGTTAATGAGGTTTAGATGGTTAAACAAAATTTGAACATGAAAAAAGTGAAATCTGAAAATGTTTCCCTTGCCTTTTTGTGATAGGATATGTTTGGAACAGAAGAGACCATCTTTGCAGTTAGATAAACAGCAGAGACTGTCGCCCTAGCTACAATAGTACTAGATGGGATATTCTCCAGCACCACAGCCATCATATCAAGTATGGGCCCCACATCTCCAACCTAAGAATCAAAAACAGTAACACAAGTGTAACAACACTGAATAAGTGATCCATTGCCACCCAAAACACACACACACACACGCACACACAAACAAACAAGAATAAACACAAAACCAACAAGCATGTTTTTGTCCTACTAAAATCTGGTTGATGTTCAAGTTTACTTTCTGTTTCATATTCTAGCTACTCTACTGACCAAAATAACTCATCATACATCTTTTACATAGGGCCTTGTGAGAATTTCTTGTTTCATCCCAGGTTAAGAGCAACTCTCCTTTAGGAGAGTAATGAGATTTGGATGCAAATCAGTATGATGCAAGCAAGAATGACTATGATTATGAAGACAAGGGAGGATGGACAGCAGGATGGAAACAGAAAGAAACTTCTAAAGGAGAGAAAAAAGATGAGAGATGACTATGATTATCATTGCAATAAGATGTGAATAAACAGTAGATATGAACATTGAAAATTGATCCTGCAGTTTTTCTCAGTCCTCCTAATTATAGTAATCACCAACCAGATCTCAGCATGTGGTGAAATTAGACAAAGATGAATTACAAAGACTGAGAAGAATCAAACAAGGCGAAAATACAAACAAATATGATCTGTACTCGAGAATACACTCCACAGCCCAACTTGAGTAAACCACAGGTCCACATGCATATCCAATCCAATCAACTTTTAGAAGAGTTTCTCTGATCCAACACAACGTTAGATAGATAATTCCAGAATACGAACCAAAATATTAGAGCTGCAAAAATGAATCTTTGAAGCTTTGAATTTAGCACTCCTTGAAAGTTAAAAGACCACTAGTCCTGAGATTAGACTCAAAAATCAGAATATTGCGAAAGTCCTTAACTCATCAGCTTGACAAAGACTATCAATTTCATATGTTTAGATTTTTATTTTTATCAATGTTAGAAAGAATAATATCTTTCGTTCCCTAAACCACCCAAACTAAAGAAAGTGCAACTTATACCAAGAGCTTACTCAAGGGATTCTCTATAAAAAAAAAAACTGTAAGTTACACTAAGAATAACAAACAATTTCAAACATGCCAGACACACCCTAGAGCTTAATCTGAGAATTTTTCATAAAGATAATTCTTCTTGAGCCAAGCTTTAGCTATTGCATCACATGGTCAAAACAGGAAGTGCATTATTTTCAAATTGCTAACATTTTGAGCAGACAAAATCATCATGTGATTCTAACATGGAGAGATCACAACCTAATTGTGTAACCTACCAATTTGATCACCCAGAGAGAGACAGGGAGATGGCAGACAGACAAACAACTGAACTCAATAAGAATACCCTCATGACGTTCCCCTAAATTTTCATTCTGGAATCCATGAGGACACTTACAAGATTTTCCAAAATCTTGAACGGTTCACCCCTAAATTAAAAACTTCACGTGAAAGAGACATACCTTATTTGACAGTTGCGAGATGCATCTCTCTAGTGCTGACTGAAGATCTTGGTTCCATTTATCTGTACTACTAGGGTTGGACCCTTCAGCTTGATTTTGCAGGCATTTTCGTAAATGCTTTATCAGGTCAGATATTGCACCAATAATCGCAACTGATGCCTGCTGCTTTGCACTTTGTGCTATTTGTGTGGTGACATTTACAATATCAGTTTGCAAGAGAGGCTGTTTGACAACATTCTTATGATCCAAGTGCTTGACCAATATGGATAATAACAGATGAGAGTTATCTCCTGGTGTTCAAATAAAAAACATAAGTCAATTGAACCCAAATGTGGATTAATAAAAGAAAACACAAAAAAAAAAAAAAAATCCAAACCTGATTCCTCTAATAGTGACTGCAGATACATTAAAACATAATAGGCAAGTGGTTTTTCTGGGGACCAATGGTTCGCAGCATCAAAATTTTGGAAAAGGGGTTCAAGCACTCGACGCACTGTTGTAGCTTCCTTTGCCAATCTGGCTATATTACGCAAGCAAACCTTTGACCAGTAAGACGGACTCTTGTCTGTATCACTGTGAAAGTGGCATGTGATCAAATAATGTAATAGCAACATAAACAATTCTCAGCAACATATGAATGAGATTACAGGGAAAAAACAAACTAACATTGTGGGATCCAAATCAGGGGTTTTTAGGTTTGGTAATGAAGGAACCTTCTGACTAACATCTGGAAAAGATGAATCATGAACTTCTGCTTTTAGCGCTTCTTGAACCCACTGGTGCTGAGATTCAGAAAATTGTCCGTCTTCTTTCACACTCCCAGGTTTAGTATGCATATTGGTGTAATTTTCCATAGTCACTGATATGATCTATTTCGGAACCGGAAAGAAATTTTCAAATTGATAGCAAAAGTCAAGAATTATCTATAATCCATAGCCTATCCAAAAGATATGATTGTTTTACACCATGGCAAACCTTTTTTTTATCATTTTAAAGATGACAATTATTTTAGGGAAAATACTCCAATCAAATCAATTTGGACATGCCCTTCCAAACTCTCCCCTACATTTTATTTACACAGTGTGATTTCATAACCGGAACCGTTCATACTTTAAACCACTATTTACTAATCCAACTGCATCAAAGAGATGAATGGTGTCATGAGATTGTAAACTTACCAAAAACCATCCATTTGTTTGATACAGTTGGATCAGCAAACAATCTTGAATTTGGTTGATATTAGGCATACATGATCATCAAAGTATGCTTCAGAAAATGCATGGTTCTGAATATGAAACTACAATGTGGAATGTATGCAAATAAGAAAGCTAGACGGATGTATCCAAATTGATTTGGACAAGAGTATTGTCCATAATCTAATGTCCTGTTTATGCCAAAAGTATAAATAACAGAGGCGATGAAAGGTTTGGAGTACTCACATTGTCAAAATCCATCGAGATATGAGAGTGCTCACCCATGAACCACACCTTCGTACAAAGAGTACGGTAAAAAGAGAGATAGATTTTAGGTCAGTTGACCACAGAGGAAATAAAAGAAGAAAATATTAATAGATCAATGAAAAATGACAAGTAATAAATAATGTGTTATATCGGAAATATTATTATTGAACATCAGTACTGTTATGTTACAAGTGCTACTGCATGTGCATACCGAAACCACACAAAAATAAACAAATAATTAATTATATAATAATAATAATATTAATAATAACTTAAGAGATACTCCAGTAGCACGGTCAAGGAAAACTTGGCAATTTGCTTAAATTTTTGGAAACCGAGAAATAATGGTTGCATTTTGGTAGATGTCTTGTGATGGTTTTAGTAAGGCCAAATACCAAACTGAACCAATCTGCACACACCCCTAATTATAGTTGTCACCAAACTCAATTTGGCACGGTTAGCCAGAGATGAAATTAACTTACTACTGTATCAATGTCACAGTCTTGAATGTAAACATGCATGCAATTATATTGAAATACACAGGCAGAAAAAATTCCCAGTAATGTCATTAACTAAATATATTCCTAGAGAATATGTTGGATTGGATACTTTAGGAAAGGTTAAGGAAAAAGAAGCAAAAGTGCAGTAGAATGTAAAAAAGCATGCAGGCATATGAGTGCGGACCAATTCATATAAGCTTAGAGCCAAGCTAAAAAAGGTAATGTACCATAAAAGCCAGTGATTGCAATCCAGCTGAACGTAGACGTAGAGCTCTTTCATCATCTCCCATTTCTTGAGCCAATTCACAGAGTTTAGGAATAAGGCCTTCTAGGTTGAACATGTGTGTACTATCAATCTACTTTTATTTCAAAGAGTCAGTTTCACTTAACCAATGGAAAAGGTAGAACATGCAATCCATGGCATTATGCATATAAGCTAAATAAGTTGAATACAATGGTCTAAAGCAATCTAAGGAAAATTTAATCGGTCCCTCTACATTATGCACAAGTGCAATCCCCCCCCCCCAACACCCACACAAAAAAATTAAGGCTTAGAAAAGTCTGAAGTTTGGTATCAAACAATGATTAACTTTCAAGTAGAGATTTTTGTATGTAATATCATTTAATAGTTGTTTGACATACAGTATGTATTTACTTATTGTACCTCCTAATTTTCAATAAATTATTAAAAAAAAAAAAGAAGCTCAAGGTCCTTTTCTAAAATATATTTTACAATTTAGCGAAATCCTAGTTCCGCCCTCGGACCCATTAAAAGCCCCTTAACTGAAAATATACCAAGCATGCCACCACGCAATTGGCATAATATACCTCACAGATTCAAGATTCTTTGTAATTACCTGGCTATTTATAAAGTCGACAAGTGTATTGCAACCCAGAATCCGCATTTCATCATGTCGGGTTTGTTCTAAGAGAATCCGAACAATTCCTAGTAGACTACTTGCAAATAGTGGCCTGCAAGCATTGAAGTTCAGAGACGAATATTATCAAGTTAGGGGACAAGTGGAACCGTAGTAGTGCATCAATGGAACGAGTCTATAAAATTACGAGAGTAACATTACTTTGGAAAGCAACACCAAAGCACACATAATATCAATGTTTAGATCATTGTTCCTCTTCTCTTTCTTGATGGCACATGCTTATTTAACACCAAAACAGAAATTTCTAAAATAATGGAAACATAAGATGACAAATTCATAATTTCATATATTTAGGGATTAACAATTTAAATGACATATCATTGTGCATTTAATTTACTATCAATGAATGGGATAAAGCAATCGCTAACAACTAATAAGAAGTTTGCAGTGGTGTGCTAAACATAGAACTATCATGATTCATTTAATTTATAGGGATAAATCACTAATAGAAGGATAACATATATTAAAATAAAAATCTTATAGAAAATAAAAAAATACTTTAAATTTAACACCAAGTGAAAATATAAAAACTAAACTGTATAAAATTTTCTTTTTAAAAGTTACATCCAGATGAACAGAAGTGTAAGAAAACAGAAAGAGTGCCACACTAACGCTATTCTTCTGAAATATATACTATTACTATTAGACAATGTAAAAGTGCTAAAAGGAATTCAATTTATTCGTCGAGCCAAGTTGGGAACAAAAATATTGGGATTATATCCCCTGGAAGATTAACTAGCCAGTTTGATATGCATTAGTCAACTAAATAATACAGTTTGATCAGTAAATGGTTATCTTTCATCATTTTGAAGCACCGCTTACTATAAAGCAAATTTAAATGATAATATGAAGATACTCATAAGACCAGACTTACATCTGCACTTTACAGGAAGATAGTAACTTCCTATAAATGCACAGTATGACTTTAACAGATCCAAACTGTTCGTTTCGCAAATCCTTGTAACATTTTTGCTCTAGATGCTCAGTAATCTGTGGAGAGAAAGATTGATACACATGAGATGGACCATAGGAGGCATTTTTTCTTATAACAAACCAAATAATGTCTTTGTCTAACATGTATGGGGTGAATCGCTTTTGGAAAGAATGAAATGCAGTATTCTGAGTAAAAGGAGTTTTGCGAATATTCTACCATGCTCTGGGTTTTTCAACAACTATATCTGGTGAAAGGCAGATCTAACGGTTGAAAAACACGGTGCAAGTTACAAGGTCTCAAAAAATTTTGAACTCTAAACTCTTCATAGAAACTCATCAAAGAGACTTTCTGATATTTATTGCGAAAAAAAAAAAAAGGGAAAGGGAATCAGAGCTGTGGAGAGATAATCTTCTAGTTGGAAAACCAGTATCTGTATACTAAAAACAGAGAGCGTTACCTTGGGAATTCGCAATGGGTTCTTCAGAGCATATTCACAAAGTTTCCCAATCTTTCTGTCATTGGAAAACTGGTAAAGATGAACAGTGGTGACATGTGAGTTAAATTTCACAACGAAGCAATGAAAGTGAGGGGAATGAAATTGTAAACTACCTGATTACGGGGGAAGATCTCAGCCAGCAACTTCTTGTAGCGTTTGACTGGTTGCCTTGACCTTGCACGCAGTGAGGGACAGAAGAAACAGAGGCTACCGCAGGCGGGCACAACTCGCCTCGATACAACCCCCATTTTCTAACCCCCTTCTCTTCTCTTCTCTGCTCTAACACAAAATCCAAATCATCAAATGTGGTTTGTTTCGCAACGCAATCAATCAAAGGCAATCCAATCATCAAGAACAAAATGATCGATACCTTTTTTTTTTATGGAGGGAGGAATTAGGCGCTGGAGATTGCGATCTGGACTAACAAAAGTTGACAATAGCAACGTTTCAAATGTCAAAAGATGATGATCTTTTTTATCAGAAAAGTTGAAAGTAATCATTGCATAAATTTTTACCTCAAAGGATAATAGCCGAGGGGGAGAAGAGGCTTGAAATCCCCCCAGGCCTCTTTTTTCTTTTTCTCTGCCATTAATATTGACACAACAAGGTTGGTTAAAACTGAATTTTTGTTGTCCCAGTAATAATTACAGCTTAATTTCCTTCATTTTATTACCTCACTACTAGCACTAGGTCTATAAATTTCATTTTATGTACACTAGTCAATTAATTGTCATTTTATTTAGTAAATTTTAGTTTTAAATTATATTGTTAATCAAAGGACATATGTAGTTAAAAATTAAAGTTTTTGTCCATTTACCCTAATTCTATGGTCATTTATCTCACTTACTCCATTAAGTTTTTTTAATTTCTCCTTACTCATAAAGACTCTATAAGGTAGCTCATGATAAACAGCGAAAACTACGGAGCCTAGGTTTCGCCCTTGCGTTTTCCAGTTTTCTGCAGTGCCGCCAGCCGGCTTCAGCGGGTGGTTCATCCACCTTGTTCGCCTCCAATATGAATATACTGATTTGGAACTGTCAAGGTATTGTTAATAGAAGGACCAGACATGCTCTGAAGATGCTCATATAAAAGCATCGTGTTCCTCAGTGAGACTCACTGCACCAAAGAACAACATCAGTCTCTGTGTCGTTCTATTGGCTTTCCTCACATAACTCACTTCGATCGTGTGGAGAGATCAGGGGGCCTTGCCTTGCTTTGGGATGACTCCATCTCGGTTAGGGTTCAGGATGTGGAGAGGTTTTACATTGATGTTTTTGTCGCAGCCCCCAACGAAGTGGAATGGAGGTTCACAAGGTTTTATGGTCATCCTAAAACCAACCAACGTCATCTGTCGTGGGACTTGTTACGATCCTTGGCCCGGAATCCTGGTGAGCTTTGGGTTGTTGCTGGGGATTTCAACGAGATCTTGGAGTTGGGAGAGAAGTCAGGAGGTAGACTACGTAGTCAGGGTCAGATGCAAGCGTTTCGGGAAGCTCTGTTGGATTGTAATTTGCAAGATATGGGTGCAGCTGGAGGGCTGTATACATGGTGTGATTCGAACACGAAAGAAAGGTTGGACAGGGGCACTTGTACACCGGCCTGGTTATCGAAGTTTGGGTTTTCACGTGTGATCAATCTCCATCCTAGTCGATCGGATCACGTCCCTCTACTTTTGGAGGTACGTAAGGAGCAGCATGGACATGAAAGATTTAGGCGTCAATTCAGGTTTGAAGAGATGTGGTGTAGCCACGAAGGCTTTTCGGCACAGGTGGACGAGGCTTGGAGTATTCCATACGGGGGGGACCCCATGCTTCAGCTTTGCCGCAAAGTTAAAGGGCTAGGTGATCATCTCCTAGCATGGGATCGAACTGTCTTTCGTAGCAGAAGGGAGGAAGTGGAAGGGATTAGGGCTCAACTGGATGTTCTCATACAAAAGCCTTTTGACCAAAATGATAATGCTCTCAAACTGCAACTCTCGCAGAGATTGAATGAATTGATGTCCATTGATGAGATATATTGGAGGCAACGTTCTCGAGCCATTTGGCTTAAAGAAGGTGACCGGAATTCCCGGTTCTTCCATAAGAGAGCTTCCAACAGACGACAAAAAAACAAGATTAAGGGTCTTTTTGATGCTTTTGAGATATGGCAAGAGTCCAAGGCCGGTATAGATGGGGTTGTGTTGGAGTATTTTCAGAATATCCTTAGTTCCCAGCCTCCGGATGTGCAGGCCCAAGACTTGGTTCTCCAGACCATTGAACCCCGAGTCTCGGCAGAGATGAATGCTCTTTTATTGGCTCCATACAGTTCGGAAGAAGTTCGTATCGCTCTGTTCCAAATGCATCCTTCGAAAGCACCGGGTCCAGATGGTCTTTCCCCCTTTTTCTTTCAGAAGTACTGGGATTTAGTTGGGCACGAAGTGAGTAGTGCAGTGATTTCGATGCTAACGCAATCTGAAATTCCCCCTGATTTGAATTATACCTATGTAGCTCTCATTCCCAAGATCAAAGAAGTGGTGAATATGTCCCATCTCCGACCAATCGCTTTATGCAACGTTATTTATAAGATAGCATCCAACGTTATTGCTAATAGGCTCAAGAGCTTCCTGCCCGACATTATCTCTCCCCAGCAGAGTGCTTTTGTTCCTAATCGTCTTATCTCCGATAATACTTTGGTGGCATCAGAACTAGCTCATTATATGCACAAATTGCGGCGTGGTCAAGAAGGATTTTTGGCTCTTAAGCTGGATATCAGTAAAGCCTATGATAGGCTAGAATGGGGTTTCTTGCAACGTATAATGCTAAAATTGGGGTTTGCGGCGCAGTGGGTGAAACTAATTATGTCTTGTCTTTCTACGGTACGCTATTCTTTTCTTATTAATGGTACTCCTCGGGGCTACATCACACCGCAGAGAGGCCTGAGGCAGGGAGATCCATTGTCTCCCTACTTTTTTTTACTATGTGCAGAGGGCTTGTCTGCTCTTATTTCGCATGCGGTTTCTAATGGTCAATGGAAGGGATTGCGCATTTGTGATGGTGCTCCGTCTATTAGTCACCTCTTGTTTGCTGATGATAGCATGCTTTACTCTTATGCTACTCCCCATAATTGCACACGGATCCGGAATGTGCTCAATCTTTATGAAAGAGCCTCTGGGCAACAAGTGAATCTACAAAAGAGTAATGTGGTTTTCAGTGGAAGCGTTTTGCCACATTTGAGGGATGCAATGCCCCAGGTCCTTGGGGTTCAAGTGGTAGACAAGCATGATAAGTATTTGGGAATTCCGACTCTTGTTGGTAGATCTAAGTCTGATACCTTTGCTTATATTAAAGATAACTTGTCTAAAAAGTTGACAGGTTGGAGATCCAAGTTGCTCAGTGTTGCAGGTAGAGAAATTCTAATTAAAGTGGTAGCTCAGGCTTTACCATTGTATACTATGAATTGCTATCTCCTTCCTCAGACTCTCATTCAGGAACTCCATCAATTGTGTGCCCAGTTCTGGTGGGGCAGCACGGATGAGAAGAAGGCTATGCATTGGAGTGCTTGGGATGAACTTTGCAAACCCAAAAGCTTGGGAGGCATGGGCTTTTGACACCTCTTTGTTTTCAACTTGGCTATGTTGGCAAAACAGGGGTGGAGGTTGATTCAAAATCCGGACTCTTTAATCGGTCAACTCTTCAAAGCTCTTTATTTTCCCCATAGTAATTTCTGGGATGCTCATCTAGGCTCACAACCATCCTACGCATGGAGAAGCATATTGCAAGGTAGAGACATTCTTAGAGCTGGTATCAAACAACATGTTGGGAATGGTATGTCTACCAATATATGGTTGGACCCATGGTTGATGGATGAGGATTTGAGTGCCTATTTCACGGACAGAGTAACTCTAGTGGCCGATCTTTTCACATCTCCAGGAGTGTGGAACTCTACATTATTATCAAAATTATTTCCTGCTAATATTGTGCAGAAGATTCTTTCTATTCCCTTTAGTCCTCGGAACCATGCTGATAGGTGGATTTGGGGTGGTGACAAGAGAGGTCAATTCACGGTTAAATCAGCCTACCATGTAGCTCGGAGCCGGATTCTCACTGATGATCCTGCCCCACCTAACCCTAGTGCTTCTCTTTGGCGTCGATTATGGACCGCTCCAGTTCCAGGTAGCGTCAAGATCTGTGCATGGAAAGCAACCTCTAATATTCTTCCTACTCGGAGTAGGCTTAGCGAATGGGGTATTGATTTGGATACCCAATGCCCACTCTGTGATGAAGAAGTTGAAACTCCTATTCATGTCGTCCGCGATTGTCCCCATGCTACTGGCTTGTTTCAGGGGGCCAAACTACCTTTAGTTTCGAACCCCACGAATGTTGCAGATTGGCTCTCATCTATCACCCCGCAGACTTTTGCCTCTACCCTGATGATCCTCTGGGCCACTTGGAGAAATAGGAATGCAAAAGTATGGGGGGGAGACTTCAAGCATGCTTCACAGATTGTCCCAATGGCTTTGGGTTGGCTAGAAGAGTTTAAAGCAGCTCACATTAAGCTAGCCTTGGCTGCGAGGGCGACTCCAGAGTGGCAGAAACCTCCAGTTGGCTTTGTAAAATTGAATGTGGATGCAACCTTTGATCAACTTTAGTGTCGAGCGGGTTTAGGTGGTGTGTTCAGAGATCACAATGGGGCCTTTCTTTATGGGTTTCGACACTCTTTCTCAGCTACTCATTCTGCTAGACATGCTGAACTCTTAGCATTGGTCTTGGGAGTGCAATTGGCCATTGATAATCACCTTACACCTTTGCTAGTGGAGACTGATTGTTTGGATTTGGTGTCTGCAATATCCTCTTCTTCCTTGGATTTGTCGGAACTGGGTTTTCTGTTGGCAGATTTACGGGTCTTGTTGCATGATGCACAGAACGCTAGAGTCCTCAAGGTTGGAAGACAGGCTAATGGTGTGGCTTACCTCTTGGCTCAAGAGGCCAAGCATGCTGACTATCAGCTAGATCTTTTTTCATGTATTCCTCCGTCTGTGGAGGCTAATCTAATCTTTGATTGTAATGATTTTCCATCAATGAATTAGTCTTTCATTCCCCTAAAAAAAATAAAAATAATAAAGACTCTATAAGGTCTTCCTTAATACTGAATTAAGTTTTTTTTTTAAAACTATTTTATCCTCACTCCTTTGTTACATAGAGAGAGAGAGAGGAGACATAGTGGCAGTGGCTGTAATTCATTACTTGGGTTGAGAGTAAAATGGTCATTTGCGATAAATTGTGTAGGTGGGAACAAAAATCTGTTACTTGTTTTAGGGAATCAGAAACTGAGAGAAATTCGCTGTGTATTCTCATTGATAATAGGGGACTCTTTATATAGAGGATTACAATGCATAGAATCCCAATCATACAAGGAAAGTAATCGTACATTGAATAGGAATCTAGATCCTTCTAATTTAATCCTATTACCACTAGGTCAAGTAACCTAGAGTTTGGGCCAAACACATATTAGGGTTTACTTGAACACTCCCCCTTGTGTTGCCCAAACGCGGTGCTTCTCTCGTTGCCTCGTTAAAAACCTTGTCGAGTAACAAAAACCCAGTGGGACAAAAATAACCTCGGTCGAAGGGGAAAAAGAGCACAACACACCCTTCACGTTTCGAGGTGAACATGTAGACATCTCCCACTGATGTCTGCGCCTCCCCCTGATGACTACGATCATGGGAGTTCAAATAATTTCCGCAAGCCAATTCTTGCCACATGTTTCTCGAACATGGATTTGGGCAATGACTACGATAATAGTGAACAAGTCTGCCACATTGTCCTTAGATCGAACCTAGTTCACTTTGATCTTGAGGAGCTTCTGTTGTTGCTGATTGTAGAAGAATTTGGGCGATATATGCTTGGTGTTGTCGCCTTTGATGTAGCCTTGCTTCATTTGTTCAATGCAAGCAGCATTATCCTCATAAATGCTCGTTGGCTCATCTGTGGCAGACTTCAAACCACAATTGCTTCGAACATGCGTAACTATGGATCGAAGCCATATACATTCACGAACTGCTTCGTGAAGAGCAATAATCTATGCATGATTCGAAGAGGTAGCGACTAAGGTCTACTTTGTAGACCTCCAAGATATCGCGGTCTTTCCCAAGGTGAATACATAGCCAGTTTGGGAACGACCTTTGTGTGAGTCAGAGAGCTACCCAGCATCAGCAAAACCTTCCAAAACACTTATATCGTTTTGGGATGGGGAGAGGGAACGCAGTCCACCATGTGTGGCGTCCCTGGCACTTGATGGGTCCGAATCCATCTTCTCTCTGTAGGGATAGAACAAGCCCATATCGATAGTACCACTAAGGTATCGAAAGATATCTTTAACACCAGTCCAATGGCGTCGTGTTGGAGCAGAGCTATATCTAGTTAGCAAGTTCACAGCGAATGAGATATCTGGTCTTGTGCATTGTGCTAAGTACAATAATGCGCCTATTGCACTTAGGTAGGGCACTTCTGCCTCTAGCACTTCTTCATCGTCATCTTTTGGACGAAATTGATCCTTCTTTGGATCAAGACTACGGACGACCATTGGAGTGCTTGAAGGATTAATCTTGTCAGTGTTGAAACGCCTAAGCATCTTTTGGGTATAAGCTGATTGATGAATCAGGATACCATCTCTACGGTGCTCAAGTTCCAAACCGAGGCAAAACCGTGTTTTCCCAAGATCTTTCATCTCAAACTCGGATTTCAAGTGTTCAGCGGTTTCCCTTAACTCTTTAAGGGTGCCAATTATGTTCATGTCATCGACATAAACCGCTACTATTGCAAATCCGGAACTTGTCCTTTTTATGAACACACATGGGCATAGTTCATTGTTGACATATCCATTTCCAATCAAGTAGTCACCTAGACGGTTATACCACATCCGTCCGGATTGTTTCAATCCATATAGTGAGCGTTTCAACCTTATAGCAAATGCGCTCCGTGGTTTAGAGTCACTTGATTTGGGTAACTGAATTCCGTCTGGAATCTTCATGTATATCTCTGTATCTAGATCCCTATATAGATACGCAGTAACCACATCCATAAGCTGCATGTTCAGTTTTTCAGAAACTACCAAACTAACAAGGTAGCGGAACTTAATGACGTCCATTACGGGAGAATAGGTCTCCTCGTAGTTGATTCCAGGGCGTTGTGAGAAGCCTTGCGCCACAAGGCGAGCTTTGTATCTTAGAATCTCGTTTTTCTCATTACGCTTTCTAACGAATACCCATTTGTGACCAACTGGTTTGGTGTTGGGCGGTATTGGTACAACTTTGCCAAATACCTTCCTTTTCGCTAGAGAATCAAGTTCTGTCTGGATCGCATCTTTCCATTTTGGCCAGTCTGCTCTACGTTGGCATTCATCAACGGAGCGTGGTTCGATGTCATTGGTCTCAATAATCTCACGCGCCACTGAATACGCGAATACATCATCAATGATGATGGAGCTTCTTTCCCACGTCCCATGTACACTAGTGTAATTTACAGAAATCTCTACGTTCTCAGGGATAGGTTCTGATATTGAGGCGTCTCCCAATGATGTCTCTTGGACATAACCATAATCCGGAACATTCTCATGGGACGGATTTTGAGTATCGATGATCAAAGGATTTGTTTGTGCCTCATTCGCTCTTTATCTAGGGCGAGTATTCTTCGAACCAATCGGTCTACCGCTCTTCCTTGCGGGACCTGCGGCCATAGATGCCACATCATTGCCATGTTGGGCAATGGCGCCATCTCCTGGTGTCACAGGAGTGGCGTGATGTCCAATATTTGGGACATCGATCCTTGCAGGCACGTTTGCAGCAGGTATGTGTGATCTCGTCACTTTGGCAACATCAGAAAACGCATCAGGCAGAGTGTCTGCTACGTTCTGGAGCTCGATTATTCTTCGCACTTTAAGTTCGGACTGTGCGGTACGGGGATCGAGATGAGACATAGTGGGGACAGACCACGACAATTCCTGTCGTTCCTGTTGAACATCTGTGTTCTTATCTCCCCCTAACGATGGGAAAACTGTCTCATCAAAGTGACAATCCGCAAATCTAGCGGTAAAGAGATCGCCTGTCAAGGGTTCAAGGTAACGGACGATTGTTGGAGATTCATATCCAACATAAATGCCCATTCGTCGTTGTGGACCCATCTTAATACGCTGTGGCGGCGTAATAGGCACATAGATGGCACACCCAAAAATGCGTAAGTGCGAGATATCAGGCTCGTACCCAGTCACTAGCTGTAACGCAGAGTAAGATTGGGTTGCAGTGGGTCGTAGACGAATTAGCGTTGCTGCATGCAGTATTGCATATCCCCAAGCAGAAACAGGGAGACTGGTGCGCATAACCAATGTCCGCGCTATCATCTGTAGTCGTTTGATAGCGGCTTCTGCGAGACCATTTTGGGTATGAACATGGGGAACTGGATGCTCTACATCAATCCACAGTGACATGTAATAGTCATCGAAAGTTTTCGATGTAAACTCCCTAGCATTATCAAGTCGAATTGACTTAATAGGATGGTCAGGGTAGTGAGCCCTTAGACGGATAATCTAGGCGAGGAGTTTAGCATAAGCAGCATTTCGAGTGGACAACATCGCAACATGTGACCAGCGTGTCGACGCATCAACCAATACCATAAAATATTTAAACGGTCCGCATGATGGTTGAATTGGTCCACATATATCCCCTTGGATTCTCTGTAAGAACGGAATGAGTATTTTAGGATCCTTTGCGTAGTACGGTCTCGGTCCTAATTTCTCGAAGGAACAGGCTTTGCAAAATGAGCGAGGGGCCTTAGAAGCAACCAATGAGGAGTTTGGTTGGGCCTGAGAGTCTGTAGCGCTATTAGAAGCAAAGTGTGTGACTACATCACCCATCATGGCGTTGGAGCCATGGGAATTGGTAATTATGGCGTCATGGCCATTGGGAGGAACAACCATGGCGTCATGCTCATGGTTGGTGCCATTGGTGGCGTCATCACATGGGACTTGGGCGGCCCTATGGCGCCCCAAGACGGCTGCAGCGCCAGATGCTGCAATTGTTGCGGTCTTGCTAAGTCCAGGAATCAATTTTCGATTCTTGCTTCTTCTCACTCTGAAGAATGGATGTCTGTGTGAAGTCTTTAGTATATGGAGCATCATATCACGACCAGGATGTCCTAGTCGGTCATGCCAAAGCCAATATGTGTCAGAATCCAAGAGATCTTCTCTTATCACATTGTTGGATTCAATTGGTCGAATCGTAGTGACATAAAGTCCACTAGATTGACACATAAGCTTCTCTAAGATGCGCTTTCCTCCGCAATCATTAGAGGTAATGCAAAGGAACTCTTTTTCGTTCTCATTATGCGTTTCCGCATGGAATCCGTTGACTCTTATATCTTTGAAGCTCAATAAGGTTCGATTTGCCTTAGGAGCGTAGAGAGCTTCAGTGACTTTAATCAAGGTGCCATTTGGCAATAGGAATTGGGCCATTCCATGTCCTTGAACTAAACCTGATGGCCCAGCCATCGTAGTCACAGATGAATATGTAGGCAACATCTCCAAGAATTATTGCCTATGTCGTAGAATGGCCGGTGTGTGTAGTCGCACTATCCGCAAGACATTGAAGTTCATCCATTCCTAAAAGAAAAGCTCATAATTAAAAAGGAGTCATAAAGAAAGAACTCAACTTTTATTAATAAGCCAAACAGAATTACATCATCGTTTCTTTAACCAAAGGAAATCTAATCCAATAAACTAGTTAATGCAAAACAATGGTAGTCGTCTAACTCCTTTTGGTAATTCCAATGCAAATGTGACCAGGTGAGTAGAGAGATGTCGGTGGAGCAAGGCTCGCTTAAGTACCACTTATCTCAAAACCTTCCTAGACATCACACTTACATTGAGTACGCCTACTTTGAAGAAAGACTAATATCATTGGCATCTACTACAAAAATAATATGGCAATTGCCTACATCTCTTGGAAAAATAAAAAGACTTAATCAAAATCGCCAGTTTCTGGGTCTTGATCCTTGTAGTCTTCCACCCTTAGATCGAGATCGCCATCTTGATCTTCTTGTTCCATGTAATTTGCCTCCCTTGCTTCACGATACGTCTTGTATGCGTTTGCAATGTTCTGGGATGCAATACACTTCTTTGCCCAATGTCCACTTGATCCACATCGAAGACAAACATCTTTATGGTCAGGCTCCCTTGATCGAGATGCTTTTGGTGCATGATTTGGACGACTATTATTCTTGGTGGCGTCACCACCATAGCCGAAGGCTCCGCCTCTCTCTCTCTTCACACGTTGACCTCCACGGTTCCGTGCACGCCTCTCTTGGCGATTTCCTTCCTCTTTAGGGCGAGAATATGGACCAGAACATCCAGAATTGTCCCTACTCTTAGGGTTTCGCTCCTTGCGTCCTCCATTGGGGGCGCGACTATAGTTAGACTCCGGAATAGACTTGGTTCCCACGGGTCTAGCGTTATAGTTATTCACAAGAATGTTGTCGTGCTTTTCAGCTACGTTCATGGCACCAATAAGCTCATGAAATCTTGTGATACGTCCTGATTTCACATCAATCTGATAATTCTTTGAAATCATCAGGGCAGAGACGGGGAAGGTAGAGAGAGTCTTCTCGATCAACATCGTATCAGTTATGGCTTGGCCACAAAACTCCATCAGGGACTTGATACGAAGAGCTTCCGAGTTATAATCAAGCACAGACTTGAAATCACAAAAGTGTAGGCTATGCCATCGCACTTCTAAATCAGGAAGCAGGGAGTCACGAACGTTGCCAAATCGCTACTCAAGTTCTACCCATAGCTTTCTTGGGTCTTCCTCATTGAGGTATTCACTTTGGAGCGCGTCATTCATGTGCCTTGTCATGAGAATGATGGCTTTAGCTTGATTTGCTTCAAAACCAGTAGCTTGCTCAATGGAGAGCACGTTCTGACTAGCTCTTGGATGGCTTTCAGAAGTCCATCAGCCTTAAGATGTTGACGCACATCTCGGACCCATCTATGGTATCCTGCGCCAGTTGTCTCTAGTGGAACAAAGTTCAACTTATTCAGGTAACTCATCCTGAAAAACAACACAAGATTAGGGTTAGTCTCGGAGCGTAAAAAGGCTACCACAAAAACAATAAAAATTTCTGAGCGTAGTCGCTTCCAAGAAATTAGAGATTTCTAAGCGTAGTCGCTTCCAATAAAATCCGATTCCAAGAGAGGTTTTGGATTAGATCGAAACAACGATGTATGTGGTCGATCGTTTTCTTCTCAACAAACTCTAAGTTTGGAGAATTCTACAAGCTCCAAGCTTGGAGTGAGCATGAACCCCCACAGTTCGGCTTTTGGTCTCCCCTATGAAGAAGAAAGGGGGGTAGAAAAAGGGATGTTGGAAGTCCCCGAGAAAAAGAAGAAGAAATTGAAAAACTTCAAAAACGGGAACTTTTAGAAAAGTTTACCTTGAAAAGATGCCGGAATTCTTGACCGGAAAAGATGATGGAGGTGGCCGGAAAAAGGTTGCCGGAGGTCGCTGGAAAAGTGGCCGGAGATAGGCAGGGCGGTGCAGGGTTGCTGCAGGGGCTATGCAGAAGCTATGCGAAGGCTATGCAGAGCTCATGCAGAGGCTGTCGGCAGGTCTCAGCAGGAGGTTTGCAGAGGTTGTCGGCAGTTGTCGGCAGGGCTGATAGGAGCATTTTTATGCAACGTTTTAATAGTTATTTCCTCATATTTTGCTTAGTTATTTCCTTTACTTAATCATTTTTAATTTATTTTCTATTTTCTAGGTACATCGAATAAATGGAGAAGAAATGAGCTTAAAGGCAGAAGAGATGCAGAAATGAGATGAAATGAAGAAATGGAGTATTCCTGGTCCGACTAGGAATCCCAGTCAACGCAGGAATCCTGATGAGGCTAGGAAACCTGAAGGCATTAGGAGATCACATGGCTTGAAGATATTATGGGAGATTAAATCTGATTTTTGCATGGGAAATCAAGGAGAATATCAAGGGATTGTGCAACAAGAAAAGGCTCAAAACAAGTCCAGATTCGTTCCTTAATTCCCTCAAGATATGTTGGCTGAAATTAGAGAATAAAATCTGCAATTTTAATGTGAAAATCAAGAGAAAATCAAGGGGAGGATGTTAAGGATAAAGCCATGGAGAGATTTAAGGGAGAAAAGGTCCAAAACAAGTCCAGATTCATTCCTAATTTCACTCAAGAGCAATTTGGCCGAAAATTGTGAATAAAATCAGATTAAATCTTGGAAAAATCAGCAACAATATATTAGGGATTGATTTTGGAGCTTTTTGATTGGTTGGATGACATAGCAGAGCTGACGTGGCATTATCTGATTGGTTAATGCTGTGTGGATCAATCTTGAAGACTTGAAGACTAAGTTGTCATCCTCCTATAAATAGGAGCATTCTCACCAAACACAACAACAACACCACAACACCTCTTCATTTAGAAAAATTCTCTCCATTCTCTAGTTGCAAAGTTCTGCGTTTTCAAGCAAGGAGAGGAAGAAGAAGAAGGAGCCGTGAAGATCATATCCTCCATCATCCACCTTGAAGGCTTGCTTCCAAGATTCAAGATCCAACCATCTAGCTCTCCATCTCCATCTCCACTCACGGTGTAATTCGTTCCTTTTCCTTGTAACCTTTTTGGTTTCCTTGTTTGATTTCGTATGAACTTGTTTCTAGTTAACCTAACGTTTAGGGCGAAGTTTAAGCCCAATTTCTATGTTTAAATAAAGTTTTCAGATTCTATTATTGTAATTCGAGAGTTGCTTATGTGAGTTTGTTTAATTAAATTTGCTTTATAGATATCTTTTGTATTTTAATCTTATGTGGTTCGAAACACTTAGGGTTTTGATATGAATGGTGCTAGATTTAAGAACATGAAATCAACTTTTTGTTTTGTGTAACTTGAATCGAAGTAGTAAAGGTTTTGGACAAAAACCGACTTTAATTAAAGAGGATTGCAATTAGGCGGACTTTTCCATAACTAAGTTGTACACTTGAGTTGATAGCCTTTCTCTATGTGTAATGCGTTAAACATGTTATGATTAACTAGCTTTCTAGTGCTTGAATGCATGTTTGATAGGATTGATCTAGGTGCTTTTCACTTAGGTTAATTAGCATTGAAAAGTAAAATATGGGAAATCATTTGCTTTCGAATGTTTCACATGATCAACTCCTTTCTCATGACTTAGATGAACAATTATAGGGTTTGAATCGAATTTGATTACATGGAATTGGTTTTGATCTTTGTTCCTTGCGTTCCACCCTTGTTTGTATATATGTTTTTACGTTTTCTTTATTTTATTTACTTTAACTTTTGATTTTATAATTCTTAAACCCCCCTTTTATTTCGTTATTTGTATATATTCTTTTTGTAAATAATACTTTTTACTTTTACTAATTAATTAATTGTTTTTGCAATTACAGGTGTACCCTCAATCCCCGGTTAGAACGATCCCTACTTATTCTATACTAACAACTACATGCAGGGTTAAATTATACGCTTGCTATTAGTGTTACCAAGGGCTCGGTAGGGGCCTGTGCAGAGCTTCTCGGCAAATGTAGGCAAGACTCGGCAGGGAAGGCAGGGGCTGTCGGCAGCTCTCGACAGCTTCTCGACAGGAGCAGGCACAAGGCAGGCACAGGGCAGGGGCCGGTCCGGTTTTTCTGTCGGCCGGTTCAGGGGTTTTCCGGCCGGTTCCGGTGGTTCCGCCGCCTGTTCCGTGGCTGTGCTTCCACGGTTTATCCTCCATGCCACTTTTTTATCCTCACTCATCGTATGTAGAGAAAAGAAAGGAAAAAAAAAACAGAGAGAGAGACCCTAATACGATCATGGAGAAAAAGTCAAAAGGAGTGTGTGACACACGATAAAATCATTACGTTTAAGAAATAAGATCATCAGTATCAACATATATTATGCAGCCAAATTGAGAGGCAGCCACCACACTTGGTGACTATTAATTGCCAAATCATCACCCCACTAATTGAACCAAGCTATGAAGCTGCCCTAATTTCATACACGCTTATCATATGTTCACTATGGTCATTTTGAGATCTAAGATCGACAAAAGTGCATGTTAAGCTATTAAACATCCAGCCAGTATATAAGAATTTTTTTTTTTTCTAAAGCGGAAGAAGTATTTTAACACAACATCATTCTTTTTTAACCACATCTAAATGAAATCAGAACCACTCCCAAAATGTTCCAAGTCTGGATGAGTGCCACCCCCCGGTCTCCGTGGATTCCTGTAACAAATACAAACACAAGGTCATATGCTTGGTCAAAAACTCAATAAAAAACCGTGGGCCTATTATTTCATTAATTTGTCAAATCCAAAATGCCACAGATAATGATACACATACTTCTAGAATGTAAGTACAGGCTAAGTACAAACCGATTGTGAACCAGCAGATAATATCTCAGTGACAGATAAGTACAGGCTAAAAAACCTAGAATAGTCAAAAGCAAGAAAATGTGTTGCGTACAATCAGAATTCTCTCAGCTCCAACCAACCCTTCACGGGCTGGTCACATAACCACATATTGTGAGAGATTGGTTGTCCAAAATGATTTTAAATAAGAAAATTCCACAAACAAAAACCAAAGGAACACTACTGGTAAGTGCTAACACCTGAGAAACTACATTTTTTTTGGCATATTCGAAGATAGAAATAAAATTGGTTTCCGATTAAAATTCTGGCAGCTCTCTCAGCTGGAACCAGGCAATTTTATAACCAATTTAATTCCATCAGTTTTACATATGAGGAAAATTGAGTGAAAAAAGAAGGGTAAAATCCGGACTTAATTGACCTCATTGAAAACTTCCAGCAGAGTTAATCATAACAGAGTATCTAACTTTCTTCTACACCACAGGAATCTATCATATACCATTGAAAACATAGTGATAGCTGTGAATCATATCACATAATAAGTAATATAAGCCAGCTGGAGGACTTTCCTCATAGCCAATAGAGCCCATGGCACAATATGTTCAGTGCCTCGTAATCAATTTAGGAAACTATTATTGATTAGTAAATAAATAAACACATACCTTGCAAACCTATTGGGCTCAAAACCAGGAACACCAGGTGGCCCATAGGGGTCAAAACGAGCACCAGGAGGAACACCCCTGTTCCAAAATAAAATAATAAAAAATTAGAACAGTATTACATAGTATATAGCACATGCATGTGTTTCTGTTGTCTCTGTGTGTGTATGGGGTTTGTGAGAGGGAAGAGGTAGAGAATCAGTCTAAAACAACTCACGGTTGTCCTCCAGGAAACCCAGGTTCTCTAATGCCACCAAACCACCGAGGATCATTTGGTCCTGTTTTCACATGAATGAACCGAGTCAGATAAAAATGGCATGTAATTTTTTCCAGCATAGGGAAAAAAGAAACAAAGAAAGAAAGAAGACGATCTCACAAACCTAGAAGCATGCCTCCACCACCAAAATCACCTCTGATACATAAAAAGTGTCAAACTGGAACAGTAAAATGGGATTAACTAGCGAGGAAGAACAAAAAGACATGTATAAGCAAAGTACCTAGCAGGATACATTCCAGCACCAAGCCCAGGGAAACGATCACTATCACCTATAGGATTAACAGAAGGATAGACAATTCTGCAAAGGTACAAAGCAACACTTTGAGCAGAAATATAATTTATTGTGGTAGGGATAGTTGAGCAGAAATGATACACATTAAATGCCTACTTTGTTGTTTGTTACCAAAATACCAAAAATATCAGTGCAATATTTTGTATCTTGTTGATACATTAAAACCCCCCCTTCACGGATGCACACTCGAAATTGGGGCCTCATGCTGAATCCTATAATCTTTAGGAGGCAGGAAAATCCAGCAACTTGCAAGGTAGGTACCATGAGGGGGTACAAACACCAGACCACATAGAAGCAAATGATGGTGGATCTCACAAAGGTGCACCTATGTGGTAGTGCAATTTTGGGAAGAGAAATGGACTTCCATTAAAAGAAAGGAAAGGTCTATCATGTGAACGCAATGTCAACATGCAAATTACTGACCATTTACGCTCATCTAACAAGGTTAAAGGAAGAAGCCAATTGCTGACCATCAAGACTGAATTAATATCAAAAGTGCAAGAGAACAAAGTCCTGCTAGAATCAAGACAATCAACTGAGGAGGTAAAATACATGGGAAACTAAGAATAATTCCTTAATCTTATAACCAAGAGAGTATAGGACAATATTTTCAAGGAAAGCATTGACACACTGAATAGAGTTAGGATCTTCGCAAACATGGACTTCACACACACACACATAAATGGCTTCAAAACTTGAATACAACAAAATGCAGGAAGCATCTCAGAACTGAAATCGAACTATCATGAAGATATATAAAAACTGCCACTTGTTACAATGCAATGCATTTATCGGGGAGGCAAAAGGGGGGTTGCATTTATAATTGAATCATAAGAGAAACAATCAGGACTGCAATAACAAATTTGTACGTGTATGTTTGAGAGAGAGAGAGACCTGGAAGGAAGAGGAGGATCCGAAGGTCGAGTAGGAGGCTCAGTTGTTGATCTCTCTCTTGTTTCTGAACTGCAAAGTTGCACCCACATAAAAGAAGACAGACTGTTAGTAGCCTTACACAACTTGGTATCAGAACGAACTGAAACCCAAGTTTACCTTACGGGGGCAATGTTACTAGTTGAGGAACTGGAATCCAATTTAGACAAAAGCTGAGCGTCCAGAGTGTTGACCAGTGTCTCCAAATTTTTGAACTGTGAAGAGTAATTGCTGCCACTCTCTCCTCCAACATAGTCACCCACACTGCAAAATTGTAACAACTGAATGCAAAAGTCACAAAGAGAGAAAGAGAGAGAGAGAGGAGCCTACTTGATTTCGAGATGGAGAGAGTGAGAAGCCAAAGCATCCACGAACAATTTCTCGTTCATCACAAGGCATTTGACCAGTAACTTGTTCTTGTTTTCGGCGTTGGCGTAGACGAAAGCGTACTCCTCGTCAAGCTCGTTCCATCCATCGATTCCTACTTCATCGGTTGAGGAGGAGGAGGAGAGGAGGGCAGAATCGGAAAAAGCAGGAGGCCCGGTGGCGATGAGCTCGTACCCGGAGGCTACGAAAGAGGCGTGAACTGCAAAAGCAACCTTGTCGTTGTTGTTGCGGAAGGTTGGCCTCGCCGCTCTGATCACCGCCATCACCGACTTTTCGTTCGCCATTTATGCTCTCTCTCTCTCTCTCTCTCTCTCTCTCTCTCTGATTTGCGTTTCTGAGATGGTTCTAGTGTCTTTTGAGGAGGCAGGAGGTGCTGTGGTAATAAAGGACGAAACTGTAATTTTCACAGTTGATCATTCGTAATGTTTGTTTGGTAAAAAATAGGGCTTCGTTTACTTTTTTTTTTGAGAAAAAAGTCGGTGCGGCAGCCCTTAAGCCTTGATAACCTTAAATAAAGTAACTGTCGAATACAGGGGGGGACATTGAGCCTAAACCCCTGATTACAATAAGTAGCTAGAGAACAACCTAAAATACTATCTTGAGTCTCTACTAAACGCTTGTACTCAACAAAGCACCAACTAGCAAATAGCGCTCTACTGGCGACTCTATTTGCTTTAACTACTTTAACGCAGCGGTGACACAACGGAAAGATAACTTGATCTGCAACCCGATTACAGCAAAGCATAACAACCATACGCACAGCTCTCCTATCATGATGCCACTGGAAACAACTTCCAGTGACACTTAGTTTCACTCTGCTACTAGGAGGCAGCGACCATTTGCAAGTGCAAGGAACTCGCCGCCTACCTAGAGCAAAACTGGCACACAAGGTGCAAAGATTGGCACACAGGCCACTGGCTCCAACCAGAACACGGTTGGAGCTTATTTCCGACAAAGCAAAAACAGAAACACTGCAAGTAACTAAAACGCTGAAGACAACAACAACAAATAAAAACAAAGAAACGCCCAAGCAGCATGGCCTTGACATAAAGGCCCGGTCCAACCAGTGGCATGACCCAGACACAAAGGTCCGGCCCAACCACCTCTCACCCCAAACAACTAGCGTCGCCGTCCACCTAGCAAGCTGCCAGCGAGCTCCACCGTCCTGTTGCCTTGCACTGGACTGCCGCCGCAACGCATCCCAACGCCACAACACCGCCACCCCACAAAGCCGACCGTCCCAAAGCCTGGCCGATGTCAGAACCCAGATCTCAGAAAGACGCAGACCCACTATGGGCTCATCTCTGCCACGAGATTGGAGACCCAGCCACCGCCAAGCACGGAGAACCGGTCGTGACGCCTGAAGCCTCCGCCGCTGCTCCATGTCCGGTCTCACCCATAATCTGAGAACAAGAGATCCAGAGCGCTCTTCCCCGTCCGAGATGCAGCCGCTATCCTCCATCTCTGATCCAGGCCTCCACCATAGCACTTAGAAACCCGAGCAGATCTCGATCGATCTGCCCCTACCGAGCTCAAACACCCTCACACCAAAACCAGGACCGCAGCACCGCCATGGGACCACGCCGCAGGGCAAATCCACCATCCCTTCCCAGACCGGAACGCAGCGGCAGGAGCGCAGGCGGCGTTCGGTCGGGAGAGGGCTCGCTTAAGTTTCCTTTTTTTCCTTTTCTCCGCGTGTGGGGCGCGTTCTGTGTTTGGGGGTTAATGGGCTTCGTTTACTTTGGTAATGCTAGGTTGATTATTTGAAGGCCTGCTCACCTAAGGTACTGTTTGGGTAGGGGATTTGGAGGTAATGGGATTATAGGGTGAAGGGATTTCAAGGTGATGGGATCTTAAAATGAAGGGACCATTTATTATTTAAATGACTTGTTTGGGTAATTTTTTTGAGTGAAGGTATTTAATTATGGGATTTTGTAATCATATTTATTTTTTGACAAGATTAGTCTTTTTTAATATTTTGCTATTTCTAGTTAATTGCAATTTTTTTTAACCAAATAGATGTAAAACAAGAAAAATTTGTGCTTCACCAATTAATTCCAACACTTCCATTAAAATAAAATAAAATCATAAAAAAATTCTAGAAATTTAAAAAGTCACAACAAAACTTCGAAGTTATGGAACATTTGCAAGGTCTCCTTGTTCTTGCTGCACTTGTTGAGCTCGATGCCTTTGATAGTTAGCAAACATATCCATCGCCAATTGATCACGAAATATTGTCCATTCATTAGTGGCGTGGCTTCAACAGTTCTAATCTCCTCTTTATTGATTTCTATTGGCCTCATTGACAACTCACGATCAACCAAATGTAAAAGATGTAAGTCTTCAGCTTCCAACAATGGATCATTGTGCTTCTCAATCCGAATGAAGTTGTGTAACACACAACAAGCATTCATGATTCTTACTTGTGTTTTAATGTCAAAAAGGGAAGCTGTTCTTAATATGCTCCACCTTTTTTTCAACACCCTGAATGCACGTTCAATGACATTTCTAGCTTTCGAATGCCGAAGATTGAAAAGTTCTTTATAATTTTGGGGATGATTTCCAGACCATTCCTTTAGGTGGTATCCTTTCTTCTTCCTCCACCACCACCTCCTCCTCCTCCTCATCTTCTTCTCTCGCACGCTTACGACAAAGATCCGTCCCTAATTCCTATGTGATAAACCCACAAGATAAGAAAATATTTAGCATTCTAGTACCATGAATTTTCAAAGTAATAATTAAAGAAAGCAAGACATGTATAAATATAAAGGACAAAAAACCAGACATATTTCTAATGCAAAGGTAAGCATGTACCATGGATTTTCAAGGTAATAATTAAAGAAAGCAACACATGTATAAAAATAAAGATAAGTCTCTTAGCTACTCAACACAGCAGCATACAATACAAACTTCGTTTATAATAAACCGGAGGTCCTAACTTATTCTAGTGTAATTATCTTCGTTTATAAGAGCCTGTACATATTTATATATAAATATGTGTATGAACAAACACTAGGCAGAAGGGTAACAGGAAAAAACTTCATTTGGGGGTGGTAGGAATTTGTTTATTTGAAAATAAAAGAATGATAATGACTTGCGTATTCTGCCTTTCTAGGTTGAGAAAACCAAAAAATACAAAATGCAAACCTAGTGAACATGCGGATTAAAGGGCTAAGCAATTGCATGTGCCTTTTCGGTATGTTAAAATGTCGGAAAATGCTTAATAAGGCAAAGGAATTAGTTGGTGAGAAAGCAAGAGACATCAAGCAGACTAAGATAAGATGTTACATGAATTGCCTTACAAGAGACTAAAGCAGGAGCAATTGGAAAAGCAAAGCATACTGGTGTTTGGATCCGGCAGTGCATGTCATCTATTTTAAACCTTCGGTTAAGATAGTACTTGAGATGGATTGAATATGTCTGAAAGAGCACTAACTGATATGACCAAGATGCTCTCTATATTTAAATTGATAATCAAAGACAACATGTCAACAACAAAATGGATGCCTCTTCCAAAGTTTGTCTATTAATTTTATGATCAATAATTATGATTGAAAACACCAGGATCATGTGCAATGATAATAGGAGTCTTTTCTGTTGATATTGAGCAACCAAAGACAAGTATAGTTAAACTAAACCTTAACTATGAAATGGCTGACAGTGAAAGAGTAAAAACAATGACAGTGAAAGAGTAAATACAATGGGGCCAGAGACAAAACTATAACATATCATTTTCATATTGAAAATAAAAACTAGTTCTAAATGACAAAATTATTACACACCTGAAAACCGATAGGTGGGCAGGGGCCTTGACCAACTTTAATATCCTTATACTTGATAGGAGCATTTTAATGCGACATTTTAATATTTAACTCCCCATATTTTGCTTAGTTATTTCCTTTACTTAATCATTTTTAATTTAGTTTATATTTTCTAGGTACATCGGAGAAAAGAGGTGAAAAAGAGCAGAAATGAGCGTAAATGAAGGATAAGTCATTTTAGAAACTTTCCTCTTTCATTTTAGGAAATATTTCCTATTTTGTTTTAGGGAACTTTCTTCATTTGAACTTTCCTATTTCTGATTTTCTTGTTTTAAAGAGGGAAATTAGGAGTCCATCCCATTGAGAACTCTTGAGTGATGAAAAACATGAAGGATAAGATGAAGCACAAAAATAAGGAGGAAATCAAGGAGTTTTCATTCACATAAATTCTTCTTATTTCGTGGAGATAAAAGGGGAGTGTTCATAGTCAATATTTATTCCTAATTATCTTATTTTTTATTGATTATAGACTCCAATTAATTTCTGATTTTTCTTGATTATAAGAGTTTGTTGATACGCTAAAAGTAAGCGCGCAATTTAACCCTGCATGTAGTTGTTAGTATAGAATAAGTAGGGATCGTTCTAGCCGGGGATTGAGGGTACACATGTAATTGAAAAAATAAATAAAGAATTAATAAAAGTAAAAAGTATTATATTTACAAAATTATATACAAAAGAAACAAGTAATCGAAAATGGGGATTTAGAATTATAAAATTAAAAGTTAAAATAAATAAAATAAAGAAAACGTAAAAACATATATACAAAGGTGGAACGCAAGGACCAAAGATCAAAACCACAATCATATGAATGAAATCCAATTACAATTTCTATAGTTGATTTTCTATGTCATGAGAAATAAGTTGACCATGTGAAACGTTAATAAGCAACCGATTTCTCATTTTTTACTTTCCTTCAATATTTAATCTAAGTGAAAGCACCTAAATTAAACCTATTGAACATGCAATCATAGTCTAGAAAGCTAGCTACTCAAGAACACATTCAATGCATGAAGAACAACAAAGAAATGATGTCAATCAAAGTGCACAACCTAATATGAAAAAGTTCATCTATTTGCAATACTCCTTAACTGATTTCGACTTTTGTCCAAAGCCTTCGCTACTTAAATCTAGCTCCAATTACATGCATATATCCTAAGTTGGCCACCAAAAAACACATACATATAAAAGTTTTCTATAATCCAAAATTAATCAAGCAATCTCACATAAGCAACATATAAATCAACATAAAGAAATCACAAATTTATTTCAAAACATATAAACGGGCTTTAAACTTTGCCCTTAACGTCATGTTAACTAGAATTCATAACTCTACAAATCAAACAAAGGAAAACAAAAGAAAGTATGAAATACACCGTGAAAGATGAATGACAAGCCTTGAGACGAAGAACTTGAAGATCCTTGAAAGCAAGCAATCTTCTAGGGACGACACAAGGATGGATGGTGGTTAGGATCTTAATGTATTGCATGACTTCTCCTCCTCCTTGGTTGAGACGCAGAGCTTCTGAAGACTAGAGAATGGAGAGAATTTTTGGTGTGTAGAAAAGAATGGGAGAAGTGGTGTTGTTGTGTTGTGGTTTTTTGGTGTAGAGAATGCTCCTATTTATAGGAGGATGGCAACTAAGTCTCCAAGTCTTCAAGATTGATCCACACAGCATTAACCAATCAGATAATGCCACGTCAGCTCTGCTATGTCATCCAACCAATCAAAAAGCTCCAAAATCAATCCCTAATATATTGTTGCTGATTTTTCCAAGATTTAATCTGATTTTATTCACAATTTTCGGCCAAATTGCTCTTGAGTGAAATTAGGAATGAATCTGGACTTGTTTTGGACCTTTTCTCCCTTAAATCTCTCCATGGCTTTATCCTTAATGTCCTCCCCTTGATTTTCTCTTGATTTCCACATTAAAATTGCAGATTTTATTCTCTAATTTCAGCCAACATATCTTGAGGGAATTAAGGAACGAATCTGGACTTGTTTTGAGCTTTTTCTTGTTGCACAATCCCTTGAAACTCTCCCTTGATATTCTCCTTGATTTTTCACGTTATCTTCATGATTTCCCATGGCAAAAATCAGATTTAATCTCCCATAATATCTCCCACGTCATCTTCAAGCCATGTGGTCTCCTAATGCCTTCAGGTTTCCTAGCCTCATCAGGATTCCTGCATTGACTGGGATTCATAGTCGGACCAGGAAAACTCCATTTCTTCATTTCAGCTCATTTCTGCATCCCTTCTGCCTTTAAGCTCATTTCTTCTCCATTTATTCGATGTACCTAGAAAATAGAAACTAAATTAAAAATGATTAAGTAAAAGAAATAACTAAGCAAAATATGGGGAAATAACTATTAAAACATCGCATTAAAATGCTCCTATCATTTGTTGTGAGCACAAATCTTGCAAGAAATTAGTGCAATTCAAAGGAGATGAATAAGGGATGTATCTGGTCACTATTCAAGGAACATACCATGAGTCATTAAGGGGAAAAGAGATCAGAAAATTCAAGACTCTATCATGAGAAAATCAAGGAAATTTGGAGGAGAAATCACCTCTAGATTATTGGCCATGATTGCATCACAAGAGCAGGATTCCACTATAAATAGCAGCAATTCTTGAAGCCAAAGCACACACCACCACACCACGAACCACTTCTCCCATAATTCTAAACACAAAAAAATTCTCTCCATTCGCTTGTCTTCAAAAGCTCTGCGTTTCAACCAAGGAGGAGAAGAAGCCATGCAATACATCAAGATTCTAGCCGCCATCCACCCTTGTGTCGTCCCTAGAAGATTGCTTGCTTTCAAGGATCTTCAAGTTCTTCGTCTCAAGGCTTTGTCATCCATCTTTCACGGTGTATTTCATACTTTCTTTTGTTTTCCTTTGTTTGATTCGTAGAGTTATGAATTCTAGTTAACATGATGTTAAGGGCAAAGTTTAAAACCCGTTTATATGTTTTGAAATAATGTTGTGATTTTTATATGTTGATTTCTAAGTTGCTTATGTGAGATTACTTGATTGATTTTGGATTATAGAAAACTTTTATATGTTTGTGTTCTTTGGTGGCCAACTTAGGATATATGCATGTAATTGGAGCTAGATTTAGGTAAACAATTCACCTAATAGTTTTGTGAACGTATTTCATAAGTAGTATAGGCTTTGGACAAAAGTCGAAATCAATTAAGGAGGATTGCAAATAGATGAACTTTTTCATACTAGGTTGTGCACTTTGGTTGACATCATTTCTTTGTTCTTCATGCGTTGAATGTGTTCTTGATTAGCTAGCTTTCTAGACTATAATTGCATGTTCAATAGGTTTAATTTAGGTGCTTTCACTTATATTAAATATTGAAGGAAAGTAAAATATGGGAAATCGTTTGCTTTCTAACGTTTCACATGGTCAACTTCTTTCTCATGACATAAATAATCAACTATAGGATTTGTAATTGGATTTCATGCATATGATTGTGGTTTTGATCTTTGTTCCTTGCGTTCCACCCTTGTATATGTGTTTTGATTGGAGTAATATTTTCTATGTTTTTAGTGCATTTGTCTCTACATTTTGCTTAGTTATTCTCTTAACAATATCATTTCTAACTTAGTTTTGTGTTTTTAGGTACATTTGAGCTTCAAACGCAAGAAATGAGCTAAGAAGAGCTAGAAATGATGGAAATGAAGGCAAGGAGGAAATGAGGCGCAGAAATGAGAAGAAATGGAGAAATGAAGCATTCCTAATCCTACCAGGAAAAGGAATCCCAGTTGAAGTAGGAATCCTAATGCAACTAGGAGTGAGCTAATGGTGTTCGAAAATGAGAAATGACAGAGTCCCAGTTGGACTAGGAAACCTGATGACACTAGGAGTCCTAGTGGTGCTAGGAGATCCTGTGGCTTCAAGATTACTCAAGATAGTTCAAGAATGTTCTAGAATGCACAAGAAATTTCGGCAATTGAAGAATGGGCTTTGAAATTGTCCAATTGAGAAGACTGGCCCAAAGATTGAAGCATGTGACTTGCACATGAGTTTCTAGACCCTTCTTGACGTCTTGGAAGAATCCTAAAACAATTCTAGTTGGTTTTTGACAGGACCCGCCCCAGATTTCACCCCGAAATCGGAAGTGGCCCTGCGGGGGGCCCACTTTAGAAGAAATTCTACCAAAAATTTGGCAGAACTTCCCCTAAAAATGGACTACCCAAAACCTGTAGAAAAACATTTACACTTCTAAGCAATCCATCCTTATTCTCCTGGAGCCACCCTGCTCCCCAAATCACAACATCGATCAATTCACATAACACAAAACGCAACTCAAATAACATTATTCTCACAGGTAGTCAGAGCAATTCTAATAAAAAAATGAGTAAACAAGGAAAACGCGGAAGCCATGCTGTTGACTATGCCTCAATTCCATGTACGCCCGACCTCACTAATTACGCCTGCAAACTGGGCATTTGAAACCGAAGGGCCCAGGGGAAAAGTATATGAAAACGTTAGCGTGAGTGGACAAAAATAAATAATCGAAAAGAAAAAGGATTTTATACTTTCCCACATTTATCTCTTTAAAAACCCGATGCATGCAACAATTTAAAGAAACACAACAATTTTAGTTCAGCTCAAGAAAACAGACTAGCCCCGCTAGCCACAACCAAGCAAAGAGGAAAGAACTCTGATACTCATGAAAATAAGACCAGCCCCGCTGGTTAAGGGAATCGGACTAGACCCCGCTAGCCCAGCAATAATATAATGAGTAGGGGAAGATGATAGCCATACGAATAAGCCACTCGGGCTCGGGTGATAGCCTCCCAGGCTAAAGTACTCCCATATACTCCCGTTATATACCCACACGCCACTATGTGTAGCGATTAGGATACTGGGCTTCAGCATTACTGTCACAAAGATAGTAACCAGCGCCACAAAAGCGGACGGGTTTCGGTGATCCCATCACCTCGCCACAAAGGCGGAAGATCAATGCTAGCAATGATAATAGTCACCCAAAGTATGGCAAAAGAAAATCCGAAAACCATAAATCCATAAATACATAAGGCTTCCCCAACTCTCGCAAATGAATTTCCAACGACGTGTCCCACACGCCAAGAGTATCTCCATAATTCGAAACAAAACCAATTCCAAAATCATCATCGAGGCATTCCCAATGCCAAAACTGAAAGTCGATAAATAAACAAGAAATAATTCCATCGAAATCCCATTTCGAAAATCTTTCAGAAATCTCAAATCGACGAATGAAAATAAATATGGAATTCCGGAAATCACCTCGGAAAAGAATTCATTGAAAATCACAATATCAGAATTTCAAATAATAATTATAATCAATTTCTGAAAAATCAATTCATATTCTCAAAAACAACTCATAAATCCAAATCCGAGCATAATAAGTTCATATCCGAAACTCATGAAAAATCAATGTCAAATTATAATCCAAGACAAAATATCATGCTCGATAATTAAAACGATAATTAAATAAATCAATAATTTGAAAATAATTGCATGCATCATTATTTAAAACAAAAGTCCACTCACAGTACTATTCCGACGATCACGTATACGAGTTCCTTCATCGAGCGATGAGTCGGTACCTCGTCCTGTACATAATTATTCGTACATAAATAATTACCGGACGGAAAATAATTTTACGATAATCAATAATTAAATCTCAAAACCCATAACCTCAACTTCTCCAATCCTCTTCCACATCCAACCAAACTTCACCAACACTGCCCACTCGTCGATTTCAGACTATATAACAATTATGGAGGAAATCCGACAATCGGATTCACGATTAACATTAACCGAAACCAAATCTTTAGAAATTTATAACCGATCCAAAACTCCACCAATCCTCACTAAACTTCATATATAAGCTCTATGATAATTATAGAATTCAACTAGCCAGAAATTGAAATTAAAAAGCTACCCTAGCCGCCGCTACCGCCGCCACTGCCACCAACTCCAATGGCTGCCAAACTTTGGTAGTAGCACCTCCTCAACACACACATTAATTTCCTCAATTGTGACAAAGTCAGAAAATGAGTAGAAATATCTCAACAATTAAGGAGAAGGTTAAACCCGAGTGAACGGTAAAATCTTCTAATTATGCTTTCTTCCTCCATGCTTCGATCTGGGTTATGAAACTTGGCGAGCATGAAGAGTGGCTCAAGGCGCTTCTAATGGACCTGGGTTTATGATCGGAGGTGGCCGGAAATCGGCGTTGACCAAATTGCTACAGTAAAAGTGTTGGCTTCGATCTCCACATTTCCGGCCAAATCGCCGTAAACAACTCCCACATGCGTGTTAAGGAGGAGGAGACGAGTCTATCGATGCTCGTAGCTCGCCATGTGGTGGCCTAGAGGTGGAGGAAGAGAGAGTTGCAGAAGAGAGAGAGAGAGAGGGAGTTGCAGAAGAGAGACAGAGCGAGCACGGGGGAAGGAGAGAGAAGAAAGAAAAGTTACCCTGCCACAGTAACTTTTCAAATTTATACTAATCTACCTTGAACAGTAACTTCACATTTTCGCTTATAACTTTTGCATACGAACTCCGATTTTTACGTACCACTTATGCACGGGCTCGGTTTAACGTCCTCTACAACTTTTATGAAGAATATTTTCTCAAATTTTGACCCGAACAAAAAATCAACTTTTAGGGCCACTAAAAGTATCGAAACGACAGTAAAAGTGAAAATAGTTGTCATTTACCGTCCAAATGACTAGTAAACGGGTAAATTAAGATACGGGACGTTACAGTTTTGCCGTGAAAAATAATGAAGATTCAAAAAGATTTCAGAAATCCCAAAAATGGAGAGTTTTTAGGAATCTGCCTGTGCAGATCAGTCAACTTCGACAGAGCCCTGAGGACAGCTCAGAACTCAGAAAATTGCGATCTATATATGTTTGGAAAGCTACGGATGTCTAGTTTCCAGAACTTTTTACGGTTTGTCAATATCAATTTTTAGAAGAGGTTATGGCCGATTTAGTACACGGAGGTCAATCTGCCCCGAAATCGATTTTGTGCAAATAAAGAGAGTTTCGGATGTGAATATCTTTTGAGACGAGTTTGGGAAGGTTTCTACTCCATATTTGATCTGATTTTGAGGATATATTTCATCCATGATGATGTGGACCAATGAAAAAATTCAAAAGGAAGTCGACATCAACACAAAGAAGGAAGGGGAATCAAAATTGAAGACGGAGAGCTAGGGTTTGACGTCTAGAGCTTCTCTATATATACACACACCTATTTTGGACGTTTTTCACGATATTCCTTCACTCCATTCAGCCATCTCTCTCCCTCCATACACGTTCATCCCTTCCACAACTAAAAAAAAATCATCAAACCCTCAATCGAAGACGCAATCCTCCCCTTTTCTCTCTCAAATTTCGTCATCCTTTCTTCAAGTCAAGAAGCCGTGATCAAGCTCCATCAACATCTCCTTGCCGTAGTCATCATCATCCTCCACCACATTTGAAGCTTTCTTGCGTTCTTGAGATCTTCAAAAGTGTAACCATGTCATTTTCTAGTTTAATTTCGGTATTCTTTTCTTGTAATTCAAAACAGATTTTTGTTTTGTTATTTTGGATATGTTTCGAATTCTTGTTAGATTAAAGTTTCGATGTTAAAGATTGATTTCCAATAGCCATGAAGCATGTTTTGTTTTAGGTTTTTCAGATTATAATTTTCCATTTCAAATATTGCATGATTGTTTGTTGATTTTGTGCTTCAATCCCACCTTTTATGTATTTATGTTCTTTGGTGCGCAACTTAGAATTATAACCATGTAATTGCATCCAAATTAAGATATGCTAGCATTCTAGGTCTTAATTGCTAAGTGGAAATCTATAATTCCTTAGGTAAATCAACAATGAGCTTTGCATGATAAGATTAGCGTTCTAACTTGTTGTCTTTGTTTAAATCAATCAAACTTTCACATGTTCTTAATGCGTTAATTGTGTTTTGTTGGGGAATTGATCACTCACTAGCTTTGCATGATTAATAGAGTTAATTATGGTGTGTTCATCTAGTTAATCTAATTAAGGGAAGTAATAAGAACTTATGCATGCGTTCATGGTTGGTTCTTGATTGATTTCTTTCTATGACATGTTTGATTCGAAAATTATGTTTGATAATCTGCTTAATGTGTTAGTGGTTGTTAATTATATCTCTACTTCCTCCATTCATCTACTTCTACTTTGATTCAGATTTGTTTGAACACTTGTATAATATTTAGTAGTTAGATTTAGATACAACTTTCGAAATCCCCTATCTTGTAATTCTGTAAATATATTTTGTTTTATACTTTGTGAATAATACTAATTTGTTTAACGTTTTTGACAGGAAGTATACCTCAATCCCCGATTTAGAACGATACCCTACTTACTCATACTACAATTCGATGCAGGGTTTAAATTGACACTCATTTTGAGCGCATCATGTTTTTACATTTTATTTATTTTAATTCTAAATCCCCCATTTTTGATTACTTGTTTCTTTTGTATATAATTTTGTAAATATAATACTTTTTAGTTTTATTAATTCTTTTTTTAGTTTTAGTTTCTTTTTTTTTGCAGGGTTAAATTGCGCGCTTACTTTTAGCGTGTCAATACTGCAAACCAGACTATGTAGTTACCACAGGGACCTTCAAAAAGAGAAAAATTTGAGCATCAGTTGGTGGTTTATATTAACTGCAACGAATTCTACACAGACATAAAATCACTCAACTCAAAAATTTGTTTTCATATTCAGCAGATATAATCCAATCCTGATTAAAGAACAGATATGTGGTACCAATATAAACTGAGATTCTGAGAAGTGGCACAAGAAATCTGATGCAATAATGCATTCAAACACCAGCCACCAAGATACTGTGCTTAATTTATGGTCTAAAAGGAGGTAGAAAGCAGAAACTATTTGACTCAAAGCTTACAGTCTGATCAAATATCTGTTATCCCGGTCCAAACTTACACTCAGGAAAGAAATGAGATGAGATGGAATCCTCCGCCTGGTCCAAACTCCAGCCAAATTGTAATACAAGTATATTTTGTATTTTGGATTCTGAACAAACCCTGTTACCTCTACTCTACTCTATTATATATATGCACACACTTTCTTTGATACATAGGAGGAAGAATAAAAAACTCTCCTAGCCCAAACCAGATCCTTCTCTCTCATTTGGAACCCTTTTTTTTTTTTACCTTTTATTGTGCTTCATTATTTTATGATAACCAGTTTATTATCACCATCATTTCTAACCCTTTCGGATTTGAATCATGAAGTCTACTCATTCATTCCTCTCTCTATCTCCCTCTCTCGCTATCTGCTATGTTAGTGACCAATTTCCCAGCATTCAAACCTCCCTTTTTTAGAACTACCCCAGTTTTAGTTGAAACCTCTTCGACTCTTTCATGAGAGAGTCCTACTACCTATTATTTTCTTCTAAAAAAAATTGAATAACTATGTGATGCAGTGTATCACAAATGTGTATAACAGATACTTGAGGAAGAAATTCAATCCAACACAAGCAAAAAAAATATGAATAAACAGATCTACAAACACAGACATGGAATTGACGCAGAGAGCCAAACCCAAAATGAGTCAGCTAACCAAGTTGAAGAAATCGCAGAAAACCACAATTCAAATGAAAGAAACACAAGCCCAGAATTCAAATTAGAAATCGCAAAAACATGGATCAATCAATTAGAGATGAAAATATCCAAAAATCAACCATCAAACCCTAGAATAGAAAGAGAAACGAAAGCCCAAGCGGAAGATCAAACCTGGACATGAGCGATGCATGAAGGAGAAAGAGCGAGAAATCACTGTTGGTTGATGTAGTTCTTCGCCGTTTTTGGAATTTCAGAAGGAAAAAACTTCGCTAACCAGCCCTGGTCAGCAAGGGCTGCCCATAGCCAATTAAAACCCTACACATAAGACACCTTTTTGCCTCTCTTTATCTCTTCCTTTGCTTCACCTCCCAAATCTACCGCAGGTTTACTCCTTTTACACTTATTACTAGGGAAACATAGTGGGCCCATATTTTGAATTTGTTTGTTATAATATGATTGCAGTCTATTCATCCTCAATGCTCAAAGGTAAGCAGTTAAGTTTTACTATTCATAATATCGATCGTTGATAGACTTGAATTAAATGCTATTTGCAAAAGCACTAGCAAAGAATTGAAAACAGAAAGAGAAAAGTTGAAAAAGTTGAAAGACTATAGAGAAAGACTTAACAGAGAAACTCCCAACTACTGGGATATTATTTATAGACTCCAAACCAGGATCTATAAATTAGAAGAAGATATTGATAATCTTTTATATGTACTTGAAGAGGAACAAAAACCTCTTGACTACCTGAGCATTGGTTAGATCCGCAATTCACTGGTATCAGAGCTTGTAAAATAGCTCAGCAGGAGAATCCCCGATGGGGACAATGTCTGATTTAATAATAGAGAGACTGAATTCTCTATTAAAATCTTCTGATGAAAAATATCAGGTCCTGCAGAAAGAGATTTCTAGATATCAAGAACATCTAGAAAAAATTCCTGTTATAATCCACCAATTGGAAAAATTGGAAAACAAACTGGATTATATCAAAAATCTTCCAAAAACGGAAGAAGAAAAGCTAACAAGTGTTAGTAGAAAAATCAATGAACAGCAAAAAACGCTGGATTCTATGAAAAATATACTGAAGGACAAGAAAGTGCCTACAGTAAAAAAGAAAGCTAATGGATTCAAACCATTAGAAAGACCAGAGAATCCTGTTCCAAACTTGATTTTTCTGGATCCCTCAACTAGTTCTACTAGTATTCGGTATGAAAACCCGAAAGAAACTCGAGATATCAATATGATGAGCATCTTCGGGAAAAAGAAAGGAGTACAACTCCTAAATTCTGAAGAATTTGAATACAATGAAATCGAGCATGAGGTAAAAAACACCTCAATTCCAAAGCTAGATTTCAAGCAAATATACAAAAGGGGAACATTTGACCTGATGGACAGCCATCATTTCAAATTGCTGAAATTTACAACCCCCTCTACAACAGGAGAAACAGATCTACTACTAATCACTCCTACAGAAGTCGCCCGAGCAAAAGCAAAAAATTATCAATTTATGCATATTGGAGCAGTCCAAGTAGGCATAAAACTTTTAGCTCGAGAAGGCATAAACTGTTCAGTTCTATGTGTCTTACAAGACAATAGACTGGAAGATTTTCAAGCTAGTCTTTTGGGAACCCTTGAAGCATCTCTGTGCAACCAAGTAGCATATTTCAACTGCTTCCCCAACTTCTCAACAAGCTTGAAAGATGCAGCTCACTGTCTCCGCCTGAGAGTCAAGACAGACGGCATATCTATGAAAAATGATATGCAAGAATTGGCAATAGTATACAGGATATACTATAAACTGATGAGTACTACAGTAGAGCCAAAGACAAGGATATCAAACATCCCTGGTCTTACTATTGGATTCCTCACCAGTCAGAAGAACCATTCACAACAGATCCACAAGGTTACTTGGAATGAAGTAACGTTTCCTATTGAGTGGAAATTATCTGGTCCGAAGCTACCAGCAGAAAGTGCAAAAGCTAAAATTTATGAAAGCAGAAAGACTGGAGAAATCAGTCTAAATTTTGACAATCACAGAAAAAGTGATGTCTGTCCTGAGAATATCAGGATAAACAAAAATCTTCTCAGAAGAAGCTACAGCACTAGAGAAGCTAGTACTAGTGGCACAAAATCCACTATTGAAGATCCAATTACTGAAGAAGACCTTGAAGCTGATCTAAACAGACCAGTCAATATGCTTAGAGCACAAAAGCTCTATGATCTCTATGAAGAAGCAGAATTCTGTGAAAATCCAGAAAGATTAGAAAAACTAATCGAAGAAATGAAAAATTTCAATCCAGGAAAGGAAAGAAAACTCCTTCCCTACCAAGATGTTGAAATGGAAGAAGGAGAAAGCTCCAAAACTTCCATCACCAGAGAAAAAGGAAAGGTGAAACTCCCTATACAGAAGGCCCCCACGGGCAGAGATGGAGAAAGAAATTCTCAAAGATTTGTCCCAGAGGACAAGATACCCAGAGTACCAATTACCAATTTTGGTATCTGGTTAGATCTGGATAAAACTTTAGACAAGAGAAAAACTCTTGACCAATGGGTAGACAGCCTGATGATGGCATCTGCTCTCACCTTTGGAAAATTCGAAGCTCCTGATCTTCAGATGTACTTTGAAACTACTCTCACAGGAGTAGCAAAGAAATATTATTTCTCTTTCAAAGAAACGGCCAGAGGAAAAGAATGGCTTGAAGATATCAAAGCTTCAAAATCTCCGTATGATTTTGCAGTACCCCTGTACGATCAGTTCTGTGGAGATTCTGCAAATATGAGTGAAAAGGCCAGAGAAACGGCCAAATCAAATATCTATGCTCTCAAAATTTGTGACATGAGATATTTTGAAGAATACTTGAATGAATTTCAAGAGTATTACTGTACAATTGGTGAACTAGAAAGCACTGATCTAGTCAACCTGTTGCACAGGAAACTCCCTGAACCATGGAGCGAGAACAGCTGTGCGAGAAAGCATAGCAGAAAAACCAATTGAAAGATTTTCAGTTGGAGGAATTGCCGACAGAATCCGGCAATTACTGAAAGAACAATGCAAAGCCAATCTTAGAGCTAAGATGGCCAAGAAACAACTCAAAGGAGTTGAAAATTTCTGTTACGGAATACTGGATATGCCAACCAACTGGGGCTGTCATGAATCCAAGTTCCACAGAAAGAAGAAAGGAAAATATTACTCTAAAAAGTTCAAAAGGAGTAATCAAAGAAAGAATTGGAAATTCAAGAAAAGCTCCAATTACAAAAAACAACAGGATGAAGATCCAAAAAAGAAATTCTTCAAGAAAAAGAAGAATACTCATCAACATAAACAACCAAGCAAGAAAGCTTGCAGATGTTGGTTATGTAAAGCTGAAGGGCACTATGCCAATGAATGCCCGGAAAAGGGTAAAAAATCTTCTACTAAAGCTCTCTTTGAAGAATATGAGCATATAGTAGAATCAGCAAATATGAAAGGCTACGAATTAGCCTATTCTGATGATGAAGAAGACGACAGGTCGGTTTACTCTGCCTGGTCTGAAGAAGAAGATTCATCTGAGTCTGAGACAGATTCTGAAGTAGAGTACTTCGAATCCAGACAAATGAATATTTTGAAAATCAAAAACTGGGAAGAAAGTAAGACAGAACCTTTAATGTCTTCTTATCAGGTGAACCCTGGTACATTCGTTTGTGACTACTGCCTATGTCACGAAAAGAATGGTCTCCCTATGTTTTGTGAAGAGTCAAAAAAGACTTATCACAAAGAATGCTTCATAGCTAAAGCAAGAAGAAAAACCAAGAATGGACTTGTCAGCCAACTAGTTGACCAAGAATATGAAGAATATTTCTCTGAGAAAAAAGAGAAAGATACTTTGTTCCGGGAAACCATGGAACCATCTTCCTCGAAAAAGGAAGATATCATCAAAGAAAAAATAGAGGACAACTTTGAATTGGTTGAAATACCAGAAAAGGTAGAACTGGTGAAACCACCAGAACCTGTTCATCTCTTAGAAAAGCAAGAAGCAGCTATAACAGTTACTGAAACATGGGATCTACTTGGCCAACCTTCTGGCAAGTTTGATTATAAAGTCCGATATGACCCTCTGTCATGGTTCAGTAATCCAGATAGCAAAGAGATAATTCCTACAGACTGGGATGATACAAAACCTTCTAGTTTTGATAAATCTCCCACTCAGAAAAATGTTCCAGTAGAATGTAAACCATTCATTCCAAAGGAACAAGCTCAAGAAAATGAGCTTCAGCAATCGAAAGTCGTCTCTACGAGTAGATATAGCAACTACATAGAGATTGGACTAAAATTCCCTGATCATAAAAAATATCATCTACATGCCTTTGTAGATAATGGATCAGGATTTACAGTTGCAAAGAGATTTGCAATTCCAGAGAAACTCTGGAAAGAAGAAAAGAAAACAGCTACTGGTGTTACTTTTGATGGAAGCCATCTCACCATGAATAAAGTAGCAAAAAATGTTCACATCACCATTGGTGGAGGAACATTTATCATCCATAACGTCTGGCAATCTGAAGGCCAAGGCGCAGATTTCTTGTTGGGTAATGATTTCATTCTCCAACAGAGATTTATTCAGGATGAAGAAGCAATCGGCTTCAGAAAAGGAGAACGGGTGTTCTGGGCTGATAGGCTTACTCAGGCCAAAAGTATTGTAGGTCCAAACTTTACTACCCAATATCAGAGATCGCAACAAAATAGTGGTGATCTTACCCTCTACAAACCCAAATTTGAACCCATACTCCAAATCAAACAACAAGAAGAATTATTTGTTGAAGAATCTTCTGAAGAAGAAGAAGAAGCAGAAACTAGTGAAGAAGAAGAAGCTAGTTTCATCCATGAGCATAACCTCAAGCATTTTCAGAATAAGCTTGAGTCTCAGAAAATTCCCACTCTTGAAAAAATCAAGAAACTACTTGAGCAGAACATCGATGTAGATCCTCAGAATTTTGGGAAAAAGACCCAGTGGTCTGTGAATTAAGATTGCATGACATGAATGCTATCTGTCATGTCAAAGCCATTCCTCAGTACAAAGAGGAAGACCAAAAAGAATTCAGAAAGGATATTGAAGATCTCCTGAACAAGAGATTAATCCAACCTTCCACTAGCCCGCATCATGCTCCAGCATTCTACGTGAGAAATCATGCAGAAACCCTTAGAGGAAAAGCTAGAATGGTTATTGACTACAGAGATGTCAATAAGAAGACTGTCAAAGACGGCTATCAAATTGCTCAAGTACGAGTATTGATCAACCAGCTCAGAGGAGCTAAGGTCTTTTCAAAATTCGATGCAAAGTCGGGTTTTTGGCAGGTCAAGATGCATCCTGAGAGTATACCTCTCACTGCATTTGGAACACCACAAGGACATTACGAATGGTTAGTAATGCCTTTTGGTCTCAAGCAAGCTCCTTCAATCTTCCAAAGAAAGATGGACAACATCTTCAAGCATGTCGCGGAGTTTTGCGTCGTCTACATAGATGACATTCTGGTCTTCTCCAAAAACAGAGAAGAACACATGAGACACCTCCATGAGGTTGTAAAGCTGATAGTTCAGCATGGAATTATCCTAGGTGAAAAGAAAATCTTCTTTATCCTTGATGAAGTTGATTTCCTAGGAATAAATATCAAGAATGGAGTGATAAAACTCCAACCTCATATCCTTGAGAAAATCTGGAAATTCCCAGATAAACTACCTGATGCCAAAAGTCTAGAGAGATTTCTTGGTGTCATAAATTATGGGAGAGATTTCATCCCCAAGATCTCAGGGTTAACAGCAATGTTATCGCCTAAAACGAGTTCCAAAAGAAAATGGAACTTCACAGAAGATGATGAAAAAACTGTGAAGCAGATAAAAAATCTCTGCAAAAACCTCCCTCCTCTTCAACAACCAGAAGAGAATGATGAGATTATCCTCCAAACAGATGCAAGTGATAATTACTGGTCCGGTGTAGTTCTGGCGAAAGCACCTGGAACTAACATTGAGAAGATCTGTAAATTTTGTAGTGGCAAGTTCAGCCCTGCAGAACTAAATTATCCCACAGGGGAAAAGGAAATTTTAGCTGTCAAGAAAACTATTTTAAATTCTCCAGCTTTCCTTGGAAAACCCTTTACTGTCCGCACCGATTGTGCTAGAGTAAAGAATTTCAAAAATTTCAAACTTGATAAAGCTGCTGATAGAGGAAGACTAGCTAACTGGCAATTATTCCTTAACCAATATGATTATGTTGTTGAATTAATTGCAGGAAACAAGAACTATCTTCCAGACGCCTTAACAAGAGAATTAGCCATGTTCAGCAAAAGGAACGATGACAACGACGAAGGTCGCAATCCCAGAAGCAGAAGAGCTGGAAAAGAACATGAAACCAATGAGGATCCCAAAGAAAACATCCTCAAGAGATTCCTGCTAAGTCCAAAAGGCTTAGCCACAACTGATCAATCCCAGGGTAAAGGATTGACTAGCCCGTCTCAAACGGCAGACGGTAAAGGCTCATCAAGACCGTTGACGGCTGTTGCTTTGCCAAAAAGCAAACCTACTCCAACTGGAGTAATAAATGTTTTTAATTATGAACTTAGAACTTTCGATACTCCTGTGTTCAGAACTGGCAGGAGATTAGCTTACCACCAGAAGGCAATTCTGGATAATCTTTTATTTGCCTTCCAGGAAAGAAGCAGTGGTCTAATGTTTCCAGCCCTTTTTGCATTAGCTGAAGAACTATACGAGAATGCTAGACCACAATTCGAAGAGCTACAGCAGAGTGCTGTCAAGAAAGAAAAAATTAACTTCCTTGAAAGTCCAGAAAGTGCTAGGGTCCCTATCATGGCACTCACTGAAGCAGACTGGCATAAATTCCACAACCTAATAGGAAGGCACAATTCAGAAGACCTAGTTCCTCCAACCCTCTTCATCATCGCGGGACCATATGTTGGACGATACCTGGTAAATGTTCAGAGTGAACATCCACAAGAACACAAGCTTTGGCTTGTTGAAAATGGTTTTGTCCATAATCTGTGGACCAAAACTAATGATGATCTAAAAGGTTTGCCACCCATCATCGTCAATACAGTCAAGAATGTTAGAAAAACAGACTGTGAGCTTCGTCTGAAGTTTAGATCCACCCCTCCAGAATGGATCCGGCAAGCAAACGGTGAGGTTGAATATATTGCTCCATATCACTATGTGAGAATTATTCCAAGACAATATCTGCAACCTGCCTGTGTTGGGTATAATGGCCAACCAAACTCTAGCATCCCGTGGATGAAGGCCATGACCTTGGAATACATAAAGAAGATCATCTCTGAAGACCTCAGCAATACCTTCCTGGCAGCAGGAGAGAAGATTATTATCACTGCCTACGATCATCCTGACGTCGTCAGCAGTGACCTATTCCTATCTCTCACCCGAAAAGAGATAGACTCAACAATGGCATGCATGCAGTGGATGGATAAACTTGAAAACGACAACCACTACAAGATGTATGTCGACACGGACGTAGAAGACAATGCTACAACAGTTAGAATGGCCCAAACAGACAATCACTCGTTTGTCTTTGGCCACCACTCAGAGACTGATGACAACATGTAGCAGCTGGTGAAAGAAAAAGGCATCAAAAACAAAATAAAAAAAGCAACTGTTCCCTTTTCAAAAGAAACTTTTGCTTTTCAGAAAAGAAGAAGGTGAAAAACATTTCACCCAGATGCTTTTGCTTTTCCCTGTCCGACCTCCATCATCAGGAGCACTCAGAAAAGCAGAAGATCACGGAGTTTTCCTGTACATTTATGAATTTTGAATTCTAGTTTGAGTTCCGCTCTCTATATAAAGAGCTTTAGTTTCATTTGTAAGGCATTCGAAACTTGAGACAGAGTTATATTCTCTCAAACAAGAAAGCCATAGTAACAGTTTGCTCGTCTTTCCTATCATTGTTTGAAGGGTGCTTTCATTACAAGTAAGTAACTGTAATCATTCTTATGGATAGCTAAACAGCTTCTTAGCTGTTTACCTGAGAATGAGGCTCTGAATTTCTGTATTCATGTTAAATAAATAAGTTCTATATGAAGCCCAATATGTAGTCTGAAAATATATGTTTAAGTTTCTGAATACTGCAATTTTTTCTGTTTATTAGTTTCAAGCTAAGATCGACTATTCATGAAGCCTAGAACAGCAGTGATTCCGCCCTGAAAGTAACCGTTTAGACAGGATGTCGTTAGGTGAAATATGGCATGTTGAAGGCTAGCTCTATTCTTCTGAATTTTACATTAAGGCTTGATAATTATGTGAACAGATAAAAGTAGAAAAAGGTTGAAAAAGAAAGAGGGACACGTGTAGGATACTTAGAGGAGCATCCAAAACCTGGTCAGGAGGTGCTAACCACACCTGGTCAGCCAAGTACTATCCATTTCAGAATTCCACCTCTCGAGCCTCGAGGCAGAACTGAGAGAGAGTACTTGTTTCATAAAAATCTCGTCTAATAATCCTTTCTCAAAATCCCTTCAAATTTAAGTCCCTCCTGTTGTAGAGAAACTGAAATTGAGAGGAATTTGCTGTGTATTCTCATCGATAATAGGGGCCTCTTTATATAGAGGATTACAATGCATAGAATCTCAATCATACAAGGAAAGTAATTCTACATTGATTAGGATTCTAGATCCTTCTAATTAAATCCTATTACCACTAGGTCAAGTAACCTAGAGTTTGGGCTAAACACAAATTAGGTTTTCCTTCAACACCTCCCTATTTTTTTTGCCAAACGAGGGATTTTTAAAACGGAATTTTTAATCCCATCTAAAGGTCATCTCCCTCCTCAAAATACCTCACCCAAACACTGCCTTAAGGGACTGTGAGGGACAAGTGAATCTGACGGCTGAAAATAAATGCACAGTGTTAAGTTGTATGTTATAATTTCTGCTTTTATATTTAATATATGTGGTTTAGATGCATTTGTCACTCACAGTCCCTTAAAACTGCCCCGAGTAAATATGTGATTATCTGTATCCCAAAACAAAGGTTGATTATTCTAAAAAAAAAAAAAAAAAAAGTGATTCTTGTGGTTAGAGTTTGGATCCATCAACTTATGGTAATCGACCTGATTCGCACTCAATCTTAAGAAAAATATACAATTTCACAATGGACCATTCATTTCGCTACATAACACCTAATTGTTTAATGAAAAATAATTAGCCCCTCACTCATCTGTTATCTCTACTTTATGAATGTTGATTCTAGCCTCCTCTCTTCTAGTTCTTTTCCAGTTCTATGCTCGATGGCCTTGCTATTATTTATGCTTCTTTTTTTTTTTAATTACATCAATAACTCATAATTATAACAATTAGTTTTTTGTTAGTTCGACTCACTCACAACCCCTCACTTACGGAAAAAAAAAAATATGGGTTAATTACATATAAGTGCATCTTTAAATTTTTTTTAGCCATAAGGCAACCAACTAGTTTTTTCTCTCATAAGGTCACTAGATTAAAAAGGGTGTTATATTTTGGATATTAAAAACCAATATATTTACATAAATGCCACTAGAGTACAAAATCAACAGTCATTCTCTCTCTCCTCTCCGGCGAGGTCTTCGGTCAACTCCGGCGGGTCTCCGGCCAACTTCTGGTCAACTCCGGCGACCACAAAGCTACTGTAGCTAGCAACAAAAGGTATTCTGATGAGATTTCCGGTAACCTCCGGCGAGGTCACAGAAGTTACTATCACTAGCAACAAAAGCTACTATCACTAGCAACAAAAGCTACTCTGGTGAGATTTTCGGCAACCTCTGGCAAGATAACAAAAGTTATTATCACCAACAACAAAAGCTACTCCTTACCAAAAAAACCTATGCTCCCCAAAACAAAAAGCTACTATCTCCACCAACAAAAGCTACTGTCACCAATACCAAAAGCTACTCTCACCAGCAACAAATGCTACTTTCACCAACATTAGAAAACTACTCTCACCAACAGCAAAAACTGCTTTCACCAACACCAAAAGCTACTCTCACCAACACCAACGAGCTAATCTCACTAACATTAGAGAGTTACTCTTGTATAAAAAACTACTCTCACCATCAACAAAACCTACACTCACCAACGCAAAAAAACTATTATCACCACCACAAAAAACTACTTTCACCACTGACAAAAGCTACTCTCACAAACGTCAAAAACTACTATCATCACCACAAAAAGCTACAATCATCACCACCAAAAGTTACTCTCACCAACAACAAAATATACTCTCATCAACATAAAAAACTCTTCTCACCAACAACAAAACGCTACTTTCACCAAAACCGATAGCTACTCTCGCCAACATTGAAAACCGCTTCACTTGCTCTCTTTCTGAAATGATGCAAGTGTAAGACAAATATTTCCAGAATTCAACCACAAAAACAAAAATACAAACCAGAATAAAACACCATCAGAAACATAGATACCATAACATCAAAATTGAACAATGAGGCATATAAAATTAAGATACAATTTCATTTCCTTCTTAACAGAAACTTCAGCAATTCTCATTCTGTCCTACAATTATGATCTAATCCAATTAGAAAACCACAATGGATCTACAACATTATATAGGCAACAAGCAATAATCATTTGATCGAATAGAGATCAAACTGAAACAATTTTAATCACAGGAACTAATCTGATGATTTGTTAATACGAGATCAAGGATAACAATGCCAGAATTCACCAAATCAAATTACAGAGTAAGAGAACGGAGACCGTAGGTTCCAGGCTTCTGTTCGTCGAACATCATCATCCGGATCCACGACCTCAGCTCACTGAAGCTTCTCGGCTGCGGTGGCACGATGCTTTGGACTCGCTTGTGTTTGACCGCGTTCGTCCACGACTATGAAACCTCAACTTCGTTGTCTCCGACAGCTGCTTTCTTCACCGCCGGAGAGATCTGAGTTGGACTCCAGATCGGAGGCTATGGTCGCCAGAATTGGGGCGAGGGGGGAGGGGTGGTCGTGTCGGTGGTCGCCGGAATTGGAGGCGGAGACCAAAGACATGAAAATCTGTGGTCGAGGAGAGAGAGGAGAGAGAGAGAGATAGATAAAGAGAGAGAGAGAGATGTAAGGCCGTAAGGCTGATGGAATTAATTGGGTTTCTTAAGAGGGTAAAATTGTCAGGAATGAATTAATTAGTGGAAGCAAGTGGTCTTATTTGTACAAGAAAAATTAAGTGGCCTTATCACTAATTAAAGTTTCAAAAGATCACTTGTGTGTAATTTTCTAAAACAATATCACTAAACTATTAAACTACCAGATTTGCTCACCTAAGGGATAGTTTTAAGGGACTGTGAGAGACAAATGCATCTCAACCACATGTATTAAATATAGATGCAGAGATTATAACAACTTAAAACTGTGTTAAACAATCATGTTCTTTATGTATAATGTGCTATGTGCTTAATAATTTGGAATTGCTTCGTTTGCAATTGTTTGACTTTATGTGAATCAATGTGTTTTATGTGTAAAATGGCTCTGCTAGGGTTGTTCTCCAGCCGCCCTTGGCCTCTCCTCCATCACAGATGGACGTCTATTTCGATCTCCTTTTCATCGGACTCATTAAGCGTGATTGCTGCTATCTCCTTCAAAAGGCCAAGGCCAAGGCTAGGCTTTTCACTCACCATGACCTCGTTCTCTCAATCCCAATCTGCTTGTGGAGTCCCGATGCTATGTGTTTCGCTGGGGAATGCAGATCGATCTATGTCGTGTTGGACCAAGACGTCAAGGAAAGGTAGATGTTCTTACCCAAATCGAGCCCGCCTGAAATCGTCGCTGACGACCAAAGATTTGGGCTCGATGGAGACTGTGTAGGTGAGAGGCTCCGCTTGGGCGCTGTCGGCGGTGAAGCAAGAAGAGGCAAGCCTGCGATCTGTAGCTCTGGTGACAAGTGGCTGTGCTTATCGCTAGACGGGTACGGCGGCGATGACGCTATCGGCGCCGGAGTTGCTGGTTTGGTAGATCAGATTCCTTATATCCAACCTTTTTCGTTAATCTGGTTCCTACCAGATTCAACATTCCATGGCGTGGGGTGGGGAGTCCTAATGGTGCAACTAGCCCTGTGGTTGCACTTGAAGCTTTTCGATATGGTGGTCTTCGCAGCGTCCGGTGGCGATGCAGTCCGTGGCATGGGGCTGCTAGGTCATGACTGCACGACGCTAGGATTGGCTGGGCCTTTTGGGCTTGCTTACTTTTTTTGGGGCTGGGATGAGATCTTTGGGCCTTATCTTGGGCCTCATGAGGAGTGGATTCTATGGCCGGGTCTCATTTAAGTTTTTCTGTACTTAGCCTATTTACTTGTCTTTGGTAACATAGTTTATAGGCTTTCTTGAATAAGTGAGCATGGGTACAGTCAACTGATCGGGTCTAATCTATGTATCGTTGTGGTTTACCACAAACTCTTTATCTACCCATAGTCGGTAGAGGGAGGATATGTAATGGTCATTTCTGGCTTGAGTATTATTAATATATCGACATGATATTCTTTACAAAAAAAAAAAAAACGTGCATTTATTTTCAGCCGTCAGATTCACTTGTCCCTCACAGTCCGTTAAAAACTGTCCCCTTAGGTTAGGTGAGCGCCTCACTAAACTACGTGTTGGGCTCTACGCTTCCATTTCGAAATGGTAGAGATGAAGCAAAAAATATTAGAAGATACGAGTTTTTATCGTCGGGAAAAAACAAACGAGGCCTAGGAGATTTTACAAACAAAACGAAAGCTGTTGTCCAACTTCCAAGCACTTGGCGACTCAAACCCGACAGGCGAACCTGAATTCCCTAGAACAGCCATAATTCTTTGTTGGGGATTGCAACTACAAATTCTGTTCAACATAACATATGATGGAATGATCGATGAGAATGTCCATATCCCAATTAAGCCTATACTGTTTGTTTCTGCACGTCTTCATCCTTGGGATCTCGGCTATCAGGTGATCATCATCTTTTCCCTCCTTGTCTTGTGTTTGTTAATGGGTTCGAATCTTGGGCATCCCACATCTTGGACTTGGACGATTCCCTCTTTGAATTTGCAGGAAGGATGTGGGCTTTCTTCAGAAGCAGTTTTGCAGAAATACAGTCCAAGGAAGATACTTACTGTCTGATGATAATGGTCAGCACCCTCCCTCACTAAGCTTCTGCTTCTGTTGTTTCTTTTCCTGCTCTTTGTTTTCCATGTCAGATCTTTTGACACACAATTCCCCTTATTTGGTTTCCCAAACTCGTGACACTAAAACTATTATTTCTTCGTTGTGGTTGCATAATGAGGAATGGAGTACCAATAATTTGATTAATGAGAAGTTCCTCTAGTTGTTACTTCAGTGTCAGTCTTCATTCCCTTGGAAACATAACTTGTACATTTTGCATTGTAGGCCATGTCTGTGACGCGCTGTCAGTAAATCCTCAGTCTCGCTGCTGCCCTGAAAAAGGAGACAAGTTCTCTTGTCAGTGAGTTTTTTAACTTTGTATGCTCAACTTTTTATCTTACAATTTAGAAAACTTATAACATTTGTGCCCCGCTTTTGTTTGCAGTGGTTGCAACGTTGTCTCAGAGTGCTGTAATTCTTATGAGTATTGCGTTTCGTGTTGTCTAGATCCTTCAAGGGTAACTCTTGAACTGTTTGAATTTTTTTTTTCCTTCAATTTTATTTTTAACATTTAATTTGTTTTGTTCTGCTCTCTTTTTTACTCTTCTAATCTGCAAGTTTTTGGGATTTTTTTTTTGTGTGCAGATAGTAAAGGAACAAGTACTGGAAGTGAAGATTGCCAAGCCAGCTTCTGCAGGTAAAGAAATAAATTTTAGTTAACGGTTCTGTATCCCTTACCATAGAGGAGTAGTCTTCTGCATTTACTTCTATATGTGATGTGGGACTGTGGGAGTAGTGCTCAATTCAAAAATTCATAAAATCTAGATTTTAGTTGACCTGGCTCGAAGACTCTGACCACTTGTATGTATTGGTAAGTGGGGGCTCAACTGCTTTTTGGCAAGTAAATTAGAGGTCCTGATTTGACCATTTGTTTCCTTTATGCATTGAATGGAATGAGTTTTGGTGAAACCCTTAGTTCTGCCCTGTATAGAAGCAATTGAGAATTCCATTGAACTCTTAGACTATATATATAGTATATGTATTTTTTTTTCAGATAATGCATTCAAAATGTTCTTTTGTCAGGGAAATATTCCAGTGTTTTTGATTTCTGTGCTGGAAGGTGCCGGCATAATTCTGAGAGTGTGGTAAGTAATACATTAATAATGCAAGCGTATAATCGTTATTTATCGTTTGGATATGGTTTTTGCTTTCGGTTTTCTCAATTCATGGAATAATTGTTTTTTATTTTTTTAATAATTATCCTGATAAAAATTTCACAAATCATTTATTCAAATTTTTTAGGAGTAATCTAGTTATTAGTTAGTTTTGACTTCTGAGTAAACTGCAGTCATTTCTCAAGTACTTAGAGTCATGGCCTTGGATGTTAGTTTAAGTTCTGGTCTTTTAGTTAAATACTTGAAACTTATATGATAAAGATGTTGATATGCACAAAAATAATGAATAAGCTAGGTTATGCATGAAATGTTGATCATAGGGATATTGTCAGAGAAAGTTGCTAAAGATATGATTGTGCTTCTCTGATGCATTAAATAGATGTCAATATCATAGCTGAGCATTTTCTGGTGGTCTGCTGGCTTTATAGAGCTATTTGTACGTCTTTCTTACTAATTTAATTTTTTGGAATTTAGTTGATCAATGGAAAGTCTGATTCTCTTATCCATTTCAGATATATTCTTTCTGAACAGTTATATTTAGTCACAATGCAGGAAATTCAGTGCTTTAATGTAATTTGTGACCAATCACTTCTCTTAAACTTCAGGAGCTTAATGCTTTATTCGTTTATGCTGTCATATTCAGAAAAGATAGGGAGAACCACATCATTATGTGCAAGGTCGTATGGGGAGAGTGTTGCTCATGTTTTCTGCATTGTGAAGTTGGTTAGGGAGGTTGGGTGAATTGGGTAAGATCAACAGGGAGGATTTCTGTGTTAAGCAAAGTTTCTCTAGGGTTGCGGTGTGTCAGCTATATGTTGGAGATCTGGATGGAAAGACGAAGAGGGGGCTTTTGAAGATTATAGTGGTGAGAGTGATGGAAGAGCGTTGGGAGAGAGTTAGGTTTCGGGCATCTTTATGGCCCTTTGTTCCTGTGGAATTCAAAGACTACTCTCTGTCTTTTATTGTTTTAGAGTGAAAGCATTTGTAGTTTAGGGAGTTCTGCATTGATTAGGCTGGTTTGGCGGCAGTTGTCCTTTTTGTTTCTTGTTCTCTCTGCATTTTAGTACAATGAATTTTTCCATATTTGCGTAGTTGAGTTTGAATTGTCTGTGGAAGAAGGGTCACAATCTTATTGCGATATGCCTGATACTATTTCTTATGCTGTGATACTGTTTAAATAAGCTTGAACCTTTCAGGTTCACGAAAATGCTTACCGTAGTGATTTCCATCACTGTTTTTCTCTGCCTTCAAATTCTTCAGGTAAGATCCAGCTTAGAATTAGATAGTATTGGTAATTTGCATCGTAGATACATATGAAACTATAGTTTGATGAGGACCAGCTCATGTTGGAAAGCTTATGGCTTCTTTTCTTTTAGTTTATAATAATCTTTGTATATAATTCTTGTCTCTACCCATTTCTACTATAGCAGGAATTTAATTCTTTTGTTTTCTTTTATCTGCTAGAGATGATAAGCTCATGCTTGAAATTATGATATTGCTTGTACAGTTCCCATCTAAAATTTTTAGATGTTTTGGATATGCTTAATTTTCCTCCTCACTGCAATAGTAGAGAAATTTGTTCTTAATTTGGTGATGGATACGTGTCGGTGTCCAACACCGGACTTATCGCCAATCTGAAGTGTCAGTGCTTCAGAGCTGAGAACTTAGTAGATCTGTTATCACTGGTATCCAATTTGCCCATGGGGTATTGAACAACTTTTTAGTAAAATGCCTCTGTACTACTATATGTCTGTCTTTCCAGCATTAATCTCTAGCTTCTTTTTTTTTATTTTTTTGTGTGTTATGAGAGATCGTATATAATATGGCAGAGTGATTATGCTAATGTTAGTGCCATATGAAATTTTAAGAACAAATACATGTATAGACTGACACTACTTAGGTAGAAGGCCTCTTATTTTAATCTGGACTTGAAGTATTGGACCATCATTGTTGCTATGCATGGTGTTTCTTTTTCACCCCTCTTGCTAAGCTTCTCATTTCAATTTCATTGATGATTTGATTAAATGAATACCTATCTTTCTGACTGGGTGCTGTATACAGACAGCTAGTTTAAATGCTTTAACTTTGTTCTTTCTAAACATATCCCAACAGCTGCGAATTATACGTTTTTAGAAGCCAGACTGAATGGCATTAATGTTCTTGTTGGAAGGTGAGATTCAAAATTATATCTATATTTTTTTATCTCTATTTAAGTATGAACTTATCCATGCAAAAGTTTTCAAACTGTGCTGACTCGCAAGAGTTTCTTATGGTGTATCTGACAGGCAAGGTGAATCCTGCGACTTGGTTTGCAAGTCAAAGGGACAGTCATGTGTTCCAAATAAGCTTTTGGTACTTAATCAGTGTGACATGTAAGTTGAGCATCCATTAGTTTTTCTTTCATATACCTTTTATTCAATATTCTTGTATTTTGCTACTGGCATTGTGGCTTGTCGAGCCTGCCTCGAGATTTGCGGGCCGTGTGCAAAACCAGAAACTCTCTTATGTACAAGAGCATATCATGCCTGTTTCAGAATATGGAAATGCTTTATCTGTATTAAAAATTGGGTACTATGACTCTTGGAGTATGTAAAGACGTTTGTGGGGAAGAGTCCAAACCTTTTTGTCTTTTTGAGTTGGGTTTTGTTAGATACTTCTTCTTAGAGAAAGAAAAAGAAAGAAAAAGGGGGTTTTGTCAGATATTTTAATCATTACATTTATTATTCCTCAGTACTATTTGTTAGTACTTTACTTCATTTTATTGAACTAGGCTGCTATATATATATATTTTTTTAATAGTCAAGCACTCATGAGTTCAAATTTTGCCAAATCTCAATAATTAAATTCCAAGAATTTTGAGTTTCTTTTTTGATGGGAGCAAATCAGCATCAATTACTGTTTCAAAACTCCTGTCAATAGTTCAGTTACATGTGTCCTCTTTGAAGCGCATGTGTAAAGTTTCCCACAATGTACTTTCTACTTGATGCCCTTGGTTTTTACCATGTAGCCCACTTGTGCATTCCTCTTGAGTACTAGTCTGTCAGCCCTACAAGTGATAACACTACTACCTGATTTATGATAACTCAATTCAATAACCAGTTGAGCCCAATCTGTGCTGCTGCAAACTGCAAATTCTGCACCTAGTCATGGCTAGTGTTGTCTGTTGCATCATTTTTGGTTCCATTCCACCGAATTGTTGCATAAATTCAGTTAGAAGCCGCTGAAAATGATGCAAAATTTCAGTGATTTGTTGCAGATCCTTGTTGGAATCAAACCAAACCTGTCCACATTTTTGGTGCTGGCAGTGTTTGTATTTCTGATGTTTATTTCCATGTGACCACGCTTAGACAAATTTGATTTTAGATGGGACACCTTCTTCTGATGAAAATCCATTTTTAAGGAAATGAGTTACTTGTTCAATATATGCAGTTGATAGTATCATTGTTTTGTTCTTTTTGATAATCTTTTGAGCAGTATCCAGAGATATATGAGCTGCAAGGGAACTTGCCTGGCCAGTATTGGATCAGATCAACCTGCCGAAGTTGTCGATGACGCTCCTGAACATTTGGTATGCTTGACTTATGGCATTAAAGTCTATAAAGCGGGATTGTTTTTCATCATATAATTTAAATTAGCATTTTATCCTACTATTAATAATCAAACAAAGACCCTGCCTTTAGACAATTTGCTTTCTTTATGCAAGGGAAGTCACTCACATCATCACTACTGCATCTGCATTTTTGGGCTAATATTTACATGTCAGTTTAGTAGTTTATATAGGCAATGTTACCAAATGCATCTCTTGCACTACAATTATTCTGTACTAGTGTTTGGGCACCCTATGCATAGGATCTTACTCAATACCTGTAGTTTGATGGTGGTATCCTATACGTTCTGAGTTCTTCCTCTCTATACCACTATAATTCAATGGTTATCTAACTCTTCGTTGTTCTTGCATACGTATGCACCTACTTAGCTGCCAAATAGGGTTTGTGCACATCAAAGGCCTAAAGTATTATGAATGCAAGTCAATAACCTATCATTTTAACTGAGAGATGATAGTTTTAACCCTTAATTTAAATATGAAATTGTTGATCACCATATGACATGTCCATTGTATCATGATTTGCTGATGAATAATTTGTGTTCTTTGGACATTTACTGCCATAAAGTATATGACATGCTAGCTGCTCTTGGGCTCCTATGTGTCCCGTACCTACTTGTTAATAGTTCAGTATCTGTCTGACATTGATGGTTTTGTTTATTTAATAACTTTGTGGTGAGGCCATACTTGCCTATTTTGCGAGATCCTAAATATTTAGTATAGTCCCATTCACTGCTGTATGGCTTTGCTAGAGTCTTTTTTCTGATCATTTAACTCGAGATACAATTAGATCTAGGGCCATCATATGATGGAAGTTGGGATTTACTTTTGTTCAGAAAAGCAAGCAATAAGCCAAATTGATCTAGGGCCATTCTTGCTCTCTCTGAATTTATATGACCCTGACAGCATTGTATCTCTTTTGACTTTCAGAATCCTGGAGCATGCTTGTATACCCAAACACAATCCATGCTTTCTTGTTATGGTTCACATCAGCATACAAGGAGGCTTTGCCCTTGTGCATAGATCATTATCAGTAAGTTGGAATTCTATTTATGTATGTATAATCTTAAGTCAGTTGGGCGTTCAAATTACATGAATCCTCATAATTTTCCATACCAGATGTACATAAATTGAGGGAGTTCTGCAGGGTCTAAAGCACCCGCAGATTTCATCGGAGTTATTTAGAATTAATATTTTGTTTTGAAACGACTGCTTTTTCTTTCTTAATTCTTCTAAAGTATTCTTCAAACACTAAAAACTGGCAATCAAAGATTACTTTTTGCAAAAATGGATTTTTTTTGGAGTAATATCTTTGTGTGCCAGCAGCTGCGGTAATACGGAGGGTGCAAAACTACGATCTTTGGCTCTGGAACTGAATCATTTCCTTGTATCCGAAAAAAATTTATTTGCTGAGAAGGAAATAAAGATATAAAATTCCTACCAAAATAACTGGAAGTCTGATAACTATAAAACAAACTTTTTACTGGAGGAGGCACTATTCGAGAACAATTAGCCGATCTATTCTGGACGTTCCTAAAATGGGTACTATCGGGTTGGGTGAATTCAATATTTCAATAAGCATTCAATGCGGGTCAAAGCATATGGTTACCTGGTTGGTTAAATGCTATATGGCATGCTCAATTATCTCTTAACCTAGCTATGTTAGGAGCTTTAACCATTCACCATATGTAGCTGCGCCAATAAATCCGTGAGAAATTATTTGTAAAATGGCCCCATTGAGCCCGCCTGAGTCTTTCTGAATAAATGTGCAAATCAGTTTTGTTTTCTGCTTTTGCCAGTTTATTCAAAGATATCTTTTGAATTTGACAGTTGCCCCCAGTTTGCCTTACATGGAGACTATAAGATATGAAACTCTTTCCATTACCATTTCCTTTTCTTGGTTATATTCTGTCCAAGACCCCACATTGTCTACACATAACTGCAGTGTAGCAGATCATTCTTGTTGTTGGTTACACTAGGATGCTCTTATCTATTTGTATGGTGTTTATCTTTTATTTTCTGTATGGGATCATTGATTAATTTGTTTCCAACTAATTCTCTTAACTTCAATGAAATATATTCTTTGTTTCAGAGAACATACAGGAAAAGCAAAGCAGGTATCCAGCCTTGCTAACTCTTAATATGTTTGCAGGAATTTCCACCGATGTCCCAGGCATGAGCTATGATGATGTATCTTTGTTGCCTCATTTCTCCAAATTGGCATTCCGTTGTGTGGTTTGATGCATTATATGTACTGCAATTGCTAGATTATTGCTCATTGTAAGTTCTGCTGTCATGGCATCAGAGGATGAGGGCATTTCAGCATGTCATTCTGTTCCGACATGGCTTCAAGCTCTCCGTCATGGATCGCATTCGTGCATGTTCTATGGAAATGTTAATTTGTGGCCCTGATAAAAGTTAGTTGAACATTGTGTGGATAAAGCGGTCATTGGGAAACAATTTCACTGCTAGATTGAAATCCACTTTAACCGATTATGAAACTTCTGTTCAGACCATAGTTGAGGCTAGAATGGGTGAATCAGGCGATACTAGGAAGTTAATTATGCATTGCATAATCAAAATGCATAGGCTGCTTAGTTATTTCTCATCAAGTATTAAAGATTTTGTGTGGACACCTATGTTAACAATTACATATATTAAAGAGAAGATTTGAGGGAAATACTCCTAGTCCCCTGCGTCTAATCCCAGCAACAATAAAGCTCTGGTGAAGCACAATCTCAGCCATCATATTTTATGTGTCAGGAGCTTCAGGATTGCATACTGATCTGCAAACAATCGGTTAGATGTGGAGCTCTCACTAAAAACAATTTTTTTACTTTTTGTTTGTTTTGTTTTAGTTTAATCAAACACATAATTTATTCTCAATTTGATGCGCTCGACTTAATCCTCAGTTAAGTGTTGTATATGCATGCCTCTTGTCCTGCTGGTAGCAATCAAATGAGAATAGTTTTTAATCTATTTATGGGAGGAATTTTTCAGCTTAATGAAGTATGCCATAAGCTCTTCCAGTGAACCATAGTAGATAACCTGAATGCCGGTGAGTTGCAACCAGAAATTTAGACTCCATTACTTTAACCATTAAACATTACAACTCTATGATCATCAATTTCTTGAATGTAATAAAGCATCAAACATAGCCCCTAAAATACACTACAACTGTAACTTTTGTGGCTGTGGTACTGTAACTTCTGCAGCCGTGGTTAAGCACGAGCCTGATTAAGATCATAGTCACCACTAATTTTCGTGATCATCAATTGTCAGTCAAACTACTCAAAAGTGGAATTCGATCTCATTGTGTACTCTGCTACGAGTTGGGCAAAAGATGATGACTTGTTTTCTAGCAATCTTGCAGGAGAATCACATTCCTCAATCAGCCCTGAAACAAAATCAAGGATACATTTCACATAAAAAGTGAGTCAATGGTAATACTAGGAAGGTGAAAGGATTGATTATTGGCAATACTAACCATGACTTAGAAGTAGAACCATGTCACTGTCAAGAACAGAAGTTATTCGATGCGCAATAGTAATGACAGTACAGTCTGAAAAGTGATGCCGAAGGGTCTGCTGAATCAAATTATCTGTAGCAGTATCAACCGATGCAGTTGCTTCATCAAGCACCAGGACTTTACTTTTCTTGAGGAGCACACGGCCCAGGCAAACCAGCTGCCTCTGACCCATACTCCAGTTCTCTCCATTTTCACTAACTGCAGCAACCATATGAACATGAATAAAAGCATTTCTATCATATAAGTTTCGGAATTGAATGCATCATATATTGCCTCTATGTTGGACTAGAGCCATAGAACTAACCTGCAGAATCAAGCTTCCCTTGCTTCTTCCTAACTTCATCTCCTAGTTGGCATTTATCCAGGGCCTAAAACAATTAACAAATATTTTACATACTAGTGCAACGAGGTACCAATTTAGAGCTGCAAATCTGACAATGAACAATATTTAAAAAGAAGCTTCCTATCATCCTCAGGGTAAAATGAACTAACCTCCCAAATTTGTTCATCTGTATACTCTTCAAGTGGGTCCAGATTGCTTCTTACAGTTCCTTCAAACATGGTTGGGTCCTGAGGGATAATGCTTAGCCTAGACCGCAGATCATGCAATCCAATAGAAGAGATATCGATGCCATCTATCAAAATCTGGCCAGCAGCAGGATCAACAATTCGGAAAAGAGTTTGTATGAGAGTTGACTTCCCACTGCCAGTTCTCCCCACAATCCCAGTTTTCATTCCTCCAGGGAAGGAACATGTGAGACCCCGCAACACAAGTGGCATGTGTGGAGCATACCGCACCTAGGTACATGAACATGGCATAAGATTCAGACATGAACGACTCTATATTTATTTCAAAAATATGGCCTGAATCTAATAAACAAGAACATTAAGTACCTGAAGATCATGCATATCAACTTTTCCTTGCGATGGCCAGGAATGATCAGGTCTTTTAGAATCTATTACCAGAGGAGGTTCACTTGGTATACTAGTAGTATACTGTAGTATTCTCTCCACAGATATTATCTTGTTCTCCATATTGCAAAGATTCCATATAACCCAAGCTTGTAACATGTTTAGGTTAAGTCCATATGTGACGGCTAAGCCCGCAATGCCTACATGGTAAAAGGACCCAAAACAAATAAGAAGTGGAGGGAGAATGACTAGATGTTTATAGTGTTGTATTTCAAACTGAAAATGGATAAGATTCCAGATGGGTATCACTTGCCTGGATCTATCACTCCTTCTGGAACAGAGATCAAGAAAATTAAACAGAATGCAAATGTAATGGATGACAACACATCCAAGCGAAAGCATAGCCATTCCATTGCACCAGCTGTGTAGAACTTTGGCCGACCATATCCATCCATCAGTTTCATGTTGGTATCTCGGAATCTAGATTCTTGATCGAAGCTCCTAATAGTAGTTGACCCTGAAATTGTTTCTGCAAAATGTTGTATCACAGGAGCTTTGCATACTCCAACCAATCTTGCTAGTTCTCGTGCTGAAGGTATGTAATATTGCTGCAGGAATATAAGTTTGTGAGGGTTTGTTTTCACAAATAATACTATATCTTGCAGGTTGTTGCAGTTAAACTGGATTTCGATGGATGAAAATTGAAAACCCTTTTCAGTCACTTTAGTAGCTCTTATGGACTTAAGGCGGGCCTGAACTGAGAATAAGTGAGCATGTACAAGCCATGAACAATGATAATGCAAACGCATAGCAAAACAGATTGTGACAAGCCAGAATTAGTGACATTATTTGTTTCAAAATAGATTTCATGTGACATATGGATCAGCAAACACATAAAATAACAGAATTCTGACAAAGTCAGAAGGATTACCTGATACCAAACACAGGCTGTAATCACAGGTATAAATATGATGAAAACCTGCCATGCCACCTGAGACATCACTGCAATAATTCCTAAAAGCTGTATCATTGAGAAGGCAAAGGCCCCAATTTGATTTGAAATGTTCATGTCCACTGTATTTTGGTCTGTAGAAGCCTGCAAGAAAATTATAACAGTCAGTATGCTACATCAGAAGGGCATGAAATTGGGGTTCAAAAAAAAAAAAATAGACTACATAAAGTTCATTAGATCCTCTTTTCATCACCCGATCAAGCAATATATTAAATATGTTTTGCTTACTCTGTTTAAGATTCGTCCACTTGGAGTGGCATCGAAGAATGACATGGGAGCACGGAATATGCACAAGTGCATTTTATTGAAGAGTATAGTGGCTGTCTTGTACCCAGCTGTTGCAAGAAGCAGAGATCTGAAAAGGATACAAAAAGAACTTCCAACAGCCAAAGCCACATAGACAATTATAAGCGTAGAGCTTGTAACAGTTGGTTTCATGTCTGCTGACACAGGAGTTGCCCAAGCCATCCAGTAATTGCTTCCAATTTGAAGGAGTTGAAAGAGAATCTGTGCAAGTAATATAAAAGGCACGAGAGCTCCTCCATATGCTGTGGTAATGTATTTCCAGTACACTGAAAACCCAACCTTACCTTTCTCTCTCTCTTCTTCTTGAACAAGCTGCCCTTTTGGCACGCCTAAATCATCTATTTTACTATCTTGAACATCTCTGTTGTCTACTTTTTGGACAGCCCCAGTAGTACTAGCCGAATTGTTTTTTTCAACTGGTCCTACCCCAACAGAATCAAGCGCAGACAAAGCTTCATTGTGTGCTCCCACAAGATCCATAAAATCAGTTCCTGAGTTAAGAATGTCATTGAACTTTCCAGCTTGAGTGATCTTTCCGTCTTTCATGACCTAATAACAAGGAATAAGTTTGAGTAGACAGAAACCAAACAGAGGAAAACACATCTTATCAGTTGAAATCATAAGAAAAACACTACAAAATTTCTCACCAAGACAATATCAGCAGCAGGTAAGAACTCCACTTGATGAGTGACATAGATTACTGTTTTGGAACTCAAGAGGCCCATCAAGCATTCCTGCAATGCAAGTAGGAAGTGAAGTTTTTATTATGAAGTTTCAACTTGTCCAAATTTTGAAAAGAAGCAATTAAATTGAGTTGCATAAGTCAGTAGTTCAATGGAGTGAATAATTTTGAAGGCTCAATTTAGATTGAAATGTAGTGGCACCAGAATAGAGAAATGAAATACCTTGAAAAGGTGAGATCCTGTATGAGCATCAACAGCACTAAAAGGATCATCAAACAGATAGATATCAGCATCTTGGTACAAAGCTCGTGCAATTTGTATTCTTTGCTTCTGACCTCCACTTAAATTGATTCCCCTTTCCCCTATAACCGTCTGATCACCAAATGATAGAATTTCCAGGTCCTTCTTCAACGAACATGCTTCAAGAACCCCCTCGTACCTTTCTCTGTCCATCTCTTTACCAAACAATATGTTTTGTTCTATCTTACCACTTTGTATCCATGGTGACTGAGAAACATAGGCCTTTGTCCCACACAACTTGAGAGTCCCAGATATCTTGGGAACTTCTCCCAGAATACAAGAAAGTAAGCTTGATTTGCCTGAGCCAACAGTACCACAAACAGCAACCTTCATTCCATGGATAACTTTGAGATTTATATCCTTCAATGTAGGGTTAGGCGAAGATAATTCCCAAGAGAAATTTGCATCCAATATTTCAATTGCAGTATCAGAACTACCTCTAGGAAGGTTCTCTATAACATCAGGCTTCAACTCATCAAGAGAAAGGAACGATGCAATTCTATCAAGGGATACCTTTGTCTGTGCTATCATTGAAATTGTGTCTGGAAGACTGTAGATGGGCTCTTGAAGAATTCTGAACGTTGCAAGCGCAGATAAGATCTTCCCAGATTCCAGTGGGATCCCCAAAAGCATGCAAGCAAGAAAAGTGACCACAGACACAAATGTGGGGGCACCCCAGAAGACAAATGTGGTCATGGCCGAAGTATAAACAAACTTTCGTAACCATCCTGTCTCAGTCTTCCTGAGGTCAATAATCTTAGACAGAAACTTCATCTCCCATGCCTGCAGCTTGAGAATCCGCATGTTCCTTAAAATCTCCGATGTTGCCTTCATCCTTCTGTCCTTTGACTCCATCAACTTGTCCTGAAACTTCTCTTGCAATTTCCCCAAAGGAACATTTGCCAGCATAACAACTATTGTTGCAACTAAAGTTGCAATTACAGCAAGGCCAAGATTTTTATACAAAATTAAGAGGGCTAAAGCAACTTGTAGAACGACCATCCATGGGTCATGCATGTACCAAGTGAAGTCACCAACCCTCTCAGCATCAACAGTCATAAAATTGATAATCTCACCACTAGTGTGGCACTGCTTGGACTGGCAAGACAGGGTCAAACCCTTATTATAGATCACGGTAACCAGTACAGCTCTTATTCTTACTCCTATCTGCTGCGCCCTAAAGAACCAGTGCCTCTGAGAGAGGCACTCCACGAGCTTCGCCACCAAAAAGGCAGAAACTAAAGCATAGCCCTCATATTCGAACTCACGTCGCCCATAAAGGTATTGCACAAATGTGTCGATTAGATATGGGCCAACATAAGAAGCCATTGTGTAAAGAAGCACAAAGAAAGCTGTCAAAAGAATCTCTCTCCAGGCCGAGAAGATTAATGCCTTCACCAGATGAAGCGTGGTCACTCTGCTAAGAGCACCACGCTCCGACTCGAGCTTATTTCTAAAAACTGGAAAGGACCCAACTACACTATCACCCTTGTCTAGTTCAGGAACATCTTCAAGGTCTAATGTTTTCTTATTACCCACCGCGATTAAAGGACTCATCCAAGAAAAGGTGAGGATGCTGAAAATCCCAGCATTTGAAAAAGGGGTTTCCACAGTTGCATCCCCTTTGGACTTATTTGAGTCTGCAGTGTTACCTACACTAGAATCTCTACTACCATTCAAAAGGGGTTCCTCAAGAAGGGTATCTCTACCCTCTTTCGACCCAATAAACCCCACAAATATAAAGAACAGAGCAAAGACAAGGAAGGCAGCATCAGAAACTAGAGATTGAACGGGTAAGGCAACGTGTTTTTGGTAAAGAACAATGTCTATGACAAGGCTATAGCAAGATAAAGAAAAGTAAAAACCCCACCAAAGTCTGAGTAAGAATGGAAACTTTGGTTCATCACAACTAGAGAAGTGGGTATGCAAGTAAACAAAAACTGCACCCCAACAAAGTGTTCTAATTGCTAAATCAAAAAGGGTCACTAGCTTTTCTTCAGACCAGACATGTTTATACCAGGAGAAGTAGTTGAATAAACAAAAGCCAACACTAACAGCAGAAACAGCAAGACAACATATTAGAGTGTGCCTGTAGTACAGAGTTGTCCTATTCCTAGACCCCTCCTCTTTTGGGGCCCCTCCCACATCACCCACCTTGAATTTCTTCCACAACCAAGAGACAAGCAACACAAATAACAGAAGGAGATGTAATGATCCAGAAAACCCACGAATGAAAATGGGTTTAAGAAGGAAATCGGTACCTGGAGACATGAAGGACGAGTGGTGTGAGAGTAGGCGCATTGAGGAATGAAAAAGCTCCATGGTTTATGGAGCTTTTTCTCCCAGAATTTCAGAAGGGGGCGTAGGCTGCGTTTTGTATTAGAAAGGAGTGACTGGTGGTGCCTTATTTATAAGTGAAGTGAGAGATGACTCCAAGAGCTGGGTTTTGGCTAATGAAAGGAAAGTCAAAATTGGCCTCTGTTTGCTAGTTTAGTTTTCCTTGGGGGTCGGATAACGTGGTGCGCAAGACTCACATGACGGAGGAAGCTATGACATTACGTATGGCGTCATTCCGGGAAAACTCCTCAAGTCATACAACTTGGTTCTGTGGTTTTTGACCAAAAGAAAAAGAGAGATTTTATCTACCCGTCTCATTTTTCTAAATGCACACCCCACTTTTTTTGTAAAATTTATAATTCCTATTTTCTCCCTCTTTCTAACAAAAAAAAAAAAAAAACTACGTCTCTGCTGCAAGTGAAGATTGATACCTGCAGTTTTAAGTACTAGGCATAATTAGCAATAACGTCCTACGAGTTACACTCAAAATGTTTTAGCTCATTTTCTTTCAGATTGGATTCATCGACTACAATTGATTTGTTGATGACAAAACATGATGATATCTTTCATTTCATCATAATTACCTAAACTAAGGAAGAACTTGATAGTATTACGAAGACTACTAGATATCGTATATTCGATATGTATGAAGAATTAAACAAAACTAAAGAAGATTTGTTTAATTCTTCATACATATCGAATATACGATATCTAGTAGTCTTCGTAATACTATCAAGTTCTTCCTCCCACAATCAGTTTACCAAAGAAAGAGAGAAGAAGAAATTAAGGGGCAATTGTTGTTGTTGCAGATGGGAAGATAAAAGGATTGCAATTCGACTTTGAAAGTTGGAGAGAGAGAAAGAGGAAGAGAGAACCAAGGGTAATTAAGGAAAAAATGGAGAAAAAATTGCAAAAAAAAAAAAATTAAGAGTTGTGTATTAAACAAATAAGAATGTGCAAATAAAATTTCTCAAAGAAAAAAAAAACTAAGTATTCTTTAGCTAGTGTTAAATATGTATTTGTTGAACGAATTCTCTATGTATTTATATTATAGATAACAAATTAAATCAATTTTTTAAATTAATAAAAATAAAATAAAACATCAAAATATTAACGTCGTGGCACTTAAGAGTGTGAAACAATTGTTAAATTGGAGAAAATATTAACGTGCTCTCCAAAATAACTAAAGAATAAAGATAAAAGGTCTCATAAAGATGCTCTTATGAATAATGTTAACAAGAATGCAATTTATCAGAAATTACCAACAATTTTCCTTAAAAAGAAAAAGGAGCTGAAGCAAATGTCTTCACACACACACACACATATATATATATATATATATATATTTTGGTACAATGGGGGTCCAAGACCTAGAACAGGAAAACAAGACTAACACCTAAATAGCCTCAACTGATCTGAACACCCTTGGCCTAGCAAAGCCATCAATGTCATCAAGCATGGCTTGACAAATAAAGGAAAGAGCTGAAGGACACCTGCATAATCCAAGCTCTTGATCAGTACTTCTTTTAGCTAAACCATAAGCTACCATATTTCGAAATGTCTTCACATATTCTTTATTGATATAGAAAGAATAAGTTCTTTCGGCCATAGTTATGGTACCTTCACAAAAAACAAAAATGGGAGGAAGAATGCATATTGTAATATGCTATTCAATTATGGTGGACACTAGACGTATTGATTGCGATGGACGTGATACACTATACTTTGGTGGCTTTGTGTGGTAAGCAAGGCAATTGACCATTTTAATGTTTGCCTTAGTAATATAACCGTTTACCCCACAATTGAAAGCACCAAGTTGATGGAAATTAGAAATCAAAATAGATGTCGATCGAGCTTACAAGATCGAAGTCAAGACTGAAGGAGGATTTTGCTTAATGATATATCTATTTATTTGGAATCGTAGCCTCAATTTTATTAACACAGAGAAGCCTTATAACAATGAAACAAGACCAAAAATCGAACTCTAGAGCAATTGTGAGTCGTCTGTACGTCACCATGAAGAAAAGTCTAGATGGCCCTTAAGCCGCAACCATGCAAACTGGTAATCACGAACACCATGAATATCATAAAAACGGAGAAATTTGTTCAAGAACAAGATTCATCCATTGTGACCTCATCCTGGATAAAGAAACACTAAGGAACCTCCTCAGAATATCCTCCATTACATTTGTTCCCCAAAACTTTTCTACAAATCGCAAAGAACAGTCCCCACTAATTCACTAATTCCAATCACATGTTTTGACTAAGCAGACAAGCCAAGTGCTACTTTCAGTTTTATTGCAAGTTCCAATCATGGTATTTAATTTGGATTTTTGACGCTACTCTAATTTTGTCTGGATATAATCCTTATCTTGATTGCTTTAAGGCAATTACACACCTCTCTTGATTATCACCCAGTGAACAAATATTAGTAGTGAATGCTCGTATCAAAATCCAGTTTTGTCTTGAAGCATGTTCATCATAGTCTCTTCCCCAATGAAAACTCACAATCACTCTGTCACATTTGGACCCTCGTGACTCTGGTTTTGAGTGAGTCCACCGACATTGGAAAGATAGTCCATCTAATTGATTATAATTAACTAACAAGATACTAACAGAGGATGGCGTTAATTCAAAGATTTTCACAATGGTATATATATCCAGTCCCACGTCCCTTTCTCTTTCTTCCCTTTCCTTTCATCCAATAGTCATCAATCAGATCTACTCTCAAGAGCTACGAGTAGGCCTGGCATTTAAACCCGTAACCCGCACTATACCCGCACGCTAAAAACCCGCACAAACCCGCAAATTAACTGGTTTTACGGGCTAATTAAACCCGTTACACTACTACAAAAAAAACATTAAAGGATGTTCAGAAAACGTCTTTAAAAACTTTAGATGACACGCAAAAAAAACGTCATCTATCAAGGAGTCATTGTAAGTCGCTTACAAGGATGTTCGAAAAACGTCCTTAAATACCTATAAGGACGTTGGAAAAGTGTCCTCTAATCTCAAAAAAAGCGTCCTCTAATGTTTTATAGGACACTGAAAAAGTGTCCTTAAATCTAAAAAAAGTGTCATCTTATATATACGAGGACGCTGAAAAAAGGTCCTGAAATCTAAAAAAAACGTCATTGTAACTATTACAGAACACAGAAAAAAGAAGTCTTGGTATGAACAAAAAGTGTCCTTGAAAAGAAAAGAGGACATTTACTGATCTGTTACTCATAACAGTTGAACTAAACTACAATTAAAACAAACTAAATAAATCCTAATTACAGGTTGATATCCTATGTGATCTTAGATGGCAGTAGAGGCACAAAAACTTGGTTTCATCATCTCCAATATCTTCATCTACTACCTGATAGATATAACAAAAAGCCAAGCATTTAACAGAAATCATAGGGCCAAATTAATAACACATCTCAAATCTGCTACAATACAATGAAGAAAAAAATAGAATGCAAAAGCTTTAATTTGTGAAGATATTAGTGGCTCAAGTGGCTCACCTTTGAGACAGTTTCAAGAAACATGATAGGGAACAATTACCTGCACTGAAAGAATTTTCAATAGTCAAAACAATAAGAGATGATGATGGTAAAACTTGAAGTAGATTGCAATTATTCACAAAGAAAAGTTCTTAGTTAGCATATACGGTCCATGTTAGTAAACAAACAAAAACAAGAAAAAAACTCAAATGGACTAAACACAAACAAAAACCTAAACTGAAACTGCAAAAATAATTCACTGCAATAAGCTCCTTAAGTTGTAGTCAATTACTTGGGGAAAAAAATATATGAAAAAGAAAACATGCATTGTAAGTCATTAAGTTTAACGCTTAGCTTACTGAAGAACAAGTTGACAGTGATGAGACCTACATAATGAGATATAATAGATACACATAATGAATCAGATTAAATAAGTTATACACATACTTATGCTCACATTTAACCCACAACTTTGTACTCTAAGATAATTCTAACAGCATTAGCCTAATAGCATTGATATATTGAAGTACTAGCACAGCTTTGAGACATTACAGCTCTAAGAGAAAGTATCAAAATCCACTTATTTGAATTCTCAAGTACATAGGAATGAACTCTCTAGTTTAAGAGAAACCAAACAAAGTTGGATACAAGCACAAACATTAGTAAATGCAAACAATTTATTAACATGGACAAGCACCAAGCTTAAAATCAGTAAATGCAAACAATTGTTTTCGGTAGTAGTGATACAATTATCATATAAGCTTATAAGCATATACACGTAAATACAAAAAGATCAAATACAAAACCCAAATCATTGGACAAAAAGATGGTTGTGACAGTGGTTACCTAGAAGAGTGTTACCATTTCCAGGATTCCTGTCATTTCTGCTCTCATCCTTCATCTTGCCTTTAAGTCATTCATATATGGATCCACATGAAAGACCACTAATGATAAATTCCATGTACATATATATGAACTTCATCACTAACGAGTAGGGATCAAGGACCTGCAATATCACTGAAACTCCATATATATCCAACTTTGTGGTAGAAGTACGATCATTTGGCATATACATAAGCTTGTTCCCCAATTGCACAGACCAACAAATTTTCAATTAGAGTAAAATTCCAGAAGCTTAACAGCCACATATAATAAATAAGAAAAATAATTAAGAAATGGAAGGAACATAGTTCGAGTGAATTGTTATTTAGGAATTTGTCAAAGGTTCGAGTGAATCAATATCCTAATTTTACTCACTAAAAGACATTATGAAGCTGTATCTTCTTCTTCTTCAAATAAGAAACAAACGGTCATAGACCATTAATATCAATCTCAAGTTGTCCCCACAAAGAACTCAAACCTAAACACTAATCTAAACATCAAAGAAGTGAATTTTTGCTTGATCCTATTTCTGTGAATATACACTACCAGCTTAATCATCTAAACTGAATAACTGATCTTGCAAGTTTCAACTTACATCTACAAACTAGTCACTCATCAATGTAAACTTCTACTGTAAGCGAGATAAGTTTACCAGTCAAACGTACATCAACTAATTCTATACATACTTAGAACCAAAGTCAAATCCTACTCCACAAAAGGATCACATATCCTCGAACGCTAATAGAAGCACTGGAATTTGGGGAAAACCACCCTCTTTGCCTTGGTCATCATCGGAACATTATACCACTAGTAAACTAATTCAACACTTTAAACACGGACCAAACTTTATATGGGCAAAGCTATATATCATTGGTTGCATTCCAATCTCTTTAAAGTAAATAACTTTGATCTTCATAGACAAAGTATTGAAATAAATGACGCCCTTTAGCTCTATACAGCTTTGTAATTGGTTACTTATGTTGCCTAATTACCGCCTCAGGAAATTCCTCAAGTAAAACAAGTATAAAAAATAACCAAAAGGAAAACAAAAGAATTCTCGGGCTCAAAGTTTAACACAGACAAATTCAGCTCTATCCAGAAGTTCATGCGAAAGAAGAAATTGCAGAGATAGCATATATATCCATAGGTGTAGCAAAATTAAACAAAGCAAAGTAATTTGAAGAGAATTAGGAAGCTGTTCAAGTAAAAACTTACGTGACTGCCTGAAAAAGCTTCGATCTTCAACGGGAACGATGCTTTGGCTGAGAGCAGGTCAGCGGAACAACCAAACCTACAGCTAGCGTACCAACCCAGATTTTTCTGACAACCAAACCTAGAAATTTAGAGAAATTCCTATATTCGTACATCAACCCAGATTTAATGGAAAAATTTCTATGGTTTCTTTTTCTTTTTTTTCTAAACCCTAGAAAATTTTAAATCCTTGGTTAAATCTAACAAACAAGCGTATGATTGATTGATGAAGCTAACAGTTAAAAAATACAATTGAGATATATGGCATTCACCTGAAGAGCCCAACATGATAATGGTGCCAAGATTTTTGATTATTGGAACATGCAAAGTCATTGATCTTGAGCAATTTTGGTTGGTGGAATTTAATTTGTTGAGATATATAATGCAGGTGGCTGATCCTGATATGCGTTTTGGGAATGGATCGGAGGGCTTGACTCGGTGCCTCAACATGTACTCACTGATGGCCAACGGACGCAAAATACCCAATTCCTCCAACACTTAACCGAAACTCGAAGAGTAAATCAAACCTCTTACCTCGGTCATCGCCGATCGGGATCAAATTCGCTGGAAATTGCAGAAAACCCGCCGGCAGCTCCGAAGCTTCCAAGTTTTAATTCTCTCTCCAAACCCGCCGGCATCTCCCAAGCTTCCAAGTTATAATCTTTCACCTCACCGAGACGCAGCTACCGCCAGCAGTCGTCGTCGAAGTCGGAAAATCTGACTGGAAACCGCCATGCAGTGGAAACTTTCGAGCCTCAGGCCGCCGTCACAGCTCGCTCGTTTGAACCAAAGGGAACAAAGCCCCGCTTCCTTCGCACCTCCGAGACCATTCCAACGTCACCGGTCTTCCGAACAGAGGTCGCCGGAATCGAAAGGAGGAATCGGATCACCGTTATGGGTTTCGGGGTCGAGGAACCGGGTCGACCAGTCTGGCTTCTTCTACATCGTCTCGATATTTATTAATGATACACGGCCCAGATCAATCGGTGACTCAAATCAACGGCTCTGATTGCACCATGTAATCTCCATAGGATTTAAATGAATTCATTTAGTTCCTTTCAAAAAAAACATCATGCATTTTCAAACTTTAAAATTCATAATAAAGAGCTCGCTGAAAAATGTCACGAAATTTACTACAGACTTGGTGCAACGCATACTTGATTATCCGGACATTCTCATTCAATAAAGTTTCGAAAAATATGTTCCGAGTTCAATTATCTTTCTAATTTTTTAAAAATGAATTTCTATAATTCAAAACTTCATACATGTTGTAGAGAAACTGAATTTGAGAGGAATTTTCTGTGTATTCTCATTGATAATAGGGGCCTCTTTATATAGAGGATTACAATGCATAGAATCTCAATCATACAAGGAAAGTAATTCTACATTGATTAGGATTCTAGATCCTTCTAATTAAATCCTATTACCACTAGGTCAAGTAACCTAGAGTTTGGGCTAAACACAAATTAGGTTTTCCTTGAACACTCCCCCTTGTGTTGCCCAAACGCGGTGCTTCTCTCGTTGCCTCATTAAAAACCTTGCCGAGTAACAAAAACCCAGTGGGACAAAAATAACCTCGGTCGAAGGGGGAAAAGAGCATAACACACCCTTCACGTTTCGAGACCATACATGTAGACATCTCCCCCTGATGTCTGCATCTCCCCCTGATGACTACGGTCATGGGAGTTCGGATAACTTCCGTAAACGATGCTACCAACATGTTTCTCGAAAGTGGAATTTAGGCAATGACTTAGTGAGCAAGTCTGCCACACTGTCCTCAAATCGAACCTAGTTCATTTTGATCTTGAGGAGAGTCTGTTGTTGCTGATTAAGCTTGGTGTTGTCGCTTTGATGTAGCCTTGCTTCATTTGTTCAAAACAAGCTGCATTATCCTAAATGCTTGTAGGCTCATCTATGGTAGACTTCAAACCACAATTGTTCGAACATGCGTAATTATGGATCCAATCCATATACATTCACGAATCTCTTCGTGAAGAGCAATAGTCTCTGCATTGTTCGAAGATATAGCGACTAGGGTCTATTATGTAGACCTCCAAGATATCGCAGTCTTTACCCATGGTGAACACTTAACCAATTTGGGAATGACCTTTGTGTGGGTCAGAGAGGTACCCAGCATCAGCAAAACCTTCCAAAACGCTAACTTCGTTTTGGGATGGGGAGAGGGGACGCATGCCGGTGTTGGCGGCGTTCCTGGTGTGTGATGGGTCCGAATCCATCATCTCTCTGTAGGGATAGAACAAGCCCATATCAATCGTACATCTCAAGTATCGAAAGATATCTTTTACACCAATCCAATGGCGTCGCGTTGGCGCAGAGCTATATCTAGCTAACAAGTTCACAATATATGAGATGTCCAGTCTTGTGCATGGAGCTAAGTACAATAATGCGCATATTGTACTTAACTAGGGCATTTCTGCCCCTAGCGCATCTTCGTCATCATCCTTTGAACGAAGAGGATCCTTTTCAAGATCAAGACTACGGACGATCATGGGGGTGCTTGAAGGTTTGACATTGTCAAAATGCCTAAGCATCTATCAACACGATGCTCAAGTTCCAAACCGAGACATAATCGTGTTCTCCCATAATCCTTCATCTCAAAATCGGATTTCAAGTGTTCAGCGGTTTCCCTTAACTCTTTAAGGGCTTCTAATGAAGATCATGTCCAACATGAACCGCGATAGAATCTGAAACTTGTTATGGAAACGCGTGGGCATATCCCTTCCCAATCAAGTAGTCACTTTAGTGAGCGTTTCAACCTCTTTGTAAACGCGCTCCGTGGTCTAGAGCCACTTGACTTGGGTAAATGAATTTCACCATGAACCTTCATGTATATTCCGTATCTAGATCCCCATAGAGATACGTAGTGACCACATTTGTAAGCTGCATGTTCAGTTATTCGGAAACTACCAAACTGACAAGGTAGTGGAGTGCAATGACATCCATTACGAGAGAATATGTCTTATCGTAGCCGATTCCAGGGAGTTTTGTGAGAAGCCTTGTGCCATAAGGCGAGATTGCCATCTCTTTTTCTCATCACGCTTTCTAACGAAGACCCATTAGTCAACAGGTTTTATGTTAGGAGGTGTTGACATCACTAGCTCAAAAACCTTCCTCTTCGTTAGAGAATCCAACTTAACCTGGATCGCATCTTTCCATTTAGGCCAAATCTCTCTACGTTGGCATTCATTCATCAACGGAGCGTGGTTCGATATCATCTAACTCAACAAACTCATGCGCAACGAAATGTGCAACTACATCATCAATTATGATGGAGTTTCTATCCCACGTCTCATGTACACTAGTGTAAGTTTCATAGAGCTCTATATTCTCAGGAATAGGGTTCTAACGTTGAGGCGTCCCCCAACGATAACCATAACCCGGAAGATTCTCATGAGACGGATTATGAGTGTCGATGATCAAAGGATTGGAATGTGCCAAAGTATCCTTCGAATCCACGGGCCTCCCATGCATCCTAGTTGGGGCCATGGCCTGTAACGCCAGAGTGCCACTCTCTATGGCGTTGGCGCCATGCCTATCTCTGTGTAGGGTGGCGCTACGTCCTCTCGTTAGGACGTCCATCATTGCAGGCATGTTTGCAGCATATTTGTGTGATCTCGTCACTTTAGTAGGGATCGAGATGAGACATAGTGGGGACAGGCCACGACAATTAATGTCGTTCCTGCTGAACATCTGTGTTCTTATCTCCCCCTAACGACGGGAAGACTGTCTCATCAAAGTGATATCCGCAAATCTAGCGGTAAGGAGATCGCCATGCAAGGGCATTAAGTGGCGGACGATTGTTGGAGTCTCAAATCCAACTGAGTTGCTCATTCGTCTGTAAGGACCCATTATAAAGCGCTGTGGCGGCGCAATTGGCACATAAATGGCACACTCAAATATGCGTAAGTACGATATTTGTACCCAGTCACTAGTTGTAACGCAGAGGTAGATTGAGTGGCGGTGGGTCGTAGACGAATTAGCATTGCTGCATGCGATATTGCATCACCCCAAGCGGATAAGGAGATTGGGGCGCATTTCCAATGTCCTGACTACCATCGTAGTCGTTTCCGCGAGACCATTTGGGTTTGTACATGAGAATATGATATCCAACATCAGTCCCATGGCAATATCCATCGAAAGTCTTCGATGTAAACTCTCTAGCATCGTCAAGTCCAAGTGACGGAATAGGATGATTCGGGGAGTGAGCCCGTTGTCATATGATATTTGCTAGGAGTGTAGCATAAGTAGCATTACAGGTGGACAATGGCACAACACGGGACCAGCGTGTTTGCATATCAACCAACATCATGAGATATTTAAACGTCCGTAAGTTGGTGGAATCAGTCCACAGAATCCCTACGGATTCTATGTAGGAACATAATGAGTATTTTCATATCCATTGCATAGGACGGTCTCAGCCCTAATTTTCCTAAGGAAATGGCTTTGTAAAATGAGCGAGAGGCCTTCGAAGCAACCAAGGAGAGTTTTGGTTGGGCCTGAGCGTTTGAAACGCACATTGAAGCAAAGTTTGTGACTACATCACCCATCATGGTGTCATGACCATGGGAAGTGGCATCCATGGCGTTATAACCATGGGGATTGACATCCATGGCGTCATGGCCATGGGTAGCGCCATATATGGCGTTGTCACAAGGGACTTGGGCGGCCATATGGCGCCCCAAGACAGCTGCAGCGCCAGATGCTGCAATTGTTGCGGTCTTGCTAAGTCCAGGAATCAATTTTTGATTCTTGCTTCATTTCGCTTGAGGGTGTCCATGTGAAGTCTTTATTAGACGGATCACCATATCATGACCAGGGTGACTTATCCTGTCGAGACAAAGCCAATATGTGTCTAAATCCAAGAGATCTTCTCTCATACTTTATTGGATTTAATGGCTCGAATAGTGACATAGAGTCCACTAGAGAGACACATAAACTTCTCTAAGATGCGCCATCGTTCGCAATCATTAGAGGCATTGCAAAGGAACTCATTTCTGTTCTCTACATGCGTTTTCACGTGGAATCCGTTGGCTATCCATAGGTGCGAGTTGCCCTAGGAGCGTAGAGAGTGTCTGTGACATTAATCAAGGTGCCATTTGGCAAAGAGAACTTGGGCTATTCCATGTCCTTGAATTAATACTGATGGCCCAGCCATCGTAGTCACAAGGTAACATGCTCATAAATCAAAATGGAGTCATAATGAAAAGAACTCAAAATTTTATTCATAAGCCAACGGAGTACATCATTGTCTCTTAACCATTAGGAGAATCTAATCCAAATGCTTAGCTAATGCAAAACAATGGTAGTCGTCTAACATCTTTCGGTAATTCCAACGCAAATGTGACCAGGTGAGTAGGGAGATGTCGGTGGAGCAAAAGCTCGCTTAATTACCACTTATCTCAAAACCTTCCTAGACATCACATTTACATTGAGTACGCCTACTTTGAAGAAAGACTAAACCATAGGCATCTACTACAAAAATAATATGGCAATTGCCTACATCTCTTGGAAAATAAAGACTTAAACAGAATTGGCGATCTATTGATCCCAGCCAGATTCGTAGTCTTCAACCCTTCACTCTAGATCATCTTCTTGATCTTCTTGTTCTACATAGTGAGCTTCTCTTGCTTCACAATATGTTTTGTAGGCGGTGACAGTTTCTTCACGAGCTCTACAAATGTGTGCCCAATGATCAGACACTCCACATTGAGAACATACATCTCTTTGCTCAAACTCCATTGATTGAGGCGCTTTGAAAGCGTCATTTAGATGGCTCTTAGTGTTGGTGGCGCCACCAACATGGCCAGAGGCGTTGCCTCCCTCTCTCTTTCCACGTTCACCTCTTCGGTTCCGTGTTCGCCTATATTGGCGGTTACCTTCCCAAGTAGAGCGATTATATGGACCAGAACGTCCAGAAGTATCCCTAAGGTTAGGGTTTCGCTCTTGGCGCCTCCTCTTAGGGGCGCAACTATAATTGGATTCCGGAATATGCTCTGTTCCCACGGATCTCGAATTATAATTCTTCACAAGGATGTTGTCATACTTTTCAGTGACATTCATAGCTCCAATGAGCTCATGAAACCTTGTGATCCGTCCTGCAGTAACATCAATTCGATAGTTCTTAGCAACCATCAATGCAGAAACGGGGAAGGTAGAGAGAGTCTTCTCAATCAACATCGCATTTGTGATCTCTTTACCACAGAATTCCATTAAGGATTTAATGCAAAGTGCTTCCGAGTTGTAGTCAAGAACTGACTTGAAATCATAGGAGCGGAGGCTATGCCATCTCACTTCTAGGTTAGGAAGCAAGGAAGGAGTCACAGACGTTGCCAAATCTTTCTTTGAGTGAGACCCACAGCCTTCTGGGGTCTTCTTCATTCATACACTCGTACTGGAGCGAATCATCCATATGACGAGTCATTAGGATGATGGCTTTCGCCTTATTTGCCTCTAAGGCTGCTCTATTTTCTTCCAAAGCTTGAGCTTGCTCAACAGTTAGCACGTCCTGGCTAGGCTCGAGAATCGTATCCAGGATTCCATCGGCCTTGAGATGCTGGCGGACATCACGAACCCACCTGTGATATTCAGAGCCAGTTGTTCCCAATGAAGTAAAGTCCAATTTGTTTAGGTTACTCATCCTGAAAGAGAACAAGAAATTAGGGTTAGTTTCGGAGCGTGAAAGGCTACCACGAAAACATATAAAATTCCTGAGCGTAGTCGCTTCCAAGAAATTAGGAATTTCCGAGCGTAGTCGCTTCCAAGAAATTAGGGAATTTCCGAGCGTAGTCGCTTCCAAGAAAATCCGATTCCAAGAGGGGTTTTGGATTAGATCGAAACAATGATGTATGTGGTCGATCGTTTTTCTTCTCAACAAACTCTAAGTTTGGAGGACTCTACAAGCTCCAAGCTTGGAGTGAGCACGAACCCCCACAGTTCGGCTTTTGGTCTCCCCTATGAAGAAGAAAGGGGGGTAGAAGAAGGAAGGTTGAAAGTCCCCGAGAAAAGAAGAGAAATTGAATTTAAAAACTCTAAAAAAAACGGGAACGTTTAGTAAAAAAATACCTCGAAATAAGCCGCCGGAAATTTGGCCGGAAAAAGTCGGCCGGAAAAGTCGTCGGAAAATGGTTGACCGGCGTTGACTGGTCGTTGACCAGAGGGTTGACCGGCGTTGACCTGGGGTGCTGACGTGGCACTCTGACGCTGACGTGGGCTGCTGACTGGACGCTTGCGTGGGCGCTGACGTGGCAGGCTGACGTCAGTGGGCTTTTGGGCCTGTTTCTTTGCTTCTTGGGCTCGGCTGCTCCTTCTGCCTTTGGACCTGGCTTCGTCTGCTGGGCTGGGCGAGGTTGACTGAGGCAGGGGTTGAATGAGGCAGGCGGCGGTTCAGTGGTGCAGTGCCTTGAGGCGGCCGGTTCAGGCAGTAATCGGCCGGTTCCGGTGACGATTTTTTGGCTCTGGCAATCTGGGATTAGGCTGCAGCCTCTGGTGGAGTATGGCAACAGGGGGCAGGAAGGAAGGCTTCGAACCGGGCAGAGAGACTTTCGGTGTTTCCGGGGGCCGGTTTGGGTATTTTCCGACCGGTTCTGGGGGAAGCGCCGCCGGTTCTGAGCTTCTGAAGTTGAGATCTTCAAGGTGGGCTGCGGTGGTCTCTGGGATTTGAAGGCTACGAAATTATGGTTTCAGGGTTAGGGCTCGTGCTGATAACGTGTTGTAGAGAAACTGAATTTGAGAGGAATTTTCTGTGTATTCTCATTGATAATAGGGGCCTCTTTATATAGAGGATTACAATGCATAGAATCTCAATCATACAAGGAAAGTAATTCTACATTGATTAGGATTCTAGATCCTTCTAATTAAATCCTATTAGCACTAGGTCAAGTAACCTAGAGTTTGGGCTAAACACAAATTAGGTTTTCCTTGAACAATACATTAATTATAAATAGGTCAGTCGTCCGAAATTTTTTTGAAAATTTTCACGAACTCATTACATCACGTAATGTAATTTCAAATATTTAAATTTCAAATTTCTCTTATTGTTTCTATTTTGATTCATTTAGTCGACCATTTGTAGACATAAACTTCCCTAAGGGAGCTGTAGCACGAGAAGATAAAAATCTAAATTTTTTTACATAAGTTACTAAACCCCCTACTCACAAAAGTGTGAGAGCTGACAGAATGAAAAAATAAATTACGACATACAAGTTCTGAGTATATTAGTGTTATGTGGTATTTAGGGTTTATGGTTGACCTATTAGATCGAGACCCAAATATGATGGAAAACCACTAAAATAGTTAGAGAGCTACTGATTTGAAAAAAAAAAAACTTATTGACATTAGCTTAAAAATATACTAACATAGACACATAAAGCTACTATCACGATATTGAAATGCTACTAGAACAATTACACGGATCTGCTAACTTGAAATAATGAAAATGAAAATAGAAGCTATTGACATCATGTTGAAAAAATACTAACATAGATATAGAAAGATACTATCACTATGTTGAAAAACCGCTATAACAGTTATAGAGAGTTACTAACTCCAACAAATAACATACAAGAAATGGTTCATTATTCATCAATCAAAATACATCACAGCACCATCTGAAAACAGAATTCAACCACAAAATCATCCCCCCATCACACAAGAGCACAACTCGCTTTCTCTCCCCTGCAAAATTCCACAAGAGATGAATTCAAACAAATCCAAGCCCATTTATTCCAATAAATCACAATCAAATCAAACCAAACTAAACAAATTCTAATCATGTCGTCTAATTAATTTCAACAAAAATACCAGAAGGATTTGGTCTCAACCTCAATAAGTAAACCAAATACAATGACAATAATGAATGGAATTGAAAAGCTTATCACATTTCTTGGCCGGCGGTGTCCCAAATTTGGGCCTTCACAATCTAATCATCGACATGGATGCTCCGGGTGGCAAACTCGACACCGATGGTGGACTTAGACTCGAGGTTGAACTCATTGTGCATGAACCTGGACAACAAATCGGATTTGCCGATACCGGCATGGCCGATCAAGATGACCTTGAAGTGGTAGTCGTTGTCTGACCTGTAAGCCATGTCGAAGAGCTAGAGTGACTTTTCGGTTGGAGATGAAGAGGTCGCGGGCCTTGTCGTCGTCGCCGGAGAATCAGTGCTCATTTAGGTTTCCAATGCAGGTAAGGTGGAGGAAGAGGCGATGGTGGCGGTGGAGGAAGGGTGTTGCTGGAGCCAAGCTAGATGTGAGGAAGGGAGCTGCCGGAGCCGAGGCTCGTGAGGTGTCTCAAGTCGAAATTGGAGATCTGAGTGAATCGGAGATGAGTAGAGAATCGTCTCTAGTGAGAGAATCGGAAAGAATCGGAGATGAGTAGAGAATCAGAGAGATCTGAGTTGGACTCCAGTGAGATAGCTCCGATCAGAGCTTCTTCGTCGACGTCGTCGTCTTCAGGCATCGCGGCGCTGTTTCGAGGTTTTGTAAGCTTGGAATCTCACCAGATCAGAGGTAGTGGTCGTTGGAATCGGGGCGGGGGTGGCTGGGCTTTGGTCGGGTTTGTGTTGTGGTTCAATTGATGGTGACGGTAATGAGAGATGATAGCCGGAATTGATTCTTTCCAGTGATTGCATAGGGAAGAGAAGAAGAAGAGAGATCAGAGAGAGAGAGAGAGAGAGAGAGAGAGAGAGAGAGAGAGAGAGAGAGAGAGAGAGAGAGAGAGAGAGAGAGAGAGAGAGAGAGAGGAGAGGGAATGAATTTCTATTCATTTTGGCCAGATGATTATGGAGTTGGTGGAAGGGTAAACTTGTCAGGTTGAAAATAATTTAAAGCCACAAGTGGCCTTATGTATACAAGAAAACCAATAAATGGCTAATTTAAGTTTCAAATTAACACTTGTATGTAATTTTCTATTATAATTTCTACTTTTATATTTAATACATGTGGTTTAGATGCATTTGAGACAAGTCCCTTAAAACTGTCCCTTAGGTGAGCAAAAAAAATGATTATATGTATCCCAAAACAAAGGTTGATTATTCTAAAAAAAAAAGAAAAAGAAAAAAAAATTGATTCTTGTGGTTAGAGTTTGGATCCATCAACTTATGGTAATCAACTTGATTCACACTGAATCTTAAGAAAAATATACAATTTCACAGCAGACCATTCATTTCGCTACATAACACCTAATTGTTTAATGAAAAATAATTAGCCTCTCACTCATCTGTTATCTCTACTTTATGAATGTTGATTCTAGCCTCCTCTCTTCTAGTTCTTTTCTAGTTTTATGCTCGATGGCCTTGCTATTATTTATGCTTCTATTTTTTTAATTACATCAATAACTCATAATTATAACAATTAATTTTTTGTTAGTTCGACTCACTCACGACCCCCTCACTTACGGGAAAAAAAAATATGGGTTAATTACATATAAGTGCATCTTTGAATGTTTTTTTAGCCATAAGACAACAAACTAGTTTTTTCCCTCATAAGGTCACTAGATTAAGGCTCTGTTTGGGATTGCTTCACTTTTAAAAAACAAAAAAAAAACTTTTATTCAAAATTTTAGATTTTATTATGTTTGGTAAATAAATATAAAAAAACAGCTTTAATTGAAGGATTCTTGACCAAAAGCCCCAAAATGAGCCAAAGTTATCTCACTTACCCCAGCAAGAGATTTTTATTCTCATTTACCTAATTTGCAGTAAAATGACAATTTTGCCCTTAATCAAATCCCCCTTGATCTCTCTCCTCTCTCACGTCCCTCTACGATTTCTTTCAAATCGCTCTCTTTCTCTCTCCGCCCTGCAAAGCGCCATCGCCAACTCCACGACTGGCTCACCTAGGCCGCCGTGGGCCGTAACCTAGACTAATAGGGGCAGGTTGTCACTGCCGTCGACAGCATCTCTCTCTCTCCCCCCCCTCTTGCTGTCGGCGTTATGTGGTCTTAGTTTCAGCAATATGATACGTGCAAAAGCATCGTCAATTTAAACCCTGAAAAATATCATCGTTAGTATAGAGCAAATAGGGTATCGTTCAAAACCGGGGATTGAGGGTGCTAACATGTGAGAAACAATTTAAAGACAAGAATATACAATTTACGAAATTGAAAGATACAACATACAAGTTTTTACGAAAACACTTTACAAATTTACAAGTTATAAACATGCATAAATTTCGAACAACAAAAGAAACAACAAAGAGTTAGAGAGCACACATACTTGTTCACACGAAATTAGAGAGACAAGAATTATGAGAGAACAACAAAAAGATACAAGTATATATATAGGCAATGCCGAAATTAGAGAGAAAACAAGTTAGAAAAGGTTTTGGAAATCCCACTCCTATTTATACACAATTACAAATCCATATCACATAGGGAATCCATATACAACAAGGATACATATTATTGACCAAGTCAAACAAGAAATCTTAAGTCAAAACTAACTCTAACTACTTTTCCTAAAAAACACCAAAGCATCCCTAAAATTTAGGAACACCTAAAAAACACAAAACAAAATCCTAAAAAACACCAAATTAATTCCTAGAAAACACTAACACATATGTACTATTCACGGAGACACTATTCACGAATTTTAAAAACATTTTATTTTTTTATTTTATTATCTACATGAACATGCTACCTAAAAACTCTAAGTTACTTTTAATTATTTACAAATGTACAAAAACACATAACATAAAAATGGGGGGTTTTTGAAGATTGAAAACAGAAATTTTAGAAAACATTAAAAAGATTAAAATCGTTTCTATACAAAGGTGGGAAAAGAAGAATTTTTGGAAAACAATTTATCAAGAACAATTCAAGAACAACATATTCATGCATCCCTTAATCTTGTTTATTACCAAGAACGCCATCAACCAAGACACAAAGATCAAAGCAACCAATGTCCCTTTTAACTTTCTTTCTTATGTTAAATCGAAAAAACAAAGCACCAAATCAATTTTATTTTGAAAAGTCGATATCACACATACGTTGAAAATCCGTTTTCAAATCATTAAGTTCAAGAAAGAATTGATAAACATGCAAATCCAAGCACGTCACAACTATTCATCACATGCATAATCTGATTTCGACTCAAAGCAAGCCTTTACTACTTTTTGAATTAGAGTTTACAAAGCATAAACCTAATTACTAGCAAATTACATGCAAGTCTTCCTATGTTTCGAACCACAAGAACGTTCCATGTAATGAAGCACAAAATCAAATTATCATTCCATATATTCGGCAATTAACAAAGATCAAGAACACATAAACACATCAAACATGAAAAGAACCATCTAAATTGAATCCAAAAATCAGTTTTGTCACATCATAGTTTTGGTTTAAACAACAGAAATTCCAAAGCAGAAATTCTAACTACAAGAAAGCCACAACCGTGAAAGTACATGAGAAGATTATGGTGTGGTCAACCCTTGATCACGTCCCAAGGTCCAAAGCAGATCCAAGATGATGCACAAGTGTTGAACACGGCTAGGAAGGTGGATGGTCACGGCTATGCTCCTTGAAGATTGCGAAACCTGAAAAACTAGAGAGAACAAGTGAGAATACGAAATTGTGGAGAAAATTCTTACCCTTGAAACGTCAAATACACTAGGTATATATAGGAGAACGTCTCAAGGCACTCCCAATTCGTTTCTACTTGGTTTCTCCAAAGTTGTGTTGATCTAGGACTTGTTTGGCACAAAACAGATTTCCGGCAGGATTGACCTCAGAGCACTAAAACGGCCATAACTTCCTCTAGAAAATAGATATCGCTGAGCTGTAAAAAGCTCTGGAAACTAGACATCTGTAGCTTTCCAACCATATAAAGATCATAATTTTCTGAGCTCTGAGAAATTTTCTATGCTCCGTTGAAGTTGACTGATCTGTACAGGCAGTAATCCGAATCTGTAATGGATTTGACTTTTAAAGCACAACTTAAGTCCAACTCGATTTTCCTTCACATCACATGCCTCTCACATGTCTTCCACGCCTTGTTGAAGAATGAAACGTCAAGACCTCTCTAGAACCTTCAAGAATCTCACGGCAATTCCAATATGTTAATGTCTAAATGTTCGGCGGTAGCTGAACCTTTGTTAACGCTGATCCGGTGGGCGGATCGATACTTGTGATGCTCTCGAAACCTCCGCTACCTGTCAAGTAAAATACAAAGGGCGTCAGAGGGAGACCGCGTTGGGCGGTCTTCAACTCTCCGATGCCTAAGTCAGTCAATGTATTTATGTTGACAAAGTAACAGTAGGTAAGTATTGAATGCGTAATTAATGAGGAGAGAGGAGAGGACCTTTTATAGGTGAGGAAGAGATTGATCTTCTCTTTGTTTTCGATGTGGGACTGATATGCCTCAGTTGCCAGTTTCAGAAGCTTCTTATGCCATCTTGGCGCGGCGCGTGGCGGCGAGTCAGCGGCGATCTGGAGGTGGTCCGACGTTGGGGCTGTAGCCCGCCTGGCGGTGTGTCTGCATGTCATTCCTTTGGTTGGAATTAGTACCTTTGGTGGTAGAATGAGCGTAGCCCATTAGAGCTAATTATGCTTGCAAATGTACATGTATGTACACAATCCATACTCAACTAGAAATCCAAACTCCACATTGCTTTGAAATCCGAATTCCTTGTTGCTTTCTCTTCCATGTGCATGGCATATGATCTTCTTGAGACTTCTAGATACTTCATGAACGTTCCAAGGCTCTCCTAGTATGAGTAGAACTCCATATGCAAGTAGGTTTCCTAGTTGAATACTACTTTCTTTTCCGAGATGCTTCTACACTCTTCCAGAACCTTCTTGAGTAATCCTTATCCAACAGGGACTCCTTGTCACACTAGTATTCCTGATCTGAGTAGAATTGGGTTTCCTTGTCCAAGTAGAACTCCTAGTCCAAGTCATCTTCAGACTCCTACTTCAACTGGGATTCCTTTTCCTAGTCAAACTGGGAGAACTTCCATTTCTTCATTTTTCTTCATTTCTGCGCCACTTGTGCCTTCCTTAGCCATTTTTGGACTTTGAGACTCCATTTTACCTGTAAAAACACTAACTAAGTTAAATTGATCAAGATAAAGGAAATAACTTAGCAAAATATAGGGTTTAAACATTATAAACGTCGCATTTTATGCTCCTATCACAATAGCATCCTCGGGTTTTCCAGAAACAGTTATGGATCTTCTTCTGCCTTCTACTTATTCTTCGTGCTTGCTACTTCTACCTAGTTCCCTGGTGTCGCTTTACAGAGAGAAAGCTTCGAATTACAGTTAGCCACGGGAAATTGGCGAGTCCATTGATGCCCAAATCTAGTCAAAATTGCAGGTTTACGGTGCCAAAGTGGAGCGTAAATTCCAAAAGAAACTTGCAGCGAGCAGTGAAAATTTTGGGGCTAATGTGAAGCGCCTTGGAGTGGAAATTGAGGAAAAGATCAATTACCTCTCGGTAGAGGGTTCAAGATATAGGTGGTGATGTCCAGATGCTTCTGAAGCATGTGACGATAGTGAGAAATTAATTCCATAGATGGTACAATTGTAATTTTAGAACTCCCTCAAGTATTGTATTCTTTTGCTTGCACTGGTCCTTAGACTTGTGGAGTTAATATCCATCCTCCCATCCTCTTATTCACTATTTGATATATGGTGGCGTATTTTGTTGAGCAATTGCTTTAATTATGTATTCTGTCCAAAAAGAATAATGTTGCAGAGATTGTTCCCGTTCAGTTGAACTTTGTACCACTTTCATCATTTTTTCCCCCAATGACAGAGAGAAAATGGAGCTAGAAAGAAGAAAAAAGGAAAAAAAAAAAAAAGTGTCTATTGGAGGGCAATAGACATCTATTGAGGGCAATACATAGCTGATAAACGTCTATTGGGGGGCAATAGACCAAAGTTCTATTAGGGGGTAATACATGGTTGATTACTCTTCTATTGGAGGACAATAGATGTCTATTGGGGTAATAAACATTTCCGGTAAAAAGTCCGGTGGGCGGGGGCAGGTGATCGGAATCCGGTCACCGGATTTCGACGAACTCAACATATTTATATAAATGCCACTAGAGTACAAAATCAACAGTCATTCTCTCTCTCCTCTCCAGCGAGGTCTCTAGTCAACTCCGACGGGTCTCCGACTAACCTCAGGCGAACTCCCGCGGGTCTCCGGCCGACCTCTGGCGAACTTCCGGTCAACTCCGGTGACCACAAAAGCTACTGTCACTAACACCAAAAGTTACTGTAGCTAGCAACAAAAGGTACTCTGATGAGATTTCCGGTAACCTCTGGCGAGGTCACAGAAGCTACTATCACTAGCAACAAAAGCTACTATGGTGAGATTTTCGGCAACCTCCGACGAGATAACAAAAGTTACTATCACCAATAACAAAAAACCTATGCTCCCTAAAACAAAAAAACTACTATCTCCACCAACAAAAGCTACTGTCACCAATACCAAAAGCTACTCTCACAAGCAACAAATGTTACTTTCACCAACACTAGAAAACTACTCTCACTAACACCAAAAGCTCCTCTCGCCAACAACAAAAGTTACTGTCACCAACACCAAAAGCTACTCTCACCAGCAACAAATGTTACTTTCACCAACACTAGAAAACTACTCTCACAAAAAATAAAAGCTGCTTTCACCAACACCAAAAGCTACTCTCACCAGCAACAAATGTTACTTTCACCAACACTAGAGAATTACTCTCACCAACAGTAAAAGCTGCTTTCACCAACACCAAAAGCTACTCTCGCCAACAACAAAAGTTACTGTCACCAACACCAACGAGCTAATCTCACTAACAATAGAGAGTTACTCTTGTATCAAAAACCACTCTCACCATCAACAAAAGCTACTCTCACCAAAGCAAAAAACTACTATCACCACCGCAAAATCCTACTTTCACCTCCGACAAAAGCTATTCTCACCAATGTCAAAAACTACTATCATCACCACAAAAAGCTACAATCATCACCACCAAAAGTTACTCTCACCAACAACAAAATATACTCTCATCAACATCAAAAACTCTTCTCGCCAACAACAAAACGCTACTTTCACCAAAACCGATAGCTACTCCCACCAACATTGAAAACCGCTTCACTTGCTCTCTTTCTGAAATGATGCAAGTGCAAAACAAATATTGCCAGAATTCAACTACAAAAATAAAAATACAAACCAGAATAAAACACCATCAGAAACATAGATACCATAACATCAAAATTGAACAATGAGGCATAAAATTAAGATCCAATTTCATTTCCTTCTTAACAGAAACTTAAACAATTCTCATAATGTCCTACAATTATGATTTAATCCAATTAGAAAACCATAATGGATCCAGGGGCGGAACTACTGTTCGGCCCAAAGGGGTCCGGACCCCCCTTAACTTTTCAGCTGACACATATAATTATATATATATTATTAGTTTTTTTTTTTTTTTTTGAAAGGAAGACGACAAACTATATTAAGTGAAAATTGAGAATTACATGGAGTGATGCATAAAACATCAAAAGAAAGCAATAAAACATAACGAGATGCACAAACGCATCTGTAGTGAAGAAAAAACAATAAAGCATAATTAGATGCACAATCGCATCAAGAACAAAAGGGAACCAGGTAACCATGTGACTGGATGCCGTAAGGCATTGCTGCACTACATATGTCACTGAAGCAGTGTAAATAGGAGAGTAACCGTAACTGTAACCGATGATATGACCACCTATGAGAGGCGATTCGCTCACCAAGAGATCAAAAGCGACCAAGGGTGTCAGAACCTCGGATTTAGGCAGACGAACTCTTAAGAACCAGAACCAATACCAGAACAATATGAGCAGCTGTTTCGGATCCAAGATCCGAAATAGAATACGACCTGGGTCCCAAATGCGGATCCAAATCCGGCCTAAAACCAAGATCAAGTCTGACGGGTCAAACTTGACAAAGGCCAAGGCCCAACATAATCTGATCTGGGCACCCAAGGATCTGATCTGGGCACCCAAGCTGGCTTCAGCCCGACATCCGGCGACCCTTCCAGATCTGCAACGCCGGAAAGCTCTCGTCTCGATGTCAACCACACGACTCCAAGCGCCACCACCCATGGACTGCTGCACCGCCGTCGATCTCTGGTCGCGAACTCCCTCTGGTCCGACTTGGAAACCAGAACCCAGAAAGAAATTCCAACACCCGCAGTCGTTCCAACCTAGCACACCATTCCGATTCCCATCGCCGAAGTCCACGAGACCAGACAAACCTATCAAGCCGGATCTGATCCAGCCTCCAGCCAACGATGAAAGCCTTCTGACGCCATTCCTCGCCCAGCCACCTCGTCGCCATCCCTAAACCCGATTTAAGTCGAGCCCGGCTTGGTCGGAATCTCGACGCCGTCCCAAACCAGAACGGGAACGCAGCCTCTTCCCTACTCTGACGAAAAGCACTACAGGCAGACCGGATCTGGGACAACACTACATCCATGGCTTCTTCCCATTGACGCGACACACGATCAGAACGAATCTGATCAGAAGAACTTACCACCGGCCGAGCTGCGAACCACGACCCGATACAGGACACAGCGGGAACCTTGCGCACAACAACCGACGCCGAGGACGACATCGGAACAGTACTCCATCGATGATGGAGAAAGGTACAGAGAGGCCGGAGGCGGCGCTCTCCCAACCCTAGGAGAGCGCTAGGTATTTTCATTCTTTACCAAGACTTTGTTTTCGTTGGGGCAAATATATATTATTAGTTAAAGTATGATGTAAACAATACAAGCTACTGGACCCCCAAAATCAAATGTATCAATTATATATAATATAATCCTGACCCCCCCCACTATCCAGACCAAAACCGTCAGTCTCTACTTAAAAGAATAATAAAATAATAATATTTATTGTATAAAGATTAAAGAAGGAATAAGATAAGAAATAGAAGTCAAAATAATATTAAATAATTATTTCTATTGACCTAGCTTTGATCAAGGCAAACTTTTATGTCTATATATTTTGCAATCGTGCTTTCTATTCCATTCTGGTAACTTGGGTTTTTTTTTTAACTCTCTTAATCTGCGCCATTGCACCAAGCCACCAAGCCTGCAAAAGGAATTAAGGTATTCTGCGATGCCTTTTTTTTTTTTTTTTTTACTGTATCATCTTTTTGTTACTTTCTTATATAAATTTACTATTTCATCAATCAAACCCTCGACTAGATTCTTGTACCATTCTTATTTTTTTTTTTCCATTCTTTTTTATGCTTTGTTCTACTGATTTTGGTTTTTTAGCTTATTTTTTTTTCAATTGAATTTTTTTGAATACTCATTGTTTATATGCGATTTTTTATTTATTTGTAGATGTCCACGCAAAAGACACTTGATAAGTGGTTTACAAAAAGAAAAACTCTTGAAAACTCCGAATCTAGTGCTGCCTTACCACAGTCTGATGTTGAGACTCAAGAGCCTGAAAATCGTGCTAAATTTTCAAGAACTGAAATCAACGAAATTGATATTGATTCACTAGAACGTGATCCGGGAAAATATCCGCAAATATGGGAATATCATCCTAATTTGCAAGATGAAGTCCGACGTGCTTATATTAAACTTGGTCCATATCAGCCTTTACTTTCAACATATCCTCAAAAAGGAAAGCGAAATCGTAGCTTTCAATCTTCGTGGTATCCGCTATTTTCTTCATGGTTAGAATATTCTCCGAATGAAGATAAAGCTTTTTGTCTACCATGTTTTCTTTTTAATAAGCCCACTGGCCATCCTGGCCACAAAGCTTTCACTATTGAGGGATTTCAAAGTTGGAAAAAAGTAAGAGACGGTAAGGGTTGTGCTTTTCTGAGTAATATGGGTAAAGATTCTAACTCTTTTCACAAGAATGCTGTAAGAGCCTGTGACGACTTGATGAAGCAACCTCAGCATATATAAAAAGTTGTTGCCAATTATACTTCAAAACAAATTGCAGACAACCGTCTATGAGTCAAAACTTCAATTGAACCAGTTCGATGGCTTGCATTTCAAGGTTGTGCTTTTAGAGGTCATGATGAAAGCCATGATTCAATCAATCCTGGTAATTTCGTGAAACTCTTAGAATTGTTGGCTTCATATAATGAAAAGTTGCTGAAGTTATATTGCAGAATGCTCCAAGAAATGCTTCTTACACATCCCCAAAGATTCAAAAACAAATGTTGCAAGCATTTTCAGTACGAATAAAAAAGGTCATTCGGGAAGAAATTAATTATTCAAAATTTTGCATAATTGTTGATGAAGCTCGTGATGAGTCAAAGAAGGAGCAAATGGCTGTAGTATTGAGATTTGTTGACAAAGATGGTTTTATTCGGGAGCGCTTCTTTGGGCTTGTTCATGTCTCAGACACAAAGGCACTGACATTGCAAAAGGGAATATATTCAGTGTTATCTAATCATAATTTAGATATCCAAAATATCCGAGGCCAAGGATACGATGGTGCAAGTAATATGCGAGGTGAGTGGAATAGGCTACAAGCTTTGGTTTTGAAGGATTGTCCGTATGCTTACCATGTTCATTGTTTAGCACATAGATTGCAATTGGCTTTAGTAGCAGCATCGAGAGAAGTTATTCCTATTCAAAAGTTTTTTACTAAATTGACTTTTATTGTCAATATTCTTGGTGCTTCATGCAAGCGTAATGATGAATTTCAAAGTGCTCAAGCAGAAGAGATTGCATATTTGACTTCAATTGATGAACTCGAGACTGGAAGAGGACTTAACCAAATTGGAACCTTGCAGCGTGCTGGAGATACTCGTTGGAGTTCGTACTTCAGATCTATTTCTAGTTTGAGACAAAGGTTTAGCCCAACTTGTCAGGTTCTTATGAACATAATTAAGGAAGGGAAGAGTCCTCAAGCAGGAGATGCAGATTCTGCTTATGAATCAATGACATCGTATCAATTTGTCTTCATCTTACATCTCATGGTAATTATGGAGAATACTAATGAACTTTGTCTAGCTCTGCAAAGTCAATCTCAAGACATTTTGAATGCCATGAATCTTGTTTCCTCTACTAAAGCATTCATTCAAAAGTTGAGAGATGATGGATGGGATACTTTATTTGCCAAGGTAATTTCTTTTTGTGAGGCACGTAACATAGATATCCTAGATATGAATGCTTGTTATGTTGGAAGAAGAGGTCGAGCTCGTCACCAACAAAATGACTGGACAGTTCAGCATTATTACAAGGTAGATATATTTTATGCTGCCATAGATTCTCAATTGCAAGAATTGAATAATCGGTTTAATGAGCATGCTGTAGAGCTACTTATTCTTAGTTCAACTTTCGATCCTAGAGAAATCAATAAGTGTTTCAAGATTGATGATGTATGTTAGTTGGTAGAAAAATTCTATCCACATGACTTTGCAAATCATGAGAAACTACAACTCAAGAAACAACTTGAATTTTTTGAGAATGATGTAGTTCAAGATCAAGAGTTCAAAAGTATTTCAACTATGTCTGATTTATCTCAGTGGTTAGTAAGAACTAGAAGATCAACAAGGTATCCACTTGTTTATAGAGTGATTGTGCTTGTGCTTACTCTTCCAGTGTCTACAGCAACTACAGAGCGATCATTTTCTGCTATGCGTATTGTCAAAACAAGGCTTCGTAACCGAATGGAGAATGACTTTCTTACAGACTCGTGATGCGGCTGAAATAGCCTCACAATTTAACCCTGCAAAATGTAGTTGTCAGTATAGGATAAGCAGGGATCGTTCAGTCCGGGGATTGTAGGGTACACCTACACAAAAAGGTCAATTAACAAATAAAAGAATAAAATGGGGGTTTTGAGATTTGGTTCCTAATCTACTTAAAATAAAAACAAAACAAATAAAACTATATACAATGATCGACTTCCTTAACCTAGACCAATACCACTCAGAAATTACTAAGTGTAAAAACAGAAAATCCATTTCAACATGCTACAAAAATGTGCCCATCTTAAACGCTTAGATAAGAGCCCAAATGAAAAGCCTCAGCGGATCAATCCATTTATCTGATTCGTTCTAATGTAGGCTTGGATCGGAAAAGTCCTTACCAAGCCTAATACTACTAATTTTCGAAAACACTCAGCGTAATTCTCTTAACTAGTAGTATTATCTAACCCTCGAATCAACTCACACGTGCAAATTAACCATTACACATAGAATTTAGGGAAAATTTCGCAAACAGTACACCAAGTAAAGGCCACTAATAATTCTTATACACAAAGTTTCAAACCAAACATTTCGGTACACGAAATCTGAAACTCGACCCACTATCAGTACACGACGTCAATTTTTGACACCAAAATGTCCATTATGCCCTCAGTTCTTTTTTTTTTTATTAAATTTTTTTTGTATTAATTATACAAAATAAGCTTGAGGGCTAAAATGGTCATTTTATGACCGAATAATTATACAAAATGAGCTTTGAAAGAGGTGAGGTTCGAACCCCCAACCTCTTTCACATCAGCCAAATTCCCCACCGCTGGAGCAGGAGCTATACTCAATACATTATGTACAAACTTCATATTTATACTCTTTTTAGGCAAGGCCGAATAATTATACAAAATATATAAACCTTGACAGACATGAGGTTCGAACCCCCAATCTCTATCATAAAAGCTCAACTCCCCACCACTGGAGCACGAGCTGCCAATTAAATATTTGCTACAAATATAATATTTATACTCTCTTTAGGCGAGGCCGAATAATTATACAAAATATATAAATCTTGGAAGACATGAGGTTCGAACCCCCAACCTCTTTCATAAGAGCTCAACTCCTTACCACTGGAGCACGAGCTGCCTGTTACACAACTCCTACAAACTTTATATTTATACTCTTCTTAGGTGAGTATATAAATATTAAGATATATATATATATACATACATATATTAATATCTTAGTCTTAATTTCCAAGCCTTATTTTATATATAGCAAAGAAATTAAGATATATATATATATATCACCTAAGATAATATTTAAATCTATCACCTAAGAAGAGTATAAATACAATGAACATGTTGGGTATCAAAAAAGGTTGATATCATAAAAGATTAGAGAAAAGACAAAAAAAAAAAAAGATGACGAATGACAAACTTTTTCGTGCGTAGAGAGAAGAAGTTTGATAGACTTTTTTTTTTCTTTGAAGAGGAAACTTGATAGACTTTTTGAAATCTTTGGTGTGGAGGCTGTAAAATGATTGGAGTTTGGTATATAGTTAACACTACAAAATCCATGATTTTCTAATTCCATAAGCATGAATGATATTTTGAATACCTCTGTAAGACCTTGGAAATTTGTTATTAATTCCAAAATGTTTCCTGGGATTAATAAAGTAATCGTTTGTACGATTTCGTGGTTTGAGGGTGGAGTGCAATTATTTTCGGACGAATAATTATTCGAAGTGCGTTTTAGGGGGTTCACAAAGGTTGACTTTTTATACGTTTAGATTTTGTGAGAATTTCTTTCATGAAAGTTGTAGAGCGCGTTGATATGAGTTCGTGGACATGAAGAACGCGAAAATCGGAGTTTGTATGATGAAGTTATGGCCGTCGGAAAAAAGTTTCCATTTTGGTATATTTGGGATTTTTCCGGAAATTATTTCAGAAATTCCAACTTTCCATTTTGGGAAAGTGGGACTCTCTCTCTCCTCCCGACGCCGGAAATCGCCCTCTCTCTTCTTCAGGCCATTTCTTCCTCCTCCGGCCACCTTTGGACGTGAAATTCTAGGGGTAGCCTTATCTCGACCTTGCGCACCTCCCCGTGGCCACCTTGCAACCTATCTCGGCCTGTAGCTGCCGCATCAATGAAAACCCGATCCGACCTCAGTTTTGGGTCAATGTGGTTTTCTCTCTTTTCCGGCCACCATGGCTCAAGTTGTTGGACACCCTGGGATCGCCTGAGGACGCTGATAATACTCCTAGAAGGACTTAGGCTGTAGTGGAGCGTGGAAGCAGATCGGAGCTCCGCCGGAAAACTGGGAAAATTCCGAGTTCACCGATTTTCTGTCACGTCCCTGATTTTTACGCAAATAAAAATCGATATATATAACCCCATAATTATATATGGGTGAACGTTCAGTCATCAATACAAATACCTGGAACATCTTTCCCTTAAAACAAGTACATACTGATGCCCTGAACCAATCCAAGTTAATATACACTCGCTTAACATGAGTTATATATTACATAAGTTTACGAATTAAATTGCCATCACAAAATAAAACGTAAATACTCCTCAGAGTTCACTACAAAGCGGAAGTCATAACAATGGCAAAGCCAATCAAATTTGCTTCCTACCAGTTCAGCTGCCAACAAGCTACCTTAGCTTCAGCCATGATTTCCCTGACCTGCAAGATTAACCCCTACACCGTTTGAATAGTGCACCGGGTTGTCACACAACAAACCCGGTAAGCTTTTGCAAGCCCGTATGAGTAACCCAAAACAACTCACACCAAATTACGGGATAAAAGCCCGCACCACTCATGCCAACACGAGGAACATCTTTCGACTCGCGAATAAGGAAAACATACCATGCTTCCCAAAACAATACTTTTTTCCAAAAAGGAAATCACGAAAGTCACACCATGACAAAATCATATAAATCGTTAACCTAACAATTCATATATGATTAATCGATCCAATCTGGATAAAACACATAAGCACATCAATCATACCTATCGTTAACCTAACAAATAGCATATGATTCTTAGTCCAACCTGGACAAAATACGTACCCAGGAGTCATAAGTAATCTACTTAGATCCATGTGGTACCATGGCAGACATACTAGCGCTCTAGCTTATCGTAACCACTCGCCCGGCTAACTGCGCGATTCCTTATCTCTTGCCTTGGTCACCATCAGCGACCTGTCACCATCTGTGACATATGATCTTCAAACCCCATCAAATCTCGGAATCAACCATTGGTCACCATCTGCGACCTGTCACCATCTGTGACATATAGAATATGATTCACAAGTCCTCCCAGGACATTTAAAAGAAAGAATCCCCAAAACTCTCTTTTAAAAACACGTACTCATGAGCATCAGATAGCTCCCCACTAACCCCATGATGTATCAACAACCAATCAGTCTAACCTAGACACATAACACAGATAATCATTGGTCACCATCTGCAACCTATCACCGTCTGTGACTTTTGGTTTTCATACCCCATCTGGTCTTAGAATCAACCGTTGGTCACTATCTGCGACCCATGCTTTTCAGACCCCATCTGGTCTCAAGTCAACGTTAAGTAAGTCACACCTGACCTAAAAACGTTACGACCATCTAGTTCCGGCTTTCCCCATCCCTGCTCACCATCTGTGACTCTTGGTACAAGGACCAATACATTTAAAAAGAGTCACGCTTGACTCCAAAATGTAACATCAAACTCAATACTTTTCAAACAATAGAAAACATCTTTTTCCACAATATTGTTTCAATGAAAAGTCGCATTCAACAATAATATGAACCCATCATGCATATTATTCATCACACATCATCCACAAGAATATATATATTTCACGTAAATATATATATACGTAGTCATTCGCTCAGGAATGCCTACTAATACCAACTATAGTTTGCAGTTAAATAATTAACGCCAAAACAATAATGGTAATTCCGTTCATAATGAACCTTGTGAGATTACTCACCTCAAATTCCCGCTGCGTCTTCAACAAGGAACAAAGCGGCCAATCCGCCAAATAACCGTCCAAATACTTCGTCAAGTACCTAATCACAAACGGTTTCCACTTGGTAACAATTCACATTTGATTTAAGTCCGAAACCCCTGTTTTGAACTAAAATCCCCAAAGTGGCGCCAATCAAGGCGAAACCACATCCGAGACCTCCCAAAGTCTCCGGAATACTTCTACGATCGATATGCCAAAACCACAAGTCGATCGGAAGCTCGAATCCTCACGGATCGAAACATCGAACGGTCCGAAACCGTAAAAATCACAACATGCTCATACGATCTCCAAAAATTACAAACAATATATCGAAATGCTCGTATCGACGAGTAGATCGAACTCAGGAACAGAAACTATCCCTGAGGTGGCCGGAAACCGCCGGAAAACACCACCACAGTGGCGGCACCGCCGCCAAACCAAACTCGGAATTTGACAAAACTCCCAACACCAAAGTTCTTCATCTCAACCCCAATTTCAACTTTCATAACTACAACAACGTCCAAATATGAACCAATCGATCGAATTTTACCTTAGAAGCCGACGGATCCGATGAACCCTAGTTTTGAATTCGCTCCAATTCGATCTCCACAAATGAAATCGATGCAAGCCACCTTGGGGGAAATGATCTACGTCCCTTGAAGTGCAGAATCCCTTTTGGAACCACCGCCAAAGGTGGCCGGAGCTGGGAGAACGAAGATCGGCGAATAGAGGCGATTCCGACCTCTACTCGGGTTTTTCTCGACGTTGTAGCACGAGCTGCAGCTCGACCCACCCTCGATTGCTTCCACAGACGTGTAGAGGGCAGCAAGGCGAACACAACCCGCCTTGGATCGAGTCCTATGGTGGCCGGAGGAGGAAGAACGAAGCCGGCGAAGTGGAGGGTGCGACGCAGGCTCGGGAGAGAAGTGACCGAGCTCGGGTTTCCATTTTGGGAAATCTGGGCTCTTTTGCAATTTCCGGATTTTTTTGTCCTTTTATACCAAAATGGAAAGTTTTTCCGAAGCCCATAACTTCTTCATACAAACTCCGATTCTCGCGTTCCGCATGTCCACGAACTCGTATCGACGTGCTCTACAACTTTCGTGAAGGAAGTTTTCGGAGAATCTCAACGTATCAAAAGTCAACCTTGAAACCCCCCTAATTCCACACTTTACGAATAAAATTCGTCCGAAACACTTCCGCTCCTTCCACGAGCCACGAAACCGTCCGATACCCACAATTTAAATTCCGGAAAATCCTCGGAAAGTAAATACGAAATTCCGGGGCATCACATTCCACCCCCCTTAAATTTAAACGTACCACACCCACAAGTACGAATAAACTCATCCCCAAAGATCCAATTCTCATTCCTCAGCAACATGTTCTTGCCTCATTGTTCAACATACCTAGATCAACAATAGATACAGGTACCCTACCTAGTATCACAATTCTAGTAATCTTTACCACACCGCTCGGTGGTAACCCAATCATTTCATAGATCTCATCCTCGTACACTATCCAATAAAGACTCTGTGACTGTAGCACTACGCACAGATCACACAAGAGTCCAGAATCCTGTTATCACAACAGTATCTGCATCATATCATCAATAATGCAAACCTTGCATTACAAGAATTGAAAATGAAACCTTCATTTCAACTCTAATCGAGCCTACATATCACAACTTAATAAGTGTCTACCCAACCTGGGGACACAAAATCAAGCTAAGGTCTAGCCCCGCCTGACCCACACATAAATCATCACCTGTCATTGTAATCACAATCAAAGTGGTATAGACCCCTTACTACCACAACAATGAAGGATGCATCACACCACAAGCCACACTCAAAGTCTAACTCTAGACAACAGGGAAAACCCAACACAAGGAAAGAAGTACACAACTATCACACATCATTCTAGCAACCCAAGTAGAAATAGATAAGGTACCTTCTAACCCTCCATATCCTTTCCACCGAAAGGACAACATAAGTCACCGCTGTGACAATGTTCTATTTGCTAACTTAACCATCAAGTAGCAAGTCAAGCCTCATCTAGACAATTAAAGAAGAATACCATCGGAACTCTCCTTTAAAACTACATACCTATGAGTCTCCAGCAACCTCGACCGTTACTCCCATAAGCTATCATGACAGACAGACTAGAACTCTGACTGACATTGTAACCACTCGTCCGGCCAAGGACGTGATTACCGATAACATGCCTTTGTCACCATTTGTGACCATCTGTGATTCAATCTCGATCACCATCTGAGATCAGTCACCGTCTATGACTCAATACATCACCATCTGTGATCAGTCACCGTCTATGACTCAATATATCACTATCTGTGATCAGTCACTATATGTGACTCAATATATCACCATCTGTGATCAGTCACCATCTGTGACTCAATATATCACAATCTGTGATCAGTCACTATATGTGACTCAATATATCACCATCTGTGACTCAATATATCACCATCTGTGATCAGTCACCATATGTGACTCAATATATCACCATCTGTGATCAGTCACCATATGTGACTCAATATCGATCATCATCTGTGATCAGTCACCTTCTGTGACTCAATATCGATCACCATCTGTGATCAGTCACCATATGTGACTCAATATATCACCATCTGTGATCAGTCACCATATGTGACTCAATATATCACCAATTGTGATCAGTCACCATCTGTGACTCAATATATCACCATCTGTGATCAGTCACCATATGTGACTCAATATCGATCATCATCTGTGATCAGTCACCTTCTGTGACTCAATATCGATCACCATCTGTGATCAGTCACCATATGTGACTCAATATATCACCATCTGTGATCAGTCACCTCAACCTAGACACGATATACATATAGCTCACACCTACGGCCATCAATTCCATAATCTTCCACATCGTGCCTACATAAGTCGACTGGTGACTACAGCCTCATGCTTAGATTCTCAACTAGCGTTCCATTACACAATTTAAATCAAACAAGACTTCCTCAAGCAATGTTTGATGCAATTCTAACGCCCTACGGAGAATCCCAAACCACACTCATTTTCTCCCCACTAAGAGCTTTTGTCATCAACATGACATCAAAGGTGAAAACAATAAATCACCTTCCTATCCTCACACAGAGTACAATCGTCATCACTATAACCTTAAAGATCAATCAAAACGAAAATCATAGTAACCCCTGCGTGCAATTTAGTTCAGGAAGTCACAGCAAAACAAGCAAAACAATTCATAGTACGATCGATATGCCAAAACTACAAGTCGATCGGAAGCTCGAATCCTCACGGATCGAAACATCGAACGGTCCGAAACCGTAAAAATCACAACATGCTCATACGATCTCCAAAAATTACAAACAATATATCGAAATGCTCGTATCGACGAGTAGATCGAACTCAGGAACAGAAACTATCCCTGAGGTGGCCGGAAACCACCGGAAAACACCACCACAGTGGCGGCACCGCCGCCAAACCAAACTCGGAATTTGACAAAACTCCCAACACCAAAGTTCTTCATCTCAACCCCAATTTCAACTTTCATAACTACAACAACGTCCAAATATGAACCAATCGATCGAATTTTACCTTAGAAGCCGACGGATCCGATGAACGCTAGTTTTGAATTCGCTCCAATTCGATCTCCACAAATGAAATCGATGCAAGCCACCTTGGGGGAAATGATCTACGTCCCTTGAAGTGCAGAATCCCTTTTGGAACCACCGCCAAAGGTGGCCGGAGCTGGGAGAACGAAGATCGGCGAATAGAGGCGATTCCGACCTCTACTCGGGTTTTTCTCGACGTTGTAGCACGAGCTGCAGCTCGACCCACCCTCGATTGCTTCCACAGACGTGTAGAGGGCAGCAAGGCGAACACAACCCGCCTTGGATCGAGTCCTATGGTGGCCGGAGGAGGAAGAACGAAGCCGGCGAAGTGGAGGGTGCGACGCAGGCTCGGGAGAGAAGTGACCGAGCTCGGGTTTCCATTTTGGGAAATCTGGGCTCTTTTGCAATTTCCGGATTTTTTTGTCCTTTTATACCAAAATGGAAAGTTTTTCCGAAGCCCATAACTTCTTCATACGAACTCCGATTCTCGCGTTCCGCATGTCCACGAACTCGTATCGACGTGCTCTACAACTTTCGGGAAGGAAGTTTTCGGAGAATCTCAACGTATCAAAAGTCAACCTTGAAACCCCCCTAATTCCACACTTTACGAATAAAATTCGTCCGAAACACTTCCGCTCCTTCCACGAGCCACGAAACCGTCCGATACCCACAATTTAAATTCCGGAAAATCCTCGGAAAGTAAATACGAAATTCCGGGGCATCACATTTTCGGGGTAGGTTTTCGACCCCTTTTACTTCGATTCAAGCTTTGTGATAGTTATGAAAGTTGTTGGGCTTGATGAGACGAAGAGGAGCAGCTTGTCCCCGACACCATTGGCGGTGGTCGGCGGCGGCTCTGCCTCTAACTCCGGCGGCCTTTTCCTGCCACCTCCGGGGACCTCTAGGGCAGTTTCTGCCCATTTTTATATTCTACTCGTTGATACGAGCATTTCGATATATAGTTTGTAATTTTTGGAAATCGTATGAGCATGTTATGAATTTTCCAAGTTTTAGGGTTTTCGGTTCGATCGGTTTTCTATCCGTGAGGATTCGGCTGTTCGATCAACTTGTAGTTTTGATATAGTGATCGTAGAAGTGTTCCGAAGACGTTGGATGGTCTCAGATGAGGATCCGACTGTTGGATCGTCATATAATTGTGTGTTTTGTGTGGTATTGAGTGTGACCTTGATGTGATTAGGTGATTGATGGAATTGCGTGAGCGGAGTTTGGATGATTTTGTGCTCGTCTTGGTATTTGTGTGAAGACGCAGCTGGAGTTAGAGGTGAGTAAATCTCACGTGGTTCATTTACGAACGAATTTATTCATTACTCGGAATTACTTGTTTAGTTGTTAAATCATTTTTGAAACAAATTATTTGTTTTAAAATATATGAACTTGATCGACAACGGTTCATGGGTAAGTTAAAACAATATTTTGATATAAAATGATTTTCGAGTAGTATATTTTATAAAACTATAGTTGGTATTAGTAGTCATTTTTGCGTGAATGACTACGTATATATATATTTGCGTGGAATATATATATGGATGGTGTAGCATTGTGTGAAGTATCATAATTGTGATTTTATTCGGATTATTATATTGGAGCATTTACTCTTGTCGGAAATGTGAATTGTTGATTTATATTGTTGAAAGAGTGATTTGGAGTTGTGGTGTGACAATTGTGAGTTGGAAGGTTTCAGTGGTAAACCTGGGTTTGTTCTTAGGGCCGAAAGGTCCGAAGTCCGAAGGTTACAGTGGTAAACCTGGGTATTGTTCTGAGGGCCAGGTGGTCCGAAGTCCGAAGGTTACAGTGGTAAACCTGGGTTTGTTCTTAGGGCCGAAAGGTCTGAAGTCCGAAGGTTACAGTGGTAAACCTGGGTGTAAAGATATCGTAAGATTGAACCTCGGCCGAGGTGACAGGTTATGATTTAGTTAGAGCTCTAGTCTATCTGCAGTGGTACTTCTTGGGGATAACTTTGTGTTATAGCACTCAAGGGTACATGTTTTTAAAAGAGAGTTTCGAGTGGGAGTTGAGATAATATGATTTTATTGGGAGTTGATGGGTGATCATCGTCTTTAGTTTGGAGTTGATGGGTGATCGTTGACTTTAGTGTGAGTCGTTTGACTTCTTGTTTGATTTTCCTTTTCTTTCTAATTGTTGAATTTTAAGTAATCTCCTTAACTAAGTTATATGCAGGGATTACTGCCTTTTGAATTGTTTGTTTTAATGTAATCTCCTGAACTAAGTTATATGCAGGGATTACTGCTTTTGTATTGTTTGTTTTATTGTAAATTCTTGAACTAAACTCCATGCAGGGATTTATATGATTTCTTTTGTTTGTTTTCATGTGATCTCCTGAACTAAGTTTCTATGCAGGGATTATTGATTTTGCTAAATTCTTATTGTGGGTACAATTGTTGGTTGTGATCTGTAGTGATTGATAAATGAGTTGGGATGGCATGATTTTGGCAACCGCATTATGTTGAGGGAAATGAGTATGACTTCCTTGTTGTGCCTTTGAGGCAAATGAATAGTGATCTAATAGATTGTGGGGACGTAAAATGAATTGAGAGACAGTGCATGTGGGTTTTGAGTTGGGTTAAAATTGTTGAGCATGTTATTGATTAATTTGAACTTGACGTTTTGTTGTGATAATTGCATATTGTTTTTGTTAAGCTAAGATGGTGAAAACATGTATTTTGCGGAATTAAATGCTGTTGCTTTAATTATCTCACGAGCTGAGAAATTATAAGCATGAGTGACGTGAGTCACTTTAATTGAGTTTACTCATACGGGCTGAAAAGCTTACCGGGTTTGTTTTGTTCATTCCCGGTGCACTATTCTATGGTGTAGGGGTTTTTGTGCAGGTTTGATTATCGAGTGATCATTATCAAAGCTGAGGTGTACGTTTGATGGCGTGGACGTGGAAGGGTGCTCTTAGTTTTAAGTCTTCCGCTGGGTAGTGAGTTGTGATGGGTGTGTTTACTTATTGAATTGTCATTCAGTTTGATTTGTAAACTATCTGTAATGTAATATGTGACTCTAAAGAATGAGTCGGTATTGTTTGGACCCAAAATGAGCATTTTGGCCTGACAAGGCACGTCTTGGAGAAATTGAGCCAATATCAGTGGCTCAAGCTATATATTGTCGACAAGCTCGAAAAATATAATTAGAGGCTAAATAAAGCCTACTATGGAAGCATGAAAGCATGAAAAGTTAACTTTAGCACATTTTCCTACTTCGGCTAGGAGAAACCGAGCTAAACAAGGAAGGATGGGCGGCAGACTAACCAAATGAAATCTAAATGAGCTAAACCTTTCCAGATTAATTCTAGAAAGCCCAAGGATCATTTCTTATGAAGAGTGCCAGAGCTAGATTTGAGTGGAAGGTCTTCAAACAATCAGTCCAATTTTCTACAGAAGCAAAACTGGAAAACTGGACCTGTAAGAGGTCCAGCAGCATTTCCAGCCCAACCGCATGGAATAAAGCTCTGAAAATTTGTCAGGATGATCTACACTCATAGTGGAACATTTTTTATGAAGAAGTCGAAGGCTCATTCTGAAGGCTTGTTGGAGAAATAATTGAAGGAATAAAGGGGCAGAAACTGACCTAAAACCAGCTCAATATTCACATGTTCATGTTTCCTACCCACATGAAGAAAGCTAGATGCTTTTCTTTTTTTCCTTGGATATATTTTTCTGCTACAATCTCTTTAATAGATCATCATCACTTCCATGTTTTTGCACCTTCATGCCTTGCTTTCATTTCATCATTTCTCTATCTTTTCCATATTTTACAAATCACTTTCATACTCCACTTTCATTATTTTTCTTCCACTCATCATTTCACTCTTCTTTTTCTTCCCTATATAAACACATTCTCCTCTCATTCCAAAACACAAACACAAACACATTCACAAAATCAAAACATCTCTAAGATGATCTAAGTTCTCTCTAGAGCAAACCTCTCTAAGAGCAACTCCTCTCCTTCTCTTTCTCTTAGCGGTGATCACACTCCTAGTCCTAGTCTTCTCAGAAGCCGACTTTCAGTGCCACCAAACCCTCTGTCAACGTACTTCGGTCCTAGTCTCCTCGGGAGCCGACGGTAGTGCCGCGACCACAACGGTTACAGAACCAGCCAAGCAAGGGTAACGCCCTAGCAACCCAGCCAAGCTAAAGTCACGCTTTAGCAAGTTCTCCTCACTTCCCAGTGGTTCTCGCTCTGCTCGATCTACAACATCGAGTATCGATTGTGATTTTCAAGAAGCTCAGCAAAAGTCCTCGCCACGAGGCACAAAGAATCCCACGACGAGGTTGGTGCTCTCCTCGTCCACAATTGCTTGAAAGAAGTCAGGTCAAGGGACACCCCCGACGACCGCACTCGAACGGTGCTGGCACGCCCGCGCAAGAAAAGAGACTGTTGACCAGCTGCAGCAAAATTGGAGCCAAACATTTTGGCACGCCCAGTGGGACAACATCAGAGTCTTTTCTCTTGAAGCACATTCAACCACCAGGCTTCAAAACAAACATTTTGGCACGCCCAGTGGGACTACACTAGAGTCTTTTTGCATTTGTTCGCCATCATTGGGATGCCAGAGGAAAATCTTTACCAAAAGAAATTCCTAAAGTGAATAGATGGTCAATGTTGCCACCACTGGCGATACTGCCATTAATGATGAGTTTATGCCTATTCCCATCCCAGAGGGGGCAAGCATTGAGGAACAGCTGGCGATCATCATGGCCAACGTCGAGAGGCATAAAGAAAAGCGAGCCAGGGACATGGCCAGTTTGATCGCAAAAACAAAGCAGAGGTTTCGCGATTGGGACCAAGAAATTGAGCAGAACGCTCGAGAAGCTAGAGAACAATTCCATAAGCCTTTCTTGAGCAGCGACAAACAGACCACTCAACATGCCGCGAACATCACATCTGAGTTCACAACCTTACGCAAGGAAGGTTCCAGCTTGGCTAATTCGCAGCAAGGCGAATTGGGACGTCAAAAACCTGCTCGCGAAGAGGTCATTTCTGAGACTAACTTGCCTATAGGTGGCAATCAACCTAAGGATCTCACTGGTAAGTCACAGCCTTACACAGAGGCTGTGCATGGAAAAGGTCATCAACAAGATTGTTCTTCTGACAAGAAAATTGTCTCTGAACAAATATGTGATTTCTCCACTGATCAAGCCAAATACGTGGCCACTGATCAGATGCATGGGGGGCAAGATATGGCCCATGATCATCCCTTTGATCAAAAGAAGCAAGTTCATGATCATTTTAATTGTGACTCTGCTACTGGACGTCTTGGTGAAGGTGATCAAAATCAGAGCCAACTTAATTATCAATTAAGTTGTGGTCTACAGAAGCCAATTTGTGGCTTTATTAATCAGTTCAACTTGAAGTTCTTCATATATTCTTCAAGGCCAAGCGGTGGCTTTGATATATGTGGAGGGCACATCTACAACCCACGTTGCATGAATGGCCAGAACAATTATTCTAGTGGCCAAGTTGTCCTTCGCAACTGTAAATTTGAGTATCATCAATACAAGTTAACTCTTGTTTACAATTATCCAGTAAGTGAAGCTCTTGATGTGGAGAATTCAGACCAGCAAGTGGTCGTCTATAATGGCCAATCTGTGGCTAATCCTGAAGACACCATGTTCTATGACATGGTAGTTGGCGACAAAGCCGATCTTGGAACATCTTCATCTCCAAAAGTGCAATTGAAGATCATGTTTCGCCAACCAACAAAGATACTTGGGGGGCAAGATTACTCCTCCTACGAGCCAAAATTTTCCCAAGTTTTCAATGCGAAGTATCTTTGTTCCTTTCCTACAAGCTCTCACAAGAGGGGTTTTCATACTATAACATTTGACACATCGGAGCTTGGAGAAAAGCATAGATGGCCACCCCCGTGGTCTTCTAGAGGTTAGCCAAACGTGGTGCTGCTAGCTTCTTTCTTTCTTTGCTTTTAATTTTTTGTTTTTTGTTTTTTTTTCGTTTCTAGTTTTCTTTTCATTAAAAAATCAGTTATAAAAAAAAAAAAAAAAAAAAAAAAAGAGTTGAATTTGGTAAGGAGTTGTGAATCATAACGGAATAGGTGAAGTCTCTTTTGTTAATATTGGCCTAAACTCCTTATTGGTGCCTAGTTCAGGTCCCTTAAGGTTAAGGGCGGCTTTTATTAACACTTGTTGAACTGTCTTCACACTTATGACATTTCTCATCTTAGTAAGTATAGCCTATGTGAAATGGTGTCTAGAAAGGGGACAACGTTCATGACAGGTTCTTGAATCCAGAAGTGCGTGCAAATGGGCCTAAACCACTATGTGGGAGTAGCTCATGCCAAAATGGATTCTGCCTCTCTTGTTCGCCCTCCCCCACCTGGCCATTTCAGTAAGGTTGCCCAAAGGATTTGACAAAAAATTTGTGTCTAGGCGACTATACTTGGGCCGCATGTCTAAACCTTGATTCACATTGTCTTATTGAATTCAGCTACTTATTAAAAAAAATAATAATAATAATAATAAATAAAAAATAAAAAATTAGTGCGATCCAAAAATTATTGAGGAGTCAAAACACTGAGGGATTAATTTATTAGCCAGTCTCTTCGCATAAGCCTTCGTGGGAAATTCTAGTGTTCCTACACTCGCGAAGCCCATTCATGAAGGCCTGTTTTTGAGGCCCATAATCATTTCTTCGCTATGCCTAGCAACACTAGGGGGCAACACTATACAATACTAAGCCCATTTAGCCTAACAAAAAAAAAAAAAAAAAAAAAATCATTAATACAACTCTTAAGGGGCAATTCTAAATGTTCCTACACTCGCAAAGCTACTAAGCCGAGTCAGCGGCTCCAGAAACTTTTTCCAGCTTTGCCCTCGCAGGAAAGGCTGAGCTCAAGGGAAATGTGAGAGCCACCACCGTGACCGCCACCTCCATCGGAAGTAGTCTTCATGTTACCAAAGATGTCCTCACCATGCATGGGGAACAGAGGAAGGGTTTCAATCTCCATGTTCATAGATCCATAACCACCATAGTTCCCCATCTGCCCGTTAAAAGCAATCACACCAGCTGAAGAAGCAGAAGCAGATGCAGAAGATTCTAAGTTAATATACTGATCCTCAGGTTTCCAATTGGTACCATTGTCATCACCAACAAGCCCCGATCTTTGCATGGGCACATGAACATCCGAAGTGGCGGACCTCTTCTTCCGCTTCTCCCGAGCCCTTTGGTTCACGAACCAAAAATAGACGTTCTTGAACTCAATCTTGCCGTACCATTTCAGCTGGAGACAGATCCTCTGAATCTGCTCTATAGTTGGGGACCTAACTCCCTTATTGTAGAAAAGCTCCTTGAGGATTCTTATCTGATCTGTAGTGGGATTCCACCTGTTCCGCCTACAAAGCATGTTAGCACTACTCCCGGCTGCTTTGTTACTTCCTCCATCCTCGGTTGGTTGCTGGGTTTGTGGTTCCATTGGTGAAGGATTGAGAGAATGCGAGAATTGAAGAATGGTGGTGACAAGTAATTAAGAAAGATTGATGTTAGAAATATTGGAGTTGATGAAATGGTTTTGGGATTGGAGATTGTGGAGGAAGATATAGGCATGCAAATATCCACCCTTGGATGGACGGTCGAAGAGAAGAGTCAAACTAAGTGTCAGTAAAGCGTGATTAAAGTTACCTTAAATCTCGGAAAAGAATGGATTAATAGCATGTGGTGAAACCGAACGGTTTTCGAGGAGGTAACTGTTCTTTTCACGAGATTATTTTTCACGACTGTTGTTTTTCAACGAGTGATTAGTGCATTAAATCTCGGAAAAGAAGGAATTATTGGCGCTAAGAGTTTTGAGTTGGGAGCCAGCAAGTGGATCCAAAAGATACATATTTTCTCAAAACCCTCGCCGCGAGGCTCTTTTTGATGCGGAGCATATTTTAAAAAGTTCATATTATCTTCAATATACAACTATGGGGGCCTATATTTGGGGCCTTGCGAGACACAATTATTGGTTTCTCACGGATATTTGGATATCAGGATAAGAAAATATTATTATATTCATAAAGTGGCTTTACGGCCAAAAGCAGTACATTCATTACAAAGCCAAAAGTGGCTAGAATACAAAACATGAATCTTCGGATATCTTCTGAATCTTTTCTCAAGTGGAAACAGCTATGGAATCCAACGTCGGGTTGAGCCGCGCCATTATCTCAAAGAGGGGCAGACTTCAGGGAAGGAAAAAGAGGAGTAACGGAGCCCCCGCACCTCCTTTACATGGAAGCGGTAGAGGAATACAACATAGGATTGGCCAACGCCATTATCCATGAGAAGGGGAGACTCCAGTGAAAGAAAATGGAGCCTCCAAGCCCCCTCAATTAGAAGCAGCTATGGAATCCAACGCCGGGTTGAGCTGTGCCATTATCTCCTGGAGGGGCAGAGAGTGAAGGAACCGAATATCAGCTTGAGTCTCTGCACCCCCTCTAGCCTTGGTAACCACCATTAGCTGAACGTGAAGTACAGGAACAACCATTCTGTAGCTTGAACCCATTCCTTCAAAGAGTCCATCCCTTCTCATCCCTCCAAGATTCTATCAAGAAGAGAAAGGGGGAGAAGGAGGTGAGAACCAAAGCCCCTTCCATCTGGAGGGCACAACACAGGCCGGGTCCAGAAGGAAGGAAACAGAGGAGGAAAGACGAACCTCAATTTGGCTTCCCTCCCTTCCCCGATTTGCTCCAAGTGGGGGATCCTAATAAAGATGATCTCGCATGATCGTGGATCTCACACTCGGAGTCCCCTCGTGTTTCTAAACCAATCTGAAGCCTGGCATTGTTGTTGCAGACTCCCAGAAGGACGAAACAAGGGTTTGCCTAAGATTACGCCATAAAGCCTAAAATTTAGAGGCTAAAGGTCATTTCATGAGGGGAAGATTTGTGAAGAAGGAGAAAGAGAAGCAAGGACTGCAAGGCCATTTCTTGAATGTTTCAGAAAAGTTGTTGTGAGTATTCCCTTCCTGAAATACAACTATTTATAGGGACTTCAGGCAAATCCCCACCCTTGGATGAAGCTCTATTTCAAAACCGATGTCAATAAATCGAGATTAGTGATTCCAAATCTCGGGAAAAAAGGGATTAGCAGCATGTGAGGAGCAGTTTTTGAGGAATTAGCTATTATTAGAGGATTATTGGCACGAGGGAACCGAACGGTTTTCGAGGAGGTAACTGTTTTTTTCACAAGATTATTTTTTCACGACTGCTGTTTTTCAACGAGTGATTAATGCCTTAAATCTCGGAAAAGAAGGGATTAACAGTATGTGAGGAGACCGAACGGTTTTCGAGGGGGCCTACAGAGATTGGCCCGCAAAGCTCAATTTCAAGCAAAGTTCCTCCACGCGGAGGTTCGCCGCAATAGCACTTGCTTCGGCCTGAGTGGCCCGTTCTCTGAGATGGGCCAGGTTGCGGCCCATTTCTTCAGAAGCAGCCAAAGGTACATCGAGTTGGGCTTCTTTTTCAGCAGTTGCATTCTCAACAGAGAGCTAGCAAACAAGGCAGATATTTGCTGCTATACACATGGCGAAGCTACCACCAAGGAAGAGAAGGATCCTCATTCGCGATCAAAAGTAGTCTCCTTCGCATGGGGGGCACGCTAAAGTTCTGATCTCCTACAACCTACCCAAGTTTCGCCAGATCCATGGGGGGCAATAAAGTTGGCAAAGGAAGCGTCAGTTCATGACAAAGGCAATTCAGTAGTGGCATTCAAGCTTTATGGCCTATTTAGAGGCCTATATGAAAACAGTCAAGCCAATACAAGTGGCTTTGGAACAACGACTTTGAAGCAACAACATTATAAGAGTAGTGTTGATTCAAGACCTCTTTAGTCAAGACGAGGACCTTTGACTTCGAGGTCTGGGGGGCAATGTTTGGACCCAAAATGAGCATTTTGGCCTGACAAGGCACGTCTTGGAGAAATTGAGCCAATGTCAGTGACTCAAGCTATATATTGTCGACAAGCTCGAAAAATATAATTAGAGGCTAAATAAAGCCTACTATGGAAGCATGGAAGCATGAAAAGTTAACTTTAGCACATTTTCCTACTTCGGCTAGGAGAAACTGAGCTAAACAAGGAAGGAGGGGCGGCAGACTAACCAAATGAAATCTAAATGAGCTAAAACTTTCCAGATTAATTCTAGAAAGCCCAAGGATCATTTCTTATGAAGAGTGCCAGAGCTAGATTTAAGTGGAAGGTCTTCAAACAATCAGTCCAATTTTCTACAGAAGCAAAACTGGAAAACTGGACCTGTAAGAGGTCCAGCAGCATTTCCAGCCCAACCGCATGGAATAAAGCTCTGAAAATTTGTCAGGATGATCTACACTCATAGTGGAACATTTTTTATGAAGAAGTCGAAGGTTCATTCTGAAGGCTTGTTGGAGAAATAATTGAAGGAATAAAGGGGCAGAAACTGACCTAAAACCAGCTCAATATTCACATGTTCATGTTTCCTACCCACATGAAGAAAGCTAGATGCTTTTCTTTTTTTCCTTGGATATATTTTTCTGCTACAATCTCTTTAATAGATCATCATCACTTCCATGTTTTTGCACCTTCATGCCTTGCTTTCATTTCATCATTTCTCTATCTTTTCCATATTTTACAAATCACTTTCATACTCCACTTTCATTATTTTTCTTCCACTCATCATTTCACTCTTCTTTTTCTTCCCTATATAAACACATTCTCCTCTCATTCCAAAACACAAACACATTCACAACATCAAAACATCTCTAAGATGATCTAAGTTCTCTCTAGAGCAAACCTCTCTAAGAGCAACTCCTCTCCTTCTCTTTCTCTTACCGGTGATCACACTCCTAGTCCTATTCTTCTCAGAAACCGACTTTCAGTGCCACCAAAGCCTCTGTCAACGTACTTTGGTCCTAGTCTCCTCGGGAGCCGACGGTAGTGCCGCGACCACAACGGTTACAGAACCAGCCAAGCAAGGGTAACGCCCTAGCAACCCAGCCAAGCTAAAGTCACGCTTTAGCAAGTTCTCCTCACTTCCCAGTGGTTCTCGCTCTGCTCGATCTACAACATCGAGTATCGATTGTGATTTTCAAGAAGCTCAGCAAAAGTCCTCGCCACGAGGCACAAAGAATCCCACGACGAGGTTGGTGCTCTCCTCGTCCACAATTGCTTGAAAGAAGTCAGGTCAAGGGTGTCACACCCCGAATTCTGAATTTAAGTAATTCATATTCGAAGCATGAACCTCAAATACCCTGTTTATAATCTCAGAATTTTTTTCTCAAAATCAACTGCACATTACACCTCTCAATAATTACATAAACCAAATCCTCAAGCTACTTATTACAGTACACTCTCACCAAAACAAATTATAAAGCTCAAGAGAGCACAATTCTCCTCACAAAACAAATGCTATAAATCTAATACTAATACTCTAAACCGCACGATCACTGCCCTGATTCTCCTGACCTGTAAGACTACCCGCTACACAATTTGAATAGTGTACCGGGAATTGCAACAACACAAAACCCGGTAAGCTTTTGACAGCCCGTATGAGTAAACAAGAAAGAACTGTTGATTTATTCAATTATATTTATTATAACTCAAGTAAACAATCAACACAGTCACACGGTAACTCCAAAAATCACATAAACATAAAAGCAAGTATATTCTCGATACTCTCTTTTAAAACTCAACATTTAACTGATCACAACCAACAACTATTGCAACATTAATATGTGAAATAACATTAAAGCAAAGCATGCTTGATTCTCTTTTCACTAACACCTTCACATATTAACAATATATCACAGATAGATATTTGATCAAAATAATATAAGTACACTTTTCTTTTTAGTGAATTTTCGGATTAACTGGTAACAAATCATAAATCCACGTGTTAGGGTCCATAATACCAAAACACGGGAAAGCCAGGTTGATTGGTAACAATTCATAAATCCACGTGCTAGGGTCCATAATACCAAAGCACGGGAAACCACATGCTAGGGTCCATAATACCAAAGCATGGGTAAGCCGCAGCATACCAGGGTCCAACGTACTATACCCAAGTATGTATACTCAAAGTAAGCAACCTTCCTAAGAGTATAATAGTGCACTATCTGTAGGGACTAGGGCCCAAGGCTAACTTCCACATAACACCAAAACACATTTACCAGTAATTCACTTAAGCACGGGGTAGTAGATAACACCCGGCTTCACAATTGTACTTCTCAGACATAATCAAAATCACAAAATACAATCTTTATGATTTATAGATCGTATATATGTATATGTACACCCACATAAAGAGACATATTATTTCAAGACAAATCTTTATTTCTTAAAATAATTTCCACATATTCACAATTGGGCATATAAAATAGCTTTCACACCACATGATCAACATTTCATTATTCAACAATTAAATGCGAGATTAATAGCTTGAATAATATCCAATTCATTCTCAATTATTTCATCACACCAATCACACGTCAACCAATATATATATTCCACGTAAATATATATATACGTAATCATCCGCTCAGGGATGACTACTAATACCAACTATAGTTCAAACATAAAAAAAACCGTGAAATTCATTTGTATAATAAAATCATTTTACTTACCTATGGACCGTAGTTGATCAAGTCCATATGATTTAAAACAAATATTTATTCCATAAATATTTTCACACAATTACGACAAAAATAAAGTAATTAAATTTATTCAGTTCGTAATATGAACCACGTGAGGTTTACTCACCTCTAATTCAGCTGCGTCTTCTTAACAGCTAAAACAACAATTTTCCCGAATTGTCCGCCAAATCAATCCGTCGATAACCTAATCCAATAATGATCTTAACTTAGCCAACAACTCATAAATGTAATTAAACGACGATCCAACGCTCAGATTCAAATTAAACGATGATCCAACGGTCGGATCTGAATTTAATGACGATCCAACGGTCGGATCCTCACGGATCGCCTTTAGGATCATCCTCCAAAATTATCACGAAGATCCAACGGTCAGATCTTCCTGAATCGCCCTTACTAACATCTCCACAAAATTATATGAAAATCCGACGGTCGGATTCTCACGAATCGCCTTCCGAATCACTATTTCTCAATTATACGAAGATCCAACGGTCAGATCTTCGCCCGTGACCTCACAAAGTCACCGGGACAGTCATACGATCAACATATTAAAATTTGAAGTAAAACCGATGGTCTGATCTTCGCAGATCGTAAACCGAAGATAAAACGTAAAAACCGTAAATAGTAACGTAAAAACGTAAATCCACTATTTATCAACTTTTTCTAACATGACCAAGTTATATATCAAAACGCTCGTATGGATGCATAGATCATCGCCTAGATAATGAAAACTCGAAATATGGTCTGATACGCCGCCACAAGCGGTGGTCAGTGGGCGGTCAACGCGGCGGTCAACGCCGGTCAACCACCTCCGATGGCAAAGTGACCAACTACAAACTGGTTCAAAATGAAAGGGTGATCGACTTCCATACCTGGAGCTAAGTCTGGTTTGGCCTAGATCGTCCTAGATCAAGCTTTGAAGTTTGGATTAATCTGGTGCGTCTGATTTGATCAGATTGAATCTGGGACGTTGAAAAAGTCAAACCATGATCTAGCGTTCTATACACAAAATCGTGATGAAAGGCTTACATGGGGATGATCAGCATGAGGAGGAGATCACGAAAATGGGAAGGATCGGCCGAGGGGATGCCGGAAAATTGGTTTTCCGGTCGGGTCACCGATCGGAACTGTGGCTCCTTCGATCCAGCTTTCGGGGCAGCGGCGGAGCAAAGCGACACCAGAAGGAGGCTCGTCGTGTGCCGGCGATCTCAGGGGAGCCCGGGTCCGGGGACGGAGGAGGCCGGAGGCGCCGTTTTCGGCCGGGTCGGGTCGACTAAGACCCGTCGGGTCTGAGGGTCGAAGGAAGAGAGAGAACGGAGAGAGCTGGGGGACTGTTCAGCAAAAATGAAAATGTTTCGTCCTTAAATGAAATTTCTGATTTTTTTTCGATATTTATAGAAAATTCCCAAATTTCAAAAATTCATAACTTATTCATACGAACTCCGAATATTGCGTTCCACATGTCCACGAACTCGTATCGACGAGCTCTACAACTTTCATGAAGGAAGTTTTCCTAAATTTTGAACGTATAAAAAGTCAACTTTGTTGACCCCCTAAAAACGTTCGTTTTTGAAAATAAAATCGTTCGAACTAATTCCACAACTTCTCCAAGCTTCGTACTCGCTCCTACTATCGTGAAATCATTTCTAAAAATCCATGGAATTTAATTTGGATTTTCGGGGTATTACAAAGGGACACCCCCGACGACCGCACTCGAACGGTGCTGGCACGCCCGCGCAAGAAAAGAGACTGTTGACCAGCTGCAGCAAAATTGGAGCCAAACAGGTATTGACATTGTGAGTTCAGTTTGTTTGTTGCTTAGTTTATTTGAAAATTTTCTATATGTGTTTTCTTGTGTTTGTTCTTGCGTTTCAGATTTGAATTTTCTTTTTTCAAAATTCGGGGCGTGACAACCTCTGTACTTTATTCATTTTTAAAAGTTCTAATTGAATACCCCTGGATTTTGGTGGAATTCATGAAGTCTTTAAAATCCTAATTGAATACCTCAAGACTTTTATGGACCTTTAAAAGTCTGGGTGTATTCAATATAGACTTTTAAATGTCCATAAAAGTCTTGAGGTATTCAATTAGGATTTTAAAGACTTCATGAATTCCACCAAAATCCAGGGGTATTCAATTAGAACTTTTAAAAATGAATAAAGTACAGAGGTTGTCACGCCCCGAATTTTAAAAGTCTATATTGAATACACCCAGACTTTTAAATTCCATAGATTTCTTTAAAAGTTCTACTAATTCTATATACAATACACCTCCTAAATATAGATGCAGAGATTATAAAATTGTGCATTTATTTTTAGAGGTCAGATTCATTTGTCTCTTACAATCCCTTAAAAACAGTCACTTAAGTTAGGCAAGCACATGGTGTTGGGCTCTACGCTTCCATTTGTAATGGTAGAGATGAAGGCAAAAACATTAGACGATACGAGTTTTTATCGTCGGGAAAAAACAAACGAGGCCCAGGAGAAAATCTGTTATTTACAAACAAAACGAAAGCTCTTGTCCAACTTCCAAGCACGCGACTCAAACCCGACAGGCGAACCTCAATTCCCTAGAACAGCCAGAATTAATTAATTGTCTTTGTTGGGGATTGCAACTACAGATTCTGTTCAACGTAACATATGATGGAATGATCGATGAGAATGTCCATATCCCGATTAGGCCTATACTGTTTGTTTCTGCACGTCTTCATCCTTGGGATCTCGGCTATCAGGTGATCATCATCTTTTCCCTCCTTATCTTGTGTTTAATGGGTTTGAATCTTGGGCACCCCACATTTTCCCTTGTCTTGGACTTGGACGATTCCCTCTTTGAATTTGCAGGAAGGATGTGGGCTTTCTTCAGAAGCACATATATATAAACACATTAGCTTAAGGCATGCCAGAACAAGTTTGAAAGACAGAAGACATACTTGAAGCTGAGAATGAATTGAGTGCCATGATGAACTGGTCCGGTCTTCTGCAACTGCTCTAGATTCAAGTCTTCTCTTTATGGGGCTGAGATCTTAATACTTGTGTGTAGAGAGTGCAGGGACCTGAACCTATATATAGAGGATGATATCAGGAACTTCCCATAACAGTTTTCCTAAATCAATTAGGTCCTCTACATATAAATCCTGTATCAATATACATTACTTGATTACAAGCACATTAAGTTTCCCAATACAATATGGATTTCAGATACAAATTCCTTATTGTTCCAGGGATAGAATCATCTATGCAATCCCGGTTATTTCATTCAACAGTAATCATATACAATTGTTAAAGTCATAATGTGATTAATGTAAGTCCAACTCTTACATTCTCCCACTTGGACTACATTACTCACTCAATTGTACACAATTAGAACAATGTAATAACCACTGAAGTGTGCACATGAAATTGCATAAAATTCTCAAACTTAATCACAAACTTGGTCAAGTTATGGAATCTGGCAGAGCTAAGGAAAAATAATGCTTTCAAAAGCACACCACTCCAAAACTACAAAACCATAGCCATAACCCACATAAGTTCAATTGATACAACCAAAGATAAAACATACATATGCAGTATGTATCTGTCATCATCTGCAGTGCATATGTAAATGGTCCAAACTGAAGGATTTTGACTATCAAAATCAGAGACACAACCAAAACTGGAATGGATTATTACTGAATGTGTCTGCACTTTACAAAACTGAAATGTTGATCTTAATCAACTCAATCTATCCAACATAAATCAAATAGCTATTTGCCAAAACAAAATACAGAAATATTCACAATCACCAAATGCTGCAGCAAAATAAAAACTTCTGAATAATACCATGGATTTATTACTGAATAATGAAGACGAAGTCATTACAAAACTTCAAATTTCAGAAAAACAAGAATTGAAATTAAACGACACTGAAGATAAAACTTTTAACAAAAATAATGCTCCCACTGATCCTAGGCATCTAAGGTAGGAAGGACTCCCATATCAGCTACATGTTTCTGAAAAGCTGCTACAGATAATGCCTTAGTGAATGGATCAGCTAACTGTGAGTGTGTATTAACCTGAGCTATTTCAATTTCCTGATGCTTCACTCTTTCTCTCACACTATAATATTTCAAGTCTATGTGCTTAGAGTTATTAGACCTCTTATTATTCTTAGTGAAGCAAACAGCTGCAGAATTATCACTATAAACTCTCAAAGGTCTGGTATTGATGGAATCCAACAACCTAGTCTGAATTAGAAAATTTCTGAGCCATAACCCTTGACATACACCATCGTATATTGCTATAAACTCTGCCTGCATAGTCGAAGTGGCTGTCAATGTTTGCTTAATGCTCCTCCAAGCTATGGCACCTCCAGCCATCATATAAACATATCCAGAAGTAGACTTAGTCGAATCCGGATATTTACCTGCAAAGTCCGCATCAGTGTATCCAACTACTTCTAGCTTCTCAACTTTCTTGTACACCAGCAAATAATCTTTGGTTTTCTGCAAATATCTAAGGACCTTCTTTGCTGCAACCCAATGCTCATGTCCAGGGTTTGACTGAAATCTCGATAATATACCCACTGCATATGCTAAATCAGGCCTAGTGCACACTTGTGCATACATCAAGCTGCCAATTAGTCTAGCATAAGGTCTGCCCTTCATATCTTCCCTTTCTAAGTCATTCCTAGGACATTGACCTTTGATCAGTTTATCTCCTTTTGAAATAGGTGCATCTCCTGGTGCACACTTCTGCATATCAAATCTGCTCAAAACTCTAGAAATATAATTACGCTGACATAGTCCCAGTAGCCCTCTTTTCCTATCTCTTTTAATTTCAATTCCCAGCACAAATGAAGCTTCACCAAGATCTTTCATATCGAAGTTCTTAGACAGAAAGTTTTTAGTCAATTTCAACAAGTTCACATCACTGCTGGCAAGTAGTATATCATCTACATATAGAATCAAGAAAATAAAGTGTTTACCTACAGTCTTTAAATAAACACACTCATCAACTATATTCTCAGTAAAACCAAAGGTAGTGACTACTGAATCGAATTTCTTATACCACTGTCTAGATGCCTGTTTTAGACCATAAATGGATTTCTTCAGTTTACAGACCATGTGTTCTCTTCCTGGTTCAATGAATCCCTCGGGCTGTTTCATGTAGATATTTTCTTCAAGTTCCCCATTTAGGAATGCAGTCTTCACATCCATTTGGTGTAGCTCTAGATTAAAGTGCGCTACTAAAGCCATAATCATCCTAAAGGAATCTTTTGTTGAAACTGGAGAGAAGGTTTCAGTAAAATCAATGCCTTCTTGCTGCGTAAAACCCTTAGCTACTAACCTCGCTTTATACCTCTCTATACTGCCATCAGCATGTCTTTTGGTTTTGTAAATCCACTTACAACCTACAGGTTTTTGATTTGCTATAGGTTCAACTAACTCCCAAACTCCATTGTCATACATACTCTGCAATTCAGCTTCCATAGCCTCACTCCATTGCTTAACAAATTCACTCTCAGTGGCTTGTTTATAACTAATGGGATCATTGTCTTCCCCAAAATCAAAGTCTGGTTCCTGAAGATATACTTCATACTCAGTTGGATCTATGGTGGGTTTTCTAACTCTGTTTGATCTTCTTACTGGTTGAGGTACTTCAACGTTTTCGTTTTGAGGCATCACAACGTTATCCTGAGGTTGTAGATTTTCTGGTGCTTCTTGGACAGCCTCTGCGGGTTCTAAAATTGGCTGCTGAGGTACAATGATGGGCGGTGCAAGAGCAAAAGGTAAAACCTGAGCTAATGTTTCGGTTTCAAGGATTTCTTCAAACTCAAACTGTAAGTCTTCGGGTTCTCTATTGTAAAACACTTCATCTAGAAACTTTGCTTTATTTGTCTCGATGATTCTGGTATTATGGTGAGGGGAATAAAACTTGTAGCCCTTGGATTTTTCCGGATACCCTATGAAGAATGCACTAACGGTTTTGGGGTCTAATTTCTGAATGTGAGGGTTATAAACTTTAGCCTCAGCCTTACAACCCCAATCATAAACATGGTGTAAGCTTGGCTTTCTGCCATTCCAAAGCTCAAAAGGTGTCTTAGACACAGCTTTGCTAGGTGCCCTATTGCAGAGATAGTTGGCTGTTTTGAGAGCCTCGCCCCACAGATACCTAGGTAGTCCAGAAGTACACATCATACTTCTGACCATGTTCAGTAAAGTCCTATTCTTCCTTTCTGCGACACCATTTTGCTCTGGTGTCCCTGGCGTGGTATATTGAGCCTTAATACCATGCTTTTCAAGATACAAAGCAAAAGGGCCTTTGCTTTGTCCAGCCTCCGTATATTTCCCATAAAACTCTCCCCCTCTATCAGACCTGACCACCTTAATTTGTTTCCCCAATTGTTTTTCTACTTCTGCATGAAAGATCTTAAAGGTTTCGACAGCTTGGGATTTTTCTGAAATTAGAAAAATATGACAGAACCTAGAAAAGTCATCAATGAAAGTTATAAAATAGGAGTTTCCACAAATGGTTTGATGTTTAAAAGGTCCACAAATGTCAGTATGGATGAGTTCTAAGAGTCCTAGGCTTCTGGTGGCATTTTTCTTTCTAGAATTAGTCATTTTTCCTTTAATGCATTCTACACAGTCCCCTAAATCGTCAAAGTTTAGCTCAGGCAGAATGTTTTGCTTAACTAGGATCTGTAGTCTTTCTTTTGATATGTGTCCTAATCTCCTATGCCAAAGGGCTGCTGAGTTTTCCTTAGAGTTGTGTCTTTTAACACCAATAATGGAATTGCCATCTACACTGTTTTCAATAGATAATATCTCCTTAGGAACTGAACAATGTAACTGTAAATAATCATTTACAATGGCACCAGAAGCAATAGGAAGAAAATTCTTCGAAATTTTTATTCCATTACTGTCAATAAGAAAACTACAACCGTTTTTAACCAAAAGGGAGACACTAATCAAATTCCTTCTCATAGAAGGTACAAAATAGACATTGTCTAAGATAAGAAAATTTCCAGATCCTACTTCTAGCCTAACAGACCCAATTGCCTTCACTGCTACCCTTGATCCATTGCCAACACACACGTTTTGTTCCTCACTTCTGGGATTTCTCTTCCTTATGTATCCCTGCAGTGAATTAGTTATGTGAATAGGAGACCCAGAATCAATCCACCAGTTGCTAGAACTACTTTGAACTAAATTTATTTCAATGGAAAAACTAGGAATTAAGTCAAGATTACCCTTTTTAGTTAACCAAGCTTTGAAACCAGTACAATCTCTCTTAAGGTGGCCAGATTTTCTGCAGAAGTAACACTTTGTCTGATAGGGTTTCTGAATTTTAGAATCAGGGGCTGGAGCTAGGGCTGTTTTAGGGCTGAACTTCTTTCCCTTCTGATTATTCCCCTTCTGGTTTTTCCATTTTGGTTTGCCTACCAGATTCACACTTTTCTCATTTTTCTCCTTCTTAATTCTTTCATCGACTTGCACACAGATTGAAATCAGCTCGTTTATGTTCCATTTATCCTTTTGAGCTAGGTAGGTGGTGTTGAGATGTTCAAAGCTCGATGGTAGTGAGTTTAGAGTGTGATGAATAAGCATCTCATCAGAAATAGGGTTCTTCAAGGTTTTCAGCTTAGCGGCATAATCAACAAGCTTCAAGATGTGTTCTCTAATGGTTCCTGGTCCTGTGTATTTGGTGTTCATCAATTTGTTCAACAGGTTTGCAATCTGAGCCTTATCACTCTCCCTGAATCTTTCACCAATTGATTCCAGAAACTCTGTAGCTAACTCCTTTTCTTCAATACTCCCACTAATAGAATCAGACATGGTTCTTTTCATTACATTCTTGCATACTCGATTTAGCCTATGCCACTCATCAAAATATTTCTGCTGTTCACTAGTGCTAGCTATAGTCAGGGCTTCTGGAGGTGTCTTATACATAGGCAAATCTAAGTGGTTGACACTTAGGTAGATTTCTATGTCTGCTTTCCATCTCTTAAAGTTTGAACCAGTAAGAGGTTCAATGTTCATGAAGTTCAAAGGTACAGAACCTATAGGAAGCATTAAATTTTGTAAGTTTTATGCATAAGAATTTTATTAAAGACTTAAAGAAAGAAAGAAAATTATTTTCTGCTCAATAGCTGTATTCTGTGTTAAGTTTTAAGCATACAAAACTTAGTAATCAAACAATCACAGAAGATATCAAGAATTCAAAACATAAGGCTGAGCAAAATTAAAACAATATAATGCAATAAGAAACCAGAAAATTGCATTAAGCCCCAAAACAATATATACTGAATTCATGCCAAAACATCACTTGTGAGCAGAAGTTAAGGCATCACTTAATCACATGGCCAAAACAAAAAACACATTGGTATTTAACAACCAGTCAACACCTGTGTGGCAGAAGAAAAGGTCTTTATATCTGAATATGTATCATTTGAATTGCAATGTGCTATTCCTGTATCTTAAGACTATGTAAAGTAAAAGGACCTTCTGTGGAAGCTACAGTCATAGTTCTAGAATACAGAATACAAGGTTTGTCTGTTAAAAAACTGAATGGCTTATCAAGAACACTGAGGAAAAAGTGCTATGGCTCCCTCTCCCTCAATGCACCGAATAAGTCACAGACAATATTACTAGTTAATATATATATAAAATTCAACTAGCTTTATTCATTTTAAACAACAAGATTCATAGGGAGAAGGTCTGTAGCTTGTTGTTTGATAGTCAAAGTAACAATAGGCCAACAATTTTGCAACGAGATATTTATTCACACATGTAGACAACATCCATCACAATTATAAAACAAGTTTCATAATATACTAAAGGATGAAAGCTATCTAAAAGTGCAATTCCGATACAAAATTATCAACAATCTGTTCATGAAGAAGTTTTGAAAATTTACCCGAGCAAAACTTCAATCCTGACTGCATAGAAACACAAGGCGGAAGCAATCCTTCTATGCAGTCCCTTTAGCGAGCCTTTCTGACCACAAAACAAGAAGCAAAATTGCTTCTTACACCCAGAATCGAAGAACCCCAAATTGGGATTACGATGAACTGAAGACGCATACTCGGCGAGGAACAGAAAATACCCGTTATGAGACAACGGTCAATTAACGTCCTGATATTGTGAATATATCTAATGGGCCGAGTATGGGTCTTAAGTTGTTGTGTTGGATCAGAAACTGGAGGCAGGCCTTCGACCTACTTGCTCGATATAATCTGTAGCTCCTTTAATTAATTAAATTTTTTTTTTATTAATAAAACGTTTTAAATTTACTAAACTTCTAGCATGCATGATTTCCGAAGTGGTTTATACAATTGTGATCGTGGCTCTGATACCACATGTAGTCTTAAACTGAAGGATTACTCAACTAAAGACAATCACATATATATAAACACATTAGCTTAAGGCATGCCAGAACAAGTTTGAAAGACAGAAGACATACTTGAAGCTGAGAATGAATTGAGTGCCATGATGAACTGGTCCGGTCTTCTGCAACTGCTCTAGATTCAAGTCTTCTCTTTATGGGGCTGAGATCTTAATACTTGTGTGTAGAGAGTGCAGGGACCTGAACCTATATATAGAGGATGATATCAGGAACTTCCCATAACAGTTTTCCTAAATCAATTAGGTCCTCTACATATAAATCCTGTATCAATATACATTACTTGATTACAAGCACATTAAGTTTCCCAATACAATATGGATTTCAGATACAAATTCCTTATTGTTCCAGGGATAGAATCATCTATGCAATCCCGGTTATTTCATTCAACAGTAATCATATACAATTGTTAAAGTCATAATGTGATTAATGTAAGTCCAACTCTTACACAATACACCCCCTAAATATAGATGCAGAGATTATAAAATTGTGCATTTATTTTTAGAGGTCAGATTCATTTGTCTCTTACAATCCCTTAAAAACAGTCACTTAAGTTAGGCAAGCACATGGTGTTGGGCTCTACGCTTCCATTTGTAATGGTAGAGATGAAGGCAAAAACATTAGACGATACGAGTTTTTATCGTCGGGAAAAAACAAACGAGGCCCAGGAGAAAATCTGTTATTTACAAACAAAACGAAAGCTCTTGTCCAACTTCCAAGCACGCGACTCAAACCCGACAGGCGAACCTCAATTCCCTAGAACAGCCAGAATTAATTAATTGTCTTTGTTGGGGATTGCAACTACAGATTCTGTTCAACGTAACATATGATGGAATGATCGATGAGAATGTCCATATCCCGATTAGGCCTATACTGTTTGTTTCTGCACGTCTTCATCCTTGGGATCTCGGCTATCAGGTGATCATCATCTTTTCCCTCCTTATCTTGTGTTTAATGGGTTTGAATCTTGGGCACCCCACATTTTCCCTTGTCTTGGACTTGGACGATTCCCTCTTTGAATTTGCAGGAAGGATGTGGGCTTTCTTCAGAAGCAGTTTTGCAGAAATACAGTCCAAGGAAGATACTTACTGTCTGATGATAATGGTCAGCACCCTCCTTCCCTCACTAAGCTTCTGCTTCTGCTTCTGTTGTTTCTTTTCCTGCTCTTTGTTTTGCATGTCATATCTTGTGACACACAGTTCCCTTTGGTTGTGGTTGCATAATGAGGAATGGAGTACCGATAGTTTGGTTAATGAGAAGTTCCTCTAGCTGTTACTTCAGTGTCAGTCGTCATTCCCTTGGAAACATAACTTGTACATTTTTCATTGTAGGCCATGTCTGTGACGCACTGTCAGTAAATCCTCAGTCTCGCTGCTGCCCTGAAAAAGGAGACAAGTTCTCTTGTCAGTGAGTTCTTTTAACTTTGTAGGCTCTCAACTTTTTTATCTTACAATTCAGAAAACTTATAACATTTGTGCCCCGCTTTTGTTTGCAGTGGTTGCAATGTTGTCTCAGAGTGCTGTAGTTCTTATGAGTATTGCGTTTCGTGTTGTCAAGATCCTTCAAGGGTAACTCTTGAATTGTTTGAATTTTGTTTTCAACCTCGCGGTTCTTTTTTCTATATTTTATTTTTAACATTTAATTTGTGTTGTTCTGCTCTTTTTTGGTTTTACTCTTCTAATCTGCAAGTTTTTGGGATTTGTTTTTTGTCCAGATAATAAAGGAACAAGTACTGGAAGTGAAGATTGCCAAGCCAGCTTCTGCAGGTAAAGAAATAAATTTTCGTTAATGGTTCTGTATCTCTTACCATAGAGGAGTAGTCTTCTGCATTTACTTCTATATGTGATGTGGGACTGCGGGAGTAGTGCTCAATTCAAAAATTCATAAAATCTAGATTTTAGTTGACCTGGCTCGAAGACTCTGACCACTTGTATGCATTGGTAAGTGGGGCTCAACCACTATTTTGGCAAGTAAATTAGAGGTCCTGATTTGACCATTTGTTTCCTTTATGCATTGAATGGAATGAGTTTTGGTGAAACCCTTAGTTCTGCCCTGTATAGAAGCAATTGAGAATTCCATTGAACTCTTAGACTATATTTTTCATTTCCGGAGTTTTAGCCCCAATACATATAGTATATGTTTTTTTTTTCGGATAATTTATTCAAAATGTTCTTTTGTCAGGGAAATATTCCAGTGTTTTTGATTTCTGTTCTGGAAGGTGCCGGCATAATTCTGAGAGTGTGGTAAGTAATACATTAATAATGCAAGCGTATAATCGTTATTTATTGTTTGGATATGGCTTTTGCTTTCGGTTTTCTCAATTCATGGAATATAAATTTATTTTTATTTTTTTTAATAATTATCCTGACAAAAATTTCACAAATCATTTATTCAAATTTTTTAGGAGTAATCTAGTTATTAGTTAGTTTTGACTTCTGAGTAAACTGCAGTCATTTCTCAAGTACTTAGAGTCATGGCCTTGGATGTTAGTTTAAGTTCTGGTCTTTTAGTTAAATACTTGAAACTTATATGATAAAGATGTTGATATGCCCAAAAATAATGAATAAGCTTGGTTATGCATGAACTGTTGATCATAGGGATATTGTCAGAGAAAGTTGCTAAAGATATGATTGTGCTTCTCTGATGCATTAAATAGATGTCAATATCATAGCTGAGCATTTTCTGGTGGTCTGCTGGCTTTATAGAGCTATTTGTACATCTTTCTTACTAATTTAATTTTTTGGAATTTAGTTGATCAATGGAAAGTCTGATTCTCTTATCCATTTCAGATTCTGAACAGTTATATTTAGTCACGATGCAGGAAATTCAGTGCTTTAATGTAATTTGTGACCAATCACTTTTCTTAAACTTCAGGAGCTTAATGCTTTATTCGTTTATGCTGTCATATTCAGAAAAGATAGGGAGAACCACATCATTATGTGCAAGGTCGTATGGGGAGAGTGTTGCTCATGTTTTCTGCATTGTGAAGTTGGTTAGGGAGGTTGGGTGAATTGGGTAAGATCAACAGGGAGGATTTCTGTGTTAAGCAAAGTTTCTCTAGGGTTGCGGTGTGTCAGCTATATGTTGGAGATCTGGATGGAAAGACAAAGAGGAGGCGTTGGGAGAGAGTTAGGTTTCTCCCAAAGAGGGGGCATTGGGAGAGAGTTAGGTTTCTCCCAAAGACAAAGATGGAAAGACAAAGAAGATTATAGTGGTGAGAGTGAGGTAAGAGTGTTGGGAGAGAGTTAGGTTTCGGGCATCTTTATGACCCTTTGTTCCTGTGGAATTCAAAGACTATTCTCTGTCTTCTATTGTTTTAGAGTGAAAGCATTTGTGGTTTAGGGAGTTCTGCGTTGATTAGGCTGGTTTGGCGGCAGTTGTCCTTTTTTGTTTCTTGTTCTCTCTGCATTTTAGTACAATGAATTTTTCCATATTTGCGTAGTTTAGTTTGAATTGTCTGTGGAAGAAGGGTCACAATCTTATTGCGATATGCCTGATACTATTTCTTATGCTGTGATGCTGTTTAAATAAGCTTGAACCTTTCAGGTTCACGAAAATGCTTACCGTAGTGATTTCCATCACTGTTTTTCTCTGCCTTCAAATTCTTCAGGTAAGATCCAGCTTAGAATTAGATAGTATTGGTAATTTGCATCGTAGACACATATGAAACTATAGTTTGATGAGGACCAGCTCATGTTGGAAAGCTTATGGCTTCTTTTCTTTTAGTTTATAATAATCTTTATATATAATTCTCGTCTCTACCAATTTCTACTATAGGAGGAATTTAATTCTTTTGTTTTCTTTTATCTGCTAGAGATGATAAGCTCATGCTTGAAATTATGATATTGCTTGTACAGTTCCCATCTAAAATTTTTAGATGTTTTGGATATGCTTAATTTTCCTCCTCACTGCAATAGTAGAGAAATTTGTTCTTAATTTGGTGATGGATATGTGTCGGTGTCCAACACCGGACTTATCGCCAATCTGAAGTGTCAGTGCTTCAGATCTGAGAACTTAGTAGATCTGTTATCACTGGTATCCAATTTTTCTCAACTGCCCATGGGGTATTGGACAACTTTTTAGTAAAATGCCTCTGTACTACTATATGTCTGTCTTTCCAGCATTAATCTCTAGGTTCTGTTTTTTTTTTTTTTCGGTGTTATGAGAGATCCTATATAATATGGCAGAGTGATTATGCTAATGTTAGTGCCATATGAAATGTTAAGAACAAATACATGTATAGACTGACACTACTTAGGTAGAAGGCCTCTCATTTTAATCTGGACTTGAAGTATTGGACCGTCATTGTTGCTATGCATGATGTTTCTTTTTCACCCCTCTTGCTAAGCTTCTCGTTTCAATTTCATTGATGATTTATTGATTAAATGAATACCTATCTTCTGACTGGGTGCTGTATACAGACAGCTAGTTTAAATGCTTTAACTTTGTGAAAAACAACAAAGACTGATTTGCTGGAGAGATATCTTGCTCTATTGATCAGTATAACATATATACGAGAATACAGCTTGATTCTAGGATACAAAAAAGGTAAACTATTCTAGCCCTATTAAGGCCTAATAACATAGAATCAATGTGATGAATCAGAGTAAATGTGTTAAATGTTGACAGTTTATACTAAGCTAATTTTGCTCTACTTTCCAACACTCCCCCTCAAGTTGGAGAGTGGATATCCTGCACACCCAACTTGCGAATCATAAGCTCGAAGTCCTCCTTGCCAAGAGCTTTAGTTAGAACATCAGCCAGTTGATTTCCAGAACTCACAAACCGTGTCTCCACTGAACCATCTTGGATTTTATCCCTAATATAGTGACAATCCATTTCTATATGCCTTGTACGTTCATGAAACACTGGATTTGCTGCTATATGTAAAGCAGCCTTGTTGTCACAATAGAGCAATGCCGTTTCCTGGTGTAAAATCCCCAAGTCTTGAAGCAAATAACATAACCAAGTCAATTCACAGCACGCTCCTGTCATAGCACGATACTCTGCTTCAGCTGAAGAAAGAGAGACTGTTTTCTGACGTTTCGACCTCCATGAAATTAAAGAAGGCCCTAGGAACACACAATACCCTGTAGTAGACCTTCTTGTAAGTGGACATCCTGCCCAATCTGAATCACAAAAAGCTCGCAGCCGAAGATCACTATTTGAGGAAAAGAACAAGCCTTGACCAGGAGCTGACTTGAGGTAGCGTACCACTCGCAAAGCTGTCTCCCAATGAGCTTTTCGAGGCTGATGCATAAACCTGCTTAATATATGAACAGGATATGTAATATCTGGCCTTGACACTGTGAGATAAATCAATCTTCCAACCAAACGCCTATACTTCTCTGGATCTTTGAGTAACTCAGTCTTATCTGACAACTTTAATCCACGTTCCATGGGTGTGTCAACAGGGGCAGCACCCAATAATCCTGCATCTTTTATAATTTCTAACGCATACTTGCGCTGACAAATAAATATCCCTTTCTTAGATGTTGAAACCTCAATGCCAAGAAAATACTTTAAACTGCCAAGATCTTTCAAACGGAATGTTTTATGCAAAAATTTCTTGACATCAGCTATACTCACAGGATCATTGCCAGTAATTAATATGTCATCAACATATATCAATAAGACTGTAAAAGACTTGCCTTGCCTCCTGGTAAAAAGAGAGTAGTCTGCTCTAGATTGCACAAAACCAGCAGACCGAATAACTTCTGAAAATCTAGAAAACCACTGCCTGGAAGCCTGTTTCAGACCATACAAGGATTTATGCAACCGACAAACCAAATGCTCCTCCCCCTGTCTCCGGAGCCCAGGCGGTGGAGACATATAAATTTCTTCATCCAGGTTACCATGGAGAAAGGCATTGTTGACATCGAGTTGAGAAAGGGACCAACCACGAGACGCAGCTAAGGCAAGGAGACAACAGACTGTAACAATTTTAGCAGTAGGAGAGAAGGTTTCCTGATAGTCAACACCTGCCAACTGCGTGAAGCCCTTGGCCACCAACCGGGCCTTGTATCGTTCAATGGAACCATCAGACTTGTGTTTGACTTTATAAACCCATCGACAACCAATTGGGGACTTCCCGGGGGGCAGCGTGCTGAGGGTCCATGTACCGTTGGCCTGCAAGGCCTCCAACTCTGCTCTCATGGCATCCCGCCATTCGGGGACAGCAGCCGCCTCAGAATAGGAATTGGGTTCATGAACGGCACTGAGCTGAGCAACAAAAGAGGAGTAGGCAGGAGTGTAACGATGATAAGAGACATAATTTGCCAATGGATACCGCGTACCTTTGGAAGGACCTGGCGGGAAGGAGGGTGATTGGTAAGTGCAAGCATTGGAGTGAGGCTTGGAGAAGTCGATATCGGCGAACCGAGCAGGCGGCGCAGTGGAGCGGGTGGAGCGACGGAGAGGCGGTGGGTCGGAAAGAGCTTCGGGTGGAGGTGAGGGAGGAGGAGACGGAGAAGATGGTGGGGATGGTGACCACCCCGGCACCGGGGACGACAGAGGGGTAGGAAGAGGGAAGGACGACGGAGGAGGGACGAGCGGTGGTGGAGCAGGCGGCTTGGGTCGACGGGAATACTGGCGAAGGGTGACGGGGGGCCGGACTGGTGGAGGCGGAGGTGGTGGTGGCGGTAGCTGACAAGATCGTGGGTCTGGGATTGGCTGAGAAGGTCGCGTGTCTGGGGATGGCCGAGAAGAAGAAACAGTCGTGGGAGGCATCTGGGAGTCAAAAGTTGAGTCAAAAAAGGAGGGAGAGAAAAGTGGAACGGGGCCTGGGTCATAGGCCAACGGGGCAGAAGGAAGAGTGGGCTGATTGGAGGCATAAGGAAACACAGTTTCATGAAATCTAACATCTCGACTCGTAAAAATTTTCTTAGTCGATAAGTTAAACAATTTGAAGGCTTTTTGACCGACCGGGTAACCAATGAAAATGGAAGGAATGGCTCGGGTGTCAAATTTATGAGTAGGGTGCACATTAGTTGCATAAGCTAAGCAACCAAAAACTCGAAGATGAGAAAAAGAAGGTGGTTTTGAGTAAAGAAGTTCAAATGGAGTTTTGTAAGAAAGGATGGGCGAGGGCAAGCGATTGATAATATAGACGGCTGTGAGGACACACTCCCCCCAGAATTGTGGAGGGAGGTGAGCTTGAAATTTTAAAGCACGAGCCACCTGTAGAATATGACGATGCTTGCGCTCCACAACCCCATTTTGTTGAGGCGTGTAAACACAAGAATGTTGGAAAACAACGCCATTATCTTGAAAAAAAGAGCGAAGTGAAATAAATTCACTACCATTGTCGCTTCGGAAAGTTGTAATGCGAGAGTCAAATTGAGTGAGAATGTGAGCAAAAAAACGCTTCAAAAGAGGTTGTGTTTCATCTTTGTGCCGCATTAAGAAAACCCAAGTAAATCGGGTGAAGTCATCCACAATAGTAAGGAAATAAAAAGCACCAGAAAGAGAAGGGTGTCGATAACGACCCCAAATATCACAATGAATTATTTCAAATGGTCTTGTAGAAGAAAGAGAACTAGAACTGAATGGTAATCGACTCTGCTTAGCCAAGGGACAGACATGGCAAGTATTATTTGGCTGAATGGAAAAATGCAAGAAATGCTTGGCTATGTGACTTAAACATGGAGAGGAGACATGACCCAAGCGATTATGCCAAAGATTGGTAGAGGAAATGGCAAGGTTGCAAGAGGATCTGGAAGAAGTGGTAATGGAAGGCCTGGTTTGTTCCGTCGCTAGTGCCACCAAATAGTATAGGCCATCACGTTGTTTACCCAAACCAATCGTCCTCTTCGTAGCCAGATCCTGCAAAATGCACCAATAAGGGAAAAACGTCACTGAACAATTCAGACCTCTTGTCAGACAACTTACGGACATTAAATCAACTTTGAATTTGGGCACAGATAACACATCATGTAGATAATATACGGTATTCAAAGGCAAAGACCCTTTTGCAACAATGTTCACTTTGTCTCCGTTAGGTAACAAAACAGGTGGTAAAGAGCAATTGTTATTCGTATGCAATAATTGAGATGACGAAGTGATATGATCCGTTGCCCCGCTATCGATAATCCAGTTGCGGGAAGCAACTTTAGACAAACCTAGCTTGGTGATCGCATTTGCTTTGGAGCTAGAGCCTTCATTTTGTTTGTTAAGGACTGACAGAAACTGCTTGAATTGGGCTTCAGATAATGAAACAACTGGGCCTCCTTCATCCTTGTCTAACGCCTCAGAGACCTGATTAGCTGAAGGAACACCTCTGGAATTTGAACCGTTTTGCTTGGCCTTAGGATGACCCGGTGGATATCCAATTAATTGATAACATGTTTGCACCCAATGACCGACATCTCCACAATAAGAACATTGAGGTCGGCCTCTACCTGAACCACGTCGTCGATCACCATCAAAACGACGGCCTTCTGGTGCGCGATCTGGGCGAAAATTTGGACGGAAATCCGGGCGGTCTTGTGCTCGATCTGGGCGATAAGTTGGGCGGAAATCCGGCTGCTGATTGGGGCGATCGGATCTCTCGAATCGTCCTCCTCTAGCTAGGATCGGATTGGGCTTGATGTTCCTCACTGCCATAGCGGCGCTGGAACTGGATTCGGTTGAGGGATGAGAGTCGCTGATGAGCCGCTGCTTCTCTTCTTGTGTGACAGCGGCGTATGCTTGGCGGACAGTTGGAAGAGGATTCATGAGGAGGATTTGCCCGCGAGTTGCACTGTAAGTCTCATTCAAACCCATCAAGAATTGCATCAATTTCTGTTGATCTGCCTGTGCTCCATATGCTGTGTCTGAATATGTGGCCAATTCATCCCATAAGCCTTTCAATCTTGTGTAGTATGTAGAGACAGAGAGTTGTTCTTGTCGTAGGCTAGCAATTTCTCGCTGTATCTCAAAGATGCGAGGCGCATTGCATTGAGAAAATCGCTCACGGAGGTCTTCCCAAACCTCATGAGCAGTAGAATAATAGATAACACTGTCTGCAATTTCTGGGTTGACAGTATTAACAATCCAGGAGTGCACCATGTCATTACACCGCGACCATGTCGCATAGCCTTCCGGATCCGCTTCTTCTGAGGGAGCCTTGATTGAACCGTTCACAAAACCGAGCTTGTTCTTGGAGTTTAAGGCCAAAGTCATAGCCCTTTTCCAACCAGAATAATTATCTCCATTCAAAGGTTTAGAGACTAGGACTAGCCCTGGATGATCTGAATGATGGGTGTAATAAGGATTAGAAAGGTCTGATTTTGACATTTCGGATATAGGAGGATTGGAGGAATCGGCATGTGATTTGCCGTCGTCTTTACCCATGTTGGTTGGGTCGGTGAGAGACTAGAGAGCAAGCTACACGAGAAGATAGAGTGCAGCAGGGAAGAAGAAGAGTCAGGATCTAGTCCTGCTCTGATACCATGTAAAACAACAAAGACTGATTTGCTGGAGAGATGTCTTGCTCTATTGATCAGTATAACATATATACGAGAATACAGCTTGATTCTAGGATACAAAAAAGGTAAACTATTCTAGCCCTATTAAGGCCTAATAACATAGAATCAATGTGATGAATCAGAGTAAATGTGTTAAATGTTGACAGTTTATACTAAGCTAATTTTGCTCTACTTTCCAACACTTTGTTCTTTCTAAACATATCCCAACAGCTGTGAATTATACGTTTTTAGAAGCCAGACTGAATGGCATTAATGTTCTTGTTGGAAGGTGAGATTCAAATTTATATCTATATTTTTTTATATCTATTTAAGTATGAACTTATCCATGCAAAAGTTTTCAAACTGTGCTGACTCGCAAGAGTTTCTTATGGTGTATCTGACAGGCAAGGTGAATCCTGCGACTTGGTTTGCAAGTCAAAGGGACAGTCATGTGTTCCAAATAAGCTTTTGGTACTTAATCAGTGTGACATGTAAGTTGAGCAGTTTTTCTTTCATATACCTTTTATTCAATATTCCTGTATTTTGCTACTGGCATTGTGGCTGGTTGAGTATGCCTCTAGATTTGCGGGCCATGTGCAAAACCAGAAACTCTCTTATGTACAAGAGCATATCATGCCTGTTTCAGAATATGGAAATGCTTTATCTGTATTAAAAATCGGGTACTATGACTATTGGAGTATGTAAAGACGTTTGTGGGGAAGAGTCCAAACCTTTTTGTCTTTTTGAGTTGGGTTTTGTTAGATACTTCTTAGAGAAAGAAAAAGAAAAAAGGGGGTTTTGTCAGATATTTTAATCATTACATTTATTATTTCTCAGTACTATTTGTTAGTACTTTACTTCGTTTTATTGAACTAGGCTGCTATATATATATATATATATATATATATATATAATTATTATATATATATATATATATATTTTTTTTTTTTAATAGTCAAGCACTCATGAGTTCAAATTCTGCCAAATCTCAGTAATTAAATTCCAAGAATTTTGAGTTTCTTTTTTGATGGGAGCAAATCAGCATCAATTACTGTTTCAAAACTCCTGTCAATAGTTCAGTTACATGTGTCCTCTTTGAAGCGCATGTGTAAAGTTTCCCACAATGTACTTTCTACTTGATGCCCTTGGTTATTACCATGTAGCCCACTTGTGCATTGCTCTTGAGTACTAGTCTGTCAGCCCTACAAGTGATAACACTACTACCTGATTTACGATAACTCAATTCAATAACCAGTTGAGCCCACTCTGTGCTGCTGCAAACTGCAAATTCTGCACCTAGTCATGGCTAGTGTTGTCTGTTGCATCATTTTTGGTTCCATTCCACCGAATTGTTGCATAAATTCAGTTAGAAGCTGCTGAAAATGATGCAAAATTTCAGTGATTTGTTGCAGATCGTTGTTGGAATCAAACCAAACCTGTCCACATTTTTGGTGCTGGCAGTGTTTGTATTTCTGATGTTTATTTCCATGTCACCACGCTTAGACAAATTTGATTTTAGATGGACACCTTCTTCTGATGAAAATCCATTTTTAAGGAAATGAGTTACTTGTTCAATATATGCAGTTGATAGTATCTTTGTTTTGTTCTTTTTGATAATCTTTTGAGCAGTATCCAGAGATATATGAGCTGCAAGGGAACTTGCCTGGCCAGTATTGGATCAGATCAACCTGCCGAAGTTGTCGATGACGCTCCTGAACATTTGGTATGCTTGACTTATGGCATTAAAGTTTATAAAGCGGGATTGTTTTTCATCATATAGTTTAAATTAGCATTTTATCCTACTATTAATAATCAAACAAAGACCCTGCCTTAAGACAATTTGCTTTCTTTATGCAAGGGAAGTCACTCACATCATCACTACTGCATCTGCATTTTTGGGCTAATATTTACGTGTCAGTTTAGAAGTTTATATAGGCAATGTTACCAAATGCATCTCTTGCACTACAATTATTCTGTACTAGTGTTTGAGCACCCTATGCATAGGATCTTACTCAATACCTGTAGTTTGATGGTGGTATCCTATACTTTCTGAGTTCTTCCTCTCTATACCACTATAATTCAATGGTTATCTAACGCTTTGTTGTTCTTGCATACGTATGCAGCTACTTAGCTGCCAAATAGGGTTTGTGCACATCAAAGGCCTAAAGTATTATGAATGCAAGTCAATAACCTATCATTTTAACTGAGAGATGATAGTTTTAACCCTTAATTTAAATATGAAATTGTCAATCACCATATGACATGTCCACTGTATCATGATTTGCTGATGAATAATTTGTGTTCTTTGGACATTTACTGCCTTAAAGTATATGACATGCTAGCTGCTCTTGGGCTCCTATGTGTCCCGTACCTACTTGTTAATAGTTCAGTATCTGTCTGACATTGATGGTTTTGTTTATATAATAACTTTGTGGTGAGGCCATACTTGCCTATTTTGCGAGCTACGAAATATTTAGTATAGTCCCATTCACTGCTGTATGGCTTCGCTAGAGTCTTTTTTCTGATCATTTAACTCGAGATACAATTAGATCTAGGGCCATCATATGATGGAAGTTGGGATTTACTTTTGTTCAGAAAAGCAAGCAATAAGCCAAATTGATTTTGTGACACTTATTCTTGCTCTTTCTGAATTTGTATGACCCTGACAGCATTGTATCTCTTTTGACTTTCAGAATCCTGGAGCATGCTTGTATACCCAAACACAATCCATGCTTTCTTGTTATGGTTCACATCAGCATACAAGGAGACTTTGCCCTTGTGCATAGATCATTATCAGTAAGTTGGAATTCTATTTATGTTTGTATAATCTTAAGTCAGTTGGGCGTTCAAATTACATGAATCCTCATAATTTTCCATACCAGATGTGCCTAAATTGAGGGAGTTCTGCAGGGTCTAAAGCACCCTCAGATTTCATCGGAGTTATTTAGAATGAATATTTGTTTTGAATCGACTGCTTTTTCTTTCTTAATTCTTCTAAAGTATTCTTCAAACTCTAAAAACTGGCAATCAAAGATTACTTTTTGCAAAAATGGATTTTTTTTGGAGTAATATCTTTGTGTGCCAGCAGCTGCGGTAATACAGAGGATGCAGAACTACGATCTTTGGCTCTGGAACTGAATCATTTCCTTGTATCCGAAAAAAATTTATTTGCTGAGAAGGAAATAAAGATATAAAATTCCTACCAAAATAACTCGAAGTCTGATAACTATAAAACAAACTTTTTACTGGAGGAGGCACTATTTGAGAACAATTAGCCGATCTGGATTTGAGAATTATTATAGATTATTCTGGACGTTCCTAAAATGGGTACTATCCGGTCGGGTGAATTCAATATTTCAATAAGCATTCAATGAAAGCATATGGTTACCTGGTTGGTTAAATGCTATATGGCATGCTCAATTATCTCTTAACCTAGCTATGTTAGGATCTTTAACCATTCACCACATGTAGGTGCGCCAATAAATCCGTGAGAAATTATTTGTAAAATGGCCCCATTGAGCCCGCCTGATTCTTTCTGAATAAATGTGCAAATCAGTTTTGTTTTCTGCTTTTGCCAGTTTATTCAAAGATATCTTTTGACAGTTGCCCCCAGTTTGCCTTACATGGAGACTATAAGATATGGAACTCTTTCCATTACCATTTCCTTGTCGTGGTTATATTCTGTCCAAGACCCCACGTTGTCTACACATAACTGCAGTGTAGCAGATCATTCTTGTTGTTGGTTACAATAGGATGCTCTTATCTATTTGTATGGTGTTTATCTTTTATTTTCTTTATGGGATCATTGATTAATTTGTTTCCAACTAAATTCTGTCAACTTCAATGAAATATATTCTTTGTTTCAGAGAACATCCAGGAAAAGCAAAGCAGGTATCCAGCCTAGCTAACTCTTAATATGTTTGCAGGAATTTCCACCGATGTCCCAGGCATGAGCTATGATGATGTATCTTTGTTGCCTCATTTCTCCAAATTGGCATTCCGTTGTGTGGTTTGATGCATTATATGTACTGCAGTTGCTAGATTATTGCTCATTGTAAGTTCTACTGTCATGGCATCGGAGGATGAGGGCATATCAGCTTGTCATTCTGTTCCTACATGGCTTCAAGCTCTCCGTCATGGATCACATTCGTGCATGTTCTATGGAAATGTATAAAATTTAGTTGAACATTGTGCAGATAAAGCAGTCATTGGGAAACAATTTCACTGCTAGATTGAAATCCACTTTAACCGATTATGAAACTTCTTTTCAGACCATAGTTGAGGCTAGAATGGGTGAATCAGGCGATACTAGGAAGTTTAAGGGTTCATACTTCAGACCACAATTATGCGTTGCATAATCAAAATGCATAGGCTGCTTAGTTATTTTTCATCAAGTTTTAAAGATTTTGTGTGGACACCTATGTTAACAATTACATATATTAAAGAGAAGATTTGAGGGAAATACGCCTAGTCCCCTGCGTCTAATCCCAGCAACAATAAAGCTCTGGTGAAGCACATTCTCAGACATCATATTTTATGTGTTAGGAGCTTCAGGATTGCATACTGATCTGGGAACAATCGGTTAGATGCGGAGTTCTCACTAAGAACAGTTTTTTTTTTTTTTTTTTTTTAACTTTTTGTTTGTTTTGCTTTAGTTTAATCAAACACAATTTATTCTCAATATGATGCGCTTGACTTAATCCTCAGTCAAGTGTTGTATTTATATGCCTCTTGTCCTGCTGGTAGCAATCAAATGAGAATAGTTTTTAATCTATTTATGGGAGGAATTTTTCAGCTTAATGAAGTATGCCATAAGCTCTTCCAGTGAACCATAGTAGATAACCTGAATGCCGGTGAGTTGCAACCAGAAATTTAGACTCCATTACTTTAACCATTAAACATTACAACTCTATGATCATCAATTTCTTGAATGTAATAAAGCATCAAACATAGCCCCTAAAATACACTACAACTGTAACTTTTGTGGCTGTGGTACTGTAACTTCTGCAGCCGTGGTTAAGCACGAGCCTGATTAAGATCATAGTCACCACTAATTTTCGTGATCATCAATTGTCAGTCAAACTACTCAAAAGTGGAATTCGATCTCATTGTGTACTCTGCTACGAGTTGGGCAAAAGATGATGACTTGTTTTCTAGCAATCTTGCAGGAGAATCACATTCCTCAATCAGCCCTGAAACAAAATCAAGGATACATTTCACATAAAAAGTGAGAGTCAATGGTAATACTAGGAAGGTGAAAGGATTGATTATTGGCAATACTAACCATGACTTAGAAGTAGAACCATGTCACTGTCAAGAACAGAAGTTATTCGATGCGCAATAGTAATGACAGTACAGTCTGAAAAGTGGTGCCGAAGGGTCTGCTGAATCAAATTATCTGTAGCAGTATCAACAGATGCAGTAGCTTCATCAAGCACCAGGACTTTACTTTTCTTGAGGAGCACACGGCCCAGGCAAACCAGCTGCCTCTGACCCATACTCCAGTTCTCTCCATTTTCACTCACTGCAGCAACCATATGAACATGAACAAAAGCATTTCTATTATATAAGTTTCGGAATTGAATGCATCATATATTGCCACTATGTTGGACTACAGCCATAGAACTAACCTGCAGAATCAAGCTTCCCTTGTTTCTTCCTAACTTCATCTCCAAGTTGGCATTTATCCAGAGCCTAAAACAATTAACAATATTTTACATACCAGTGCAACGAGGTACCAATTTAGAGCTGCAAATCTGACAATGAACAATATTTAAAAAGAAGCTGCCTATCATCCTCAGGGTAAAATGAACTAACCTCCCAAATTTGTTCATCTGTATACTCTTCAAGTGGGTCCAGATTGCTTCTTACAGTTCCTTCAAACATGGTTGGGTCCTGAGGGATAATGCTTAGCCTAGACCGCAGATCATGCAATCCAATAGAAGAGATATTGATGCCATCTATCAAAATCCGGCCAGCAGCAGGATCGACAATTCGGAAAAGAGTTTGTATGAGAGTTGACTTTCCACTGCCAGTTCTCCCCACAATCCCAGTTTTCATTCCTCCAGGGAAGGAACATGTGAGACCCCGCAACACAAGTGGCATGTGTGGAGCATACCGCACCTAGGTACATGAACATGGCATAAGATTCATACATGAACGACTCCATATTTATTTTCAAAAATATGGCCTGAATCTAATAAACAAGAACATTAAGTACCTGAAGATCATGCATATCAACTTTTCCTTGTGATGGCCAGGAATGATCAGGTCTTTTAGAATCTATTACCAGAGGAGGTTCACTTGGTATACTAGTAGTATACTGTAGTATTCTCTCCACAGATATTATCTTGTTCTCCATATTGCAAAGGTTCCATATAACCCAAGCTTGTAACGTGTTTAGGTTAAGTCCATATGTGACGGCTAAGCCCGCAATGCCTTCATGGTAAAAGGACCCAAAACAAATAAGAAGTGGGAGGGAGAATGACTAGATGTTTATAGTGTTGTATTTCAAACTGAAAATGGATAAGATTCCAGATGGGTATCACTTGCCTGGATCTATCACTCCTTCTGGAACAGAGATCAAGAAAATTAAACAGAATGCAAATGTAATGGATGACAACACATCCAAGCGAAAGCATAGCCATTCCATTGCAGCAGCTGTGTAGAACTTTGGCCGACCATATCCATCCATCAGTTTCATGTTGGTATCTCGAAATCTAGATTCTTGATCGAAGCTCCTAATAGTAGTTGACCCTGAAATTGTTTCTGCAAAATGTTGTATCACAGGAGCTTTGCATACTCCAACCAATCTTGCTAGTTCTCGTGCTGAAGGTATGTAATATTGCTGCAGGAATATAAGTTTGTGAGGGTTTGTTTTCACAAATAACACTATATCTTGCAGGTTGTTGCAGTTAAATTGGATTTTGAAGGATGAAAATTGAAAACCCTTTTCAGTCACTTTAGTAGCTCTTATGGACTTAAGGCGGGCCTGAACTGAGAATAAGTGAGCATGTACAAGCCATGAACAATGATAATGCAAACGCATAGCAAAACAGATTGTGACAAGCCAGAATTAGTGACATTATTTGTTTCAAAATAGATTTCATGTGACATATGGATCAGCAAACACATAAAATAACAGAATTCTGACAAAGTCAGAAGGATTACCTGATACCAAACACAGGCTGTAATCACAGGTATAAATATGATGAAAACCTGCCATGCCACCTGAGACATCACTGCAATAATTCCTAAAAGCTGTATCATTGAGAAGGCAAAGGCCCCAATTTGATTTGAAATGTTCGTGTCCACTGTATTTTGGTCTGTAGAAGCCTGCAAGAAAATTATAACAGTCAGTATACTACATCAGAAGGGCTGGGGTTCAAAAAGAGAGTAGACTACATAAAGTTCATTAGATCCTCTTTTCATCACCCGATCAAGCAATATATTAAATATGTTTTGCTTACTCTGTTTAAGATTCGTCCACTTGGAGTGGCATCGAAGAATGACATGGGAGCACGGAATATGCACAAGTGCATTTTATTGAAGAGTATAGTGGCTGTCTTGTACCCAGCTGTTGAGAGAAGCAGAGATCTGAAAAGGATACAAAAAGAACTTCCAACAGCCAAAGCCACATAGACAATTATAAGCACAGAGCTTGTAACAGTTGGTTTCACGTCTGCTGACACAGGAGTTGCCCAAACCATCCAGTAATTGCTTCCAATTTGAAAGAGTTGAAAGAGAATCTGTGCAAGTAATATAAAAGGCACGAGAGCTCCTCCATATGCTGTGGTAATGTATTTCCAGTACACTGAAAACCCAACCTTACCTTTCTCTCTCTCTTCTTCTTGAACAAGCTGCCCCTTTGGCACGCCTAAATCATCTATTTTACTATCTTGAACATCTCTGTTGTCTACTTTTTGGACAGCTCCAGTAGTACTAGCCGAATTGTTATCTTTTTTGCTGATGCTTATTATTTCAACTGGCCCTACCCCAACAGAATCAAGCGCAGACAAAGCTTCATTGTGTGCTCCCACAAGATCCATAAAATCAGTTCCTGAATTAAGAATGTCATTGAACTTTCCAGCTTGAGTGATCTTTCCGTCTTTCATGACCTAATAACAAGGAATAAGTTTGAGTAGACAGAAACCAAACAGAGGAAAACACATCTTATCAGTTGAAATCATAAGAAAAACACTACAAAATTTCTCACCAAGACAATATCAGCAGCAGGTAAGAACTCCACTTGATGAGTGACATAGATTACTGTTTTGGAACTCAAGAGGCCCATCAAGCATTCCTGCAATGCAAGTAGGAAGTAAGGTTTTTATTATGAAGTTTCAACTTGTCCAAATTTTGAAAAGAAGCATTTAAATTGAGTTGCATAAGTCCGTAGTGCAATGGAGTGAATAATTTTGAAGGCTCAATTTAGATTGAAATGTAGTGGCCCCAGAATAGAGAAATGAAATACCTTGAAAAGGTGAGATCCTGTATGAGCATCAACAGCACTAAAAGGATCATCAAACAGATAGATATCAGCATCTTGGTACAAAGCTCGTGCAATTTGTATTCTTTGCTTCTGACCTCCACTTAAATTGATTCCCCTTTCCCCTATAACCGTCTGATCACCAAATGATAGAATTTCCAGGTCCTTCTTCAACGAACATGCTTCAAGAACCCTCTCGTACCTTTCTCTGTCCATCTCTTTACCAAACAATATGTTTTGTTCTATCTTACCACTCTGTATCCATGGTGACTGAGAAACATAGGCCTTTGTCCCACACAACGTAAGAGTCCCAGATATCTTGGGAACTTCTCCCAGAATACAAGAAAGTAAGCTTGATTTGCCTGAGCCAACAGTACCACAAACAGCAACCTTCATACCATGGCTAACTTTAAGATTTATATCCTTCAATGTAGGGTTAGGCGAAGATAATTCCCAAGAGAAATTTGCATCTAATATTTCAATTGCAGTATCAGAACTACCTCTAGGAAGGTTCTCTATAACATCAGGCTTCAACTCATCAAGAGAAAGGAACGATGCAATTCTATCAAGGGATACCTTTGTCTGTGCTATCATTGAAATTGTGTCTGGAAGATTGTAGATGGGCTCTTGAAGAATTCTGAACGTTGCAAGTGCAGATAAGATCTTCCCTGATTCCAGTGGGATGCCCAAAAGCATGCAAGTAAGAAAAGTGACCACAGACACAAATGTGGGGGCACCCCAGAAGACAAATGTGGTCATGGCCGATGTATAAACAAACTTTCGTAACCATCCTGTCTCAGTCTTCCTGAGGTCAATAATCTTAGACAAAAACTTCATCTCCCATGCCTGCAGCTTGAGAATCCGCATGTTCCTTAAAATCTCCGATGTTGCGTTCATCCTTCTGTCCTTTGACTCCATTAATTTGTCCTGAAACTTCTCTTGCAATTTCCCCAAAGGAACATTTGCCAACATAACAACTATTGTTGCAACTAAAGTTGCAATTACAGCAAGGCCAAGATTTTTATACAAAATTAAGAGGGCTAAAACAACTTGTAGGACGATCATCCATGGGTCATGCATGTACCAAGTGAAGTCACCAACCCTCTCAGCATCAACAGTCATAAAATTGATAATCTCACCACTAGTGTGGCACTGCTTGGACTGGCAAGACAGGGTCAAACCCTTATTATAGATCATGGTAACCAGTACAGCTCTTACTCTTACTCCTATCTGCTGCAACCTAAAGAACCAGTGCCTCCGAGAGAGGCACTGAACGAGCTTCGCCACCAAAAAGGCAGAAACGAAAGCATAGCCCTCGTATTCAAACTCACGCCGCCCATAAAGGTATTGCACAAATGTGTTGATTAGATATGGGCCAACATAAGAAGCCATTGTTTTAAGAAGCACAAAGAAAGCTGTCAAAAGAATCTCTCTCCAGGCCGAGAAGATTAATGCCTTCACCAGATGAAGCGTGGTCACTCTGCTAAGAGCACCACAGTCCGACTCGAGCTTATTTCTAAAAACTGGAAAGGACCCAACTACACTATCCCCCTTGTCTAGTTCAGGAACATCTTCAAGGTCTAATGTTTTCTTATTACCCAACGCGATTACAGGACCCATCCAAGAAAAGGTGAGGATGCTGAAAATCCCAGCATTTGAAAAAGGGATTTTCACAGTTGCATCATCCCCTTTGGACTTATTTGATTCTGCAGTGTTACCTACACTAGAATCTCTACTACCATTCAAAAGGGGTTCCTCAAGAAGGGTATCTCTACCCTCTTTCGACCCAATAAACCCCACATATATAAAGAACAGAGCAGAGACAAGGAAGGCAGCATCAGAAACTAGAGATTGAACGGGTAAGGCAACGTGTTTTTGGTAAAGAACAATGTCTACGACAAGGCAATAGCAAGATAAAGAAAAGTAAAAACCCCACCAAACTCTGAGTAAGAATGGAAACTTTGGTTCATCACAACTAGAGAAGTGGGTATGCAAGTAAACAAAAACTGCACCCCAACTAAGTGTTCTAATTGCTAAATCAAAAAGGGTCACTAGCTTTTCTTCAGACCAGACATGTTTATACCAGGAGAAGTAGTTGAATAAACAAAAGCCAACACTAATAGCAGAAACAGCAAGACAACATATTAGAGTGTGCCTGTAGTACAGAGTTGTCCTATTCCTAGACCCCTCTTTTGGGGCCCCTCCCACATCACCCACCTTGAATTTCCTCCGCAACCAAGAGACAAGCAACACAAATAACAGAAGGAGATGTAATGATCCAGAAAACCCACGAATGAAAATGGGTTTAAGAAGGAAATCGGTACCTGGAGACATGAAGGACGAGTGGTGCGAGAGTAGGCGCATTGAGGAATGAAAAAGCTCCATGGTTTATGGAGCTTTTTTCTCCCAGAATTTCAGAAAGGGGCGTAGGCTGCGTTTTGTATTAAAAAGGAAGGATTGGTGGTGGCTTATTTATAAGTGAAGTGAGAGATGACTCGATCGAGAGCTAGCTGGGTTTTGGCCAATGAAAGGAGAGTCAAAATTGGCTTTGTTTGCTAGTTTAGTTTTCCTTGGGGGTCGGATAACGTGGTGCGCAAGACTCACATGACGGAGGAAGCTATGACATGAAATTCGTGGAAAACTCCTCTCAAGTCATATATCTCTCCAACCTGGTTCTGTGGTTTTTGACCAAAAGAAAAAAAAAAAAAAAGTTAAAAGTATATTTTAGCTAGTGTTAAATATGTATTTGTTGAATTTGGGCTGGGGTATTTCTGCCATAGGCTCACCTATGTTTTTTAGTTTATCTAATTACAATAATTTCATTGTATTAGGAAGCTATGCATTTCTATTCACTCTATGTACCTCTAGCGCCTCTGGAGTAGTACCAAAAGAGGTTTCTTGCTATGTCTACGAATTTCATTGTCTATTGAGTGGGTCTATGGATATGTATCACTGTAGGTACTACCACTATCTACTTGTCTACGGCGGAAGGTTATGTAATGACCTATTTTGACTTCTGTTGCAATATATTGGCACCCGATTTGGGTTTGATTCAAAAACAAAGAATTGTTATAAATGTATTTATATTATAGATAACAAATTAAATGAATTTTTTAAATTAATAAAAATAAAACAAAACATCATGTCTCTTTAAATTTAGAAGCCAAATAGAAGAAGTTTAAAATGTAGTGGCACTTAAGAGTCTGAAACAATTGTTAAATTGGAGAAAATATTAACTGCACCTCCAAAATAACTGAAGAATAAAGATAAAAGGTCTCATAAAGATGCTCTTATGAATAATGTTAACAATAATGCAATTTATCGGAAATTACCAACAATTTTCCTTAAAAACAAAAAGGATCTGAAGCAAATGTCTTCACATATTCTTTATTGATATAGAAAGAATAAGTTCTTTCGGCCATAGTTATGGTGGCTTTGGTGGCCTTGATACCTTCACAAAAAACAAAAATGGGAGGAAGAATGCATATTGTAATAATTGAATATGGTGGACACTAGACGTATTGATTGCGATGGACGTGATACGCTATACTTTGGTGGCTTTGTGTGGTAAGCAAGGCAATTGACCATTTTAATGTATAACTGTTTACCCCCACAATTGAAAGCACCAAGTTTGATGGAAATTAGAAATCAAAATAGATGTCAAGCTTACGAGATCGAAGTCAAGACTCGAGGAGGAATTTGCTTAATGATATATCTATTTATTTGGAATCGTAGCCTCAATTTTATTAACACAGAGAAGCCTTATAACAATGAAACAAGACCAAAAATCGAACTCTAGAGCAATTGTGAGTCGTCTGTCACCATGAAGCAAAGTCTAGATAGCCCTTAAGCCGCAACCAAACAGGTAATCACGAACACCATGAATATCATAAACACGGAGAAATTTGTTCAAGACCAAGATTAATCCGTTGTGACCTCATCTTGGATAAAGAAACACTAAGGAACCTCCACAGAATATCCTCCATTACATTTGTTCCCCAAAACTTTTGTACAAATCGCAAAGAACAGTCCCCACTAATTCACTAATTCCAATCACATGTTTTGACTAAGCAGACAATTGCCAAGTGCTACTTTCAGTCATTGCAAGTTCCAATCATGGTATTTAATTTGGATTTTTGACGCCACTCTAATTTTGTCTGGATATAATCCTTATCTTGATTGCTTTAAGGCAATTACACCTCTCTTGATTATCATTCCAGTGAACAAATATTAGTAGTGAATGCTCATATCAAAATCCAGTTTTGTCTTGAAGCCTGTTCGTAGTCTCTTCCCCAATGACAACTCACAATCACTCTGTCACATTTGGACCCTCGTGGCTCTGGTTTTGAGTGAGTCCACCGACATTGGAAATATATAGGAGCTAGCAAAGATAGTCTATCTAAGAGCATCTTTAGTAGTCTCTCTATTTGGCTCCTTAGCTATTTTAGAGAGCATGTTTAGCTTTTTATCTATTTTAGCAGCTGCACCAGGCTCCTAAGTGACTCTCTATTATAACTTTTAGCTATCTCGCTCCTAAATATAGAGAGCGAGATGAGGCTCTCTATAATTTAAAACATTCATTTTGAGTTATTTTATATAATTTATAAATACATTTAAACTATTTAATATTCCTTTAAAAAATAATATAAATTCAAAATTAGCTAAAATAGAGAGCACTGATACAGACGTATTTCTAAAGTGGTTAGCCAAAATGACTTTTTAGCTACTTTAGTTAAAATTTGACTCAAAAATGGCTAGCATTGCTAAAGATGCTATAATTAATTATACTTAACTAACAAGATACTAACGGAGGATAGCGTTAATTCAAAGATTTTCACAACGGTATATATATCCAGTCCCACGTCCCTTTCTCTTTCTTCCCTTTCCTTTCATCCAAGTCATCAATCAGATCTACTCTCAAGAGCTACGAGGATTTGAATTAGTTAGGTTTTTTTTTTTTTGGGAAGAAAATAAAGTTACAAGGAAAAGCCTCTAGGGCAACCAAAACTAAATTGATCCCAGTAAAAAGCTGAGAGAGCATTAACTAGAGGGCAATTGAGCCAGACTTTCGAATTAGGAGAACCATGGTCAGCAACCGTGATAGCATCTGCCAAGAAATTGGCTTCTTGGAAAACATGGGAGAAGGTAGTTGAACAGATTCGAGATGGCAGACATGTCTCTTGTCAAGGATTTCAAAGTTCTAGGAACTTCACATTGGAGCTTGACACAATTGATAATTAGAGCAGAATCTCCTTCGACTCCAATATTCTTTAAGTTCAATTGATGAGCAGCCAACATACCATCCTTTAAAGCAGTGCATTCTGCCAAAGGAACAGAAGCACTACCAATACATCTTGAACTAGCCACAACAGGATTGCCATTGTGATCTCTGATTACAAAACCCGCAGAAACTTGACCCAAATTGGAAACAGAACCATCAAAGTTGAGCTTGGCCAGGTTTGTTTGTTTTTTTTTTTGGTGGGGGGAGGATGCTATTTAATCATCAATGCTGTACATACCAGCAGTTACTTAACTGCCACAAGGTTTGGTACCATCCCCAGATCCCGCATGGCTTCTCAGATGCCATATCAGGGTCCGGGTTCATTAACCACCAAGGCGTTCCTCACAATGAGCGACACCGTGGGTGACAAAGGCATTGGGCCTACTTAGTGGAGCTCATTGAAGAATACACCAGAAACTGCAATAACCACAAATGGATGAATTGCATCCTACATCGAGTGAAATGGGAAACACCTTTCCCATGCTCAAGTATATAAGTCAAACTCAACCACCTTCAATAGGGTAATAACTTCTTTCCCTTATTATTATTCTGTCATAATATATATAGAAACTCACTCAAGCATCGGAGAGGCTAAACTGTCTGGCACAGTTTATACCTCTAACGCTGTGTGTTCTGATCGACAGGGTCTTGGAGTTATCTTGATACCTGCAGGCGGTATAGCATTCTGTGTGAGGCACCCGGAGAAAGCCACCAGAAACAAATGCTTCTAGGAGAACAAGCAACTCTTGAGTTATGGGCTTTGTAGGCAGCACTAAAGGAGGCAGCAACATGCACCACAAAGACTGGATTAAAAGACGCAGACCTGAAAATAACATTGTTTCTGGATTTCTAGATTTGCCAGCAGATTAAGAGACAGTCTTCAATGACAGAAGGGTCTACATTTTGAAACAAATGAGAAATCCAATCTTCTAAGTTAGGGAAGGATAAAGCGGTACAACTATAACCAGCTAAATTCCAGACCTCAATAACTTTGGGACAAGACCGAAAAACATGATCAGAATATTCCAATCCAATGTTACACAAAGCACAAACATGATTAATGTTATTAGATAAACGAGAAATTCTAGCTCTAGTTTTTAATCTGTCCCTAACCAGAAGCCAAGAGAAAATCTTGACCTTGGGGGGAATACTGAGTTTCCAAATTTTGTTAAAAAATTTAGACTTAGGATGAATATCCTGATCACATTGGATCCAAGTAACCGATTTAATAGAGAAACTACCGTTTGGGGCAGAATCCCAAATGCAAATGAATTTATCATCTGTGGCATCCCGGGGTGGAATCCCACAGCACCGTGACCCCGAGCCAATGAGAAACCGACATGTCAAGGATGACATCCCGACAACCCATTAACCCGAAACCGCAAGGCCTTTTGGATTTAGGTTGTTGGTTTACAAAACATTTTCCTTTGCGCAAATCATTCTAGCAATGCAAAGACTTGAGCGGAAGTTAAAATGGGCTATGAACCTTGGGCGCACAATCGAAGCCCAACTTGAAATATTTACAACTAAACTACCACAAACATGAGAGACACGCCCCAGGGTTGCGGGTCTCTCTAATTGAATAGCAAACAAATAGAAAGTAAATGAATTGGACACCTTCAAAATCCAAACGAAAATGCTAAGACCTTTGTTTCACAGAGTTAAACAAAGTATGCCAAGCCAACCACGTGCCTCCATTTCATACTCCTCGACCACATGCTCGGAACCTACACACTGTTGTAGGGGTGAGCTTTCGTCCTCGCTTGCCCAATAAGGGCCGACCCTACCATGCTAGGTTTGAAAATAATATACTTGAAAAATATGTATTACATAGTGATGTGCACGTTTATCAAAAACATTTGAAAATGCGGCAACCACAAACATTTATCTTCTTTTATAAAGCATATGTAGTATGCTAAATCAACCTGAGCTCAGAGATACTCACCTGCAGGATTTCCAACTCACCTGTGACCGAAACCCTAGTTTCCTGTACCCGGCCAGGCCAACTGCCGATCATAGCCAAAATCCATTAATATATTCCATTCACTTTCCTTACCGGCTATGGGCAACAAGGGTGTCAATTTACTGGTCCAATGCCATATGACTGTTTGGCTCCAATTTTGTTGCAGCTGGTCAACAGTCTCTTTTCTGCGCGGGCGTGCCAGCACCGTTCGGGTGCGGTCGTCGGGGATGTCCCTTGACCTGACTTCTATCAAGCGATTGTGGACGAGGAGAGCACCAACCTCGTCGTGGGATTCTTTGTGCCTCGTGGTAAGGACTTTTGCTAATCTTCTTGCGTCACCAAATCGATACTCGATGTTGTAGATCAAGCAGAGCGAGAACCACCGGGAAGTAGAGAGAACTTGCTAAAGCGTGACTTTAGCTTGGCTGGGTTGCTAGGGCGTTACCCTTGCTTGGCTGGTTCTGTAACCGTTATGGTCGCAGCACTACCGTCGGCTCCCGAGGAGACTAGGACCGAAGCACGTTGACAGAGGGTTTGGTGGCACTGAAAGTCGGCTTCTGAGAAGACTAGGACTAGGAGTATGATCACCGGTAAGAGAAAGAGAAGGAGAGGAGTTGCTCTTAGAGAGGTTTGCTCTAGAGAGAACTTAGATCATCTTAGAGATGTTGTTGTTGAATGTGAATGTGTGAATTGTGTTTCAATGTAACCTCTATTTATAGGCTACCATGCCAACTACTTTGGCATTAAACAAATGAAAGTGGAGCACTAATTGGAGATAAGGGAGGTGGAGGTGTAGGTGGAGCACTAATAGGAATGATGAATTTGGGAGATAAGGGAGGTGGAGATGGAGGTGGAGCACTAATAGGAATGATGAATTTGGGAGATAAGGAAGCACTTTCGGCTCCTTTATTCCTTCATGTATATCTCCATCATAAATTCAGATTCTGGCCATGATGTCTTCATAAAAAATGTTCCACTATGAATCTAGATCATGCTGACCAAATTTCAGAGCTTTCTTCCATGTGGTTGGGCCGAAAATGCTGCTGGACCTCTTACAGGTCCAGTTTTCCAGTTTTGCTTCTGTAGAAAATTGGGCTGATTGTTTGAAGGCCTTCCACTCAAAAAAAGCTCTTGCACTCTTCATAAGAAATGATCCTTGGGCTGTCTAGAATGGATCTGGAAAGTTTCAGCACATTTATATTTCATTTGGTTAGTCTGCCACCCCTCCTTCCTTGTCTAGCTCGGTTTTTCCTAGCCGAAGTAGGAAAATATGCTAAAGTTGACTTGTCATACTTCCATAGTAGGCTTTATTTAGCCTCTAAATATATATTTCGAGCTTGTCGACAATATATAGCTTGAGCCACTGACATTGGCTCAATTTCTCCAAGACACGCCTTGTCAGGCCAAAATGTTCATTTTGGGTCCAAACATTGCCCCCCAGACCTCGAAGTCAAAGGTCCTCGTCTTGACTAAAGAGGTCTTGAATCAGCACTCCTCTTATAATGTTGTTGCTCCAAAGCCACTTGTATTGGCTTGACTGATAATACTTGACTGATTCCAGATAGGCCTCTAAATAGGCCATAAAGCTTGAATGCCACAATCTGGATTGCCTTTGTTATGAACTGATGCTTCCTTTGCCAACTTTATTGCCCCCCATGGATCTAGCGAAACTTGGGCAGGTTGTAGGCAATCAAAACTTTAGCGTGCCCCCCATGCGAAGGAGACTGCTTTTGATCGCGAATGAGGATCCTTCTCTTCCTTGGTGGTAGCTTCGCCATGTGTATAGCAACAAGTATCTGCCTTGTTTGCTGGCTCTCTGTTGATTTTTTCAAATGTAGGTGTTGGAGCCGCTTTCCTGGCTAGATCAAGGCCTATAGTACTTGGCGAAATAAGATGCAAAATAGCAAACTGTTTGCTTTCATTTAATCCTTCGCGAGTCTTATGCCAAAGAGGATGATTGGATCATGGCTATCGTCATCATGACGTGTGACCAATTGAAACCACCATATTTTGCTGCAACTTTAGCATCTAAAACCGCATCGGTTTTAATCATGTTTTAAAAAACATCAGGCCACTATGCTGGCCCTGCGGTGATAGGAAAAGGTGGAATATCTTCACTGTCGCCTTAGATGCGATTCTCAAGATGGAATAATGACTCATTAATTATCAACTAGGGCCACTCACTGGCCCAGCTAATAAATTAATCTCCAAACATATTTGAGCTATAAATCAAAGCGTATTGGAGAAGTATCTTCACTGTCGCCTTAGATGCGATTCTCAAGATGGAATAATGACTCATTAATTATCAACTAGGGCCACTCACTAGCCCAGCTAATAAATTAATCTCCAAACATATTTGAGCTATAAATCAAAGCGTATTGGAGAAGTATTCCTTGCGACCTAGAAATGGCATCCAAGAAACCATTCGTTATCGATCAGGCAGATGAAATCACTGAGAAAGCCGCATTCGCCTGGCGAACTAACATGAGTGTTCGATGTAGAAGTCAGAACGGAGAGGAGAGAAGTCGACTGATGGGCTTTGGTGGCGGTGATAGTCAAGCGAGTCTGGGTCCCACACCTCGCGATCGTTTGCCAGATGTTGCTATGGCCTATTATGGGCTTCCCATCCGCCGTCCCATAGCGGCTCTTCGGCAGGTGCCTGGTGATTTTAGCAGTTAGGGACCAAGGAGGAAAGTGGGCTACTGGCCTACCGTCGCTCCCGAGGAAAATATTTGGTATCAGGAGAACCGAGCGAGAGATTTGGCCCGATGGGATGCGGTGGGTATCACCCAAACCATCGATCTATGCTTCTGTCTTCCCAATAATACTAGCCCTACACCGCTAGCTGTCGCTCTTTGCTTCTGGAACACCTCCAGCAATACATTCGATTTCCGGTTTGGGCAGATGAGCATAACTCTGCTGGATGTTCTTACCATCACGGGGTTGCCCATTGACTTTGACCCCTATGTGCATGGTCAGTTTGATGGCACTCAATTTTCTTTGAGAATGGATATGGCTGGTCGAGGGCATCACAGCAGATCCTACCCATCCTGGCGCGAATATTACTGCACCCGGCGTGACCATACAGGAGGTATCTCATTCATGGAATTCTGGCTTTGCAAATTTATCTTTTGCACTTCTTCCAACAAACCTACTGGACCTTGGAATTCTCTGGCCACTGCTCTCTACAATGGTATTTGCGTTGGCCTTGGGCAACCTGTATTGGGTGCGTTATATCGCTCCCTTTATAGAGCCGTAATGCGCCCATTTGATACCGAAATTAGTGCCCCCTTCTGGATCCTTGCCTTTTGGCTGCAGATTTATTTCCCTCTCTTCCGTCGCGGTGATATTCCAAAGGAACCTCCAGTTGATTCCCTTTTGGGGAACTGGCTTTGCCGCAACGTAAGGTATCGAGCTCCACCCTACTCCGAGTGTTTTATTTACTTGTACTTGCTGGGAGAGATGCCGGACCCAAAAATAGTCCTTTCTAGGCGATTCCCTCCTCCCCTTGATGATGGCTTTCTGCCCAGTGGACGGGATCATAGCGAAAGAGCCTTCCTTGCCTTTCGTCGCGCCATCTCCTGCTTGGATATTCGTCTTGCCACTGAACGCGTAAGTTATGAGCTCTATGCCCCTAACCATTTTGCTCGCCAATTTGGGTTGGCCCAGTTGGTACCCTGGCCTCTGGTTGATTCTGCCAATTACTACACCTCTTGGCGGAGATTAGCCCCACCTGGGTCTGCCCATTTTCAGAGTCAGTTTACTTTGATAGTGATTCCCCCTTGGGTCAGAGCGCTGTACCCCCTCAACGATGTCGACGATGATTATGCTGATTGGTGGAAAGAAGTGTCCGTGAACTGTTAGGACCTGCCACATGACGAACTCTTCGTCCTGATCTTTCGTGGCATGAGTAGTCCTGGTCCGGAGGACCGCAAGATTCTTGAGCGCTTCTCCAACCCTGCAGCACAACCCCCGCGACCTATTCTACCTTCTCGCTTATTGCGTCCATGGATACAAATCCACGAGCCTAGGGCAACAGTAAGTTTTTGTCTTTCTTCACCATTCTTTTTCCTTGTGTTGATTTTCCCGCTCTTATTCCTGAGTGTGTTTTGCAGCAAACTACCTGGAGCAGGATAGCCTCTGTTCAGGCGGGGAAACAAAAGGCAATAGCAGAGGAGACTTCTGAGGGAGAGTCTTCGCATGATGAAGATCCCGCTGAGGTAATTTAGTTAAGAATGATCCCAAACTTGTATATTTGGTGCTTCCCCCCTTTTTGAGTTATGACTCTTTTCTCGTACAGGCCACTGCTGTCTTTGCTTGCAAACGCGATCGAGCTCAATTCGTCGAAGAGAGTTTTGAAGATGACGAACCTCTGGGAATGCGATTGGTAAACTCTGACCCCGTCTTATCCTTTTTAAATTTTAGAATCTGGGCAGGATCTTCACTATGTATCTTTTGACAGGTCAGTCAAAGGACCACTAATCCCTCTGGCCTGAGCGAGTCTGGACCCTCAGCCACTGCAGAAAAGCCAACTCTCTCGCTAGTTCAAGCATCAACTAACCTCGTGGCGCCTCTTCCGTCTCCCACATCTACAGAGCATCTGCAAGGTCCTACCATTCTAATAACGATCTCCGATGACGACTCCTCGGAGCATGAAAGTGTGGAAAGCCACTCTGAGGATTCTGCCGCTTATGAGGAACTGATGACGACAGAGATTCTCGCGGCACTAAAGGTCCAAGAGGTGAATGAAGTGAGGCCTCTTCCTCTTGGTGACCACGTACCAGATATTGACCCGACAACTCGAGAGGTAAGCCACTGTTGGCCAATGCTTTCCATTTCCCTTTTGATCCAACCCCACTCTCTGACATTTCTGAATCTAACCAGGATTCTGTTTGTACCGAGGAGGTGGCTACAAACGTTGAGGGTCCTATCGGTCGGACAGTCGCCCAAGAGATGAAAAATGATACTGACGGTGGTGGTGCCCCCCAAGTCTTGCGAATAAATGAGACAACCGTCGAAGCCGAGGGCCCTGTGCTTGAATCTGCTCCACTTGCCCATGGTGAGCCGCGAGTTGAGTTTCCAGATTCTCCCGCGGCTGAAGGGACAGACCAACCTATTGAAGATGAAGAAACTGAGGAAGCTGTCCACCCTTTTGCATTAGTGGTTCGTGATCCTGTGGCGCCTCCGCCGCCTCCTACCAGATTCGAGAGATTGATGAGGGTGTTAGAGGTAACTCCTCCTTCTGCTGTGGATGAGGCTAAAATGGTGCTTCACGAACATCTGGGTCCTCAGGTATTGGAGACTGACATCCTCTCGCGAGTCTTGGAAGCCCTAAGGTATCTTTGCCAGGAGAAGGCATTGACCCTGCAGCAATTTAGTGCCATTGACGATCTGCTGAATGAACTTGGTGAGGCCCGCCAACGTCAACTGGCCGCGAACGCCCAGGCTCACGACACTCGAGAGGCTTTGAATAGCCTCTCTCGAGAAATGGACATCTCTCGCGGTATTTTAAATGAGCGAACCAACCGCTTGCGGGAACTACAAATCCAAAGGTCCGACTTCAAACTTCGGATCGAGGACCTCCATACCGGTTTAGCCTTTGTTGAAAACGCGATTGCTACAGAAGAAGCCCAACTCGATGAACCTCTGGCTGCTTCTGAAGAAATGGGCCGCAACCTGGCCCATCTCAGAGAACGGGCCACTCAGGCTGAAGCTAGTGCTATTGCGGCGAATCTCCGCGTGGAGAAACTTTGCTTGAAATTGAGCTTCATGGGCCAATCTCTGTAGGCCCCCTCGAAAACTGTTCGGTCTCCTTACACGTCAATAATCCCTTCTTTTCCGAAATTTAAGGCATTAATCACTCGTTGAAAAACAACGGTCGTGAAAAAATAATCTTGTGAATAGAACAGTTACCTCCTCGAAAACCGTTCGGTTTCCCCACATGCTATTAATCCTCTAATAATAGCTAACTCCTCAAAAAATCGCTCCTCACATGCTGCTAGTCCCTTTTTTCCCGAGATTTGGAATCACTAATCTCGATTTACTGACATCGGTTTTGAAATTGAGCTTCATCCAAGGGTGGGGATTTGCCTGAAGTCCCTATAAATAGTTGTATTTCAGGAAGGGAATACTCACAACAACTTTTCTGAAATATTCGAGAAATGGTCTTTCAATCCTTGCTTCTTTTTCTCCTTCTTCACAAATCTTCCCCTCATGAAATGACCTTTAGCCTCTAAATTTTAGGCTTTATGGCGTAATCTTAAGCCTGGGTTAGGCCTCATGGCGTAATCTTAGGCAACCCCTTGTTTCGTCCTTCTGGAGTTCTGCAACAAAAATGCCAGGCTTCAGATTGGTTTAGAAACACGAGGGGGCTCCAAGTGTGGGATGTCCGGTCATGTAAGATCATTTTTTGAGAAAATCCCATACGCGGAGCGAAACGGGGAGAGGGAGGACGGCCACTCTGAGGTTCATCTTTCCTCCTCTGTTTCCTTTCTTCTGGACCTGGCCCGTGTTGTGCCCTCCAGATGGAAGGGGCTTTGGTTCTCACCTCCTTTTCCCCCTTTCTCTTCTTGATAGAATCTTGGAGGGATGAGAAGGGATGGACTCTTTGAAGGAATGGGTTCAAGCTACAGAATGGTTGTTCCTGTACTTCACGTCCAGCTAATGGTGGTTACCAAGGCTAGAGGGGGTGCAGAGACTCAAGCTGATATTTGGTTCCTTCACTCTCTGCCCCTCCAGGAGATAATGGCGCGGCTCAACCCGGCGTTGGATTCCATAGCTGCTTCCAATTGAGGGGGCTTGGAGGCTCCATTTTCTTTTACTGGAGTCTCCCCTTCTCATGAATAATGGTGTTGGCCAAGCCTATGTTGTATTCCTCTACCGCTTCCATGTAAAGGGGCGCGGGGGCTCCGTTACTCCTCTTTTTCCTTCCCTGAAGTCTGCCCCTCCTTGAGATAATGGCGCGGCTCAACCCGACGTTGGATTCCATAGCTGCTTCCACTTGAGAAAAGATTTAGAAGATAATCCGAAGATTTCTTGTTTTGTATTCTAGCCACTTTTGGCTTTGTAATGAATGTATTGCTTTTGGCCGCAAAGCCACTTTATGAATACAATAATATTTTCTTATCCTGATATCCAAATATCCGTGAGAAGCCAATAATTGTGTCTCGCAAGGCCCCAAATATAGGCCCCCATAGTTGTATATTGAAAATAATATGAACTTTTAAAATATGCTCCGCGTCAAAAAGAGCCTCGTGGCGAGGTTTTTGAGGACATATGTATCTTTTGGATCCACTTGCTGGCTCCCAACTCAAAACTCTTAGCGACAATAACTCCTTCTTTTCCGAGATTTAAGGCACTAATCACTCGTTGAAAAACAACAGTCATGAAAAATAATCTCGTGAAAAGAACAGTTACCTCCTTGGAAACCGTTCGGTTCCCTCGTGCCAATAATCCATTCTTTTCCGAGATTTAAGGCAACTTTAATCACGCTTTACTGACATCGGTTTGACTCTTTAACCATCCAGCAGGTGGAAATGCTTTTCCGAGACTATCGGCCAAGGGTGGAGATTTGCATGCCCTGTTCCTATAAATAGGTGCATTATGGGGATGGGAACGTTCACGCCAAAAAAAACCTTCCTTTGAGTTTCAGATCCTCAACAATACCCTTCCTTTTTTACGAACATCTCTCTGTCAATTTCAGTCATTCTCTCACAGATCTTCAGTCCTTCCCAATAATTCTAACAGCAATCTTTCTTAATTACTTGTCATCACGATTCTTCAATTCTCGCATTCTCTCAACCCTTCACCAATGGAACCACAAACCCAGCAACCAACCGAGGATGGAGGAAGCAACAAAGCAGCCGGGAGTAGTGCTAACATGCTTTGTAGGCGGAACAGGTGGAATCCCACTACAGATCAGATAAGAATCCTCAAGGAGCTTTTCTACAATAAGGGAGTTAGGTCCCCAACTTTAGAGCAGATTCAGAGGATCTGTCTCCAGCTGAAATGGTACGGCCAGATCGAGTTCAAGAACGTCTATTTTTGGTTCGTGAACCAAAGGGCTCGGGAGAAGCGGAAGAAGAGGTCCACTTCGGATGTTCATGTGCCCATGCAAAGATCAGGGCTTGTTGGTGATGACAATGGTACCAATTGGAAACCTGAGGATCAGTATATTAACTTAGAATCTTCTGCATCTGCTTCTGCTTCTTCAGCTGGTGTGATTGCTTTTAACGGGCAGATGGGGAACTATGGTGGTTATGGATCTATGAACATGGAGATTGAAACCCTTCCTCTGTTCCCCATGCATGGTGAGGATATCTTTGGTAACATGAAGACTACTTCCGATGGAGGTGGCGGTCACGGTGGTGGCTCTCACATTTCCCTTGAGCTCAGCCTTTCCTGCGAGGGCAAAGCTGGAAAAAGTTTCTGGAGCCGCTGACTCGGCTTAGTAGCTTTGCGAGTGTAGGAACACTTAGAATTGCCCCTTAAGAGTTGTATTAATGATTTTTTTTTTTTTTTTTAATGGGCTTAGTATTGTATAGTGTTGCCCCCTAGTGTTGCTAGGCATAGCGAAGAAATGATTATGGGCCTCAAAAACAGGCCTTCATGAATGGGCTTCGCGAGTGTAGGAACACTAGAATTTCCCACGAAGGCTTATGCGAAGAGACTGGCTAATAAATTAATCCCTCAGTGTTTTGACTCCTCAGTAATTATGGATTGCACTAATTTTTTTTTAATTTTATTATTATTATTATTATTATTATTATTATTATTATTATTATTTTTTTATAAGTAGTTGAATTCAATAAGACAATGTGAATTAAGGTTTAGACATGCGGCCCAAGTATAGTCGCCTAGACACAAATTTTCTTTCAAATCCTTTGGGCAACCTTACTGAAATGGCCAGGTGGGGGAGGGCGAACAAGAGAGGCAAAATCCATTTTGGCATGAGCTACTCCCACATAGTGGTTTAGGCCCATTTGCACGCACTTCTGGATTCAAGAACCTGTCATGAACGTTGTCCCCTTTCTAGACACCATTTCACATAGGCTATACTTACTAAGATGAGAAAGGTCATAAGTGTGAAGACAGTTCAACAAGTGTTAATAAAAGCCGCCCTTAACCTTAAGGGACCTGAACTAGGCACCAATAAGGAGTTTAGGCCAATATTAACAAAAGAGACTTCACCTATTCCGTTATGATTCACAACCCCTTTACCAAATTCAACTTTTTTTTTTTTTTTTAATGAAAAGAAAAATAGAAACGAAAAATTAACAAAAAATTAAAAGCAAAGAAAGAAAGAAGCTAGCAACACTATGTTTGGCTAACCTCTAGAAGACCACGGGGGAGGCCATCTATGCTTCATTCCAAGCTCCGATGTATCAAAATTTGTAGGGTAAAAATCCCTCCTATGAGAGCTTGTAGAAAAAGAACAAAGATACTTCTCATTGAAGAATTTGGAGGAATTTGGCTCGTGAGAGGGGTATTCTTGCCCCCCAAGTATCTTTGTTGGTTGATGAGACATGATCTCCAATTGTAATTTGGAAGATGACGGTGTCCCAAGATCGGCTTTGTCGCCAACTGTCGCCAACTTCTCTTGATCAAAGGGATGATCATGGGTCATATCTTGCCCCCCATGTATCTGATCAGTAGCCACATATTTGGCTTGATCAGTGGAGACATCAGATATTTGTTCAGAGACAATTTTCTTGTCTGAAGAACAATCTTGTTGATGACGTTCTCCATAAGTAGCCTCTATGTAAGGCTGTGATTCACCAGTGAGGCCATTAGGTTGATTGCCACCTATAGGCAAATCAGCCTCATAAATGACCTCTTCTCGAGCGTTCTGCTCAATTTCTAGGTCCCAATCGCGAAACCTCTGCTTTGTTTTTGCGATCAAAATGGCCATGTCCCTGGCTTGCTTTTCTTTATTCCTCTCGATGTTGGCCATGATGATCGCGAGCTGTTCATCAATGCTTGCCCCCTCTGGGATGGGAATAGGCATAAACTCATCATTAATGGCGGTATCGCCAATGGTGGCAACATTGTCCATCAATTCACTTTAGGAATTTCTTTTGGTAAAGATTTTCCCCTGGCATCTCAATGATGACGAAAAAAGACTCTAGTATAGTCCCACTGGGCGTGCCAAAATGTTTGTTTTGAAGCCCGGTGGTTGAATGTGCTTCAAAAAAAAAAAAAAAATTCTAACCTTGTCCCACTGGGCGTGCCAAAATGTTTGTTTTGAAGCCCGGTGGTAGAAAAACTTCTACAGCTGGTCCCACTGGGCGTGCCAAAATGTTTGGCTCCAATTTTGCTGCAGCTGGTCAACAGTCTCTTTTCTGCGCGGGCGTGCCAGCACCGTTCGGGTGCGGTCGTCGGGGGTGTCCCTTGACCTGACTTCTTTCAAGTGATTGTAGACGAGGAGAGCACCAACCTCGTCGTGGGATTCTTTGTGCCTCGTGGTGAGGACTTTTGCTGAGCTTCTTGAAAATCACCAAATCGATACTCGATGTTGTAGATCGAGCAGAGCGAGAACCATCGGGAAGTGAGGAGAACTTGCTAAAGCGTGACTTTAGCTTGGCTGGGTTGCTAGGGCGTTACCCTTGCTTGACTGGTTCTGTAACCGTTGTGGTCGCGGCACTACCGTCGGCTCCCGAGGAGACTAGGACCGAAGCACGTTGACAGAGGGTTTGGTGGCACTGAAAGTCGGCTTCTGAGAAGACTAGGACTAGGAGTGAGATCACCGGTAAGAGAAAGAGAATGAGAGGAGTTGCTCTTAGAGAGGTTTTCTCTAGAGAGAACTTAGATCATCTTAGAGATGTTGTTGTTGAATGTGAATGTGTGAATTGTGTTTCAATGTAACCTCTATTTATAGGCTACCATGCCAACTACTTTGGCATTAAACAAATGAAAGTGGAGCACTAATTGGAGATAAGGGAGGTGGAGGTGTAGGTGGAGCACTAATAGGAATGATGAATTTGGGAGATAAGGGAGGTGGAGATGGAGGTGGAGCACTAATAGGAATGATGAATTTGGGAGATAAGGAAGCACTTTCGGCTCCTTTATTCCTTCATGTATATCTCCATCAGAAATTCAGATTCTGGCCATGATGTCTTCATAAAAAATGTTCCACTATGAATCTAGATCATGCTGACCAAATTTCAGAGCTTTCTTCCATGTGGTTGGGCCGAAAATGCTGCTGGACCTCTTACAGGTCCAGTTTTCCAGTTTTGCTTCTGTAGAAAATTGGGCTGATTGTTTGAAGGCCTTCCACTCAAAAAAAGCTCTTGCACTCTTCATAAGAAATGATCCTTGGGCTGTCTAGAATGGATCTGGAAAGTTTCAGCACATTTCGATTTCATTTGGTTAGTCTGCCACCCCTCCTTCCTTGTCTAGCTCGGTTTTTCCTAGCCGAAGTAGGAAAATATGCTAAAGTTGACTTGTCATACTTCCATAGTAGGCTTTATTTAGCCTCTAAATATATATTTCGAGCTTGTCGACAATATATAGCTTGAGCCACTGACATTGGCTCAATTTCTCCAAGACACGCCTTGTCAGGCCAAAATGTTCATTTTGGGTCCAAACAATGACATCACTGTCGACTCCCTACGTACACTACTAAGGTGACATGAGCTCGACACAACATATGGTCATATTGCCCCTCCAGAGGTTCACGGTTTCGACACCGTAGGAAGCATCGCTCCTATCACTCTCAGGTCACAATAATCATATCATATCTCATCATAACAAGCAGTGTCTAGCCTCGGTTTTCATTCACTTTCGACAATTAACAATTTATACGATAAAAATCATCGAGGCACTAACTATGGCATCCATAAACATTTTTGCAGGCATCATTATATATAAGCATATACACGCACAAGAAAATCACTAACAAGATAGGGACGGCTCACCCTACTTGGAAATGGAGTGCTCGCCCAAACATAGCTTCGTTTCCAACTTTCGGTACCTCATCCAATTCCAGAGTGCGCACGCTCGAGTCCTTTGAAATAAAGCCAAACTAATTTGTAACTTCACATTATTATAGCGTATTAACTGAACAACCAAAGCTTTGATTTAATTTCTTCATAGTCCAACGAATTATCCTTTAGTAGATAAAATCTATTATCCATTCCTAAATAATCCAAATGATATGGCATTTGAACCATTTAGGATATGGTGATTATACTTAGCACTTGGACCTTCATTTCTTTAACCTTTTTACTTTAGGAAAACAATCGACAATTTCCATTCCTGAATATTCCATTAAATAGATTTCTCTCAATTTTCGGGACATGGAGAATTTAGCAAAGCAATGATCCTTAATTAAATTTTTAGGTCAATTCATTAGACGACCTATTTTCTTGGTAGATCTTAGCTTCCTTAACTTCCCTTTTAATCGTCAAAGTATTTACTTAAATGGATTTCAATTAAGTTCGATCCAATAATCAATAATGAATATAACTTCATTTCGGATACCAATTCCTTATGAACTTGAGCAATTTACACTTTCTTTATCAATGACCAACTCACTTCTTTTCTTACAACTGTAGTATCCGGAATGATAGTTACAGACATTGTCATTGCTCAGTCTTGAACAAAATACTCTTATCCATTACAAATCCAACATTAATCTCTCTCATAAATTAAATCAACCAAGGACAGTTTCGTATCAATCCCATTCCATCCAACAACATATCAATATCACCAACAACTCAATATTCCGATTAACTACAGTATTATGAGATCACCAAACCCAGGTCCTTACCATTCTTCACTTCCAGACTAGTGGTCGATTTAACATGGCTGCACTTCACCAATATCAACCCATTCGGACCTCTAGCAGAAAAACAATACGATCAATATTCAACACTCAACCAATTTCACATCCAGAATAGAGTTTGAGGTCCTTACCTCATTCGATTTTCAATCGAAACTGACCCCGTAGCTCTTTTCTCCTCCAAAACATCAATCGTCCAGATTCCACAAACCTCACAGAAACAAATTTCAACGATAGGATTAGGGTTTCAAACTATATTGAATTGGAGGCTTCATTCAAGAAGGGGTGACAAAGCTAGCTTACCAGAAGGAAATGGGTAAATAGGTGGCATTCGCGGCGGCGCTGGGTGGGTCACGCGCTGTCGCTGGCGCGTGTAGCGCGTGCGGTGGCTTTGGTCAGAGTCAGAAGTCGGGATTAAGGCGATTCGTGCAGCCCTAAGCTTCTTCAAGGTGATGGCTTCGCTCAATCATGGCCGGAGGTGGTAACCCTAGCTTTGCATAAGCCCAGATCGCCGGAGAAGGTGCGAACGGCGTTCTCCAGCTTTGGGTTAGTGACGAGGCTTTGGGGTGGTGATAAACAGCTTTCCCTGAGCTCGTTGGTTGCGGCGGTGTGTTGAAATGATGGCCGAAAATCGGCGAGGCTCGAGGAACAGTGGCGTCGCAGTCGTGGGTTGTCAAGTATGGAGACTGCCGGCGGTGCATGTCGGTGATTCCGGGTGGGTTTTGGTAGGGTTTAGGTGTGGTGTCGATTGGTGGTGGTGGTGGCGGTGACAAGATGCGGTGGCCGGAGATGCTGTTTTCCGGTGATTGTAGAGGGAAGAAGGAAGAGAGAGGGAGCGAGGGGTCGGGGGGGGGGGGGGGGGGAGAGAGTGTCGCGGCTGAGAAGAGAGGGAGAGTGAGTTCTAGGGTTTTCCAATCCTAATTGTTCTATTTATACTTATGTGTGTAAAACGATGATTTTACCCTTGCGGTGAACTACGCAAATATTTCAGTCGGGTTTGGGCTCGATTCTTTTCTCATTTTTCGTCAACTTCTTTATTGATTTCGTGGCTCCGTCTTAGGCCCAAAGCTCGATTTCGTAAAAACTCAAAATCTAAAACTTTGTTACAACTCAATTTACCGTATTCGAAACTTTAACAAACTGTCGTCTCACTAAACTTCTGTAACCTTCTAGGCCTAAATGAAAGATTCTCTGCCCAAACTTAAATCACAGGGCCCAAATTGTGATCTCGTCATCAAAGAAATCTCCAAAATCAATTCCTTCACTCAAATCACCTTGCGAATAATTTTATTGGCGAAAAATTACCTTCGAAAACTAAATAAAATTTTCGGGGCCTCACATCATCAGTTTCTGCAAAAGGCATATTTACACAAGAAATGTCTCTAACAATAGGGACATCAAGAAATTGAGAAAGCTTTTGGATGTTCCAACAACCATTAATAAGAAAATCTGCAACTGAATCATCAAGATTAATTCTGTTTCTTTTGTTAGAGTTCACTAATTGAATGAGAGGAAAGTCATAAATCCAATTGAAAGTCCAGAATTTGACATTCTTCCCATTGCCAATTATCCATGCTTCTTAAACCTTTCATAATAAGATCTCTAGTATCAAGAATGCCTTTTCTAGCTAAAGAATGATTGGCTTGCTTAGGGGGATCAAAAAAAGAGAATTTACAGAGATATTTTTCCTATCTATTTTTAACAACCAATTATCTTTATCTATAAGGATTTTCCAACCAGGTTTGGCAAGAGCCGCTTTATTGAAAAAGGAGGGTCTAATACCAAGACCTCCTTTAGACTTGGGGAGACAAACCTGATCCCAAGCTACTAGAGGGGAAGAGGAAGAGCCCCAGAAGAATTGTCTCGTATCTTTATCTATATCTATAGTAACTGAAGCAGGACATTTAAAGCACGATAAGACATGGTTAGGAATAGCCGAGGCACTACCTAGTGCTTAATAAAGTGAGCTTTCCAGCTCTTGAGAGAGTAGATCTTTTCCAACCACTTAGTCTATTAGAAATTTTAATGAGGAGTTCCATAGCATTAGAAGGATCTTTCTAAAAAACTATATTATGTATACCTAGATACTTTCCAATAGTAGATCTATGCTGAATGCATAAGTTGTTTGAAATTTGGAGTTTCATGGCTGCATTAATGTTAGAAGAGAAATAAATAGAGGACTTATCTAGATTCAGCTGTTGTCCAGAACAAGAGGCAAATTTTGCCAAGATTTTATTAATATTCCTAGTAGCAGTAGGAGTACCCCTGCAAAAAATTTAACAATCGTCAGCAAAATCAGACTTGAGACACGCTCACCTTTAGGTGAAGAAAGAAGACGAATATAATTTTTAGAAAAGGAAGAAGCATCACTACAAGAAAAATGGCATTTTTGCAAGGAATTTTTTCCTTGTAAAAAACTGAAAATTCGTTGCTTTAACCCAAATGCAAGGAATATTCCTTGCATTTGAGTCCTTGCAAAGAGGCCCTTGCAAAAGAGCAAATACAACAACTTGAAAATTCCTTGCATTTGGACAATCATTTGCAAGGAATTTGTCCTTGCATTTTACAATTTGGGGTCCACATTACTGACCATATGTAAGGATAATTCCTTGCATATCAGTCCTTGCATTAAACTATATACAAGGAATTTTCACTATTTTCCCAAATGCAAGGACTAATATACAAGGAAATTTCCTTACATTTTTGTAAAAGTATGAGTGTGCAAATATCAAATGCAAGGAAATTTCTTTGCATGTTGGTATTTGCATTTGCTTTTGCGTAAGCTATTGCAAGGAATTTGAGAACTTCCGTTCCTTGAATAATTATTGTTTTTTTTTCTAATTAAATATAAATTGATTTTTCGGCAAATAAAAAAAAACAAAATAAAGTAATAAACAGAATATAAAATAAAGGGTTTTTGTCCATTTACCCAATTTCTTGGGATTTTTTTCCCACTAACCTCATTAAGTTTTTTTAATTCCCTCTTACCCAATACACTCTAAGGGAGTCTTCCCTAATACCCCATTAAGATTTTTTTTTTGTTTTTAATATTTTTTAATACCATTTTACCCCTCACCCCGTTGTTATTTAGAGAGAGAGAGAGAGAAAATGGAAGAGAGAGAAACCATAGGAGACTTCGCGGGAATCTTGTACCGGTCGCCGGAATTCGGTCACTGGTCGCCGGATTCCGACCAACTTTCACCGGATTCTGGTCACCGGCCGCCACCCACCGGATTTTTCTGAAAACCTCTATTGCCCTCCAATAGAGGGGCAATAGACCTCTATTGCCCCCCAATAGAGTGGCAATAGATGTCTATTGCCCCCCAATAGACGTCTATCAACCATGTATTGCCTCCCAATAGATGTCTACTGCCCCCTAATAGAATTTTCGATAGCCGGAATGGGAACTAATCTTTCTAAGATTAGACAAATAAACTTTGATTATAGAAAAAAATGAGGTAACTACATCAATTCAAAACATATATTGCCCCCCAATAGACGTTCAAAATTTCTTTTCTTTCCTTCTGTCCCGTTACTTAAAAAAAAAAAAAAAATCTGATTTGGGCCCTGCGTTTCTCGCCGGTGGTCCGACCGGAGCTTCGACCAGAGAGGTAGATTCGAGCGGAGGTAACAGGGACGGACCCAATCTTCTTCTTCTCCCTTCTTCCACGGTTGCAGACAGGAACCTAACTTCTTCGTCGTCGTAAAATTAAACCCATTCAACAAAACCTTCAAATCACAGTGGCAACTCCAATCAAATACTGAACCCATTCAATGGGTTATTGGACAGATTGGTGAAGTCAACATACTCGAGCACATCGCTGGAGCAATTTACCGGAGCTGCTTTATCTCGAGGCGCCGCTTGTTCAGATCGAAGTCTGCTTGTTCAGATCGAAGTGGCCCAACGCTCACTGCAACATCGAATCGAGCGAGGAGAAGCCTTTGTCAGCAGCGACAACGGAATCGAGCGAAGAAGAGGAATCGAAGACAAGCCTTCGATGGCCGCTGCGGCGCGTTTGTCGTCGAAGCGGAAACTGGACAAGTATGCTGAGGAGTCCTGATATGGCTTCGTTTGGGTTTAAGACTCGAGTCTGAGAAGAAGGCAGCTCGATCTCGAAAACTGCAGTCCATAAACGTCGGAGCTAACAGGCACGGCGAGAGAGAGAGAGAGAGAGAAGAAGAGGTCGTGATTCTGCAGAGGGAGAGAGAGAGAGAGATGTTGAGTGGCATGATAGTAGTTGTTTAATAAGGTTAAGGGCAGAATAGTCATTTTAGTTTAAATTGGGTTAGTGGGAACAAAAATCTGTTGCTGGGGTAAGTGAGATCATTTTGGATCATTTTGGTGCTTTGGGTCAAGGACCCTAAAAGAAATTCTTCATATTTCACATTAAATAACTGCTTCATATATAATCAACTTGTTCATTTGTACATCAAAAGTTAGAAGCTACTCAGCCTACATTAGCTGCACTAATCTAATTAGATGTCCTATATGTGTTGAGACTTTGAGCTGAGTGAGGCACAAGGTCAAAACTCAAGTAAATCCACCAAAGTTCTAATATACTAGTTATGTGTCAGCTTGCATTACTCAAAAGGGACACATTGGATTTGCTTGAGTATTGCTAGACAGTACCATAATCAAGGTAAAAAGCTATAACTGCACAAAAAGGGACATCAGACCAAAAGTCTAGCATATGCTCACCCAAACTACTCAAGCAAAGTCTTAGAAGTTGGTCCTGGGATGGGGGAAGTCATCCTCACTCATCTGCCCAGGAGATTGCCTCAATAAACATTCCACTTGAGCCTTCAATAGTCCATTTTGTTCCTTCATACTGAGCATGTTAAAGGTAAGTTGGTCGATAAGATCACGCAATTCAGCTACCTCAGAATTGTTGCTACCCCATGCAGATACTCTGCATATGTTAGAACGTATGTGAGGGACGTTACCAATGCCATGGATCATCCTACCCTTCCTCCCAAGCTCCTTAGCCATTATTGGGTACTCAGCTTCCAAAGTAAGTTTGATAGAATCATGTGCAGTACCCTCGGGTGCCTCTTGGTACAACTTCTCTAAAAGGGCATTCCTCTCAGCTTCCATCTTCTCCTACACAAACAGAATTAATATATAGATAAATAAAAGCAAATAACATGATTGAAGCAAATAACATAACTAAGGGCCCAGATTTAAGAAAGATTTGGCAATAACCACTTTGATCTTCTTGGTATGAGAAAATTTTATGTACGTAAGTACACTAGCTTTGTTCTAGTCTCTGTTTTCGTTCATTAATTGCACATATTTCCATATTCGATACATCCATTTGCAAATAAGGTTGACATTATATTATCATATTCTCAACTTGTGCAGAAATCAGACTTAATAATACCCGTTGAATAGGATACTATCACCAAAACAGAGTCAAGTTCTGGATATAAAAGTCAAGTTACACATTTTGTTTTTTTTGGTCAAAGATATTCATTAAAAGCTGGGAAGCAGCCCAACCAAACAACTAATAAGAAAGATGCACATTGAGTATGTCTATATTTAAGAAAGATGCCCATATCATTATTATGCAACTAATAAGATAAAAAAGAATGACAAATATCATGATAGATGATAAAGAGATTGGCCAAATGATTTACATTCATTATCCATGATTAAATACAGCGATCTAGTAAGAGATTAACGAGCTTAATTTAAAGGCCAAAAGGAGTGGAGGGCTGAGATCATCACCAACACAATCTTAATGCAGTATACACAACCTAAATTGAGTTAAGTGACTTACATATTTGTTCTTGGCAGCCTCATTGATCCATTATGATTATTATCCTTGTGTTTCTCTCCCCAATTCTGTATGAGTGACAACTCCTTCCCACCCTCCATTAAACAAATACACATATATATTAATAATCAGTTAACTGCCCATTTAAGAGTGGCTTTTGAACTTGAAACTAATTCATGTTTACCTTAGATGCCACCAAAGCATGTTGCACGTATGGCCGTGCACCAGCTCTGTGAGTATGTTGTTGCATATACCTGTTAGCAGAATTCAGAATTCTTTTCCGCAATCTCCTTCATTATGCAAATAATTATCAATCAAATCTATAAAAGTTCAGTTAGAATAATTGAATAATAAAACCAAAGAAATTAATGAATCCATACAATGCAAGACTGGTTGGTGTATATGTTGTCACAAAGCCAGTGCCAATGTGAGACAGGTCTCTCATTCCATAAATCTGCACTAGGCAAGTTTGCTCTTCCTAGCTCAGGTTAGCCAAATGCTTTCCATTCCTTCTTTAGTCAAGTCTTGAATTGGGAGTAGGCAATAGACATTTTGCAAATTGGGAGTAGGCAATAGACATGTTAGCTGGTAGTGGCACGTTAGTTTGTGGTGGCAAATTAGCTCTTGGTGGCGTGTTAACTCTTGCTCGTACATGACTGACATGAGCATGAACAATAGTTGTTGGTGGCACATTTTCACGCACAGTAAGGGTAGCAAACGCATAATCTGTCATAGTTGGCGTTGCTGGCACATTCTCACGCACAGTAGGTCTAGCTGACACATTATCTGCTATAGTTGTTGTAGCTGGCTGTTGAGGTGGAGGCACTTTTTGAACCTTCCTTATCCGCTTCCCTCTCCCTTGAGCCATCTGCAATATGTCAATTACCTTTAGCTCAATTACAAATAAAACAGTTTCCTTAGCTTAAAGAAAAATAAGTACAAGGAGTGCACTAATCATACATAGAATACATTATAAAAAATAACGTGTATATTTCATTGAACTTCAACTGAGATATTACTTAGACTAATTGACCACTACCATTATTCTAAATCACTATCTACCTCACTACCAACTATATCTTCATTTTCATTTGATGATAGTTCATCATCCTCCATAACGTCAGCATCATCATTTATGAAATCATTGTCATTCTCTGTGTCAATTAGCAATGAGCCAATGACCTATTACATCAGCATCATCATTTATGAAATCATTGTCATTCTCTGTGACAGGACCCGCCCCGGATTTCACCCTGAAATCCGAGGTGGCCCTGCGGGGCCCACCTTAGAGATAACTCTACCGAGAACTGGCCTAGTCACCCCTAAAGTGGACTACCCAAAACATTAACCCACAATAGATCAGAGCCAACAAAGAAGTGCGGAAGCCATTCATCAACTATGCCTCGAACCATGTACGCCCGACCTCAACTAATAACGCCTGCAAACTGGGCATTAGAAACCGAAAGGCCCAGGGGAAAGTAGACGAAAAACGTTAGCGTGAGTGGACAAAAATAAACAATTTAAAATAAGAAGGATTTCATACTTTCCCACATTTATTCCTTTTAAAACTCGATGCATGCACAAATGGTAAAACACATTTAGCTTTAAAACCAAGGATTTCAAAACGATAAACCGACTAGCCTCGCTAGTCAAAACATTCGAAAATAATATATCGTAAAACTGAAATCTCGTTTCTCAAGAAGATAAGACCAGCCCCGCTGGCTACAGTGAAAATCGGACTAGCCCCGCTAGTCAAGCAACGATAAAATATGGGGAAGAAGTTTCACCATACGAAAGAAGGGAGCCTCCCAGGCTCGGGTCGGAGTGTCCCACACTCTGGAGCATCCCATGCTCTGCTCTTACTCACCCACAAACACATAGTAAGCAGGGAGGAGTACTAATAGGCTAGCTAGCAATAAATATGACGACCCGGGTATGGAGGGTAAAAACCATTAAAATCCAGTAAATCTATAAGGCTTCCCCATGTCCCACGAATAAAGAAAACACGGGTACGATTCCCAACCGTACCCGGAAATTCTAGTAAAAGTCGTATAAATCAACAGCGTGTCCCACACGATAAAAGAATAATTAGATCAATTATAAATCGCAGTTCCGAAACAAAACCGAATCCAGAATCATCAATGAGGCATTCCCAATGCCAAAACCGTAAATCGATAAATAAACAAGAAATATAATTCCATCGAAATCTCATTTCGAAAAAAAATATTCCAGAAATCTCAATATCGACGAATAAAATATATTAATAAATTCCGGAAATCACCTCGGAAAATAATTCGTCGAAAATCACTTAAATCACAAGTTCAAATCCGAGCGAATAAAACTCACGTTCCAAAAATCATGATGGAAAATCCAAGCAATATTCCAAAACCGAAATCATATCCGAAACTAAAATAATATGATAATTAATAAAACATTAATTCGAAAAATAAATGCATGCATCAATATTCAAAAACAAACGTCCACTCACAGTACTAGTTGGCGACCACGCAAACGAGTCCCTTCATCTAGCCGTAGCTCGCAAAATTGCCCTGTACACAATTATATTTCCGTAAACGGCAATCCGATAAAATAAATACGAACCTAAACGAAATCCGAAAATCTCTATCTCCAAAACCTCTCAAATTCCACCCAAATCTCTTCCACAACACCAATTCCTCAATTTACATATTCCACAATGAAAACGAGGGAAATCCAACGGCCGGATTTCCCACAATTCCATCACAAAACTTCAAACTTCGGAAATTCACAAACAATTCCAAACTCCTCCAAAATTCACCAAACTTCACATACAAGCTCTATGATAATTATAGAATTTAACTAGCCAGAAAATGAAATTAAAAAGCTACCCTAGCCGCCGCTACCGCCGCTCACAGTGGCGGCGCCGCCGCCACCGCCACCAGCTCCGATGGCCACCAAACTTTGGCAGCAGCACCTACTCAACGGACCCAATAATTCTTTCAACTGTAACCAAGTTAGAAAATGAGCGGAAGTACCTCAACAATTAAGGAGAAGCTTGAACTCAAACTGTGAATAGTGACCGTAATCTTCCAATCGTCGATTCTTCCTCTACACTGCAAATCGTGGCTCAAGTCTAGGGGGAAAATGATCCTTGTCAAAAACCGAACCTTCGACGCTGGTTTGGTGGCTGGAGATGGCCGGAATCGAGAGAAATCGGCGTTGACTCAAACTGCTACAGTAAAGTTTCCGGGCTTGATTCTTCGTTTTCCGTCCAAACCGCCGTGAGTTATCGCCGTGGGGAGGTTGGGTAGGAGTAGAGGAGTCCAGCGGTGGCACTTGTTCGTTCCCAGGTGGCCGGAATCAAGAGGTGGCCGGAGTTGCAGAGAAGAGGGAGAGAGACGCGGGGAGGAGGAGAGAGAGAGAGAAATGAAAAGTTACCTGGCCCAACAGTAAAAATTCAAATATATACTATCTACCATGAACAGTAACTTTCGTATTTCGCTTATAACTTTCGTATACGAACTCCGATTTTTACGTACCACATATGCACGCGCTCGGTTTAACATCCTCTACAACTTTCATGAAGAACATTTTCTCAAATTTTGACCCGAACAAAAAGTCAACTTTTAGGGCCACTAAAAGTGCTGAAATGACAATAAAAATGAAAGTAAAGGTCGTTTACCGTCCAAATGACTAGTAAACGGGTAAATTCAGGTTCGGGACGTTACACTCTGTGTCAAATAGCAATGAGCCAATAACCTATTGGAATCGTCTAAGATTATAGTTTCAGGCTCACCATCATCTCTAACCAACGATGTTTCAATTTCATCATCCTCCATCTGGACTTCCCATTCCATGTTAGTGTCACTATCATCATCTGTATTCTGATCACCATTTTTGTCAATGTTATTGTCATCTTCATTATCTTCTTTCTCTGGCACATCCCACACATGTCTAGGTTGAATCCTTTGAACAACTTTCCATGGATGACCCAACTTTGGGTCATCGAGATAAAAGACTTGATCTGCTTCAATTGCTAGCACATATGGATCGTTCTTGTACCACCGACTATTTATATTAACTGACAAGAGATGATAATCTTTCTTCACTCTATTGTTCTTGTTCCCTGTATTATACCACTCACAATTGAAAAGAATAACCTTAAAGCCTAATTGAAATTGGACTTTAACAACACTGAGCAACTTGCCATTGTAAGTACAGGCTTCTCCTTCATGTGACCCGATTGTCATAACTCCACTATTTTGGGTTGTCTTAGTCTGATCAATCTGTTTGATTCACCATCGAACACCATTCACAATACATCCAGTATGTTGGACACATCGGCGAGTGTGCTGAAATGACAATAAAAATGAAAGTAAAGGTCGTTTACCGTCCAAATGACTAGTAAACGGGTAAATTCAGGTTCGGGACGTTACACTCTGTGTCAAATAGCAATGAGCCAATAACCTATTGGAATCGTCTAAGATTATAGTTTCAGGCTCACCATCATCTCTAACCAACGATGTTTCAATTTCATCATCCTCCATCTGGACTTCCCATTCCATGTTAGTGTCACTATCATCATCTGTATTCTGATCACCATTTTTGTCAATGTTATTGTCATCTTCATTATCTTCTTTCTCTGGCACATCCCACACATGTCTAGGTTGAATCCTTTGAACAACTTTCCATGGATGACCCAACTTTGGGTCATCGAGATAAAAGACTTGATCTGCTTCAATTGCTAGCACATATGGATCGTTCTTGTACCACCGACTATTTATATTAACTGACAAGAGATGATAATCTTTCTTCACTCTATTGTTCTTGTTCCCTGTATTATACCACTCACAATTGAAAAGAATAACCTTAAAGCCTAATTGAAATTGGACTTTAACAACACTGAGCAACTTGCCATTGTAAGTACAGGCTTCTCCTTCATGTGACCCGATTGTCATAACTCCACTATTTTGGGTTGTCTTAGTCTGATCAATCTGTTTGATTCACCATCGAACACCATTCACAATACATCCAGTATGTTGGACACATCGGCGAGTGTGCTGAAATGACAATAAAAATGAAAGTAAAGGTCGTTTACCGTCCAAATGACTAGTAAACGGGTAAATTCAGGTTCGGGACGTTACACTCTGTGTCAAATAGCAATGAGCCAATAACCTATTGGAATCGTCTAAGATTATAGTTTCAGGCTCACCATCATCTCTAACCAACGATGTTTCAATTTCATCATCCTCCATCTGGACTTCCCATTCCATGTTAGTGTCACTATCATCATCTGTATTCTGATCACCATTTTTGTCAATGTTATTGTCATCTTCATTATCTTCTTTCTCTGGCACATCCCACACATGTCTAGGTTGAATCCTTTGAACAACTTTCCATGGATGACCCAACTTTGGGTCATCGAGATAAAAGACTTGATCTGCTTCAATTGCTAGCACATATGGATCGTTCTTGTACCACCGACTATTTATATTAACTGACAAGAGATGATAATCTTTCTTCACTCTATTGTTCTTGTTCCCTGTATTATACCACTCACAATTGAAAAGAATAACCTTAAAGCCTAATTGAAATTGGACTTTAACAACACTGAGCAACTTGCCATTGTAAGTACAGGCTTCTCCTTCATGTGACCCGATTGTCATAACTCCACTATTTTGGGTTGTCTTAGTCTGATCAATCTGTTTGATTCACCATCGAACACCATTCACAATACATCCAGTATGTTGGACACATCGGCGAGTGTGCTGAAATGACAATAAAAATGAAAGTAAAGGTCGTTTACCGTCCAAATGACTAGTAAACGGGTAAATTCAGGTTCGGGACGTTACACTCTGTGTCAAATAGCAATGAGCCAATAACCTATTGGAATCGTCTAAGATTATAGTTTCAGGCTCACCATCATCTCTAACCAACGATGTTTCAATTTCATCATCCTCCATCTGGACTTCCCATTCCATGTTAGTGTCACTATCATCATCTGTATTCTGATCACCATTTTTGTCAATGTTATTGTCATCTTCATTATCTTCTTTCTCTGGCACATCCCACACATGTCTAGGTTGAATCCTTTGAACAACTTTCCATGGATGACCCAACTTTGGGTCATCGAGATAAAAGACTTGATCTGCTTCAAGTGCTAGCACATATGGATCGTTCTTGTACCACCGACTATTTATATTAACTGACAAGAGATGATAATCTTTCTTCACTCTATTGTTCTTGTTCCCTGTATTATACCACTCACAATTGAAAAGAATAACCTTAAAGCCTAATTGAAATTGGACTTTAACAACACTGAGCAACTTGCCATTGTAAGTACAGGCTTCTCCTTCATGTGACCCGATTGTCATAACTCCACTATTTTGGGTTGTCTTAGTCTGATCAATCTGTTTGATTCACCATCGAACACCATTCACAATACATCCAGTATGTTGGACACATCGGCGAGTTGGACCTAGTGCCAATGCATTGCATTGGCACTAGGTCCAACTCGCCGATGTGTCCTAGGGGTGGGTTCGGTTTAATTCGGTTCGGTTTTAGGCCAAAATCAAGAACCGAACCGAACTAGACTTCGGTTCGATTCGGTTCGGTTTTACATTTTTCAAACTTCAACACCGAAAACCGAACCGAACTGTTCGGTTCGGTTCGGTCAGGTCCAGTTCGGTTTTTTTTTTTTTAATAAAAGTTATTTATTTTTTTTTAAAATTTTTTTATTATTATTTTTTTTAAGGCCGGTTTGATGTTCCCTTTCTATTTTAGCTAGATTTTGAGGCTCCTTGCTCGCCAATATACTTACAAAAACTACATTGGAAACAAGAAAATTAGAAATCAAGGCCATTGGAGCCTTTTCAATATGGAAAAAATCAAGGCCATTGGAGCCATTTCGATATGGAAAGAAAAAAGAAAAAAAAGCTAAAAACATTATCTAGAATTATATCCTCTAAACAGCTGGAAAGTTTTGATAATTGATTCTTGTTGCCTGCAAAATGAGACAAAAATGCTTCAGCCCAAATACATTAGACAAAAAAGTTGATACTGACATGCTTTAAGAGCTATAAGAGTTTCGTACAAATTGTTTTTTGGAAACCCGGAACACAAATAATTAGAGGGAAACATTACCTCAGAAATTTTATGATTAGAATAGTCCAAATCTACATCATCAAAGCCAGATAGTCCTGCTCCTGCAATAGGACTCCACTTCTGCACATTCAATGTATATATAGGATTCAATTAATTGATTTAGAAAGAAAAAATAGAATACGAGAAATAATGCCATTTCCACTACTCAAACAAATCAAAGGCTGACTGAGACTTTCTATTCATCTTTCATAGGGTATAACATCAGGTACAGAGCCCACAAAATGTCATTCAAAGCTAGTAAAACAAAACCCATTATCAATCTAATTGAAAAGACAAGTAACAAATATACAATAGCAAATACATCCAGCAAAGAAAACAATATAAAAACACAACCATGCTGATATTTGGAGACAAAAAGATAAAAGAAAAAGGTTGATTCATAAAGCATTTGCAAAAGATCAAGTACCAAGTCTATCATCCACCAGTTCCTATTCATTACTTTTTCTTTCATCATTTGAATTGTTAATGCTGCCTCACTTGCTTCTGTTAGCTATACTGGAATAATACATAACTTAAAATAATAAAATAAAATAAGAAGCTGATTGAAAGTTGGGAACACACTCACCAATTGGGAAATCAATTCATCCAAATAAGGTGTCAAGATCCCTAGCACATTTCTCAATGAATTTTTGCAGTCCTGAAACAGTATGTGCCTGCAGATATCAAATTACATGAAGTAACAATTATTAGCCATTGATTTCCTAGCAAAAGAAAAGGACAAGCTTCCTTCAAACAGAACTCCGCAAATGAGCCAAATAAAGTGTAACATCCCGTATCTTGATTCACCGGTTTACTAATCATTAGGACGGTAAACGACATTTACTATCACTTTTATTGTCGTTTCAGTACTTTTAGGTGGCCCTAAAAGTTGACTTTTTATTCGGGTCAAAATTTGAGAAAATGTTCTTCATGAAAGTTGTAGAGGACGTTAAACCGAGCGCGTGCATAGGTAGTACGTAAAAATCGGAGCTCGTGTGCAAAAGTTATAAGCGAAATAATAAAGTTACTGTTCATTGGTAGTTAGTATATATTTGAATTTTTTTTACGTCATAGATCTAAAATCTGGTTGAATCCATGTCGTTCTCGTTGATCTCTGTTGCCCCAATTGATATTCTTAATCCATATACCAATGTAATTCTCACAACCGAAAACACCACTATCCGTAATTATTAAATACTTGATTGGAATTCTGATCAAACTCAAATAAAATAACTTCCTTAGATAATTAGAAAAACTCTCTCTCATAACTGCTCCACCAGTCCCAAGTAGAACATTTCCAACCATCTGTCCGACATCACCTCATAACAATTCTACTACAGGTATGACATTATCTTCTTCCGGATATGATTCGTTGAGCTGGAGTAGAGTTAGTAGTTATAATTCTTGCTTGCACTGGATTTTTGAGGATGTGGTACATGACATGGTAGTTAAGCGAGTACTAACTTGTAAGAATTATTAGCAGTTTTGATCGGAGGCATTTGTAAATAGTAAATTTCTTGTGACACATTTGATTTAGAAAAGTTTTTCCACATTATCGTATTTATAAAAGTTTTTGAGTGAGGTGTTATATGTGTGGCCAGTAAGGTAGCTATCAAATGAGTTTTCTTAGTCGGCTCGGAACGTCATCTCAAGGCTGGACTAATGATTTTAGTCAGATATCAGAGTAGCGCAGTGGAAGTGTAGTGGCCCCATAATCTACTTGATTAAGAACTTATAGGTTCGTTTGAGGTCGACCTTTGTATGTTTGACAACTATGGGACCTTTACGTGAACGACATTCGATTAGGAACTTAAGCACAAACAAGGAAGTGCTGTCTTGTGGTAGCTAAGGAAGTGATGTCTTTTGGAATTGTTGATTAGCAGTGACCATCTTGTGGCATGGTTATCACAATGTTGTTGGTAAATGGGTTGGATTTTCACTAAGCGACTTTTGTGAGAAGGTTATGAATGCTATAATTTTAACAGGGTGATTTGTGACGTTCATACCATGTGTTATCTGAGCTAACCATTGAAATGAATTTTCTTTTACACCGGAATTCATGTACTTGCGAGTTTATGGTGCTACATGGTTTAACAAGACAAGTGAATTGATTTTGGACGTTGATAATTTTGGATTATAGGCATGTCTTCATTGCTTTTGTAGTGGGGATCATAAGAGTTTCTGTGGTTGTTGATTTGAGGTTGCGAAAAGGAAAGCTTAATCTAAGTTAGAGTGGGTAAGTTTTGAGATTGTGGTATTTTGAATCAATTGGTGTGTTCTTTCTTTCTAACTAGCATGAAATTTCGAGGGCGAAATTTTTATATGGAGGGGAGAATGTAACATCCCGTATCTTGATTCACCGGTTTACTAATCATTAGGACGGTAAACGACATTTACTATCACTTTTATTGTCGTTTCAGTACTTTTAGGTGGCCCTAAAAGTTGACTTTTTATTCGGGTCAAAATTTGAGAAAATGTTCTTCATGAAAGTTGTAGAGGACGTTAAACCGAGCGCGTGCATAGGTAGTACGTAAAAATCGGAGCTCGTGTGCAAAAGTTATAAGCGAAATAATAAAGTTACTGTTCATTGGTAGTTAGTATATATTTGAATTTTTTTTACTATGGCCGGTAACTCTTTTCTCTCTCCCCCTCCCCCCCCCCCCCCCCCCCCCGTTTTCTTCTTCCTCTCCCCGAGCTGTCGCTCTCCCTTTCTCTCCTCTGCAACTCCGGTTGCTTTCTCTTTCCGGCCACCAAAAAGCGTGAAACCGGTGGCTACGGACTCGTCTCGACTTCCTCTTGGCGCTGGCGGTGGTGGCTCACGGCGGCTTGGCCAGAAAACGACGCATCAAGCCTTAGAAGTTTACTGTAGCAGTTTGAGTCAACGCCGATTTCTTCCTATTCCGGCCACCTCCGACGACGAACCATAATCATTTGGAAGCGGCTTGCGATGTAGATGATGCTCCCCAAATCTTTTGCAATGATTTGCAGTGTAGAGGAAGAATCGACGATTGGAAGATTACGGTCACTATTCACAGTTTGAGTTCAAGCTTCTCCTTAATTGTTGAGGTACTTCCGCTCATTTTCTAACTTAGTTACAGTTGAAAGAATTATTGGGTCCGTTGAGTAGGTGCTGCTGCCAAAGTTTGGTGGCCATCGGAGCTGGTGGCGGTTGCGGCGGCGCCGCCACTGTGGGCGGCGGTAGCGGCGGCTAGGGTAGCTTTTTAATTTCAATTTCTGGCTAGTTGAATTCTATAATTATCATAGAGATTGTATGTGAAGTTTGGTAATTTTTGGAAGAGTTTGGAATTATTTGTGAATTTCCGAAGTTTGAAGTTTTGTGATTGAATTGTGGGAAATCCGGCCGTCGGATTTCCTTCGTTTTCGTTGTGGGATATATAAATTGAGGAATTGGGGTTGTGGAAGAGATTTGGGTTGAATTTGAGAAGTAATGGAGATAGGGATTTTCGGGTTTCGTTTAGGTTCGTAATTATTTTATCGGATTGTCGTTTACGGAAATATAATTGTGTACAGGGCAATGCCGCGAGCTACGGTTAAATGAAGGAACTCGTTTACGTGGTCGCCCAATAGTACTGTGAGTGGACTTTTGTTTTTAAGTAATTGATGCATGCATTATTTCTTAAAGTATGCTCTATTTATTCATCAATTTACATTTCGAGAGATTATAAATTGATTTCGTATTATCTCATATAAATACTTTCATTATTGATTTGTTTCCGAAATTGCTTTTGATTTATAATCTTAATGGTGAATTATCTTATTTCCGAGGTTATTTCCGGAATTATTCTCTAATTATATTTTATTTCGATTTGAGACTTTTAAAGGAGTTTCGAAATGGGATTTCGATGGAATTATTTTTCTTGTTTATTTATTTGATCCTTGGTTTTGGCATTGGGAATGCCTTAGCAATAATGGCGGTTTGAGAACTTTGTTTATTTGAAGATTTTATGGCGTGCGGGGTCACGTCATTGGACTATGCTTATTTTCTTTTATTTACTTTTGAACTTGAGATTATCTTGGCGTGTGGGACACGTCGTTGGAGATTCTTTTACGAGAGATGGGGGAGGCCTTATGTATTTTGGATTTACTGGATTTTCGGTTATGTTTCCCTGTGCCATACTGAGGGGTGATTTTATCATGCTAGCATTGATTTTCCGCCTTTGTGGCGCGGTGATGGGATCACCGTAGCCCTTCCGCCTTTGTGGCGCAGGTTACTGTCTCTGTGACAGTAATTCTGTAGCCCAGTATCATATCGCTACACTTAGTGGCGTAAGGGTATATTACGGGAGTTATGGGAGTTCTTTAGCCTGGGAGGCTATCACCCAACCAAGCCTGAGTGGCTTATTCGTATGGCTATCATCTTCCCCTACTTATACTATTTTTGACTAGCGGGGACTAGTCTGAGTTTTCTTAACCAGCGGGGCTGGACTTATATTTTCGAGTTTTGAAATTTCAATATTTTACTCTACTGTTGTGACTAGCGGGGCTAGTCGGTTTTCTGGAGTTCAACGTTTTTCAGATTATTTTCTTAAGTGTTTTATAAAGGTTGCATGCATCCGGATTATATATATATATATCGAAAAATGTGGGAAAGTATGAAATACATTTGGTTTTAATTTGTTTATTTTTGTCCACTCACGCTAACGTTTTTCAATACTTTTCCCCTGGGCCCTTCGGTTTCAAATGTCCAGTTTGCGGGCGAAATTAGTTGAGGTCGGGCGTACATGGAGTCGAGGCATAGCCAACAGCATTGCTTCCGCGTACTCATTCTATTTCTGTTTTCTTTGTTACCTAGTGGATTAGTATTGCTCTGATAACCTATGGGATTAATATTGTTTTTGGGTTGAGACTGATATTTGTGAAATTGGAGTTGTGATTTGGGGAGTAGATGGCTCCAGAAGATTAAGGATGGATGATTTAGAAGTGTAAATGTTTTCCTACAGGTTTTGGGTAGCCTACTTTTAGGGGAAGTTCCGCCAAATTTTTTGTAGAATCTCTTCTAAAGTGGGCCCCGCAGGGCCACTTCGGATTTCAGGGTGAAATCTGGGGCGGGTCCTGTCATAAAGAACATGCCAGCATATTCAATATCCTCCAGAACCATACAATTCCCAAGTACAAAAACCAATGTTGTCTAACACAAAAAGCTGTCTATTTCTTTACTCAAAAGTGAACTTTCAAATTCAATGCAGAAAGCACCTGTTGATGATATTGAACTTGCAGGCCTGGGGCCAAATAAGTAGACAACTGGCCAACTGCAAATCTTGATGAGGTTGCCGAAGACCCAGTGTCTTGACTTTCAGCAATGCAAGAACCTGCAACACCAACTACACATCACTACTTAACGAATAAGATCATTCAAAACTCAATTGCAACTATCTATCCCCAGAAACATGTCATTATTACCACAAGAGGCCACAAATATGAATTTGCTTCTTCATTGAATCCCCACTGAAAACTCCAAATAGAAACATAGTATTAAAGATTACAGAACAATCCCCAAGCCAATTTAAAAGAATCGGTCTATCTTCCATTTATAGTAATTGATTTAGAAGCTTCTAGCCTTAACAGTACATAAACCAGAATACCCAGTAGGAACATGCAAGATGCCAAGAGACAGCAGAAAAAAGGAAACAAAAAGAAGGCAGCGAGCTGAACACAATACAAGAGATTTAACAGAAGACGTTGGTGGTTGCAGAGAAGTGTATCTTACAAACATCTTCTATTAAATTAATTAAGAACCAGATGGTTTACAATTAAATAACAGATAATTTACAAAGACGAATCTAAGTAAAGAAGGAAACTTGATTTACAAAAATTAAATTCTCACCTGCAAACAGCAAAAGCCTTAACAAAGGCATCCTTGAGATGCTGCTACTCTTTGCGATGTGATGTCAAAGTCCTAAAACAAGAAAACCAAAACCACAATTAAATAGCAATCAACAAAAACGACATTACAATAGCAACAGGCATCAGAAATACCCATACCCAGAAGATCAAGTACGAGTCTTCATGTATCATCATACCCAAAATCTCAAAAAGATGACCTGCTCGAAAACTGTGACACCAGATCATGAACAAGCTCATCCATTCCCTGCCATGAAATTCATACCAACACAAAATCAAGACAAACCCAGAACAAAATTGAACCCAAATCATTAAAAGCAGAGAAATTTGAAACTGAAATAGCTTGGGTTCATACTAGCACCTCAACATCGCCGTCAGTAATCTCTTGCTGAAAATCCTTGGGGTCCTTGCCATTGATCGTGCACACAACCGAGAGTTTCTCCTTCACAGTCTGTTGAGAGAAAATTGCACACAGTGAGCGTAAATGTCACCCAACATAATTTCACTCGTATTCATTTAGTGAATAGAGTTTTTATTATTTCGGGTTCGACCCATTCAAGACAGAATGTGTCTCTTAATTACAATCCCTTGTTACAGGGAAACACCCTTTGATTCCATTTATGAAGAAACCAATTGATGGGATGTGTGTTTGTTTGTTTTTGCGGCTGCACTCGGATATTTGAATGGGTTGCCTACGTACCCTTGGAGAGGGATCGAGCCACTCGTAGTTCAAGAGTTCCAATGAGTGAATGACTCATCGGAGGGCTTTGATTTTGGAATGAGAGTAGTGTTTGGGACGAATTTGGTTTAAGTGGACCAGGGATTCGATTTTTGTGTTTAGGACGCGGTTGCATCTAGATAGATTTGGTTCTAGATTGCCTACATACCCTTTGCGGGATCAAACCACATGTAGTTCCGGCATTTGAGATTTAAATGGGTAGATGACCCATTATTTTGAATTTGTGTTTGGGAAAGTGTTTAAAGCCCTTGAATTTGGTTTGGACTTTATTTGTGTGATTTGGGCATGAATTTGATTTTTCTGGTGTTGGGAGAAATTGACTGGTGTCAATGATTCATTTGGGACTGGTTGAATTTGACTAGTGGAGTCAGGGATTCTGTTTGGAGTTGCGGTTGCATCTAGTGGGTCGCTAGACTGCCTACATACCCTTTGAAGGGATCAAACCACTGTAGTTCGTTAATTTGAATTTTCGGTTTTGTACCGACTTTGGGTTGATGGATGTGTACATATTTTGAATCCGTCAAGCAAAAATATATTCTGGGGTGGACGTCCAATTTGGCAGAGTATCCACCGATTTGATTTGGGCACCCTCTCGTGTCGAGCTTCACACTTGGGCTTGAGATTGGATATTGCCCGATTGACTTCTTCAGATGAGGCCTACAATTTGAAGACAAGCTTTTGTGTAGAGAGATGTCAACTTTTAGGTTAGGCTTCGTACTTTTAACACCCGGGCCCAAATTCTTGTAACCAAAGCTTGATTAGCATGCCTTAGGTTTCTTTGATGGTTTCGACAGCAGGTTCTGACTTTGATTTGGAGCAGGAAATCATGTCTTTGTACTATGCACTCGACATAGAAGGAGAGCTGAAAAGACGATAGCTCTGCACAAACTTCGTACTCCTAATAGCTTGAAATTTGTTCGCTGCCCAGAGTATGGTGTGCAGTCTTCCGAAACTGTTGTGAACCCATCATCATATTCATATTAATTTCTCTCCATCTCCCCACTCCCCACTTCAAAAGAACAATTGTCATCACCTTCTTTAATTAATATGAGACTTCAATGCTTAATCCAACCCTTGGTTTTGGTGGAGGTGCTTTATGATCATTGCCATGCATTCGTGAAGGCGGTGGGTGAATGGACTTAATTAGGACGGTGGTTTTGTCATATGCTTCTTTGTCTTCTTCTTGGCTTCCCCTTGTTTTATTTTCTTCTAGACTGTAATCCGAATCAAACTAGGGAGGAGCCAATCATGCTTCTGCTGACTTTGTTGAAGCTTAAACGTAGTCGACAGATCATGAAGATTTGCTCGTCGAATTTTTGTACTTTGTGGGTATGAATGGACATGTTCAATCCTTCATACAAGCTGGGTTATTCCACCGTGTTGTATCTGTCGAACACCTTTGCAGCCATCTCGTACCAGGAAACTCCCATCTTTCTTCCATTTTTGTGACTGCTGCAGTCTACATTGTGAGCCACTTTGCTTTCCCGAACATGACTCTGGTGACTACTTTGATGCAGGTGGAAGCAACAACTTCGCATCGAAACACTACACGATGATCCTTCTGGAGCAGCTTCCCCATTGTTGTGAACTTGGGAACTTTGCGGAACCGTACTTGGTGTGAACTGGCAGCCCGAGGCTTTCACTTGACACTCATCTTTGCCACCCATATGCAGGATGCACCGCAATACAGGCATCAAAGACAAGTGTAGTGAAACTCGGGAACTTCGCAGATTTGTCCTTGGTGTGAACCGGCAGCCCAAGGCTTTCACCTGACCCTTACTTCTGCCACCCATATGCAGGACGCACCGCAATATAGGCATCGAAAGCAAGTGCAGTGAAATACACCACGGCTGTGGATGAGAGCTTGACGTCGACTTTGTGTCTTGCCCGGAAGCCGTTGGTGAGATTTGTGAGGATGAGAGCAACGAGAGACTCTTGGAGAGAAGATAGGCCATAGTCTTACATGATCACCTGTGTAACTTTCTGCAATCATACAAAACAAAGAGAATACTTGTGTGAAAATTATATTTGGCAGCGTATAGAATAAATTATACCCACTGCACTTCTTGTGGTCTCTCCTTAGCTTCAAATTATTTTTCTCTTCTTCCCTTCCTTTTCTTTCTCTGCTCCTCCCTTGCTCACTGTTCTTTTCCTTTCTCTCCTTGCGTGTTTCTCTCTGCTAGTTGTTCTATAGCTTTTCTACTCTCTACCTTTTTTTTCTACTTTTGTTGCTTCTGCTGCCCCCTCCTTGTATCTCTTCACGTTGGTGTCTTTATATAATAACATAGTTGCTTCTCAGAGCTATCTTTCCTCAAAACTTGTAATTTAAATTTTGAATGACAAGATTTGAATTTGGATAACAAGCTTATCTTGCACTTTGAATAGTTTGACCAGCAGTGAGTCCATAGTTGCTTCACGTTTGGACTTTTTCAAAGCTAGTAAACTTTGAATAGCAGTTCATCTCCCTCTGCTTCATTTGAAATCGTCAAAGTTTACTCTGAATGGAAATATCTCTTGGTTTGCCGTTTGAAATAGTCAAAGTTATAATAACTTGTACAATTATCATATTCTAGAGATAATCAAGCTAACCGAATTTGAAAGCTGCTGGACTCTTTCATTATCTCATTAGACCCATATTTGCATTTTGGGTTCGTGAAATTTTTGATTTCAACACAGTCCCGCTCAGATCCTTGGCCATCGATCTGGTTTCATGATCTTGGCGATCTCGATGAGGCAGTGCTTGATGTTCTTGCGGTCGATTCGGCTCCTTGAGACCTAGAGAGACTTAAATCCCTTGATGACTAGAGCGGTAGAGAAGAAAGAGGCAAAAGAAGAAACCTAAAATGAAATGTCGCGCAAGGCCGAGTGAAAGCTATTTATATTGCGGCTACTTTAGGGTTCTGAGTTATGACGAAAAGGAAAACAAAACGACGTCGTTTTGTCAAATATGAACAGTAGTTCGGTTTTCGGTTCGGTTCGGTTCGGTTTTAACCGGGCCGAAACCGAAAACCGAACCGAACATAATCGGTTCAGTTCGGTTTTTTTTTTTCGGTTTGGTTTTTTTTTCGGTGCGGTTTTGTTCGGCTTCGGTTCGGGTTTCGGTGCGGTTTTTTTCGGTTTTCGGTTTCGCGAACCCACCCCTACAATGCATACAACTCTTCATTCACCAATGCAGATTTCTGATCATACAATACTTTGACACGACCCTTAAACCAACTTGGAAAACTTGTCCTATGCCTTTCTTCCAATTGGTTGAGACTCTCCCTTTTCAACAGTACTTTATGCTCACTACATGACCCAAAAGAAATAATTATAATAATGTGATCAATGCAATGAAAAAGGTGAGGAACTATGGCATCTTCTTTAATTAAAGTTCTATCGGATATAAAGTTCATATATGTTTTAAAAATCTGCATATTTAAATACAAGCTAATAGAAGTGCCACAGATCTTAACCCTTAAATAAATGAAAGAAGCAAAAAAATAAATAGCAAAAAAGCGGTCACTTACTCTCTAAATGATTCAATCTCAACGCAATTGTCTAAGATATACCAATAAATTACTTCCATTTCCTCATTTGAATACTCTACCAGTGTACTACCACCAGTGAGACGCACTTTCTGAGCAAATACTGAAATCTTTGCTTTGGATTCAACCCCCTCATTATTCCGTTCTGGACGATTATGGGATGACTCAATGTCATGTAAATACATTGAACAAAAGGTCAACGTGTGATGCCCCGGAAATTTGTAATTATTTTCCGAGGATTTAATTAGTGGTTAATGGATGATTTCGTAGCTCGTGGATGGAGCGGAAGTGTTTCGGGCGAATAATTATTCAAGAAGCGTCATTTTAGGGGGGGCACGAGGGTTCACTTTTTATTCATTGGGTATCTCCGAAAACTTCCTTCACGAAAGTTGTAGAGCACGTCGATACGAGTTCGTGAACATGTGGAACACGAGAATCGGAGTTCTTATGAAGAAGTTATGGGCTTCAGAAAAACTTTCCATTTTTGTATAAAAGGAAGAATTTTTGGGAATATTGCAGAAAAACCCAGATTTCCCAAAATGGAAACCCGAGCTTTCCTCTTCTCTCCCGAGCCCGGTTTCTTCTCTCCACTTCGCCGGCTTCGTTCTCCCTCCTCCGGCCACCATAGGACGCGATTCAAAGTGGGTTCTCTTCGCCTCAATCCCCTCTTGAGGTCTGTGGAAGAATTGGAGCATGAAACGAGCTGTGGAGGGCAGTGCAAGGCCGAGAAGTTTGGCGGTGGAGCTGCGTTGGACCCTGTGAACTTCCTATTCCGGCCACCGTTGCCGGTGATTCTTGAGGGCTTTTGAAGCCCACAGGAAGTTGATGCTTCTCCCAAAGCGGCTTGGGACGATTTCACTTGTGGAGGACGAATCGAAGCTTTGAAATTCTAGGGTTCATCGAATTTCAGATATTGCGAGGTAAATTCCGGCGAAATGGCTATGATTTAGACTTTGTGTTAGTTATGAAAGTTTAAATTGGAGTGGAGATGAAGAACTTTGGTGTTGGGAGTTTTGTCAAATTCCGACTTTGGGCCGGCGGTGGCGCCGCCACTGTGGTGGTGTTTTCCGGTGGTTTCCAGCCACCTCAGGGATAGTTTCTGTTCCTGAGTTCGATCTACTCGTCGATACGAGCATTTCGATATATTGTTTGTAATTTTTGGAGATCGTATGAGCATGTTGTGATTTTTACGGTTTCGGACCGTTCGATGTTTCGATCCGTGAAGATTCGAGCTTCTGATTGACTTGTGGTTTTGGCATATCGATCGTAGAAGTATTCCAGAGACATTGGGTGGTCTCGGATGTGGTTTCGCCTCGATTGGCGTCACTTTGGGGATTTTAGTTCAAAACAGGGGTTTTGGACTTAAATCGTTTGTGGATTGTTGCTAAGTTGAAACCGTATGTGACTAGGTACTTGACGAGGTATCCTTAGACGGTTGTTTTTTGGTGTGGCTGCCTTGTTCTGTATTGAAGACGCAGCGGGAATTTTGAGGTGAGTAAATCTCGCGATATGTGTTATGAGCCTAGTTACCATATTGTCTTGGAGTTATGAGATTAACTGTGACTATAGATGGTATTAGTGGCATTTCTGAGTGGATGACTATGTGTGTATATATATATATATTATGGGGTATAAATATATACATATGTATTCAGGTATTAGTGGCATTTATGAGTGGATGACTATGTGTGTATATATATATATATATTATGGGGTATATATATATACATATGTATTCATGTATTAGTGGCTTCGTGGTGAATCTTTGTGATGATTGTCATGTAAGGCTTGTGTAGGAGTATCTGTGTGATGAGTTGGATGATTGCTACCTGGGTGATGACTGATGAAATTGTGTATTGAGTTGTGATTGTAGTATATCATGTGTTGAGATACCATGGGTCTAGTATGACCGTCTTAAGTGAGACTTAAGATATGGTAGCTTGTGTAGGAATATCTGTGTGATGAATCGATGACATCAATATGATGAATCTTTGTGATGATTGTAATGTAAAGCTTGTGTAGAAATATCTGTGTAGCTTGTGTAGGAATATTTGTGTGATGATTGCTATCTGTGTGATGACTAGCAATGAATCTAGGTGATGATCGCTATCTATGTGATGATCGGCAATATCTGTGTGATGAATATGTGTGAGGATCGCTATCTGTGTGATGATTAGTTGGATGATCGCTATCTGTGTGATGACTGGCGATATCTGTGTGATGATTAGTTGGATGATCGCTATCTGTGTGATGACTGGCGATATCTGCGTGATGTTTAGTTGGATGATCGTTATCTGTGTGATGACTGGCGATATCGGTGTGATGATTAGTTGGATGATCGCTATCAGTGTGATGATCAGTAGGATGATGGCTATCTGTGTGATGATCGGTGAAATCTGTGTGATGATCAGTGTGATGACAGCTCGGTAGCGGAGCTGAATTGTTATTAAGTTAACAATAATCGAAAACACTGCTGTGATGGTCGGGGCTACCTACAGACGTCAGAGTGTGGGATTACGATGACTACTTTGACTTGAATTGCTTGACTTAATGTGACCTCCTGAACTAAATTATATGCAGGGGTTACTATGAATTGTTTTGCTTGTTTTGAATTATGATTGCCTTGTTTTCTTCTTGATTTGATTTATCTTGAAGACCATAGTGGTGACGATTGTGCTCTGTGTGAGGATAGAAAGGTGATTCATTGTTTTCACCTTTGATGTCATGTTGATGACAAAGGCTCCTAGTGGGGAGGGAATGAGCGTGGTTTGGGGTTCGCCGTAGGGCGTTAGAATGACATCAAACATTGCTTGAGGAAGTCTTGTTTGATTGAATTTGTGTAATGGGATGCTAGTTGAGAATCTAAGCATGAGGCTGTAGTCACTAGTTGACTTATGTAGGCACAATATGGAAGATCATGGAATCGATGGCCGTAGGTGTGAGCTATGTGTATATCGTGTTTAGGTTGAGGTGACTTAAGAAATGTGTTTTGCTTTGTGGTTTTGAGTTTACTCATACGAGCTTCATAAGCTTACCGGGTTTGTTGTGTGGCAACCCGGTGCACTATTCAATGGAATTGTGTAGGGGTTAATCCTGCAGGTCAGGGTAATCGTGGCTAAAGCTGAGGTGGCGTGCTGGCAGCATTACGGGTAGGAAGCAAATTTTGTTGGCTTTGCCATTGTTATGACTTCCGTTATGTAGCAAAACTCTGAGGAGCATTTACGTTTTATTTTGTGATGGCAATTTAATTCGTAAGCTTATGTAATATATGACTCTACGGAGCAGGTCAATATTGACATAGTAGGTTCAGGGCATCAATATGTGTGTAGTTAAAAGGAGAAAAAGTTTCCAGGTATTTTGTATTGATGACTGAACGTTCACGCATGTATAATTATGAGGTTATATATCGATTTTTATTTGTGTTAAAAATCAGGGGCGTGACACAACGCCTCATACGAAATGTATGCCTCCGCAATAGACCCCGCTGGATGAGCTTTATTACGTACATACTTCTTGTATGTTCCCAATAATCAGGGAATAAGACAAATACAAAACAGTTGGTTTATTCTATATAATGAAAGACCCATCATAATCTAAAAGTAAATAAATGTATGTTACCTTTCTATCGGGTACATTCACCGATATCCTACGGGGCCAGCAAGTTTGGCTTCACCGGGTAAGTGGACTGCCAAGTGCACCATGATATCAAAGAACGCTGGTGGGAAGGTTCTTTCCAATTTACATAGAGTAATGACAAATTCTGCTTCTAACTTATCCAGATCAGCAGTACATAGAGTCTTTGCACATATCTTTTCGAAGAATTGTGATTACTCCACAAGTGGAGTACAAATTGATTTCTTTAAGTGTTTTTGAATTCCCACAGGAAGAAGTCGTTGGATTAGTACATGGCAGTCATGGCTTTTCAAACCCGATAACTTCCCCTCATCAACTTTCACACAACGGGATATATTAGATGCATACCCATCTGGAAATCTGCAAAATTTAATTGTCACGCCCCTGATTTTTAACAAAATTAAAAATCGATATATAACCTCATAATTATACCTGCGTGAACGTTCAGCCATCAATACCAAATACCTGGAAAACTTTTTCCCTTTATACAACATACATATTGATGCCCTGAACCCACTATGTCAATATTGACCCGCCCACAGAGTCATATATTACATAAGCTTACGAATTAAATTGTCAACAACAAGATAAAACGTAAAAGCTCCTCAGAGTTTACTACAAAGCGGAAGTCATAACAATGGCAAAACCAATCAAATTGCTTCCTACCAATTCTACTGCCAACAAGCTACCCCAGCTTCAGCCCCGATTATCCTACCCTGCAGGATTAACCCCTACACCGTTGGAATTGTGCACCGGGTTGTCACACAACAAACCCGGTAAGCTTTTGCAAGCCCGTATGAGTAACTCAAAACAACTCGCACAAAACTACGGGATAAAAGCCCGCACGTTTTGATCGAGGAAACAACTCACACCAATCACGAGATAAACTCACTCAAATCACGTTTAAATCAATAAACAAATCACGGGATAAACCCACACAAATCACGAGATAAACTCACTCAAATCACGTTTAAATCAATAAACAAATCACGGGATAAACCCACACGAATCACGAGATAAACTCACACAAATCACGTTTAAATCAATAAACAAATCACAGGATAAAGCCACACGAATCACGAGATAAACTCACACAAATCACGTTTAAATCAATAAACAAATCACAGGATAAAGCCACACGAATCACGAGATAAACTCACTGAAATCACGTTTAAATCAATAAACAAATCACGGGATAAACCCACACAAATCACGAGATAAACTCACTCAAATCACGTTTAAATCAATAAACAAATCACGGGATAAACCCACACAAATCACGAGATAAACTCACTCAAATCACGTTTAAATCAATAAACAAATCACGAGATAAACCCACACAAATCACGAGATAAACTCACTCAAATCACGTTTAAATCAATAAAGAAATCACGTTTCCATCAAGAAACAATGCACGGCGGACAGACTAGAGCTCTAACTGATCGTATCCACTAACCCGGCCGAAGGCGTGGATTCCCGATTTTCCCACCCACGATCACATTTTGTGATCCACGACCCTTAACTCGTAAGTCTTTGGATCCACGGTATAAATACCAAAACATTAAAGGAGTCGCACAGGACCCAAAATGTTACACGAATCTAAAATGAAAGATTCCCCATAATTGATCCCTATCAATTACTCCCGGTACAAGACCCACATTTAAATAAACCACCCGCGAACTAAAATGTTCCACAAAACACAACACTTTTCAAAACAATAGAAATCAACACTTTCACAAATATTGTTTCACGAAAAGTCACGCCCAAAACAATAAAATGAACGCACCCACAATTATTGTTTTATCACACAAATCCACCTACACATATATATTTCACGTAAATATATATATACGTAGTCATCCGCTCAGGAATGCCTACTAATACCAACTATAGTTTGCAGTTAACTAAATAACTAACAAAACGATAAGGTAAGCCCGTTCGTAAATGAACATTGTGAGATTACTCACCTCGAAACTCCCGCTGCGTCTTCAATACAGAACAAAGCAGCCAAATCACAATAGTCGTCCAAAGAATACTTCACCAAGTACCTACGGAAGTACAGCTCTGATTCAGTCAACGAATCACAAGGAATAACGTTCGGAAACCCTAAATCGAACTAAAATTCCCAAAGTGACGCCAAATGAGGTGAAACCACATCCGAGACCTCCCAAAGTCTCCAGAATACTTCCACGATCGATATGCCAAAACCACAAGTCGATCGAACGCTCGAATCCTCACGGATCAAAACATCGAACGGTCCGAAACCATAAAAACCCTAACATGCTCATACGATCTCCAAAAATCATGTATTATATATCGAAATGCTCGTATCGACGAGTAGATCGAACTCAGGAACAGAAACTATCCCTGAGGTGGTTGGAAACCACCGAAAAACACCACCACAGTGGCGGCGCCGCCGCTGGCCCAAAGTCAGAATTTGACAAAACTCCCAACACCAAAGTTCTCCCAACACCAAAGTTCTTCATCTCAACTCCAATTTAAACTTTACTAACCACACCAAAGTCCAAATATAAACCAATCGGTCGAATTTTACCTTAGAAGCCAACGGATCCGATGAACCCTAGTTTTGAATTCGCTCCAATTCGATCTCCACAGATGAAATCGAAGTAACCCACCTTGGGGGAAATGATCTACGTCCCTTGGAGTGCAAAATATCTTTTGGAACCACGGCCAAAGGTGGCCGGAGCTGAGAGAACGAAGATCGGTGACTGGAGGCGATTCCGACCTCTTCTCGGACTTTTCTCGACGTCGTAGCACGAGCTACAACTCAACCCACCTTCGATTGCTTCCACAGACGTGTAGAGGGCAGCAAGGCGAACACAACCCACCTTGGATCGAGTCTTACGGTGGCCGGAGGAGCGAGAACGACGCCGGCGAACTGGCTGGTGCGACTCGGGCTCGGGAAGAGCTGGGTTTCCATTTTTGGAAATCTGGCCTTCTCTGCAATTTTCGGAAAATTTCGTCCTTTTATACCAAAATGGAAAGTTTTTCCGAAGCCCATAACTTCTTCATACGAACTCCGATTCTCACGTTCCACATGTCCACGAACTCGTATCGACGCGCTCTACAACTTTCGTGAAGGAAGTTTTCGGAGAATCACAACGTATCAAAAGTCAACCTTTGCAACCCCCCTAAAGTCATCCTTTTCAAATAAAAATTCGTCCGAAACACTTCCGCTCCGTCCACGAGCCACGAAACCTTCCAACAACCACTAATTAAATTCCGGAAAATCCTCGGAAAATAAATACGAATTTCCGGGGCATCACATTAATGAACTGAAGAAAAAATCTGCGTTGTGATGGTGTAAATACATACTCAGCTAGGGGCTTATCAACCTTGTTCCCCTTGAGCTTCAAATGCAAATTTTCCTTGATATTCATATTTTTCAAATCTACCCTTGCCTTGACTGTGTCCTTTGATTTTCCCTCTATATTCAACAATGTTCCAATGATGTTATCACATATATTCTTTTCAATATGCATAACATCTAGATTATTCCTGATTTTTCAAAGTAGACCAGTAATCTAACTAAAAAAATATACCTTTTTTTGACCAATTTAATTATTCTGTGGTCCTCTTTCTTTTCCTATTCAAATTGCTCTCATGCTTACCAGGTTTGCTTGGTCTAAGGCATCTAAGTTGTTTCAGTATATCCTTACCAGAGAGCTATACAGGGGGCTTTCTCATCTCTCGTTTACCAGTGAAGGTCTTTTTACTGGTATCTTTGCGCCAAGAATGATGCATAGGTAAGAAGCGAAGATGTACACCATAACCAATCTTGTTTTTCAATCGATGGCTTGCTGTATCTTTATTACATACAGGGCATGCCAAATATCCTTTTGTGCTCCAACCGGATAGATTAGCGTACAGTGGAAAATCATTAATCGTCCACATTATCGCTGCACGCATGTTAAAAACAGACTCAGCCATCTTATCATATGTTTTAGCACCATGATCCCACAACTCCTTAAGTTCATCAATTAAAGGGCGTAGATATACATCAATGTCCCTTCCTGGTGAAATTGGTCCAGGAATTAATAAGGTAAGCATAGAGAATGCTTTCTTCATACACATCCAAGGGGGTAGATTATATGGAACCACCACCACGGGCCACATGCTATAAGACAAACTCATGTTACCAAAAGGATTGAAACCATCGGTAGCGAGGTCTAGTCTGACATTTTGTGGGTCTTGAGCAAAATCTAGATAAGATATATCAAAATCCTTCCATGCAGACCCATCTGCCGGATGCCTCATCTTTCCTTCCTCATCTACCCGCTTGTCCTTGTGCCACCTCATATCACATGTTGTGTGTCTAGACTTAAACAACCTTTGCAATCTTGGAGTCAAGGGAAAATATCGCAAAATTTTTTGAGGAATCTTTTTTTTTTTTTGTGGAGAGTCACTATTTTTGTATCGTGGTTCATTACACACAAGACACTTCTCCTTCCCTTCATGCTCTGATATCGCTAAAAACAAGCGCGCAATTTAACCCTGCAAAATGTAGTTTGTCAGTATAGAATAAGTAGGGATCGTTCTAGCCGGGGATTGAGGGTACACCTGTAATTGCAAAAACAAATAAAAATTAAAACAAGTAAAAAGTATTATTTACAAAAATAAAACAAAGAAAGAAATATATACAAGTAAACACAAACAAGGGGGTTTTAGAATTATAAAATTGAAAATTAAAATAAATAAAAAAAATAAAATGTAAAAACATATATACAAGGGTGGAACACAAGGAACAAAGATCAAACCACATCCATATGCAAGAAATCCAATCACAATTCCTATAGTTGATTTTCTATGTCATGAGAAAGAAGTTGACCATGTGAAACGTTAGAAAGCAAACGATTTCTCATATTTTACTTTCCTTGAATAATTAATCTAAGTGAAAGCACCTAAATTAATCCTATTGAACATGCAATCATAGTCTAGAAAGCCAGCTACTCAAGAGCACATTCAATGCATGAAGAACAAAGAAACGATGTCAACCAAAGTGCACAACCTAATATGAAAAAGTTCATCTATTTGCAATCCTCCTTAATTGATTTCGACTCTTGTCCAAAGCCTTTACTACTTAAATCTAGCTCCAATTACATGCATATATCCTAAGTTGGCCACCAAAGAACATAAACATATAAAAGTTTTCTATAATCCAAAATCAATCAAGCAATCTCACATAAGCAACATATAAATCAACATATAGAAATCACAACGTTATTTCAAAACATATAAACGGGCTTTAAACTTGGCCTTTAACGTCATATTAACTAGAATTCATAACTATACGAATTAAACAAAGGAAAACAAAAGAAAGTTTGAAATACACCGTGAAAGATGGATGACAAGCCTTGAGACGAAGAACTTGAAGATCCTTGAAAGCAAGCAATCTTCTAGGGACGACACAAGGGTGGATGGTGGCTAGGATCTTGATGTATTGCATGACTTCTTCTCCTCCTTGCTTGAGACGTAGAGCTTCTGAAGAGTAGAGAATGGAGAGAATTTTTGGTGTTTAGAATTATGGGAGAAGTGTTGTGTTGTGGTGTGTGTTGTAAACGTCTAGCATTGGGGGGTTTATATAGGGGGACAGCCAAGCTATGCCACACAGCTTCGACCAATCACGTAGCGCCACGTCAGCTCTGTTATGTCATCCAACCAATCAAAAAGCTCCAAAATCAATCCCTAATATATTGTTGCCGAATTTGCCATTATTTAATATGATTTTATTCACAATTTTCGGCCAAATATCTAGGCATGAACCTAGACAATGTATCCGGACGCATTTTGGACATTTTCTCCCTTAAATCTCTCCATGTCTTTATCCTTAACATCCTCCCCTTGATTTTCTCTTGATTTTCACATTAAAACTGCAGATTTTAATTCCTTAATTTCGGCCAACATATCTTGAGGGAATTGAGGGATGAATCTGGACTTGTTTTGAGCCTTTTCTTCTTGCACAATCCCTTTAAACTCTCCCTTGATATTCTCAACGTAATCTCCTTGATTTTTCACGTTATCTCCATCATTTCCCATGGCCAAAAATCAGATTTAATTTCCTAAAATATCTCCCACGTCATCTTCAAGCCATGTGGTCTCCTAATGCCTTCAGGTTTCCTAGCCTCATCAGGATTCCTGCATTGACTGGGATTCCTAGTCGGACCAGGAAAACTCCATTTCTTCATTTCAGCTCATTTCCTTGTCATTTATTCCAATGTACCTAGAAAATAGAAACTAAATTAAAAATGATTTTAGTAAAGGAAATAACTAAGAAAAATATGAGGAAATAATTATTAAAACGTCGCATAAAAATGCTCCTATCAAATTCCCCCACATTTAGCTTTTGCTAGTCCCTTATCAAATTCAAAACAAAGACATAACTACGACTCAATGAAATTTAAAGAAAGAAAGACTCAAACGTTACAATATACAAAAACTCTATTGCCCTTCAACATTTTGTCTCAGAAATCTCTTACTTTCACAACATCAAGATTAGCACTCAACGAAGAATCCATATTTAGACATTCGAGAGTTAATTAAAACACATAATCCACACATACACAAGTAGGACTTGGTTGTAACAATGGTGATGGGTGGAGCTCAGCATGTTTCAAACAAGTATGATTCATATCCTCACAAGGTATATCCACTATTTCTTCTCTCAGATCAAGGCAATGCTTAAAAGCTTATAATCACTCAATTTTATGTGAGAGAAAATGTTTTGAGGCAATCAAATAGCTCACATATATAAGAAACGAAAAGCACTTTGTGAATATAATTTTTTTCCAAAAGATCTCATGAAAGATATCAACTACTTGCACAAATGGACCCAAGCCATAGGTTCAACTCTTATAACTCATCTCCACAGATCAAAGGCTGTCCCATCTTAAGGATTAAAAAGGCCTTATAAAGGATTGTAATGGGGTCAAGGCTCAAGGTTTAAAGAAACAAAGGGTAAGGAATTTAACAAAGTATCCTAAAAATCTAGTAGAGCTCATGTTGATGTAAAGAGACTTATAGAAATCCACCAAGGCATTCAAAACGTCATAACCCATAGAGGCAAAATAAAATGGCCTAATGTCTTCATGTTGGACCCAAACTTCATTCTAAACTTCCCTTGAACTCTCGTGAACTGGACAAAGACCAAATTTTTTGATAGTGGACCTTCAATTCAAAACAATCTCCAAACTCACCAAGTATGGGGGACTAAAATCCAAAAACATATATCTTTTTTCGTTTTTTTTTTTTTTTTTTTTTTTCACGGCAATACATACATATTTTTTTTTTCATGGACAAGTCCACCCCCCACACTCGAACTTTCACCTCTTCTCAATCTTCATCCTTGCCACTAAATCCATGTAGTAAGTCTCAAAAGCTAGCTCCACTAAGTTTTTAGAACAAATGGTATGACTGTAACTATACTAAGATTCAGGGGTTAAGGATTTTAAGGGTAATGAAATAAAAGGCTTAATGTAGGTTCAAAGGGGTTTATCTAGGGGGTCCCACGACGGGCACAAATGGGGACACAGGCTTATTTTGCAATGGTGGTAATTCCTAGGGTGTCTTTTTCCTTTCCAGAATCAGGGACATGTATTGATAAAAGTCTCAACAAGCACAAGAGTGAATTCTAGCATTCTCTAGTCCATTAAACTTAATCTATGGCAAGCAATCAATCAAATGAAAGAATAATGAGATCATCAAAACATCGCCAAGAAAATAAGAATATATTTTTCATTTATCACTCCAAGAAAAAGGGACATGGGCTCAAGTGTCTCACATGGGCTTTTATGAATAAAAACTCATCTTAACATGCTCATTCTGTACCAAGGTTACGAAATCCATATCTACTACATATGCATATGCTTTTCATATATCTCAATTAACCAAAGAATATAAATTTAAAATCATCTCAATATTGTGATCCTCTTTTAGCCATAATTTCAGAGATATAAGCTCATCCTAGACAGTTGAAAGGGCATCCTATGACTCAAAAACCAAAAACAAAAACAAAATTTTTTTTTATTTTTTTATTTTTTGTATTTTTCTCAATATATAGGACTCAAAATAAAAGACAAAAATATAAATCCCTTCCCCCACACTTAAATATTGCATTGTCCTCAATGTAATCAATCATAAGCATGCAATGAACACAAATAAGCATAGATAGAAGACATTTACGAAAACAAATCCTAAAATAAAAACAAAAGAGAAAAATTGAAAAATAAAAAGAAATAGGGAAAAAGAAAGCAAATCTGTGTTTGTAGACTCCTTCACAGCTGCTTCTGAATTGGGTTGCCTCCCAAGCAGCGCTTGAGTTTTAACGTCTTCAGCCAGACGGTACCTCCATTAAATAAAGTTAGTGACTAAAATTAACAAAGAAATACAAAATACAAAATATAAACAAGTAACTATGAATTACAAACTACATGTATAACTAACAAGTATATTGTACATAAGGCTCAAGTTAATTTATTATTTTTTTTATTATATTTTTTTATAAATATTGTTGATATCGAATCTAATTCCAAGCGGTAAATCAAGTGGACATGCGGCCCAAGTATAGTCGCCTAGACACAAACTCCCTTTCAAATCCTTTGGGCAACCTTACTGAAATGGACTGGTAGGGGAGGGCGAACACGAGAGACAAAATCCATTTTTGCATGAGCTACTCCTACATAGTGGTTTAGGCCCATTTGCAAGCACTTCTGGATTCAAAAACCCGTCATGAACGTTGTCCCCTTCCTAAACACAATCCCACATAGGCTATACTTACTAGGATGAAAAAGTTCATAAGTGTGAAGACAGTTCAACAAGTGTTAATAAAGGCCGCCCTCAACCTTAAGGGACCTGAACTAGGTACCAATAAGGGGTTTAGGCCAATATTAACAAAAGACACTTCACCTATTCCGTTCAATTTACAACTTACAATTAAAACTCGTATTCAACAATATAAAAAACAACCTAGTTAATTTACACTAAGTTTCAAACAGTTTATATACAACAAGCTAGTATAAACAAAAAAAAGTGATTTTTCAATCCCCGGCAACGGCGCCAAAAATTGATAGGCTAAAAAGCTAGCGCGCAATTTAACCCTGCAAAATGTAGTTGTCAGTATAGAATAAGTAGGGACGTTCTAGCCGAGGATTGAGGGTACACATGTAATTGCAAAAACAAATAAAGAATTAAAACAAGTAAAAAGTATTATTTACAAAAATAAAACAAAGAACGAAATATATACAAGTAAACACAAACAAGGGAGTTTTAGAATTATAAAATTGAAAAGCCTTGAGACGAAGAACTTGAAGATCCTTGAAAGCAATCAATCTTCTAGGGACGACACAAGGGTGGATAGTGGCTAGGATCTTGATGTATTGCATGACTTCTTCTCCTCCTTGCTTGAGACGTAAAGCTTCTGAAAACTAGAGAATAGAGAGAATTTTTGGTGTTTAGAATTATGGGAGAAGTGTTGTGTTGTGGTGTGTGTTGTAAACGTCTATCATAGGGGGGTTTATATAGGGGGACGACCAAGCTATGCCACACAGCTTCGACCAATCACGTAGTGCCACGCAGCTCTGTTATGTCATCCAACCAATCAAAAAGCTCCAAAATCAATCCCTAATATATTGTTGCTGAATTTCCCATGATTTAATATGATTTTATTCACAATTTTCGGCAAAATATCTAGGCATGAACCTAGACAATGTATCCGGACGCATTTTGGACATTTTCTCCCTTAAATCTCTCCATGGCTTTATCTTTAACATCCTCCCCTTGATTTTCACATTAAAACTGCAGATTTTAATTCCTTAATTTCGGCCAACATATCTTGAGGGAATTGAGGGATGAATCTGGACTTGTTTTGAGCCTTTTCTTCTTGCACAATCCCTTGAAACTCTCCCTTGATATTCTCAACGTAATCTCCTTGATTTTTCACGTTATCTCCATCATTTCCCATGGCCAAAAATCAGATTTAATTTCCCAAAATATCTCCCACGTCATCTTCAAGCCATGTGGTCTCCTAATTCCTTCAGGTTTCCTAGCCTCATCAGGATTCCTGCGTTGACTGGGATTCCTTGTCGGACCAGGAAAACTCCATTTCTTCATTTCAGCTCATTTCCTTGTCATTTATTCCAATGTACCTAGAAAATAGAAACTAAATTAAAAATGATTAAGTAAAGGAAATGACTAAGAAAAATATGAGGAAATAATTATTAAAACGTCGCATAAAAATGCTCTTATCATGCTCCTTATAAAATAAGACACAATCATACTTACATGCATGAATATTTTCATATCCTAACCCTAAATCTTTCAACATCTTCTTGCATGCGTAATAAGATTCGGGAATGTTATTGGGTTTTGGACACATTTTTCTCATGATTTGTAAGTTCCTCTCAACTGATTTGTTCGTCCACAAATTATCCACTTTACAACTAAGCAACTCCACGACAAAAGTCAAAACAGTATATTCAGTGCAACCGGGGAACAATTCCCTTTGTGCCAAGTATTAACTTATCATAGTTATCATCATCTACCCTTTGAACCTTATCAATATCATCGCCCCCTAGAGTGTCTTCACCCCCTTCAATACGCTGATCAATATAGTCATGCCTATCAAGCATATCATCCATCATATCAAATATGTCATTGTTGGGTTCAGTGGCTGGCTCCTGAACTGGAGAAGGCATTGTCTCACTTCCTAACCTAAAGTATGTTTCAAATATTATTACCGACAACCCATGTTGCAGTAAATGGATGTGAACTACATCAATAGTTTTCAACTTTGAATAACCACAACTAGAGCAGGGACATACAGTCTCATTCTCCTCATTCACATTCTGTTTAGCAAATTCAATGAATGATTTGACCCCAATTTTGTACTCCTCACTACATCGATCGCAGTGAATCCACTGTCTATTCATCTTAGAGTTCCTGTTATTTCGTGAAAAGTACACCTATTGATAAATGAACATATACCTATATTAGTATGTGTATGAAACATATGTGTTCATTTTGTTTTTTATTTTTATTTTTCATTCATACTAAGAAGTGTTGATTCAGTATTACTTGTTTACCATCATTATTATATTATATCCTAACTCTACAACTCTTCCAAAAATAATTCAAGTAAACAAGTACTTAAATATACACATATATCGTGCATGTGTATATATGTATATAATGGGCCACTAATCTTCAAAATTAAGTAATTGAAGGAAAGCAAACAAAGTACTTAAAAATATTTACCAAGCTCATAATGAACTAAAGACATGCTGAAACTTTTGAACATGTATAAATATTGATAGATAAATAATTCATATCATGACATATTGAGATCGATACTTGAAAAAAGTAGGTAGTGAAATCAAACATTTTCCTTAGTTTCTTTGAGGACTGCACAAGCTCAATTTAACAACTTCACACAAATCGTTTCAGGAGGATTCTAATGACCTTAATGTTTCCTTGTACTAAAATAATATTTGCAAGATCAAACAGTTAAATTTTGACACAATAAGTATAAGTGACACTATTAAAAAAAAAAAAAAAAGCAGAGTAATTGTCATGCCCCGAATTTTGAATAATAAATTCAAATCCGAAACATGAATTAAACCACTTAATCAAATAAACGTTCTGAATTTTTTTCTCAATATAACCTCACCACACGGTACACAAACTCCAAATCTCGAAACCTCGAGTTCATTATTACAATTCACTCTCACAAGCAATATTGTAAAGCTCTAAATGAGCATAATACACCTCACAAAGTAATTTAGATCGACACAATTGCAGCTACTCTACGCAGCTCGATCTCCATCCTGATTCTCTTGACCTGTAGTAGTACCCGCTACACAATTTGAATAGTGTACCGGGATTGCAACAACACCAAACCCGGTAAGCTTTTGACAGCTAGTATGAGTAAACAAGAAAGAACTGTGATTTATTAAATTACAAGACCACCACAAACCCACGTTACTTTCTCACTCTCATATATATATATATAGACACTTATGAGTTACTCTCAATTTCCCTCATAAGGTCACTCACTCTCATATATATATATATATAGACAATTATGAGTTACTCTCAATTTTCCTCATAAGGTCACTCAACATTTGGCAGACAGACTAGAGCTCTAACTGATCGCAACCACCAGCCCGGCGCGAGAGCGTGGTTCACGATTTAATGCTATTAATAACCACCAGCCCGGTACAAGAGCGTGATTCACTAATAGATGCCATGGTCACCTTGTGACCTAGTGATCTCCACAGATCACAACAATTTATTGTTCCACAACAATAAAACTCAACACCTCTCACAATATATTGTTTCTCAACAATAAACTCAATACCTCTCACAATATATTGTTTCTCAACAATAACTCAACACAACTCCAACAATACATATTATTTCACGTAAATAATATATATACAGACATTCACACAGGAATGCCTATTAATACCAACTATAGTTCATATGATTGCAATAAAATAACGTAATTAAATGTATTGGGTTCGTAATATGAACCACGTGAGGTTTACTCACCTCCAATTCCCGCTGCGTCTTCTAAAAGCCAAATATCAATCTGAATCGTCCGCCAAATAAATCCATCGATCACCTAATCCAACAAGATCTTAACTTAGCCAACAACTCACAAGCATACTTATACGACGATCCAACGGTCGGATCGAAATTAAATGATGATCCAACGGTCGGATCCTCACGGATCGCCTTTAGGATCATCCTCCAAAATTATCACGAAGATCCAACGGTCAGATCTTCTTGAATCACTCTAACAAACATCTCCATAAAATTATATGAAAATCTGACGGTCGGATTCTCATGAATCGCCTCCCTAATCACGGTTTTGCATTTATACGAAGATCCAACGGTCGGATCTTCGCCCATGACCACACAAAGCCACTGGGACAGTCATAAGATCATCATATCAAAACTATAAGTCCATCTGACGGTCCTAACTTCACATATCACAAATCTAACGATCGAAACTTAAAAATTCATAACTTAATCATACGATATCCAAAAATTGCGTATAATATATCAAAATGATCGTACTGAAATATAGAATCTGAAAATGTACAGAAACCATTTTTTTGATCCCCGGAGGTGGCCGGAAAGGGCCGCCGGAGTTAGTGGCAGAGCCGCCGCCGACCACCGCCAATGGTGTCGGGGCCGGGCTGGTCTTCTTCCTCTCATCATGCTTAGCAACTTTCATAACTACCATGTAAGCTGAAAATGACCGGAAGTGGTTGAAATTACCTAAAACAGTCGAGGTGGCCGGAAAATTTCCAGAATCCGGCGAAAATTTGCAGAATCCGGCAAGGCTCGATTTCGACGTCAAAAATTCAATTTCAGGCTTCGATCCCTTTTGGAGAGTTGTTAAGAAACTCAAGGCGAACGCACTAGTTCAAGAATCACAGAAAAATATGGTCTGGAGCTCGAGATATATCGATCGAAAGCTTCGGTGGTCGGAAAAATTCCAGAATTCGGCAGGAGCTCCGATCCACATAAAAACTTCAACAAATCGCTTCGATACCTTCTGGAGAATTGTTCTGAACTTCAAGCCGATTTCATCAAGCCAAGAATCATAAAGAATAGTGGCCTGTAACTCGAAATATCCGAAGCAATAGTTAAATTTTCAATCTTGAAAGGTTGAGCTCCGACGAACGTGAAAAAGATCAACTCGAGTCCGGCCCTTCTTGGGTTTTGATAAGAAGGTTGAGGCGAATCCAATGAGACAAGAATCAAGAGAAATGGTAGCCTGTAGCTCAAGATATTGAGATTGAACCAAAACGAGTTCAAACAGGAACCGACTCCTCCGCTGCCGCTGCTGGCCGTCTTACGGTGCAAGGCTGCCACTGGCAGCTGCGCAAGGTCAAGGTGAAGCTAAGGGAGGTGGTCCGACGTCGTGAGGTGGCCTGAGGTGGAAGAGATTGGCTAGTGAAACTTGCTCTGTTTTGGGTTTGGTTCGGTCGTGAGAGAGAGAATTCGTTTCTTAGCTTAATTGATTCGTTCTTCCACTCATGCATAATCATGTTAAAGCACCAGCCTTCAAATTATGCAATTGTCCACTAACCTTAAATCACGGAACCGGTGTTTTCCACCAAATTGTTTGATTAAAAAAAACTAGGTTATTACAGTAATAATCCTTTGGTCTTTCCTAGGAAGTGTAGTCAATAATCCTTATCATAAACTAAGACATGTCGAAATTAGCTGAGATACATGTAATTGAAGTCAAAGCAATCAAAATTATCTTTATTGAAATACCTGAGCTCTACCCAAAGAAAATGAAGGAATTAGCACTTTTCCCCCACTAGCAACACATGTATGAACTTGCATATAGATCAACAACACAACCACCTTCAGAGAGAAATCAATATCTGAAACCAAGACAAAGCTATAACCAAGAAGTTTTACTAGTGTAGAAAACTAATTAAATGAGAAAATGATTTTAGAGGAGTGTCAATATAACAGCTATTATAATTAAGATGCAAACTCGAAGGCTAGCTCTTTGGCGAGGAGCCGAAAGCAAGCATTAAACATGACCCGTTTTGGTCGCTATACTATGTCTAACCATACATGTGCATTTTTCTCCATTGATACTCACATCCTCTCTGATCCATCGGTCAATAATATCAATCATGCATCAACTTTCCTATTATGAGTAATAACTAAATAACGACTCAAAGTGTGAAACAGAAAGTCAATGCCCCCAACTCTATCTAATTAAATGTTTAAAGTAACCTCTTGCTTAAGGAACCCATCTGTAACATGCAAGGCAGTTTATAAATCAATTGAAGGTCGGTGTATGAAATTCATCAACTATGACCTAGAATGGTTGAATTATAAATTCTAGGAGCCAGGAAAGAATTCCATATATTTATAGTGGCAAAACTCCACCATAATTTTACATTGATCATACTTCCAAAATATCATAAATTGATACTGATATACTGGTATTCATTATTCAAACACATAGCTTGATACAAAAGTGCACAATTTGTCCAAGAGCAGAATGACGGTAAGCCAACCTCGACCTTTATTGTGTGTTTTTCTTTTCTAGTCTATTCATTTCCTCAGTAATTATAACATCTATCATACTTTGGTCAAAAATATCAGATTTTGATTTGAGTACATACTAATCGGATTACTGATCATGCAGACGATAGAGATGAGAGTGCATATGGACTGCCCCGGATGCGAGAGCAAGGTTATTAGAAGTACACTTCAAAAGCTAAAAGGTAAGTCAATTCCGAGTATCTGAGATTAAGGTATATCGCAACCTAGCTAATAATTAAGCTCGACTGACCTGATCAGGGTACGGAAAACATGATCATGCATCAATCCATTTGGTGAATTACATATCAATTGTTTGTATGTTGTTTTGGTTTAGGTATCGACAACGTTGAGATAGACATGGCTCTGCAGAAGGTCACAGTGACCTGGTGGGCAGACCAAAAGAAAGTTCTCAAGACGGTTGGAAAAACTGGTCGAAGAGCGGAGCTCTGGCAATTCCCCTTTAATAATTCAAATTCAGACAACAACTATGTATACAATCAGAGTCAGTGTAATGGTCCGCTTAATAACTATGCTCCCCAGCCTTCCTCATCTTACAACTACTACAAGCATAGATATGACACTGGTTCTTCTTCTAACTGTGGTTATTCTCAGAACCTCCTTTATCAATATAATACACTTCTTTTTCTTTTCTTTTACATTCCTAGAGGAAAAATTGTTTCTCATAGGACATGTATTTTTTTTTTTTTTTGATGAAAATAAAATACTTAAATAAGGAAGCCTCTTGGGCAACCAATGTTTACAACGTCAAACAATAAGGCACTAGAAGCCTTACTAGGAACCCTATCATTCCAAGACATAGGAAAAGCTGCCCCATGTCCTAAATTTGCAATGGCATCAGCTACAAAGTTTGCTTCCCTATAGATATGTTTAAAGGAAATTTGAGAAAAGGAAGTTGCAATAGTTCTAATGTCTTCAATTAATTTGAGCAGCCTCCAAGGTGGGGTCACCCCTCCATTAACTGCATCGATAACCAGCTTCAAGTCTCCTTCAACTTCAACTCTTGTGAAACCTTTGTCTTTGGCCGCAACCAGGCTATCCCTGAGAGCAGTAGCTTCTGCGACAGGGGTAGTAGAGTTGCCAATATACTTGGTGGCAGCGATAACTGGTCTTCCATCATGGTCTCTAATAACAAAACCACTAGCAGCTGAATCTCTACTAACTGAACCATCAAAGTTGATTTTAACAAAAGAACTAGGAGGAGCAGACCATTTAATTGTGGTTGAAATGTTTGAAGTTTTTGCTCCGCTAGTACTAGTATTAAAATCAGCAAAGCTTTTCATTATTGCTTCAACTGTCATAACAATTGACATAGGATTAGCAGTAGCTGCTCTAAAAATCACATTATTTCTAGTCTTCCAAACCTGCCAGCACAAAGTAATAATTTTTGCAAATAGGTCATCGTTGTAAGGTTGTAGTAAGAATAGTTCCTCATAAACTTTGAGATACCCATCCTCCCAGTCCACAGAGGTGTTAATGTTTGCCAGCCTCCAAACTTCCTTAGTAAAATCGCAATAACCAAATAAATGGTCAGCAGTCTCATTATCTCTATTACAAAGAGGACAAGAATTATCATTAATAATTCCAAACCTGGAAAGCCTATCCCTTGTTTTGAGCCTTCCTCTAAGCAACAGCCAGCCAAAAATTAAAATTTTTGGCTGAACATTAAGCTGCCAGAGCTTATTAATCAACCTGGATTGGCTATGCTTATGAAGATGATCATATTGCAGCCACGTAGCAGATTTAATAGAAAATCTTCCATTTGAGGAAGGACCCCAAATATATTCATCTTCCTGTTCACAAACAGGTAAAGGAATGTCAAGAATCTGCTTCACAATATTAGGGTCTAGGACAGAAGCAAGCTTTGCCCTGTCCCATTTACCATTAACAATATACTCAGCCACTGACTCGTCTAGATTAATCATATTCCGTCTATTATCAGGAATAACTTCAAGTAACAGACAATCAAAAGCCCAATTAAAGGTCCAGAACTTTATATTCTTACCGTTGCCTACAATCCACCTCATTCCTTTCATGATCAGGTCTCTTGCATCTAAGACGCCATTCCAAGCAATAGAGTACATAGAAAATGCCAGTTACATAGGACATGTATTACCAATTACAAGCACATAGAAAATGCCACCACTACTGCATGCATATCTTTAAAAGGTAAAATGGAAAAGGAAAACAAAAAACTGGGAGGAAGTGGTAATTGATGTCTAATATTGTACTTCTGGCATATACTCATACATAACTTCAGTTAAAGGAATCAATCATATAAGTCTAAGTTGTAATTCTGTCATCCCTAAAGCTTTTTATGTCGAGTAGACAGAAGTTCATAGTATGAAGTTTATTTTGTCTTAGCTTGTTTCTTTCACCTAAATATCTTGAACAATTCATCAATCTCAGAATCCCCAAGAACACTTCTCATAAATGAAACCATTTTCGTCTTATAAAAAAAAAAATGAAACCATTTTCATTATGCAACTCCCTATTCTGGTAAAGGCAGCAGACCATGAAAGCCCAACACTTTACCTTAATCCTCCTCTCCAACCAAACTAAGCTTATCTAATTTTCTTACTTTCCCTCATTTTCTCACTTGGTTTTCAGAGTTCTTTGTTATAGAGCTATGAGTTTGCAAAAAGGTATGAACTATATCAAGATCTTTAGCAATTTTCATTCTTTAGATTGTCAAATGATCAATTTTGTATATTTGCAATTGAAAGCTAAATTAACATCGTCAGGCTAATGTTTAGCCAAACTAAAATCCTTTCTTGTTGCTTTTATACAAAGCAAATTCAAAACATTCTCACGGATATCACAAAACTTCAGAGCTCTAGAGAACGCGCCTCACGCGCCTTTTCTTTCTCTCTACGTTTAGGCAGCTGATACTCCCGTTGACTTTGTTTCCACCGACGCTTGACCCACATATTCCCGACACTGACGACTGTTGATTGGTACCCGGTGGCGATTCCGAGCTTCACCTTCTCCGCCCTTCCACCGGGAAGTGGCGGAGGGGAAAGTTCTGCTCTGACATAACGAAAACGAATTCGAAATGGAGATGATCTGAGCCCTCATCTGGCGGAGATGAGAATGGAGGATTTAGATTCCAGAAAGCAACCTACCCCTACGACGGCGACTCCCATGAGTTATGCGAGCACTCTCAAGAACCCGGTTGATCGTTTTTGAAACACAATGATAGAGGGGTTTGAAATGACTGATGATGACTGCACCTACACCACTGGTAAGCATGGCCATACGTTTCCTTCTCTCAAAAAGTTCATGACAAATTGGATTTTGATTGGCGTTGTGCTGTAATTGTGAAGTTGATGGGAAAACCCAATTCTGTGAATGCCTTTGATTCCATGTTGGGTAGGCTGAGGAGAAAATGGAAGTTGAAAGGGGGCCGGGATGGGGTTTAATTGATTTACCTAATGACTACTTCGTTGTGAATTTCAATATGGAAGAAGATATGTAGGTTATATTGTGTGGAGGTCCATGGATTATTGGTACGTGCAAAAGCATCGTCAATTTAAACCCTAAAAAAATATCATCGTTAGTATAGAGCAAATAGGGTATCGTTCAAAACCGGGGATTGAGGGTGCTAACATGTGAGAACAAATTAAAGAGAAAGAATATACACATTTACGAAATTGAAAGAACACTTTACAAGTTTTACAAAAATTAGAATTTACAAGTTACAAGCATGCTTAAAATTAGAACAACAAGAGTTAGAGAGAGAGCACTTACATTTAACATACGAAATTAGAAGACAATGAACAAAGAAAGCAACGAAATCACATATATATACTCACAAAAATCGAAACAAACAAAGAAAACCAAGTTAGAATGGGTTTTGGAAATCCTACTCCTATTTATACACAATTACAAATCCATATCACATAGGGAAAACCATATACAACAAGGAAACCAAAAATCCCTAAAGAACACCACCAAAAATCCCTAAGAAACACAATTCCTAAAAAACACCAAAGAAATCCCTATTTTTTAGCAATCCCTAAAAAACACAAAACAATTTCCTAAAAACCACTAAATTAATTCCTAGAAAACACTAACACATATTTACTATTCACGAATTTAAAAACATTTTTTATTTTATTTATTATTTATATGAACATGCTTCCTAAAAACTCTAAGTTAATTTTAATTATTTACACAAACAAGAAAATATAAAGATGGGGGGGGGGTTTTTGAAGATTGAAAACATAAATTTCGAAAACATTAAAAAGTAAAAATCGTTTCTATACAAAGATGGGAAAAGAAGAATTTTCGAAAAACAACTTATCAAGAACCAATCAAGATCCATGTTTCATGCATCCCTTAATCTTTCTTAATTACCGTGGAGAGTTATCAACCAAGACACAAAGATCAAAGCAACCAATGTCCCTTTTAACTTTCTTTCTTAAGTTAAATCGAAATAGCAAAGCACCAAATCAATTTTATTTTGAAAAGAAGACATCACACAATCAAAGCAACTGTGTTTGAAAATCCGTTTTCAAATCATTAAGTTCAAGAAAGAATCGATAAACATGCAAATCCAAGCACTCAAAGCAAGTCAATTCATCACATGCATAACCAGATTTCGACTCAAAGCAAGCCTTTACTACTTATTTCGAATTAGGGTTTACAAAGCATAAAACCTAATTACTAGCAAGTTACATGCAAGTCATGCTAATTGTTTGTCAGACTTAGAGAATCGTTAACATGTAGTTAAGCACAAAATCAGATTATCACTCCAACAATTCGGCAACCAAGCAAGATCAAGAACACATAAACACATCAATCATGAAAAGAACATCAAAATTATACTTCGAAAATAGTTTTGTCACATCATAGTTTCGGTTTACACAACAGATTTTCCAAAGCAGAAACTCTAACTACAAGAAAGCAAAAACCGTGAAAATACATGATGAGATTATGGTGTGGACAACCCTTGATCACGTCCCAAGGTCCAAAGCAGATCCAAGATGGTGCACAAGTGAGGATCACGGCTAGGAAGGTGGATGGTCACGGCCTTTCTCCTTGAAGATTGCGAAAACCTGAAAACTAGAGAGAACAAGTGAGAATACGAAATTGTGGAGAAAATTCTGAACTTTGAGACGTCAAATACACTAGGTATATATAGGAGAACGTCTCAAGGTACTCCCAATTCGTTTCTACTTGACTTCTCCAAGTTCTTGTTGATCTAGGACTTGTTTGGCACAAAACAGATTTCCGGCAGACTTGACCTCAGTGCACTAAAACGGCCATAACTTCTTCTAGAAAATAGATATCGACGAGATGTAAAATGTTCTGGAAACTAAACATCTGTAGCTTTCCAACCATATAAAGATCATAATTTTCTGAGCTCCGAGCGATTTTCTATGCTCCGTTGAAGTTGACTGATCTGCACAGGCAGTAATCCGAATCTGTAATGGATTTGACTTTTAAAGCACAACTTAAGTCTAATTCGATTTTCCTTCACATCACATGCCTCTCACATGTCTTCCACGCCTTGTTGAAGAATGAAACGTCAAGACCTCTCTAGAACCTTCAAGAATCTCACGGAAATTCCAATCCTTACTCAACTAGAAATCCAAACTCCATATTGCTTTGAAATCCGAATTCCTTGTTGCTTTCTCTTCCATGTGCATGGCATATGATCATTCTTGAGACTTCTAGATACTTCATGAACGTTCCAAGGCACTCCTAGTATGAGTAGAAATCCATATGCAAGTAGGTTTCCTAGTTGAATACTGCTTTCTTTTCCGAGATGCTTCTACACTCTTCCGGAACCTTCTTGAGTAATCCTTATCCCACAGGGACTCCTTATCATACTAGTATTCCTTATCTGAGTAGAATTGGGTTTCCTTGTCCAAGTAGAACTCCTAGTCCAAGTCAGCTTCAGACTCCTACTCCAACTGGGATTCCTTTTCCTAGTCAAACTGGGAAACTTCCATTTCTTCATTTCTTTCCATTTCTGCGCCACTTGTGCCTTCCTTAGCCATTTTTGGACTTTGAGACTCCATTTTATCTGTAAAACACTAACTAAGTTAAATTGATCAAGATAAAGGAAATAACTTAGCAAAATATAGGGTTTAAACATTATAAACGTCGCATTTTATGCTCCTATCAATTATAGCTGGGCAAACTCTTGTAGTTCAAAAATGGAGGCCTAATTTTGATCCTGCTAGTGAGAAAATTTGCAGAATGGCTTTATGGGTTAGGATTTATGGTCTTCCAGTCAAGTATTTTAAGAATTTCACTATTGCCAAAATTGGTAAAATACTTGGAGATGTTGTTAGGGTTGATCAGGTTACTCTTGCTCAAGCTAGGGGAAAATTTGCATGGGTTTGTATTGAGGTTGATTTAACTAAACGCCTGAGACCTTTTGTGGAAGTTGAGAATGTTGCCTATGGTCTGGTCTATGAAGGAATTTCCATGATTTGCTTTGAGTGTGGCTGCTTTGGGCATGTCAAAGATAAGTGTCCTACTACTAAAAATGTCAACTCTCCTATGCATGATTCAAGTGAAAATCAAAACTCTAAGCCAGAACATGTTCCTGCTAATGATACTATTTCAATAAGCTCTGGACATCAAGACATGGAGACTAATATCTCTAATCCACCTTGATTGGAGGCTGCTATTGATAAGAAGGATATGGGCCCTTGGATGCTCATGACTTACAAGAATAAAAGAAAGAGCTCTAGTGGAAGTGGTGGATCTAGGAAGGCTCAAGGTGGCTCTAGATTCAATGTATTGCAGGAGGTTTTTGATGAGGACACTACTAATCAAGAAGAATCTACTCCCGATGCCAGTACTAAATCTACAACCCCCACAATTGTGAAATTATGGAACAACTAAAGCAAGCCCATGTTGCTGACAATGGAAGAACTAAAGGGGACAACGACAAAAAGAAGCAGGTTGCAACTGACAATATTGACACTAAGCGAGACAACACCAAGAAGAAGCAAGTTGCAGTTGATAATGGGAAAAGCACTATTGACAATCAATCTGATAGAGTACCTATGAAGGATGTCTCTAATAGAGACTCACACCATAAACCACTTAATACTAGGGGTAATTCTAAGAGTGCAATGCAGTATCAAAGGAAGAGTAAACCTCTAAGTATTAATGTGCCTCAGCTACAAATCCCTGATTTTAAATCTACTAATTTGGTACACAGGGAGAATGCGAAGGCGGGTACCAATATCCCGGCGACTTTTGGTCACTGTCCTCCAGAGGAACCAATGGTATGTGAGAGGGATACAAGTTCTGTGGTAGATGATATTGCTACTACGAGCTTTGTTGAGAAAGTGTTTGCTACTAATGGTGCTCTGCCACAAGACCATAGCCTACCTCCCCAAAGTGGGGATGGTATGGTTCCTGATAATTAAGGGAATTTCCCTTCTTGTTGCAGCTTCAATGATTAAGGTTTTATGCTGGAATGTGCGTGGAGCTGGTGGCAAGAAGTTTAGGTCTGCAATCTCAGACTTAACTTTTTCTTATAAGATGGATATTATTATTATTTGTGAACCAAGGGTCCCTTTTTCTTGAACAAAAATGTTCCTTAGAAAACATGGCTTTCCTGATGCTGATGTTGTGGAAGCTATTGGTTTTTTTTGGGGGAATTTGGATTCTGTATGACAGAAACAAAATTGGTGTGGTGTGGAGTTCATTGACAGTAAGTCTCAATCTGTTACTGTCAAAGTTTCTATTGATGGAGTTCAGGATTGGATTTGAACAGCAAATTATGCTAGTCCCACTAATTCTATTAGAAGTTCTTTGTGGGATTATATGATCAATTTCTCTCAAAATTGTACTTTACCTTGGCTTATCATTGGTGACTACAATGAACTGTATTGTAGTGCTGACAAAAATGGTGGTTCTACTGCTGGAAAAATTGGTGGAATGAAAAAATGGGTTGATAGCTGTGGTTTAATTGATCTGGGCTACCAGGGACCTGACTATACTTGGACTGACAAACGAGTTAAGGAGCATCTTGATAGAGGTTTCTGTAATGATCTTTGGCGGCTTGCTTTCCCTGAAGCCTTTATTCAACATCTCCCAAGATTGAAGTCAGACCATTACCCCCTTCTTCTCTACTCAAGTTCATGCGTGCTATCTACAGATGCTATTAAACCATTCAGGTTTCAAGCAATGTGGATGAGTCATGATAACTATAATAATTTTGTGCAGGAACATTGGCAAAGGTATGATGGTAGAATCCAAGATAAAGTTTACTCTTTGGCTCAGGATTTAAAGGAGTGGAACTCATATACTTTCGGCAATATTTTTAGGAAAAAAAGAAGACTTCTAGCTAGAATCTATGGGATCCAAAAAGTCTTTTTAGGAATAATAACCCCTTCTTGTTGAATTTGGAAAAGACCAGGATGTCATCAATATAGACGACACAGAATTCAGCAACATGTTTGAAGATGTCATCCATCTTTCTCTAGAAGACTGAAGGGGCTTGTTTTAAGCCAAAGGGCAATACTAACCATTCATAATGACCTTGTGGTGTTCCAAATACAGTAAGGGGAACACTGTTTGGATGCATCTTGACTTGCCGAAAACCCGACTTTGCATTGAATTTTGAAAAGACTTTAGCTCCTTTGAGCTGATTGATCAAAATTGTTACTTGAGCTATTTGGTAATGGTCTTTAACGGTCTTCTTATTGACATCTCTATAGTCAATCACCATTCTAGCTTTTCCTCTAATATTTTCTGCATGGTTTCTCACGTAGAATGCTGGAGCATGATGAGGGCTAGTAGATGGTCGAATTAATCTCTTTTTCAAGAGATCTTCTATATCTTTTCTGAATTCTTTTTTATCTTCTTCTTTGTATTGAGGAATGGCTTTAACATGACATATAGCATTCATATCATGTAATCTTAATTCACAGACCACTGGGTCTTTTTCCCAAAATTTCTGAGGATTAAGATCTATATTTAGTTCTAGCATTTTCTTGGTTTTATCAAGAGTAGGAATTTTCTGAGATTCAAGCTTAATTTGAAAATGCTTGAGGTTATGTTCAAGGATGAAACTTGCTTCTTCATCTTCGCTAGTTACTTCTTCTTCAGAAGAAGAATCTTTGATAAGCAATTCTTTTTGTTGCTTGATTTGGAGTACAGGTTCAAATCTGGGTTTGTAGGGCTTATGATCACCACTATTTCGTTGCGATCTCTGATATTGAGTAGTAAAGTCTGGACCTACTACACTTTTTTCTTGGGTCAGTCTATCGGCCCAAAACATTCTGTCTCCTTTTCTGAAGCCCATAGATTCTTCATCTTGAATAAATCTCTGTTGGAGAATGAAATCATTTCCCAACAGGAAATCTGATCCTTGGCCTTCTGATTGCCAAAGAGTGTGGATGATAAATTTTCCTCCACCAATGGTGATGTAAACATCTTTAGCTACCTTATTAATTCATGGTAACATGGCTTCCGTCAAATTGAACACCAGTAGGTTTTCTTTTATCATCTTTTTTCCAGAGTTCTTCTGGAATTGCAAATTTTTTTGCAACGGTGAATCCAAATCCATTATCTACAAATGCATGTAGATGATATTTTCTGTGATCAGGGAATTTTAATCCAATCTCTATGTAGTTGCTGCCTCTACTAGTAGAGACGATTTTTGATTGTTGAAGCTCGTTTTGAGCTTGTTCTTGTGGTATGAATGGTTTACATTCTTCTGGATTATTTTCTAGTTCAACAAGTTCTATGTTTTCATCTACTTGTTCTCCTATCTTTTCTTATTTTGGAGATGAAAGAATAGTTGATACCAGATTTAGAACTTCTGAGTTTTTCTTTTCATAGAAATATTCTTCATATTCTTGTTCTACTAATTGGCTGATAGCGCCATTCTTTGTTTTTCTTCTTGCTTCGGCTATGAAGCATTCTTTGTGATAAGTCTTTTTTGACTCTTCACAAAACATAGGAAGTCCATTCTTTTCATGACAAAGACAATAGTCACAAATGAATGTACTAGGGTTAACCTGATATGAAGCCATTATTTCTTCCCAGTTCTTTACTTTAAGAACATTCATCTGTCTAGATTCTAAGTAGTCTATTTCAAAGTCAAATAAGGATTCTTCTTCTGACCAGGCATAGTATACTGACCTGTCATCATCTTCTTCATCAGAATAGACTATTTCATAGCCCTTCATATTTGTTGTTTCTACTATAGGCTCGTATTCTTCAAATAGAGCTTTTGTAGATATATATATATATATTTTTTATGGGCATTCATTAGCATAATGTCCTTTAGCTTTACATAACCAGCATCTGCATGCTTTCTTTCCTGGTTTGTTCTTATGGTTGTTTTGATGATCCTTCTTTTTCTTGAAGAATTTCTTTTTGGGATCTTCATCTTGTTTATCCTGTTTCTTGAAATTGGAGCTTTTCTTAAACTTCCAATTCTTTTTATTTTCATTCTTTGTAAACCTTTTTGAGTAATATTTTTCTTTTCTTTTCTTACGAAACCTAGATTCATGACACCCCCAGTTGGTAGGCATATCCAGTATTCCATAACAGAAGTTTTCAACTCCTTTGAGCTGTTTCTTGGCCATTTTTGGCTCTAAGATTTGCTTTGCATTGTTCTTTTAGTAATTGCCTGATTCTATCGGCAATTCCCCCAACTAAAGATCTTTCAATTGGTTTTTCACATATGCTTTCTCTCACAGCTGTTCTCCATGGTTCAGGAAGTTTCCTGTGTAACAGGTTTACTAGATCCGTGTTTTCCAGTTCACCTATTGTACAGTAGTGTTCTTGGAATTCATTTAGATACTCTTCAAAATATCTCATGTCACAGATTTTGAGAGCATAAATGTTTGATTTGGCCGCTTGTTTGGCCTCTTCACTTATGTTTGAGAGATCACCACAGAACTGATCATACAAGGGTACTGCAAAATCATATGGAGATTTTGAGGTTCTTATCTCTTCTAACCATTCTCTTCCTCTGGCAATTTCTTTGAAAGACAAGTAATATTTCTTGGCTACTCTAGTGAGGATAGTTTCAAAATATACTTGAAGATCTGGTGCTTCAAATTTTTCAAGGGTGAGAGCAGCAGCCATCACAAGGCTATCTACCCATTGGTCAATAGCTTTTCTTTTATCTAGAGTTTTTTCTAGATTTAGCCATATTCCATAATTTGTGATTAGTACCATAGGCATATTGTCCTCGGGGACAAATCTTTGAGAATTTCTTTCTTCTTTTTTGCCGGTAGGTGCCTTTTGTATAGGGAGTTTCAGTTTTCCCTTTTTTCTAGTGATGAAAGTTGTTTTGGAATGGGAGCTTTCTCCGTCTTCCATTTCTATATCTTGATAAGGAAGAACTTTTCTTACCTTTCCTACTTTGAAATTTTTTATTTCTTCGATTAGTTGCTCTAATCGGACTGTATCTTTGCAAGATTCTGCTTCATCATAGAGTTCATAGAGTTTTTCTATTCTAAGCATGTTTATTGGTCTGTTTAGATCAACTTCTAATTCTTCCTCAGTAATTGGATCTGTTGGTTCTTCTACAACAAATTTTGTGCCACTAGTACTTGCTTCTCTAGTGCTATGGCATCTTCTAAGATTTCTATTTATCCTGATATTTTCAGGACATGCATCACTTTTTTTGTGATCATCAAATTTTAGACTGATATCTCCAGTCTTTTTGCTTTCATAAATTGCGGCTTTGGCACTTTCTAGTGGTTTCTTTGGACCAGATAATTTCCATTCTATAGGGAAAGTTACTTCATTCCAAGTAACCTTGTGAATTTGTTGTGAATGGTTCTTTTAACTGGTGAGAAATCCAGTAGTAAGACCTGGGATATTTGATATCCTTGTCTTGGGTTCTACTGTGGTACTCATTAGTTTATAGTATATTATGTATACTATTGCAAGTTCTTGCATATTTTCTTTCATTGAAATGTCGTCTGTCTTCACTCTCAATCTTGGATAGTGAGCAGCATCTTTCAAGCTGGTTGAGAAATTTGGAAAGCAGTTGAAATATGCCACTTGATTGCACAAAGATGCTTCAAGTGTTCCCAATAGACTGGCTTGAAAATTTGTTAGTCTATTTTCTTGTAAGACACATAGGACTGAACAATTTATGCCTTCTCGAGCAAGGAGTTTTATGCCAACTTGGACTGCTCCAATATGCATAAATTGATAATTTTTTGCCTTTGGTCTAGCAACTTCTTGAGGAGTGATCATCAAGAGATCAGTTTCTCCTGTTGTGGATGGAGTTGTAAATTCCAATAATTTGAAATGATGGTTGTTTATCAGTTCAAACTTTCCTCTTTTATAGATTTGTTTAAAATCTAATTTCAGAATAGCAGAGTTTTTTACCTCTTGTTCTATTTTGATTATATTCGAATTCTTCTGCATTTAGGAGTTGTACTCCTTTCTTTCTCCCAAAAATGCTCATCATTTTGACATCTCTTGCTGCCAAATGCTTTGGTTTCTCATATATATTTGATACTAGTAGAAGGTTTTAGAAAAATCATGTTTGGAACAGGATTATTCTCAGGTTTTTCTAATGGTTTGAATCCATTAGATTTCTTGGATTTTGTTGGAAGCTTTTTCTTATCTTTTAGTAGATGTTTCATTGAATCCAAGATTTCTTTATGTTCACTGATTTTTCTACTAACACTCGTTAGCTGTTCTTCCTCTTTCTTAGGAAGAACTTTGATATAATCTAGTTTGTTTTCCAATTTTTCTATCCTGAAGATTATATCTGGTAATCTTTCTAGATGATCTTGACATCTAGATAATTCTTTTATCGATCAGATTCTGATGTTTCTCATCAGAGAATTTTAATAGAGAGTTCAAATTCTCTATAATTAATTCAGACATTGTCCCCATTAGGGATTTCCTTTGAGCTTTTTAGCAAGCTCTGATACCAGTGATTTGCGGATCTAACTAATGCTCAAATAATCGAGAGGCTTTTGTTTCTCTTCAAGAGTATCTTTGATATCTTGAATATTTTTCTCAACTCTATAAATTCTTTTTTGGACTATATAGATAATATCCCAGTAGTCTAGTGTTTCTCTTTTAAGCTTTGATCTAAAATCTTTTAATTTTCTCAACTTTTGTCTTTCTTCTGCTAATTCTTTGCTAGTTCTGTTGCATATAGCAAGTAAATCTAATCTGGAAAGGATTGAAATTATGAATAGTGAAAATAATTGTTTACCTTCGAATATAGATGATGAATTTTAACAGTAATTGCTATCTAAACAAATAACTTCAAGATATAGGCCCACCAAGTTCCGTCATTAAAATTGAAATTGAAAAACACTGTTCATAGTAATAGTAAAACAACAAAAGCTGGAGAAAGGGAAAAGGGGTACTAATGGTATAATATTAGGTGAATTGGGTAGTTGGGAAGGAAAAGGAAAAAGTTTTGTGTGAAACTGGATAAAAATAAGTTAGTGGGGTGTATAGGAAGTATATTGGTATTTTAGGGGTGTATGGACATTTCCTCTATAAAAAAAAAGCACGCACAGACGCACTATTCTCTCAAAAATTGTATAAATCTTCCTCAAAAATGGTATTAATAAGAGAATAGTGCATGTTAGTATAGCTCAAATTAGGCCTCATCATGGGTCGGGCTAGGGCCAGCCCTACCCTAAATTTTAGGGTTTAGGGTAGGGCCAGGCCGGGCTTTGACCAAGTCAACAAAAATTAGGGCCGGGCCAGGACTTCCATACGTAAGCCCTTACCTACCCTTAAGGCCCAATCCGCAAAGGCTGAAAAAGCCGGGCCGGGCCTTTGTTTAAATCACACAAAACAAAATTTTGCTAACTACATAAACTCACACTGAAGAATACACACACACACACACACACACACTTGAGATTTGAGAACCTGAGTTAATTACAAATATCTACAAATCCCACATAAACTGAAACTCACATTCTCACTGACCAAGTAGTAGACTTGAAATTGAATTGAAATTGCAGAGAGGCATTAAGCCATTGAGGCTACAAAAAATGAAGCAATGTCTGACACTTTGATAATTTGATACAAAAACTGATCATGTCTTCATGACTTCAAAAACTGATAAGTCTTCATGTCTTCATGACTTCATGACTTCAAAAATTGATAAGTCTTCATGTCTTCATATCTTAAACATAGTTACATCTGCTCACAAATGGATACATATCACTACACCAAGGCATACACCATGTATGTGCCCCATATCTCCTGCTGCCTCCCTTTTCTAGGAGATTGGTAGAGAGTAGATTTCTACAGAAAGTGCTAGATGACTAATTTGACTTTAATATAATTAGATTAAAGATCAGAAGGTTACTGCAATGTAATTAAAAATGTGGGACACAAAGAAGTAAACAAAAGATAACTAGTGACAACTAAGATTATAACAGAGAAGACCAAGCATATCCGAGCAACAACTTTACTAATGTACAAGTAAAATACAGATCTGCAAGATAATGGATTGAGAGCCCATCTTGCAAAACTATAAATCTCTGGTATGTACTATCAAAGATAAAATACGAAAACTTTGACAACATAAGTGGCCATATCAATTTTTGAATAGAAAGGAACCAGTCCTGGTAAAACAGAGAGAAAGAAACCTGTTGTAGAAGTCCTTCATTGTAAGAATGAGATTGAATACCACAACATCCCCTACTATAGTATAAATTACTCCAAATCTTACAAACCATCAAAACTCTTGGCTGTGAGGATAAGAGACGGCGGCGATCTGGACAAGCCATCGCCCGAGACGGTTGAGGAAGCGAGGATTCGAACCCACTGTCCGAGGATTAGAAAGGGCGGAGGCAGAGATGGCATCGACGCTAGAGATTGGAGAAGAAGAGAGCGGCGGTCAAGTTTGAACTATCGAAGACTTGAAGTTGTCGAACTGACGAAGTCTGATGCCCTAGATGCCTAGGTAAGGAGCCTTGGACTTGGACTGACTTGGGCAAAATTGGGCCTCAGACATTAATTAGGTATTTGGGTTTATACCCATTTTCTAATATAACATATCCAGATTGTATATTTTCATTTCTATAATTCTATGTAATGAAAAATAATAAAAATAAAATATAAATTTTAGGCTTGGGCTGGGTAGGGCTTTTAGGGTCGGGCCGGGCTTGGCCCTTTAGGTCTCAATCGGGCCGGGCCATAGGGTAGGGCCAGCCTTCACTTGCATTACCCTTACTTGACCCTATTTGAGAAAGGGTAGGACCGGCCCGCCCTAATGCAAGAGCCGGGTTGGGTTTCGGCCCTACGGGCCAGGCGGGCTTAGGGCCGAAGGGCTAAATGATGAGGCCTAGCTCAAATTTGTATAAATGAACATTTTCTCTTATTAATAAAGAAGTGTTTAAGGAAATTGGAATGCAAAGAGAATGATGAGAGAATTGTGTTTTATTATTGATAATAGAAGCCCTTTATATAGAGATTACAAAGTGCATGGACTTGTTGAACACTATAGGTGATTTATGCCCTCTATATAGAGATTACATAATCCGAACAGAACTAGGAATTCTAGATCCTTCTCTCCTATTACAACTATAGAACTAAACCCTAGTGTTTGGACCCAAAATGAACATTTTGGCCTGACAAGGCATGTGTTGGAGAAATTGAGCCAATGTCAGTGGCTCAAGCTATATATTTTCGACAAGCTCGAAATATATATTTAGAGGCTAAATAAAGCCTACTATGGAAGCATGGAAGCATGAAAAGTTAACTTTAGCACATTTTCCTAATTCGGCTAGGAGAAACCGAGCTAAACAAGGAAGGAGGGGCGGCCGCCTGACCAAATGAACTTGCAATGAGCTGAAACTCTGCAGATCCATTCTAGACAGCCCAAGGATCATTTCTTATGAAGAGTGCCAGAGATATTTTTGAGTGGAACGCCTTCAAACAATCAGTCCAATTTTCTACAGAAGCAAAACTGGAAAACTGGACCTGTAAGAGGTCCAGCAGCATTTCCAGCCCAACCGCATGGAATAAAGCTCTGAAAATTTGTCATAATAATCTACACTAATATTGGAACATTTTTTATGAAGAAGTCGAAGGCTCATTCTGAAGTCTTGTTGGAGAAATAATTGAAGGAATAAAGGGGCAGAAACTGACCTAAAACCAGCTCAATATTCACATGTTCATGTTTCCTACCCACATGAAGAAAGCTAGATGCTTTTCTTCTTTTCCTTGGATATATTTTTCAAGACAATCTCTTTAATAGATCATCATCACTTCCATGTTTCTACACCTTCATGCTTTGCTTTCATTTCATCATTTCTCTATCTTTTCCATATTTTACAAATCACTTTCATACTCCACTTTCATTATTTTTCTTCCACTCATCATTTCACTCTTCTTTTTCTTCCCTATATAAACACCTTCTCCTCTCATTCTAAAACACACATTCACAACATCAAAACATCTCTAAGATGATCTAAGTTCTCTCTAGAGCAACCTCTCTAAGAGCAACTCCCCTTCCTTCTCTTTCTCTTACCGGTGATCACACTCCTAGTCCTAGTCTTCTCAGAAGCTGACTTTCAGTGCCACTAAACCCTCTGTCAACGTACTTCGGTCCTAGTCTCCTCGAGAGCCGATTGTAGTACCACGACCAAACACCGACACCAATACACATTCACAACATCAAAACATCTCTAAGATGATCTAAGTTCTCTCTAGAGCAACCTCTCTAAGAGCAACTCCCCTTCCTTCTCTTTCTCTTACCGGTGATCACACTCCTAGTCCTAGTCTTCTCAGAAGCCGACTTTCAGTGCCACTAAACCCTCTGTCAACGTACTTAAGTCCTAGTCTCCTCGAGAGCCGATTGTAGTACCACGACCAAACACCGACACCAATACACATTCACATTCAACAACAACATCTCTAAGATGATCTAAGTTCTCTCTAGAGCAAACCTCTCTAAGAGCAACTCCTCTCCCTCTCTTTCTCTTTCTCTTACCGGTGATCACACTCCTAGTCCTAGTCTTCTCAGAAGCCGACTTTCAGTGCCACCAAACCCTCTGTCAACGTGTTTCGGTCCTAGTCTCCTCGGGAGCCGACGGTAGTGCCGCGACCACAACGGTTACAGAACCAGCCAAGCAAGGGTAACGCCCTAGCAACCCAGCCAAGCTAAAGTCACGCTTTAGCAAGATCTCAACATTTCCCGGTGATGTCGCTCTGCTCGATCTACAATATTGAGTATCGATTGTGTTAACAAGAAGAAACTTCAGCAAAGTCCTCACCACGAGGCAGAAAGAATCCCGCGACGAGGTTGGTGCTCTCCTCGTCTACAATCGCTTGATCGAAGTCAGGTCAAGGGACACCCCCGACGACCGCACCCGAACGGTGCTGGCACGCCCGAGCAAGAAAAGAGACTGTTGACCAGCTGCAGCAAAATTGGAGCCAAACACCTAGTTTGAATAGGCACACTAAATGTCATCATCCTTCAACACTCCCCCTTGTGCCGCTCAAACTTGGTGATGACGCTTTGATCGTTGCCTCACTAAAAACCTTGCCAGGTAACAAAAATCCAGTGGGACAAAAATAACCCTGGTCGAAGGACAAAAAGAGCACAACACGTCCTTCACTCTTCGAGATCAAACATGTAGGCATCATGCCTCCCCCTGACGTCGACATATCCCCTTGATTGCTACAATCATGGGAGTTTGGATAACGTTTTCAATCCGATACTCTTCACATGTTTCTCAAAGGTGGATTTTGGTAACGACTTAGTAAATAAGTCCGCTACATTATCCTCTGATCGGATCTGATTCACTTCAATCTTTAGAAGTGATTGTTGTTGCTGATTGTAAAAGAACTTAGGTGATTTATGCTTGGTGTTGTCGTCCTTGATGAAACCTAACTTCATTTGCTCAATACAAGCTGCATTATCCTCATAAATGCATGTAGGTTCATCTGTGGTAGACTTCAAACCACAAGTTCCTCGAATGTGTTTAATTACAGACCTTAGCCATATGCATTCACGCACGGCTTCATGTAAAGCAATAATCTCTCCATGATTCAAGGAAGTAGCAACAAGGGTCTGTTTTGCAGACCTCCAAGATATCGCAGTGTTTCCCATGGTAAAGACATAACCCGTTTGGGAGCGACCTTTGTGAGGGTCAGAGAGATACCATACATCAGCAAATCCCATCAAAACTTCACCATCATTTTGGTGTAAGGGAGGAGGATGATGCTAGCCACCGGCACCTCTTGGGCTAATGAGGTCCATTCTCATTCTTTTGTTATTCTTTTCTCTCTGCAGGGATAGAACAAGCCCATATCTATCGTACATTTTATGTAACGAAAGATTGTCTTTATACTAGTCCAATGGCGTTGCATTGGCGCGGGGCTATATCTAGCCAACAAGTTCATAACAATTGAGGTGTCCGGTCTTGTATTGTGATAAGTACAATAATGCGCCTATTGTACTTAGGTAAGCACTTTTACTATTACCATGTCTTCGTCATCATCCCTGGGACGAAACGGATCCCTCTTAGGGCCAAGACTACGGACGAGCATGAGAGTGCATCTTTGACTTTATCAAAATGCCTAAGCATCTATTGACACGGTATACAAGTTCTGAATCTAGACAAAATCGTGTTCTCCTAAGGTCCTTCCTCTCAAACTCGGATTTCAGGTGTTCAGAGGTTTCCCTTAACTCTCAAGGGTTCCAATTATGTTTATCAACATAAACTGCGACAATTGCAAATCCAGAACTTGTCATGGAAACACGTGGGCATAGTTCATCATATCCCTTCTCAATCAAGTAGTCCCTTTAGTGAGCATTTCAACCTCGTTGCAAATGCGCTCCGTGGTCTAAAGCCACTTGACTTGGGTAAATGAAGTTCATAAGAACCTTCATTATATTCCGTATCTAGATCCCCATAAAGATACGTAGTGACCACACTCGTAAGCTGCATGTTCAGTTATTCAGAAACTACCAAACTGACAAGGTGGTGGAGTGCAATGATATCCATTACGAGAGAATATGTTTTGTCGTAGTCGATTCCAGGGCGTTTTGTGAGAAGCCTTGCGCCATAAGGTGAGATTACCATATCTTTTTCTCATCACGCTATCTAACGAATACCTATTAATGTCAACAGACTTTATGTTAGGAGGTGTTGGCATCTCAGGCCCGAAATCCTTCATCTTTGTTAGTGAATCCAATTCAACCTAGATCACATCTTTCCATTTAGGCCAATTTTCTCTATGTTGGCATTCTCCAACGGAGAAAGGTTTGATGTCATTGGTCTCAATAATCTCACATCCTCATGTACACTAGTGTAGTTTGTAGAGATCTCTATATTCACAGAAGTTGGTTCTAACGTTAAGGCGTCCCCCAACGATGTCTCTTGGACATAACCACAATCCATAATATTCTCATGAGACGGATTGTGAGTATCAATGATCAATTGATCAAGTTGTGCCAAACTCGCTCTCTTCCTAGGGCGAGAATCCATCGAACCTATGGGTCTCCTACGCTCTCTAGCGGAACCCATGGCCTATCACGCCATTATGCCACATTGTGGCATCACGATACCACCATCCATGGTGGTGGTGCCGTGCCCATCTCTTCTGGGTAGCGCCATGTCCTCTTGAGGGGACATCTATCCTTACAGGCATGTTTGCAGCAGGTATATGTGATCTCGTCACTTTTAGGGGTTTGAGATGAGACATAGTGGGAACAGACTACGAAAATTCCAATCGTTCTTGTTGAACGTTGACGTTCTAATCTCCCCCTAACGACGGGAAGACTGTCTCATTAAATTGACAATCCGCAAATCTAACGGTAAAGAGATCGCATGTCAAGGGTTCTACATAGCGAGCAGATAGTTGGAGATTTATATCCAACATATATATATATATATATATGCATTCGTTCCAATGACCCATTTCGATGCGCTGTGGCGGCGTAATTGACACATAAACTGCATACTCAAATATGCATAAGTAAGAGATATTAGACTCACACCCAGTCACTAGCTGTAACGCAAATAAAAGTTGAGTGGCTATGAGTCGTAGATAAATTAGTATAGCTGCATGCGATATTGCATAACCCCAAGCGGAAATACTGGTACGCATTACCAATGTTTGGGCTACCATCGTAGTCGTTTAATGGTGGCTTTTCCGCGAGACCATTGGGGTGTGTACATGGGAATATGGTGCCTAATATCAATCCCCAATGATATGCAATAGTCATCAATAAATTTTGATGAAAACTCTCTAGCATTATCAAATCGAATTGACTGAATGGGATGATCCGGGAAGTGAGCCCGTAGCCATATGATCTGGGCCAGGAGTTTATCATAAGCAGCATTATCAGTGGACGATAGAGCGACATGTGACCAACATGTCTATGTGTCAACCAACACCATGAAACATCTAAACAGTTCACAAGTTGGTTGAAGCGGTCCACATAATCCCTTTGGATCATATGTAAGAATGGAATATTTTCTTTAGTGTCCTTTGCATAGGATGGTCTCGATCCTAATTTTGCTCAAGAGCAGGCTTTGTAGAACAAAATATGGGCTTTAAAAACAACCAATGAGGATTTTGGTTGAGCCATGAAGTCACAAGTGACTTTAGAAGTAACAAGAGTATGGCGTCAATGCCATATAGTGGCCGTAGAGGGTAGGCAGTGCTGGCCATGTGTGGTCAGTTTTGCACAGTCATGGCGACGTGAGGCGCAGGTGCAACTCCTCGAACCAATTTTTGGTTCTTACTTCTCTTCGTTCTGAAGAATGGATGTCTGTGTAAAGTCTTTAATATACGGATCATCATGTCACGACCTGAGTGTCCCAAACGGTCATGTCAAAGCCTATATGTGTCAGAATCCCATAAGTCATCTCTCATGACATGGTTTGATTCAATGATTTGAATAATGGTTGCATACAGCCCACTAGAACGACACATAAGTTTCTCTAAGACTTGTTTATGTTCGTAGTCATTAGAGATGATGCAAAGGAACTCTTGTCCATTCTCTCAATGTGTTTCCACATGAAAATCATTGGCTCTAATATCTTTGGAATAATAAAGTTCGAATTAAAGTATGTCCAAGACATTAAATAAAGGAATCGACACTTTATTAATAGCCAATTATTACATCAAAGTTTCTGGACCAAAATCTAATCCAAAATAAAAATCAGGCATAGACAAATCGTAGTCACTCAATCCTTTCGGTAACTCCAATTAAACATGACCAGGAAAGTAAGAAGAGATGTCGGTGGAGCAAAGCTCGCTTAAGTACCACTAATCTCAACTAGTTTCCTAGACATCATACTTAATTGGGTGAGCCTAGTGAGAAAGAGCTAAGACAATTGTCATTTATTGATTTGAGGCATAATTGCCATTACATATTTCTTGGAAAATAAAGACTATACTAATAAAAATCTGCGGCATTTTATCTTCATCGCCAGATTTAAAGTCTTCCATAACTCAATGTCTTGATCACCATTGATCAGGTACTCCATAAAAAACATAATGTAGAGGATGCTCTCTTGATTGAGGCGTATTGACGCAATATACATGGTCCCTAGGACCATTGGCGTTGGAATAGTGTTACCATGGCCAAAAGTGACGCCATGGTGTCCAACCCCCAACCCTCAATGTCATGACTCCTTTGGTCATGTATTCGCCAACTTTGGCGATTACCTTTATGAGCATGTTGATCATATGGATCATATCGTCCATGGCGACTTCTTCTAGCCATTGAATGGTGCTCATGGTAGCCATCTTGAGGCCTACCATATTTTCTATTCACAAATTCATGGCTGTGCCTTTCAACACATGCCATAGCTCCAATTAGCTGATGGAAATTTGTGATCCGTCCTTCGTTGATTAAGATTCGATAGAATTCAGAGAATCTTAATTCAGTGACGGGGAAGGTAGTTAGGGTTTTCTCAATCAATTGTTCTTCTGTGATAGTTTTTTCACAGGCATGCATCAATGATCTGATGCGGAGAGCTTCCGAACAATATTCCATAACTCTGTCAAACTTAGAGAAGCAGAGATAATTCCATCGTGCTTCTAAGTTCGGAAAATTGTGAATGTTGTTAAAACGTTCACGAAGCGCTACCCAAAGGTTTCTAGCTCTATCCTCATTCATGTACTCAAACTGGAGTGCCATCCCCATGTGGCGCTTCATCAGGGTAAGTGCCCAGGAATTATCTATCTCAGTTTGAGAGTCTTGAGCGGTTCCTTCAGAACAGGGCTCTTGGATTGTAGGCAATAAATCAAGGGCAATTAGGTGGAGCTCAACATTATGAGCCCACATGAAATATCCCATGCCCGTAGAATCCAATGGAGTAAAATCGAGCCTAAAACTAATATTAAGATTTCCGAGCCTTAATGCTACCAAGAAATCAATTTCCAAGAAATTTGGATTAGACTGAAATAATGATGATTAATATGGTCAAATAATCGATGCTTGCAGATACTCTTAGTCCAAAGATTACGAACGCTCTTAGTTCATATGTAACGTGAATCCCCACGATTCCGCTTTATTAAATAATCGAACCCACGTTATAGAAAGGTGGGATGGAGGAGAAGGGAGGTTGCAAGTACCCAAAGGAAAAGAAATAATAGAAAGTAAATTTCAGAAAACGGGAACCTTAATGTAAATACTTAGTTGTTAATTGAAGTTTGGAACACACGCATGTTGATGCAGGCATGTTAGGGTTGTCCGGTGCAGTTAGGGATGGTCGGCGACAGTCGGTGTTGGCCGGAACAGGGAAAAACTGAGCAAGAAATAAATCTGCCTGTTTTTCTGCAGGAGGTTCAGTCACTGTGACAGCCGGTTTAGTAACTTTTAGACAGTTCTTGGGGTTTTGCTTCAGGTTCTGGAATCCTGGGATCAAGGCGCTGCTGCTGGCAAAATTTGGTGGCAATCGGAGGTCTGAAACTTGGTGAACAGGTGGAAAGTTCGCAGCGGATGGTTTTTGGCTTTCGGCAGCCGGTTCGATGTGTTTCCGGCCGGTTCTGGTGGTGTTTCTGCCGGTTCCGGACTCCTGGGATCGGGAGCTACGAGTTGGGAGGTGGAGGCAATTAGGGTTTTAAGGTTGCGACTTTAGGTTTAGGGTTTTGGCTATTTTAGGGTTAGGGCTCGTGCTGATAATGTGTTTAAGGAAATTGGAATGCAAAGAGAATGGTGAGAGAATTGTGTTTTATTATTGATAATAGGAGCCCTTTATATAGGGATTACAAAGTACATAGACTTGTCATACAAGGAAACATAATCCGAATAGAACTAGGAATTCTAGATCCTTCTCTCCTATTACAACTATAGAACTAAACCCTAGTTTGAATAGGCACACTAAATGTGAACATCCTTCAACAAGAAGCACGCACTATTCTCTCAAAAATTGTGAAGGTTATTATAAAAAAATAAAAATAAAAATAAAAGTGGTTAAAATTTATGGCATCCAATAGTTGGCCATGAATGTTGGGTTTATGGCTTGCTTAAACTAGTTATTTGGTTAGAGACTTCAGGGCGAAGGTGTCGAGCATGAGCCGTGGGTTGTACTGCAGGCCCAAGCACTGGAAGCGCAACACCACATTTGCTACGTTTGGAGTCTTCCTCATTTGCATTCCCATCGCCATGAAATCTGCCGAGCTCGAGCAACAGCCACATCAACCAATTCGCCCCATTCCTTCACAAATGGGGTGCAAGAACTTTGGAAAGAAAGACTACTGAGCTTGTTTTTGGGGCATCCAGTAAAAGAACTACAGGTGGAGGTTGTGTAACTAGAGTTTCCAGAATGCAAACTTTATGTTCGCTGAGATTATGAGCGAGCAGCCCTTTAAGACTTTTTCGTGATCAAACATTTTTAATTATGACTCATTATGTGAGTTTTTGACTTGCTATACCATGAATTACCAAAATAAATTTTCAGCTTTATTTCTAGCTTAAATTAATAAGATATTTGAATTGGTCATTTAAAAAAAAAAAAAAACCACTAGTTCTTTGGTCTGTGCCTTGTTGCCGTTTGTATACTCTTCTTCACTTGTTGATTAGACACTTAAACCCACACAAGAGGCTCTGATCATTACTTTTACTGCATTCCATCAGCATGTATATATGATCGACTTTCATAGTCATAGTGATAGGAGCACAATGTGCGACGATATTAATGAGTATATGCCCCATTTTAGCCTTGTTTCTCCCTTAAGTTTCGTGTTTTGAGTCATCGAGTCATTTTAAGGGTCTTGTAGAGTGTTTGGCGTGAAATAGGCAGAAAATGCAAAATTCATGAAGAATCCTAGCTAGATCAGGATTCCTCACCGTCATGCTAATCTGTGGGCCTTAAGAGATAATTTATGGGAGTATTTTTCTGAAATTAAATTGTTTTAATTTCTTTTATTTTCTCTAAAAGAATTTAATTTTGTGCCCTTTATTAAATCAGGTTGACCAAGCAATGAAGAAGCGAAATAAAGAGAAAGACGATTTCAGTTGGGGAATAAATAAGAGAAAGACGTTTCAGCTTGGAAATTAAAGGAATTTCCCCATTATGAGAGGAGTTAAGGCCATAAAGGAGACGTTTCATTTGGGAAATTAAAAGAATTATGATGCAATCCCATCTGTCCAATGATGAAGAGTATGATCGACAAAAGCCAACCAATGCTCCCCTATAAATAGGCAACGTCCACAACAGAATTTGCATCACTTCCTGGCCTATCACTATTCCAAGACTCTGCCCAATTCACTTCTCAAACTTCCATCACTGATGAGCTTTTTGCAAGCGCATAATTTAACCCTGAAATGTCATTAGTAGTATAAAGTAAATAGGGATCGTTCTATTCCGGGGATTGAGGGTACACCTGTCATTATCAAACAATTAAACAATTAAAATTAAAACAAAGTATAAAATTCACAAGAATTATTTACAACTATAAACACTATTTACGAAAATAAGGGGGGATTTTGTTTTTGGTTTTCTTTTTCCGAAAATAAATACTAAGTTAACTAAATAATTAAAATGCAAAAACATAAAAACATCAATGGGATGTGAGAACAAGGATCAAAGTCGAAACTCATGATTAAAATTGATTCAAGTTCATCATTGTTCATCATAGTCATGCAAGAGGAGTTGATCATGTGAAACGTTAAAAGCAAACAATTCCCCATATTTTACTTTCAATGCTAATTAATCTAAGTGAAAGCACATAGACTAATCCTATCAAACATGCATTCAAGCCCTAGAAAGCTAGTCAATCATACATGTTTAACGCAATAAGCACCTAGAAAGGCTATCAACTCAAATGTGCAACTTAGTACCAAGGGCTTATGCGATTAATTGTTGAAATTTTAAGGAAATTTACTAAGGAAATGACGCAAGAAATGTAAGGAAATGCTGGGGTTATAGGTATTCGAATATGGATTTGCGAATACCACCACTTGAAATTTTAAGGAAATGTAAGGAAATGACGCTTAATAACTCAACTCAAATTTCTGAAATTTTATGATTAATTGTTAATTTTCAGATTCATATATTGCGATTCATATATTGCGATGGTGTTCACGGCTTGTCTTCTTCTTCCTTGGCCTTGCTTGCACTTCGTGGTTGCCCTAGAGGATGGAGAGGAGCACGGCTAGGCTAGGGAGTTTTCTGATTTTTTTCTCAAGTGTCTAACGTAAAGAATGGGGACCCTTTGACGTTGAGAAGAGGGGAGAATATATAGTGAACGGCATACTTGGTCTCCAAGCCGTGTAAGTCTCTAGGATTTCTCACGGCAAAGACTTGATAACTCCACATAATTTCCTCCAATGAAATCTTGCCAAGTAAGCCCTATGACATGGTTCAACCAATCACATAATTTTCTAGAATATCTCCCTAAATAAACTTGCCGAAATTCCTTGAGATATTTTCTGATTTTGCACTTCCAATTCGGCCAAACTTCCTTTAGGGTTTCAAGGAATGTATCTAGACTTCTTTTGAGAGATTTTCGAGTTCAACATATATTCTCCTTCCTTTTATTTCTCCCTCAAAAATCTCTACCGAATTTCTCTTTAATATTCTGATTTTCCACGCCTCTTCCTTGTTTCTCTCATTGCTTTGGACGGCAAACATCTTTATGGTTAGGGTTTTGCGTCACAAACCCTAATGTCATGGGCTTTGGTGGGCCTTGATCCATTTTGCCGAAAATTCAAAGTGTTCTTGGGTTTCGTTGCTTCATCTTCAAGCCTTCTTATTTTCCAACGCAAAACACTTCATTTCTTTCATTTCTTTTCATAGTTGCGTTGGAAACTTCATTGGTAAGCTCTCCTCCATTTCGCAGGGTTTCCTGGTTGCACTAGGAAAGCTTGTTTCTTCATTTATGCTCAAATGTGTGGGTCGTTTTCTCTCATATTTGTTCGTCTTGATGTTCGCAAGCTCCTCTTTCCATTTGTGCGTTCATTTCCACTTTTTAGCTCGGAGGTCCTGAAAATAGAAACTAGTAAGAAAAATAGAAACTTACTAAAAAAAATGAAAAATAGAAAGTTACTAAAAATGAAAAATAGAAACTTTCCTAAACTGAAAATGGAAACTTGCCAGAAATGAGAAATGAAAACTACAAAAATAGAAACTTTCTAAAAATGGAAAATAGAAACTAAGAAAAATGGAAACTTTCTACAAATAGGAACTTTCCCAATCAAAGAATGGAAACTTCCCTAAACAGAGTTTTACTAAGGAAATGACGCAAGAAATGTAAGGAAATGCAGTTAAAACGTCGCATTAAAATGCTCCTATCAAATTCCCCCACACTTAACTTTTGCTAGTCCCTTAGCAAAATCAAACAAAGACACACACTAAGACTCAACGAAAATTAAAGACTCAAACAACCAAAATGACTCTATTGCCCTTCAACTATTTGTCTCAGCAATCTCTTACTTTCACAACACCAAGATTAGCACTCAACCAAGAATTTATGTTTAAGCATTCGAGAGTTAATTAAAACACATAATTCACGTATACACAAGTAGGACTTGGTTGGAACAATGGTGATGGTTTCTGTTAAGCATGCTTCAACAAGTTTGATTCAATTCCTCACAAGGTATATCCACTCTTTCTTCTCTCAGATCATGGCAATGCTTAAAAGCTTATACACTCAATTATATGTGAAAGATAGCAAGTATATCACATAATGCAAGAAACGAAAGCACAAGTATAATTTTCTTTAAAGATCTCATGAAGGATATCAACTACTTGCACGAATGGACTGCCATAGGTTCAACTCTTGCAACTCATCTCCACATCAAGGGCTGTCCCATCTTAAGGATCAAGAAGGTCTTCTCAAGGGTTATAATGGGGCCAAGGCTCAAGGTTTAAAGAAACGAAAGGTAAGGATTTATCAAAGTGTCCTAAAAACCTAGTAGAGCTCATGTTGGTGTAGAGAGACTTCTAGAAATCCACCAAGTATGCAAAAACGTCACAATCCCATGGGGGTGTTATAAAGGGGCCTAATGTCTTCATGTTGGGCCCTTTCTTCAATGTAAACTTTCCTTGAACTCTAGTGAAATGGACAAAGGCCAAATTTTTCTGTAGTGTGATACGTGCAAAAGCATTCGCCAATTTAAACCCTGAAAATGTCGAGCGTTAGTATAGAGTAAGCAGGGATCGTTCTAAACCGGGGATTGAGGGTGCTAACATGTGAGAAACAATTTAAAAACAAAGAATATACAAATTTATACAATTATAAGAACATATACAAGTTCACACGAAAATATTTTACAAATCAACAAGTATGCACAAATTTCGATCAAACACAGAAACAACAAAGAATTATAGGGAGAGCATACATACATGTTACGAATTAGAGAGCAAAGGAATGAGAGAAAGAAACCAAAATCACAAGTATATATAGGCAATTCGAAAATAAGAGAGAAAACTAAGTTAGAAAAGGTTTTGGAATCCCATTCCTATTTATACACAATTTACAAATCCATATCACATAGGGAATCCATATACAACAAGGATTACTAATTATTATTTAATTAGAATACTTAATCTCTAAGAAAACACATTTTTGACCAAGTCAAACAAGGAATCCTAAGTCAAAACTAACTCTAACTACTTTTCCAAAAAAACACCAAAGCATCCCTTAAATTAAGGAACACCTAAAAAACACAAAACAAATCCCTAAAAACCACCAAATTAATTCCTAGAAAACACTAACACATATTTACTATTCAAGGAGACACTATTCACGAATTTTAAAAACATTTTTTTATTTATTATTTTATTTATTTTCTAAGTTAACATGCTACCTAAAAATCTAAGTTAATTTTAATTATTTACACAAACAAGAAAACATAAAGATGGGGGGTTTTTGAAGATTGAAAAACATAAATTTTCGAAAGCAAATAAAAAGTAAAAATCGTTTCTATACAAAGGTGGGAAAAGAAGAATTTTCGAAGAACAACTTATCAAGAACCAATCAAGATCCATGTTTCATGCATCCCTTAATCTTTATTAGTTACCATGGAAAGCTATCAACCAAGACACAAAGATCAAAGCAACCATTGTCCCTTTTAACTTTCTTTCTTAAGTTAAATCGAAATAGCAAAGCACCAAATCAATTTTATTTTGAAAAGTTCGATATCACACACTCAAAGCAACTGTGTTGAAAAATCCCGTTTTCAAATCATTAAGTTCAAGAAAGAATCAATAGACATGCAAATCCAAGCACTCAAAGCAAGTCAACTCATCATCACATGCATAACCAAATTTCGACTCAAAGCAAGCCTTTACTACTTTTTCAAATTAGGTTTCACAAAGCATCAAACCTAATTACTAGCAAGTTACATGCAAGTCTTCCTATGTTTGCAACCACAAGAACGTTACATATAATGAAGCACCAAATCAGATTATCATTCCATACATTCGGCAACTAAGCAAGATCAAGATCACATAAACACATCAATCATTGAATAGAACATCAAAATTATACTTGAAAACAGTTTTGCATACTCAAAAGATTCGGTTTACACATAGACAATCCAAAGCAGAAAATCCATCTAACAATTACACATAAACCGTGAATGAATGCATGTTAAAGCTTATGAACAACCCTTAGTTACGTCCCAAGGTCCAAAGCAGCTCCTTAGCACGGCAACAAGTGATGAACACGGCAATGGAGGAAGGTGGCACGGCTTAGCTCCTTGAAGAATTGTGAAAACCTGAAACTCAAGAGCACCCAAGTGAGAATACGAAATTGTGGAGAAAGTTGTGAACCTCGAGACGTCAAATACACTAGGTATATATAGGAGAACGTCTCAAAGCACTCCCAATTCGTTTCTACTTGGTTTCTCCAAAGTTGTGTTGATTTAGGACTTGTTTGGCACAAAACAGATTTCCGGCAGGATTGACCTCAGTCCACTAAAACGGCCATAACTTCCTCTAGAAAATAGATATCGACGCGCTGTAAAATGTTCTGGAAACTAGACATCTGTAGCTTTCCAACCATATAAAGATCATAATTTTCTGAGCTCCGAGCGATTTTCTATGCTCCGTTGAAGTTGACTGATCTGCACAGGAAGTAATCCGAATCTGTAATGGATTTGACTTTTAAAGCTTAACTTGAGTCCAATTCGAATTTCCTTCACATCACATGCCTCTCACATGTCTTCCATGCCTTGTTGAAGAATGAAACGTCAAGACCTCCCTAGAACCTTCAAGAATCTCACGGAAATTCCAATCCTTACTCAACTAGAAATCCAAACTCCATATTGCTTTGAAATCCGAATTCCTTGTTGCTTTCTCTTCCATGTGCACGGCATATGATCATTCTTGAGACTTCTAGATACTTCATGAACGTTCCAAGGCACTCCTAGTATGAGTAGAAATCCATATGCAAGTAGGTTTCCTAGTTGAATACTGCTTTCTTTTCCGAGATGCTTCTACACTCTTCCGGAACCTTCTTGAGTAATCCATATCCCACAGGGACTCCTTATCATACTAGTATTCCTTATCTGAGTAGAATTGGGTTTCCTTGTCCAAGTAGAACTCCTAGTCCAAGTCAGCTTCAGACTCCTACTCCAACTGGGATTCCTTTTCCTAGTCAAACTGGGAAACTTCCATTTCTTCATTTCTTTCCATTTCTGCGCCACTTGTGCCTTCCTTAGCCATTTTTGGACTTTGAGACTCCATTTTATCTGTAAAACACTAACTAAGTTAAATTGATCAAGATAAAGGAAATAACTTAGCAAAATATAGGGTTTAAACATTATAAACGTCGCATTTTATGCTCCTATCAAATTCCCCCACACTTAGCTTTTGCTAGTCCCTTAGCAAAATCAACATAACAAACCAAAAGACTAAGAAACAAAACAAAGAAACTAACGAAAACAAACTAAGTATAGAAACCGAAAACACTAAGACACAAGACTCAAAAACGAAAAACAAAGACCAAAAACAAAAACGTCACAAACACAATGACTCCAACGTTGACTCACAAAATGACTTCTAAACCCTTTAACATATTGTCTCAGCAATCTCATACTTTCAAGTCACCAAGATTAGCACTTAACCAAGCATCACATCTTCAAGATATTCAAGAGCTAATTACAAAACATAATCCACATATAAGCATGTAAGACTTGGGAGTAAACAGTGGTGATGGTTTAGCTCAACACATTTCGAACAAGTCATGACTCAAAACTCACATGGATATATCACTCTTTCTTCTCTCAGATTCAAGGCTCATGCTTAAAAGCTTATCACTCAATGGTATGTGAAAGATTACGAAGTAGATCACATACATAAGAAACGAAAGCATATATATATTTCTTTTAAAGATCTCATGAAAGATATCAACTACATGCACGAATGAACCCAAGCCATAAGTTCAACTGTTATAACTCATCTCCACATCAAAGGCTGTCCCATCTTAAGGATCAAAGAGGTTTTACAATTAAGGTTGTAATGGGGCCAAGGCTTAAGGTTTAAAAGAAACGAAGGGATAGGAAAATCACAAAGTGTCCTAAAAACCTAGCAGAGCACTTGCTGATGTAGAGAGACTATCTTCTTCGAAATCCACCATGTATAGCAAAACGTCATGTATCCTCCAAGGCTTATAAAAGGGCCAAATATCATCATGTTGGGCCCAAACTTCATTCTAACCTTCTTTTGAACAAGTGTGAATAGGACAAAGACCAAATTCTTCAACAATGGGCCTTCAATTCAAAGCAAACTCCAAATCCACTAAGTATAGGGGACTAAAATCCATAGAACTTAAACAATAATACACATTTTTTTTTCATTTAATTGCCGAAACATATTCTTTTTCTTTCGATTTTTTTATTTTTTTTTCTTTTTTTTCTTTCTTTCGGCAATTACATACAATTTTTCTTATGGACAAGTCTACCCCCACACTTGAACTTCTTCATGCCTTCAAAATTCATCCTTGACGCCAAAACTCCAAGCAAAGTCTCAAAAATATGCTCCACTAAGTCTTTAGAACAAAGGGTATGGATATAGCTATACTAGGGTTAAGGTTAAGGAATTTTGAGGGTGATGAACGAAAAGGTTTAATGTAGGCTCAAAATGGTTAACTAGGGGGGTCCCACGACGGGCACAAATGGGGACACAGGCTATATTTGGCAATGGTGGTGAAAATCCTAAGTAAGTACCTTTATCCTTTCCAGAATCAGGGCCATATATTGATCATAAACGTCTCAACAAGCATAACAGTGAATTCTAGCATTCTCTAGTCCATTAAACTTAATCTATGGCATGTAGTCAATCAAGATGAAAGAATAATGAGATCAACAAATCATCGCCAAGAAAATAAGAGTATAATTCATTTTTTCGTTAATCACTCACAAAGAAAGGGCACATGGCTCAAATTCTCACTTAGGGTTATTTTGAATCATAACTTATCTTCCACATGTTCATATTCTGTACCAAAGTTACGCATGCACCATATCTACTACACATTCATATGCTTTTTCATAAATCATAATTAACCAAAGAATATCATCAAACATTATCTCAATCTTGTGATCCTCTTTTAGCCTTAATTTCAGAGATATAAGCACATCCTAGACAATTAAAAAGGGCATCCTAAGACTCAATCACAAAACAAAAACAAAAAGAAACAATTTAGTTTTTTTTTTTTTTTTTGTGAACAGTGACGTATTTTTATATTATTATTAAAGTGACGAAAATATTTCTTTATTATTTATTTTTCTAAATTTTTTTTATTTTTGTATTTTTTTTAGACCACAAAAACTAGCTATCTAAAAATAAAGTGAAACGTTAAACCCTTCCCCCACACTTAAATCATGCATTGTCCTCAATGTATAAACAATTATAAAGCATGCAAAGCATCAATCAAGCATAGAAGAATAGTTAACGCAACAAATCCTAAAAGAAAAGCAAAGTTGACGAAAATAAAAGAGAAGGGAAGAGTTCAAGAAAGCAAATCTGCGTTGATGGCTCCTCCACAGCTACGGATGAAATGGGTTGCCTCCCATGCAGCGCTTAATGTTTAAAGTCTTTCAGCCTAGACTTGTACCTCCATTTATTCCAATGTATAGACACAACAAAACAACACAAGTATTGAATATATACAAAACCAACAAAATTTTATGTACATATTTACAACTTTTACAATTTTTACAATCTTTAAGTAGTTAACTTCAATAAGGAGTCGTGAATCAAGGTTTAGACACACGGCCCAAAGATTCTAGTTTTAATACAAGTCTCCCTTCCCTTTATCTTTTGGGAACTCTTTTCACACAGAGCCAGGTAGTAGAGGAACGATTTTGGCGGAGCTCAGCTCACTTGATTAGCTGGGGACGAGACCCTTTGCTAGCACTTCTCGTATCCAATCAACCTAGACACCCTATGCTAATAAGGCGCGCCTACTTGATAAAGAAAACTTTGACAAGTATTAACAAGAGAATATTTCACCTAGTCCATTATGACTCACAACTTCTTACCAAACCCAACTATTTCGAAAATTGTCTAAGTATATGACTTCAACAAGACATCATGAACTATTGTTTTGGACGTGCGGCCCAAGTCCTTGCCTCCACACATATTTCTTCTCAAATCCTTTGGGCAACCTTACTGAAATGGCCAGTGCGGGGGAGGACGAGCACGAGAGGTAGAAACCATTTTGGCACAAGCTACTCCCACATAGTGGTTTACGCTCGTTTGATTGCCTTTCTGATTTCAAAACCCGTCATGAACGTTGTCCCCTTCCTAGTCACCATCTCACATAGGCTATACTTACTTAGATAAGAGAAAACCTAAGTGCAAGACATTTTTCAAGTGGCAACAAAAGCCGCCCTCAACCTTAAGAGACCTGAATCAGGTACTAATAAGGGGTTAAGGCTAATGTTAACAAAAGAGACTTCACCTATTCCATAATAGTTCATAATCCCTTACCAAAATCATACATTAGTGGCGTTTTCATCACATGAAGACTTTTCAATCCCCGGCAACGGCGCCAAAAATTGATACGTGCAAAAGCATTCGCCAATTTAAACCCTGAAAATGTCGAGCGTTAGTATAGAGTAAGCAGGGATCGTTCTAAACCGGGGATTGAGGGTGCTAACATGTGAGAAACAATTTAAAAACAAAGAATATACAAATTTATACAATTATAAGAACATATACAAGTTCACACGAAAATATTTTACAAATCAACAAGTATGCACAAATTTCGATCAAACACAGAAACAACAAAGAATTATAGGGAGAGCATACATACATGTTACGAATTAGAGAGCAAAGGAATGAGAGAAAGAAACCAAAATCACAAGTATATATAGGCAATTCGAAAATAAGAGAGAAAACTAAGTTAGAAAAGGTTTTGGAATCCCATTCCTATTTATACACAATTTACAAATCCATATCACATAGGGAATCCATATACAACAAGGATTACTAATTATTATTTAATTAGAATACTTAATCTCTAAGAAAACACATTTTTGACCAAGTCAAACAAGGAATCCTAAGTCAAAACTAACTCTAACTACTTTTCCAAAAAAACACCAAAGCATCCCTTAAATTAAGGAACACCTAAAAAACACAAAACAAATCCCTAAAAACCACCAAATTAATTCCTAGAAAACACTAACACATATTTACTATTCAAGGAGACACTATTCACGAATTTTAAAAACATTTTTTTATTTATTATTTTATTTATTTTCTAAGTTAACATGCTACCTAAAAATCTAAGTTAATTTTAATTATTTACACAAACAAGAAAACATAAAGATGGGGGGTTTTTGAAGATTGAAAAACATAAATTTTCGAAAGCAAATAAAAAGTAAAAATCGTTTCTATACAAAGGTGGGAAAAGAAGAATTTTCGAAGAACAACTTATCAAGAACCAATCAAGATCCATGTTTCATGCATCCCTTAATCTTTATTAGTTACCATGGAAAGCTATCAACCAAGACACAAAGATCAAAGCAACCATTGTCCCTTTTAACTTTCTTTCTTAAGTTAAATCGAAATAGCAAAGCACCAAATCAATTTTATTTTGAAAAGTTCGATATCACACACTCAAAGCAACTGTGTTGAAAAATCCCGTTTTCAAATCATTAAGTTCAAGAAAGAATCAATAGACATGCAAATCCAAGCACTCAAAGCAAGTCAACTCATCATCACATGCATAACCAAATTTCGACTCAAAGCAAGCCTTTACTACTTTTTCAAATTAGGTTTCACAAAGCATCAAACCTAATTACTAGCAAGTTACATGCAAGTCTTCCTATGTTTGCAACCACAAGAACGTTACATATAATGAAGCACCAAATCAGATTATCATTCCATACATTCGGCAACTAAGCAAGATCAAGATCACATAAACACATCAATCATTGAATAGAACATCAAAATTATACTTGAAAACAGTTTTGCATACTCAAAAGATTCGGTTTACACATAGACAATCCAAAGCAGAAAATCCATCTAACAATTACACATAAACCGTGAATGAATGCATGTTAAAGCTTATGAACAACCCTTAGTTACGTCCCAAGGTCCAAAGCAGCTCCTTAGCACGGCAACAAGTGATGAACACGGCAATGGAGGAAGGTGGCACGGCTTAGCTCCTTGAAGAATTGTGAAAACCTGAAACTCAAGAGCACCCAAGTGAGAATACGAAATTGTGGAGAAAGTTGTGAACCTCGAGACGTCAAATACACTAGGTATATATAGGAGAACGTCTCAAAGCACTCCCAATTCGTTTCTACTTGGTTTCTCCAAAGTTGTGTTGATTTAGGACTTGTTTGGCACAAAACAGATTTCCGGCAGGATTGACCTCAGTCCACTAAAACGGCCATAACTTCCTCTAGAAAATAGATATCGACGCGCTGTAAAATGTTCTGGAAACTAGACATCTGTAGCTTTCCAACCATATAAAGATCATAATTTTCTGAGCTCCGAGCGATTTTCTATGCTCCGTTGAAGTTGACTGATCTGCACAGGAAGTAATCCGAATCTGTAATGGATTTGACTTTTAAAGCTTAACTTGAGTCCAATTCGAATTTCCTTCACATCACATGCCTCTCACATGTCTTCCATGCCTTGTTGAAGAATGAAACGTCAAGACCTCCCTAGAACCTTCAAGAATCTCACGGAAATTCCAATCCTTACTCAACTAGAAATCCAAACTCCATATTGCTTTGAAATCCGAATTCCTTGTTGCTTTCTCTTCCATGTGCACGGCATATGATCATTCTTGAGACTTCTAGATACTTCATGAACGTTCCAAGGCACTCCTAGTATGAGTAGAAATCCATATGCAAGTAGGTTTCCTAGTTGAATACTGCTTTCTTTTCCGAGATGCTTCTACACTCTTCCGGAACCTTCTTGAGTAATCCATATCCCACAGGGACTCCTTATCATACTAGTATTCCTTATCTGAGTAGAATTGGGTTTCCTTGTCCAAGTAGAACTCCTAGTCCAAGTCAGCTTCAGACTCCTACTCCAACTGGGATTCCTTTTCCTAGTCAAACTGGGAAACTTCCATTTCTTCATTTCTTTCCATTTCTGCGCCACTTGTGCCTTCCTTAGCCATTTTTGGACTTTGAGACTCCATTTTATCTGTAAAACACTAACTAAGTTAAATTGATCAAGATAAAGGAAATAACTTAGCAAAATATAGGGTTTAAACATTATAAACGTCGCATTTTATGCTCCTATCAAATTCCCCCACACTTAGCTTTTGCTAGTCCCTTAGCAAAATCAACATAACAAACCAAAAGACTAAGAAACAAAACAAAGAAACTAACGAAAACAAACTAAGTATAGAAACCGAAAACACTAAGACACAAGACTCAAAAACGAAAAACAAAGACCAAAAACAAAAACGTCACAAACACAATGACTCCAACGTTGACTCACAAAATGACTTCTAAACCCTTTAACATATTGTCTCAGCAATCTCATACTTTCAAGTCACCAAGATTAGCACTTAACCAAGCATCACATCTTCAAGATATTCAAGAGCTAATTACAAAACATAATCCACATATAAGCATGTAAGACTTGGGAGTAAACAGTGGTGATGGTTTAGCTCAACACATTTCGAACAAGTCATGACTCAAAACTCACATGGATATATCACTCTTTCTTCTCTCAGATTCAAGGCTCATGCTTAAAAGCTTATCACTCAATGGTATGTGAAAGATTACGAAGTAGATCACATACATAAGAAACGAAAGCATATATATATTTCTTTTAAAGATCTCATGAAAGATATCAACTACATGCACGAATGAACCCAAGCCATAAGTTCAACTGTTATAACTCATCTCCACATCAAAGGCTGTCCCATCTTAAGGATCAAAGAGGTTTTACAATTAAGGTTGTAATGGGGCCAAGGCTTAAGGTTTAAAAGAAACGAAGGGATAGGAAAATCACAAAGTGTCCTAAAAACCTAGCAGAGCACTTGCTGATGTAGAGAGACTATCTTCTTCGAAATCCACCATGTATAGCAAAACGTCATGTATCCTCCAAGGCTTATAAAAGGGCCAAATATCATCATGTTGGGCCCAAACTTCATTCTAACCTTCTTTTGAACAAGTGTGAATAGGACAAAGACCAAATTCTTCAACAATGGGCCTTCAATTCAAAGCAAACTCCAAATCCACTAAGTATAGGGGACTAAAATCCATAGAACTTAAACAATAATACACATTTTTTTTTCATTTAATTGCCGAAACATATTCTTTTTCTTTCGATTTTTTTATTTTTTTTTCTTTTTTTTCTTTCTTTCGGCAATTACATACAATTTTTCTTATGGACAAGTCTACCCCCACACTTGAACTTCTTCATGCCTTCAAAATTCATCCTTGACGCCAAAACTCCAAGCAAAGTCTCAAAAATATGCTCCACTAAGTCTTTAGAACAAAGGGTATGGATATAGCTATACTAGGGTTAAGGTTAAGGAATTTTGAGGGTGATGAACGAAAAGGTTTAATGTAGGCTCAAAATGGTTAACTAGGGGGGTCCCACGACGGGCACAAATGGGGACACAGGCTATATTTGGCAATGGTGGTGAAAATCCTAAGTAAGTACCTTTATCCTTTCCAGAATCAGGGCCATATATTGATCATAAACGTCTCAACAAGCATAACAGTGAATTCTAGCATTCTCTAGTCCATTAAACTTAATCTATGGCATGTAGTCAATCAAGATGAAAGAATAATGAGATCAACAAATCATCGCCAAGAAAATAAGAGTATAATTCATTTTTTCGTTAATCACTCACAAAGAAAGGGCACATGGCTCAAATTCTCACTTAGGGTTATTTTGAATCATAACTTATCTTCCACATGTTCATATTCTGTACCAAAGTTACGCATGCACCATATCTACTACACATTCATATGCTTTTTCATAAATCATAATTAACCAAAGAATATCATCAAACATTATCTCAATCTTGTGATCCTCTTTTAGCCTTAATTTCAGAGATATAAGCACATCCTAGACAATTAAAAAGGGCATCCTAAGACTCAATCACAAAACAAAAACAAAAAGAAACAATTTAGTTTTTTTTTTTTTTTTTGTGAACAGTGACGTATTTTTATATTATTATTAAAGTGACGAAAATATTTCTTTATTATTTATTTTTCTAAATTTTTTTTATTTTTGTATTTTTTTTAGACCACAAAAACTAGCTATCTAAAAATAAAGTGAAACGTTAAACCCTTCCCCCACACTTAAATCATGCATTGTCCTCAATGTATAAACAATTATAAAGCATGCAAAGCATCAATCAAGCATAGAAGAATAGTTAACGCAACAAATCCTAAAAGAAAAGCAAAGTTGACGAAAATAAAAGAGAAGGGAAGAGTTCAAGAAAGCAAATCTGCGTTGATGGCTCCTCCACAGCTACGGATGAAATGGGTTGCCTCCCATGCAGCGCTTAATGTTTAAAGTCTTTCAGCCTAGACTTGTACCTCCATTTATTCCAATGTATAGACACAACAAAACAACACAAGTATTGAATATATACAAAACCAACAAAATTTTATGTACATATTTACAACTTTTACAATTTTTACAATCTTTAAGTAGTTAACTTCAATAAGGAGTCGTGAATCAAGGTTTAGACACACGGCCCAAAGATTCTAGTTTTAATACAAGTCTCCCTTCCCTTTATCTTTTGGGAACTCTTTTCACACAGAGCCAGGTAGTAGAGGAACGATTTTGGCGGAGCTCAGCTCACTTGATTAGCTGGGGACGAGACCCTTTGCTAGCACTTCTCGTATCCAATCAACCTAGACACCCTATGCTAATAAGGCGCGCCTACTTGATAAAGAAAACTTTGACAAGTATTAACAAGAGAATATTTCACCTAGTCCATTATGACTCACAACTTCTTACCAAACCCAACTATTTCGAAAATTGTCTAAGTATATGACTTCAACAAGACATCATGAACTATTGTTTTGGACGTGCGGCCCAAGTCCTTGCCTCCACACATATTTCTTCTCAAATCCTTTGGGCAACCTTACTGAAATGGCCAGTGCGGGGGAGGACGAGCACGAGAGGTAGAAACCATTTTGGCACAAGCTACTCCCACATAGTGGTTTACGCTCGTTTGATTGCCTTTCTGATTTCAAAACCCGTCATGAACGTTGTCCCCTTCCTAGTCACCATCTCACATAGGCTATACTTACTTAGATAAGAGAAAACCTAAGTGCAAGACATTTTTCAAGTGGCAACAAAAGCCGCCCTCAACCTTAAGAGACCTGAATCAGGTACTAATAAGGGGTTAAGGCTAATGTTAACAAAAGAGACTTCACCTATTCCATAATAGTTCATAATCCCTTACCAAAATCATACATTAGTGGCGTTTTCATCACATGAAGACTTTTCAATCCCCGGCAACGGCGCCAAAAATTGATACGTGCAAAAGCATTCGCCAATTTAAACCCTGAAAATGTCGAGCGTTAGTATAGAGTAAGCAGGGATCGTTCTAAACCGGGGATTGAGGGTGCTAACATGTGAGAAACAATTTAAAAACAAAGAATATACAAATTTATACAATTATAAGAACATATACAAGTTCACACGAAAATATTTTACAAATCAACAAGTATGCACAAATTTCGATCAAACACAGAAACAACAAAGAATTATAGGGAGAGCATACATACATGTTACGAATTAGAGAGCAAAGGAATGAGAGAAAGAAACCAAAATCACAAGTATATATAGGCAATTCGAAAATAAGAGAGAAAACTAAGTTAGAAAAGGTTTTGGAATCCCATTCCTATTTATACACAATTTACAAATCCATATCACATAGGGAATCCATATACAACAAGGATTACTAATTATTATTTAATTAGAATACTTAATCTCTAAGAAAACACATTTTTGACCAAGTCAAACAAGGAATCCTAAGTCAAAACTAACTCTAACTACTTTTCCAAAAAAACACCAAAGCATCCCTTAAATTAAGGAACACCTAAAAAACACAAAACAAATCCCTAAAAACCACCAAATTAATTCCTAGAAAACACTAACACATATTTACTATTCAAGGAGACACTATTCACGAATTTTAAAAACATTTTTTTATTTATTATTTTATTTATTTTCTAAGTTAACATGCTACCTAAAAATCTAAGTTAATTTTAATTATTTACACAAACAAGAAAACATAAAGATGGGGGGTTTTTGAAGATTGAAAAACATAAATTTTCGAAAGCAAATAAAAAGTAAAAATCGTTTCTATACAAAGGTGGGAAAAGAAGAATTTTCGAAGAACAACTTATCAAGAACCAATCAAGATCCATGTTTCATGCATCCCTTAATCTTTATTAGTTACCATGGAAAGCTATCAACCAAGACACAAAGATCAAAGCAACCATTGTCCCTTTTAACTTTCTTTCTTAAGTTAAATCGAAATAGCAAAGCACCAAATCAATTTTATTTTGAAAAGTTCGATATCACACACTCAAAGCAACTGTGTTGAAAAATCCCGTTTTCAAATCATTAAGTTCAAGAAAGAATCAATAGACATGCAAATCCAAGCACTCAAAGCAAGTCAACTCATCATCACATGCATAACCAAATTTCGACTCAAAGCAAGCCTTTACTACTTTTTCAAATTAGGTTTCACAAAGCATCAAACCTAATTACTAGCAAGTTACATGCAAGTCTTCCTATGTTTGCAACCACAAGAACGTTACATATAATGAAGCACCAAATCAGATTATCATTCCATACATTCGGCAACTAAGCAAGATCAAGATCACATAAACACATCAATCATTGAATAGAACATCAAAATTATACTTGAAAACAGTTTTGCATACTCAAAAGATTCGGTTTACACATAGACAATCCAAAGCAGAAAATCCATCTAACAATTACACATAAACCGTGAATGAATGCATGTTAAAGCTTATGAACAACCCTTAGTTACGTCCCAAGGTCCAAAGCAGCTCCTTAGCACGGCAACAAGTGATGAACACGGCAATGGAGGAAGGTGGCACGGCTTAGCTCCTTGAAGAATTGTGAAAACCTGAAACTCAAGAGCACCCAAGTGAGAATACGAAATTGTGGAGAAAGTTGTGAACCTCGAGACGTCAAATACACTAGGTATATATAGGAGAACGTCTCAAAGCACTCCCAATTCGTTTCTACTTGGTTTCTCCAAAGTTGTGTTGATTTAGGACTTGTTTGGCACAAAACAGATTTCCGGCAGGATTGACCTCAGTCCACTAAAACGGCCATAACTTCCTCTAGAAAATAGATATCGACGCGCTGTAAAATGTTCTGGAAACTAGACATCTGTAGCTTTCCAACCATATAAAGATCATAATTTTCTGAGCTCCGAGCGATTTTCTATGCTCCGTTGAAGTTGACTGATCTGCACAGGAAGTAATCCGAATCTGTAATGGATTTGACTTTTAAAGCTTAACTTGAGTCCAATTCGAATTTCCTTCACATCACATGCCTCTCACATGTCTTCCATGCCTTGTTGAAGAATGAAACGTCAAGACCTCCCTAGAACCTTCAAGAATCTCACGGAAATTCCAATCCTTACTCAACTAGAAATCCAAACTCCATATTGCTTTGAAATCCGAATTCCTTGTTGCTTTCTCTTCCATGTGCACGGCATATGATCATTCTTGAGACTTCTAGATACTTCATGAACGTTCCAAGGCACTCCTAGTATGAGTAGAAATCCATATGCAAGTAGGTTTCCTAGTTGAATACTGCTTTCTTTTCCGAGATGCTTCTACACTCTTCCGGAACCTTCTTGAGTAATCCATATCCCACAGGGACTCCTTATCATACTAGTATTCCTTATCTGAGTAGAATTGGGTTTCCTTGTCCAAGTAGAACTCCTTGTCCAAGTCAGCTTCAGACTCCTACTCCAACTGGGATTCCTTTTCCTAGTCAAACTGGGAAACTTCCATTTCTTCATTTCTTTCCATTTCTGCGCCACTTGTGCCTTCCTTAGCCATTTTTGGACTTTGAGACTCCATTTTATCTGTAAAACACTAACTAAGTTAAATTGATCAAGATAAAGGAAATAACTTAGCAAAATATAGGGTTTAAACATTATAAACGTCGCATTTTATGCTCCTATCATAGTGGGCCTTCAATTCAAAGCAAACTCCAAGATCACTAAGTATGGGGTACTAAAGTCCATAAACATATTCTCTTTTCTTTTTTTTCTTAGCCGTTTACATATTTTCATTTTTTTCTTTTTCTTTTTCTCGGCTTTTTCATACATTTTTCATTCATGGACAACTCTACCCCCACACTTGAACCTTCACCTCTTCTTATTCTTCAATATTGACGCCAAAAATCTTCAAGTAAAGTCTCAATTTAGCTCCACTAAGTCCTTAGGACAAAGGGTAGGGTTATAGCTATACTAAGGCTTAGGTTAAAGATTTTAAGGGTGATGAAAGAAAAGGCTTAACGTAGGCTCAAAGGGGTTTATCTAGGGGAGTCCCTCGACGGGCACAATTAGGGACACAGGTTCATTTGGCAATGGTGGCAATTCCTAGGGTGCCTCTATCCTTTCCAGAATCAGGGCCATGTATTGATATAACGTCTCAACAAGCACAAGAGCGAATTCTAGCATTCTCTAGTCCATTAAACTTAATCTATGGCAAGCAGTCAATCAAGATGAAAGAATAATGAGATCATCAAAACATCGCCAAGAAATTAAGAATATATTTTTCATTCACTCCAAGAAAAGGGACATGGGCACAAGTATCTCACATGGGCTTATTAAATCAAAACTCATCTTAACATGCTCATATTCTGTACCAAGGTCATGCAATCCATATCCACTACAAGGCATATGTTTTTCATATATCTCAATTAACCAAAGAATACCATTTTAAGTCATCTCAATTTCGTGATCCTCTTTTAGTCATGATTTCAGAGATATAGAATCATCCTAGACAGTTGAAAGGGCATCCTAAGACTCAAAACAAAAACAAAAGCAACGAAATTTTTTTTTTTTTTTATGACATTTTTCGATTTTTTTGTATTTTTTCAATATATGACTCAAAAATAAAAGACTCAAAATATAAATCCCTTCCCCCACACTTAAATATTGCATTGTCCTCAATGTAATCAATCATAAGCATGCAATGAAACACTTAAGCAATAAGAGATGAAACTTACGAAAATAAAGACTCAAAGAAAAACAATTAAACAAAACGAAAAATAAAAGATAAAGAGAGAGAAAGCAAATCTGTTTGTATTGGGTTGCCTCCCAAGCAGCGCTTAATGTTTATAGTCTTTCAGCCTAGACTTGGTTTCCTCTCGTCCTCAGTTGGGTGGGCCTTCAGAGCCTCCTTTTGGGTTTGGAATTGTGTTGCTTGGAAGCCTACCAGTTTCATGAAACTTGGTCATGAAGTCCACCACTTGTCCCATCTGCTTTTTGAGTTCAGCAATGTCCTTGGTGTGGTTCTGTTGTCCTTGCATCAAAGTCTGTGTGGCACTAGTCAATGCCTGAGTGGAATTTGTCAATGCCTCAATCGTCTTATCATAGTGGGAATTTGAATTCCCTACGTTGAGTTGAGGAGGCATGTAAGGCCTTTGAAAAGAAGGTCCTTGGAATGAAGGTCCTTGAGGACGTTGGAAACTCCCACCAAGAGGGTTCTGAACATTCTCATTGTTGGTCCACTTGAAGTTGGGGTGGTCCCTCCATCCAGGGTTATAGGTATTCGAATATGGATCATACCTTGGACGTTGGGGACCCCCTTGGTTCCCTTGATAGCCTCCTATGGCATTCACAGACGCCCAACCACCATTCTCACTTAGTTGAGGACATTGATCCGTAGGATGTCCTTGGGTAAAGCATACCCCACAAGCAGAAGGTCCTCCTTGGCCTTGAGTAGTTGCCACTTTGTTCACAAGGAGGGTGAGTTTGCTCAATTGATCCGCAATGGCAGGACTAGTGCTCACCTCATTGACCCTACGAGTGGTCTGTCTCACACCCTCATACTGTTAAGTGTTTAGGGCACGATTTTCAATAAGTTCCCTCCCAGCTGCAGGTGACTTATCCACAAAAGCTCCTCCAGCAGCAGCATCAAGCATTTGCCTTTCCAAGGGTAAGAGTCCTTCGTAAAAGCAAGTAAGTAGGGTCTCATCCTTCATTTGATGTTGTGGGCATTGTGCAAGTAAGGAATTGAACCTCTCATAGTAGGCAGCATAAGACTCATCTGGGGCTTGTTCAAGTCCACTGAGCTTCTTCCTGAGTGCGATGACCTTTGAAGCTGGGAAGTATTTTTCCAAGAAGGCCTTCCTCATTGTTTCCCACGAGGTGATACGTCCAGCAGGAATCTCATATAGCCAATCTTTGGCTCTGTCAGCTAAGGAGAATGGAAATGCCTTCATCTTCAGAATGTTTTCATCTGCTCCTTGTGGTTGCATGTTAGAACACACAACCTGGAATGCTCTAAGATGCTTGTGGGCGTCCTCCATAGGAAGCCCATGGAACATAGGGAGTTGGTGCAATAGTCCACTCTTCAGTTCAAACTCTGCTTGTCTTCCTGCTGCAGGGGCAGGGTACACAATGCCTGTAGGGGTCCTCCCTCGACTGTTGCTGTGGATAGTTCCCTAATGGATGCCATTCTCTCTTCTTGAACTTCTTCAGGTGGTGGTGAAGGTGGTGGTGTAGGGTTGGACGAAACCAAAGGTGAGGGTGTACGTGAAGGTGGAGATGGAGTAGGTGTAGGTGATGTAGACTCCTCAGAAGAGTAAATCCTCTTCCCTTGCTCGTTAAATGTATATGGCTTGAATGGCAAAGAGGAAGGTCTTCTGTACTCAAGTTGTGGAGGATTCTTCAAACGAGCAAGTCTTTCTTCAATCTCTCGTGCACTAGGGATTTTAGAAGGCTCGGTCATTCATGGATATCCTGAACAACATTAAGAAGTACACAAGTTAGTAAATTACAAAATACAAGATATACAAGTTAATATTTTATACAAAAACGTCACTATTCACAAGGAAACAAAAGAGACTTACAAATTTTGTACAAGTAAGAGAAGTAAGAAAACAAACCAATTTACAACTGAAAGTTATGTACAAGTATTTTATTTTTACATGGAAATGTTATAAACATAGTTAATAACTCAATTGATTCCAAGTTGTAAGTCGAGCCCAATAGAAACCACTACTATTGGTGAGCTACGATATAGGGATAGTCGCCTAGACATGAGTCACTTTCCTTTGTTTCAGAAGGCCAGATAGCCAGATTAAGAGGTAAGTGAGAGGGAGGACTCATTTTGGTGATACTACGGAGGCTACTCCCTCATTGAGGTTTACGCCCCTATTGGCTACTTCCACATTGTGGTTTACGCACAGTCTATAGTATCTCTGAGATCCAATTGAACCCATCACCCAGGGTCTCAACCTAAGACACCATCTGTAATGCCCCTTACTCAGCTTGGAAATTACTCATGTGTTAAACTGTTCTCCAAGTGCTAATAAAGGCTGCCCTCAACCTCATAAGACCTTAGAAAGGTACGAATGAAGGGTTAAGGCCAATATTAACAAAAGGGCCCTTGTCTACTCAGACGATTTTACACACTCACAACAATTAAGTATTTAACAAAATTCATAACTCCACTTTTATTTTCTTTAAGTATATTTATCTTTACAAATATAATTAGACAAAAACAAAACTTCCACACAAAACACAAGTATAAACGTCACTATTCACAAATTTAATTCTTTTTTTTTTTTTTTTTTTTTTTTTGAATCTTTACAATTATTTTCAACACTTAGGTACGGGAACAGGGAATCTCGGAGTGCAATGGGCTGTAACAGCTACCTTTCCAAGATTATGTTTAATCCAATATACCTTAATGTATCACAACATATTCTTACATTTTCATTTGTCATAAATATTATTGATATCAAATTTAATTCCAAGCGGTAAATCAAGTGGACGTGCGGCCCAAGTATAATCGTCTAGACACTAAGTCCCTCCTACATCCTTTGGGCAACCTTACTGAAATGGCCAGGTAGGGGAGGACGAACACAAGAGGTAGGATCCATTTTGGCATAGGCTACTCCCACATAGTGGTTTACGCCCATTTGTAAGCACTTCTGAATCCAGAATCCGTTATGAACGTTGTCCCCTTCCTAGACACCACCCCACATAGGCTATACTTACTTGGATGTAAAAGGTCCTAAGTGTGAAGACAGTTCAATGAATGTTAATAAAGGCCGCCCTCAACCTTAAGGGACCTGAACTAGGTACCAATAAGGGGTTTAGGCCAATATTAATAAACACAACTTCACCTATTCCTTCTTTAATTTACAACCTACAATTAAACTCGTGTTCAACAATAAAAATAACAACCTAAGTAATTAATTAACTAATTTTCGACAAAATAATTAACAAGTAAAATTTTTTTTTCGGTCACAATATAAACAAAACACATATTCACAAAGTGACAAATGATTTTTCAATCCCCGGCAACGGCGCCAAAAATTGATACGCTAAAAGCAAACATGTGTGTCAACTAGGGCAAAACCAACGAAAATACAAAGCAAAGTTACAAGGAGAATCGGATTACACCGTGATGAAGGTGAGATGAATGAAGTGATGATGTGGTCTCTTGAATTTCGAAAGCAATCTTCAAGGTGGAGGATGGATGGTGTTCACGGCTTGTCTTCTTCTTCCTTGGCCTTGCTTGCACTTCGTGGTTGCCCTAGAGGATGGAGAGGAGCACGGCTAGGCTAGGGAGTTTTCTGATTTTTTTCTCAAGTGTCTAACGTAAAGAATGGGGACCCTTTGACGTTGAGAAGAGGGGAGAATATATAGAGAACGGCATACTTGGTCTCCAAGCCGTGTAAGTCTCTAGGATTTCTCACGGCAAAGACTTGATAACTCCACATAATTTCCTCCAATGAAATCTTGCCAAGTAAGCCCTATGACATGGTTCAACCAATCACATAATTTTCTAGAATATCTCCCTAAATAAACTTGCCGAAATTCCTTGAGATATTTTCTGATTTTGCACTTCCAATTCGGCCAAACTTCCTTTAGGGTTTCAAGGAATGTATCTAGACTTCTTTTGAGAGATTTTCGAGTTCAACATATATTCTCCTTCCTTTTATTTCTCCCTCAAAAATCTCTACCGAATTTCTCTTTAATATTCTGATTTTCCACGCCTCTTCCTTGTTTCTCTCATTGCTTTGGACGGCAAACATCTTTAAGGTTAGGGTTTTGCGTCACAAACCCTAATGTCATGGGCTTTGGTGGGCCTTGATCCATTTTGCCGAAAATTCAAAGTGTTCTTGGGTTTCGTTGCTTCATCTTCAAGCCTTCTTATTTTCCAACGCAAAACACTTCATTTCTTTCATTTCTTTTCATAGTTGCGTTGGAAACTTCATTGGTAAGCTCTCCTCCATTTCGCAGGGTTTCCTGGTTGCACTAGGAAAGCTTGTTTCTTCATTTATGCTCAAATGTGTGGGTCGTTTTCTCTCATATTTGTTCGTCTTGATGTTCGCAAGCTCCTCTTTCCATTTGTGCGTTCATTTCCACTTTTTAGCTCGGAGGTCCTGAAAATAGAAACTAGTAAGAAAAATAGAAACTTACTAAAAAAAATGAAAAATAGAAAGTTACTAAAAATGAAAAATAGAAACTTTCCTAAACTGAAAATGGAAACTTGCCAGAAATGAGAAATGAAAACTACAAAAATAGAAACTTTCTAAAAATGGAAAATAGAAACTAAGAAAAATGGAAACTTTCTACAAATAGGAACTTTCCCAATCAAAGAATGGAAACTTCCCTAAACAGAGTTTTACTAAGGAAATGACGCAAGAAATGTAAGGAAATGCAGTTAAAACGTCGCATTAAAATGCTCCTATCAATCACCAACAAGACCGTGACCACCATCCTTCCGTCACTCTACGAAGTTCTTAGGCGCTGAGTCAAGGACGCTCCACCACCACAGCAGAGACGAGTTCATCACCTTGTTGCTAAGCCGCTGAGGAAAGCTTCAAAGTGTAACTATGACTCTACTTATAATTTTTGTTTCGGTTTTGTGTGTTTGGATTTGCTAGTTGTGTAATTGGAGACATGAAATTTTCAGAATATTTTTATTAATATTTTTGAGATTTTCAGTTTATTATTGAGTTTAGTTCGAGAATTCTTTTATGATGCATGTTACAATCTTGTGCCCTTTTACGTGTTTTGGTAATTTTCAGAGTTAGGTTAATAAGTTTGCAAGCTAGAATAACGGTGAGAGTTCTTGCGTGTTTGCTTAATTTGCCAAGAGTAATTGTTATTTGTTAAGACGCTGAGTTAAACAAGTAGTAATTAGATCTAACGGGTGGTAAAAATCATTCTTTAATGATTAAACGATTCTGGAAATTACGTGTTAAATTCTATGTGTAATAGTTAATTTGCACGTGTGAGTTGATTCGAGGGTTAGATAATACTACTAGTTATGAGAATTACGCTGAGTGTTTTCGAAAATTAGTAGTATTGGGCTTGGTAAGGACTTTTCCGATCCAAGCCTACATTAGAACGAATTAGATAAATGGATTGATCCGCTGAGGCTTTTCATTTGGGCTCTTATCTAGGCATTTAAGATGGGCGCATTTTTGTAGCATGTTGAAATGGATTTTCTGTTTTTACACTTAGTAATTTCTAAGTGGTATTGGTCTAGGTTAGGGAAGTCGATCATTGTATATAGGTTTATTTGTTTTATTGTTATTTTAAGTAGATTAAGAACCAAATTTCGAAACCCCATTTTATTCTTTTATTTGTTAATTGACCTTTTTGTGTAGGTGTACCCTACAATCCCCGGACTGAACGATCCCTGCTTATCCTATACTGACAACTACATTTTGCAGGGTTAAATTGTGAGGCTATTCCAGCCGCATCAATTTTTGGAGCCGTTGCCGGGGATTGTTAAAATCCCTAGCGCTTAAAGTGTCATCGATTTTGTTGTTTATATAGAATGCAACCTAAATTTTTGTACTACACTTGTGGAATGGTGACAAATTGCGATTTATGTTAGGCCAAGCTATAATTGTGATTTAGTTTAAGTTTTATGAGTGTTACAAAATTAAGCATGTCTTTTATAATTGTTGTGCAATTTGTAGAAGTTTTTAAGCATGTTGTAAATTGTATGTGTTTCACTTAGATTAATATACTTAGGTTGTTATTAATTTAGTTAAATACTTAATTGTTGTAAGTGTGTAAAATCGTATGAGTAGACAAGGGCCTTTTTGTTAATATTGGCCTTAACCCTTCACTAGTACCTTGCTAAGGTCTCTTGAGGTTGAGGGCGGCCTTTATTAGCACTTGGAGAACGGTCTAACACATAAGTTAATTTCCCAGCTGAGTAAGGGGTGTATACGGATGGTGTCTTAGATTGGGATCCTGGGTGATGGGTTCAATTGGATCTCAGAGATACTATAGAATGAGCCTAAACCACTATGTGGGAGTAGCCGATAGGGGCCTAAACCTCAATGAGGGAGTAGCCTCCGTAGTATCACCAAAATGAGTCCTCCCTCTCACTTACCTTTTAATCTGGCCATCCAGCCTTCTGAAACAAAGGAAAGAAACTTATGTCTAGGCGACTATCCCTATATCGTATCTCACCAATAGTAGTGGTTTCTATTAGGCTCGACTTACAACTTGGAATCAATTGAGATATTAACTATGTTTATAGCAAACTCAGAAAAAAAAATGTTGTGTGACATACTTAAGGTATATTGGATTAAACAAGACCTTGTCAAGGGTAGCTGTTCTATAGTCCCATTGCACAAATAAGGTCCTCTGTTCCAGTACCTAAGTATGTAAATGTAAAAAAGTAACTTAGAAAGTTAAGGAAAGGCATAATGTTTGTAATCTGAACCTTGTATATGTTACTAACACTTGACCCAGGACGTGTGAACAAAGAGAAGAGTCCAGGCTGAAGGACTATAAATATTAAGCGTTGCATGGGAGGCAACCCATTTCAACAAAAGCTGTGGAGGAGCCATCAACGAGAGTTTGACATTTCTATCCCTTCACTTGCTTAGGTTGAATTGTACTTGTGTCTTTGTTTGTTTGTTTATTTTACCCTTTTCTTATTTTCGTAGCCCCCCATATTTAGGGTCTATATACCATATTTCTTGCCTACATTGAGGACAATGTAGATTCTAAGTGTGGGGTGGGTTTACACCTTTATTTCAGAATATTTTCAATTTAAAAAAAAATTAAAAAAAAAAAATTGTTGGTTTTATAGTCTTGTTGTGTGTTTGAGTCTTAGGATGCCCCTACCGTCTAGGATGAACATGTCTCCGAATTCATGGCTGAAGGTTTTCACAATCAAAATAGGACTTAATTGAATTCTGTTGTTAATCGACATTGTGATACTTGTATGAAGATTTGAGATAGGATTGTAACTTGGTTCATTAAGCATGCTAGGATTAAGTCTAATTCATTTGACCCTAAGTGAGCTGTTGAGCTAAAATACTTTCTTTTCGAGTGCTAATTGATAAATCCAGAAGTTCATGGCTGTATTTGCAAAACCTCATCATTCTTTGAAAATCCAATGATAATGTGCCATAGATTTTAATGGACTAGAGAATACTAGAACTCGACTGTTGTGACTGTCAAAACTTGTATGTCATAATATGCCCTGATCTTGGATAGGATAGAAGGCATTAGGGTAACCACCATAGCCAAACAAGCATGTGTCCCCAATTGTGCCCGTCGTGGGACTCCTTAGAATGAACCCCTTTGAGCCTACGTTGAAAACCTTTGTTTCATCACCATCACTACCTTACCGTGAGCTTAGTACAGGATATCTCTACCCGTGTGCTAGGGACTTAGTAGAGCATGATATAGTGTGCAGGGGTGACGATGAAAGAGAAGTGCGGGGTGGGGAAAACCCAAGAGAAAACAAAAAAAAATGCCGTAAAAAAAATGAAAGAAAATGAAAAAGAAAGAAAAAAAAACAGCAAAAGAGAAGAAAAATTGAAAAGAAAACTCTTGGGAAATTGTTTAAGTGTGGTTTTGGGCTTTCATATTTGTAGGAGGCCAAAATTGAAAATTAGGCCTTTGTCCATTTCCATGTTGGTTAGAGTGAAGATTGGGCCCAAAACAATGATAATTGGCCTACAAAAATGGTGACATAAGGTGGTCCATATGCTCTGCTAGGTCCTTAGTATTTTTGTATCCTTAATCTTCATTTCGAAAACCCTAGCTTAGCCCCATTACAACCTGTTTCAAGTCCTTACTTGATCCTTGAGATGGGCAGCCTTTGGTTAGTGGAGTCAGTTACGCAGTCGAGCTTATGGTTTAGGTCCATTTGTGCACTTAGTCATTTCATGAGGTCTTTAAAAATTATTCACAAAATGCTTTTATTGATGAAATATGCAAGCTGTTTGTTGCCTTACAATTTGTTCTCTTGCATATACTTGAGTGTGAAGCTTTTAAGCATAGCCATTTCTGAGAGAAAAATCGAGAGTATGCCTTGTGAGTTTGGATTGGACTTGTTCGAAACATGCTATCATTCACTGTATAACTTAAGTTCTCCATATCTTACTTAGTCGTATGAGTGTCACATGTTTATTAACCATGGAATTATCTATGCGATTTTGATTAAGTGTTTAACGTGAAAGCCATAAGTTTGGACTCTCTGAGACAACAGTTAGGGGCAGAAGAGTCATTTACTTGCTTTTTGTCGAGTCTTTTTTTTGTTTTGTATTTTTGTTTTGCTAAGGGACTAGCAAAAGCTAAGTGTGGGGTAGTTGATAGGAGCAGAAAGTGCGACAATATTATTGAGTATATGCCCCATTTTAGCCTTGTTTCTCCCTTAAGTTTCGTGTTTTGAGTCATCGAGTCATTTTAAGAGTCTTGTAGAGTGTTTGGCGTGAAATTGTCATTTTAAGGTGGTCCATATGCTCTGCTAGGTCCTTAGTATTTTTGTATCCTTAATCTTCATTTCGAAAACCCTAGCTTAGCCCCATTACAACCTGTTTCAAGTCCTTACTTGATCCTTGAGATGGGCAGCCTTTGGTTAGTGGAGTCAGTTACGCAGTCGAGCTTATGGTTTAGGTCCATTTGTGCACTTAGTCATTTCATGAGGTCTTTAAAAATTATTCACAAAATGCTTTTATTGATGAAATATGCAAGCTGTTTGTTGCCTTACAATTTGTTCTCTTGCATATACTTGAGTGTGAAGCTTTTAAGCATAGCCATTTCTGAGAGAAAAATCGAGAGTATGCCTTGTGAGTTTGGATTGGACTTGTTCGAAACATGCTATCATTCACTGTATAACTTAAGTTCTCCATATCTTACTTAGTCGTATGAGTGTCACATGTTTATTAACCATGGAATTATCTATGCGATTTTGATTAAGTGTTTAACGTGAAAGCCATAAGTTTGGACTCTCTGAGACAACAGTTAGGGGCAGAAGAGTCATTTACTTGCTTTTTGTCGAGTCTTTTTTTTGTTTTGTATTTTTGTTTTGCTAAGGGACTAGCAAAAGCTAAGTGTGGGGTAGTTGATAGGAGCAGAAAGTGCGACAATATTATTGAGTATATGCCCCATTTTAGCCTTGTTTCTCCCTTAAGTTTCGTGTTTTGAGTCATCGAGTCATTTTAAGAGTCTTGTAGAGTGTTTGGCGTGAAATAGGCAGAAAAAGCAAAATTCATGAAGAATCCTAGCTGGATCAGGATTCCTCACCGTCATGCTAATCTGTGGGCCTTAAGAAAGAATTTTTGGGAGTATTTTTCTGAAATTAAATTGTTTTAATTCCTTTTATTTTCTCTAAAAGAATTTAATTTTGTACCCTTCATTAAATCAGGTTGACCAAGCAATAAAGAAGAATGAATAAAGGAGAAAGACGTTTCAACTGGAAAATGAATAAAGGAGAAAGACGTTTCAGCTTGTTAAAAGGCCCCATTATGAGAGGAATTAAGGCCATAAAGGAGACGTTTCAGTTGGAAAATTAAAAGAATTATGATGCAATCCCATCCGTCCAAATGATGAAGGGTATGACCGACAAAAGCCAACCCATGCTCCCCTACAAATAGGCAACATCCAGAACAGAATTTGTATCACTTCCTGGCCAAAACCTTTTCCGAGACTCTGCCCAATTCACTCCTTAAACTTCCATCACCTACAAGACCGTGACCACCATCCATCCATCAATCTACAAAGCTCTAAGGCGCTGAGTCAAGGACGCTCCACCACCATAGTAGAGACGAGTTCATCACCTTGTTGCCAAGCCGCTGAGGAAAGCTTCAAAGTGTAACTATGACTCTACTTACAATTTTTGTTTCGGTTTTGTGTGTTTGGATTTGCAAGTTGTGTAATTGGAGACATGAAATTTTCAGAATATTTTTATTAATATTTTTGAGATTTTCAGTTTATTATTGAGTTGATTTCGAGAATTCTTTGATGATGCATGTTACAATCTTGTGCCCTTTTACGTGTTTAGGTAATTTTCAGAGTTAGGTTAATAAGTTTGCATGCTAGAATAACGGTGAGAGTTCTTGTGTGTTTGCTTAATTTGCCAAGAGTAATTGTTATTTGTTAAGGCGCTGAGTTAAACAAGTAGCAATTAGTTCTAAAAAGTGGCAAAAATCATATGCTTTAATGATTAAACAATTCTGGAAATTACTTGTTAAATTCTATGTGTAATGGTTAATTTGCACGTGTGAGTTGATTCGAGGGTTAGATAATACTACTAGTTAAGAGAATTACGCTGAGTGTTTTCGAAAATTAGTAGTATTGGGCTTGGTAAGGACTTTTCCAATCCAAGCCTACATTAGAACGAATTAGATAAATGGATTGATCCGCTGAGGCTTTTCATTTGGGCTCTTATCTAGGCATTTAAGATGGGCACATTTTTGTAGCATGTTGAAATGGATTTTCTGTTTTTACACTTAGTAATTTCTTAGTGGTATTGGTCTAGGTTAGGGAAGTCGATCATTGTATATAGGTTTATTTGTTTTGTTTTCATTTTAAGTAGATTATGAACCAAATTTCGAAACCCCCATTTTATTTTTTTATTTGTTAATTGACCTTTTTGTGTAGGTGTACCCTACAATCCCCAGACTGAACAATCCTTGCTTATCCTATACTGACAACTACATTTTGCAGGGTTAAATTGTGAGGCTATTCCTGCCACATCAATTTTTGGCGCCGTTGCTGGGGACTGTTAAAGTCCCTAGCGCTTAAAGTGTCATCGATTTTGTTGTTTATATAGAATGCATGCTAAATTTTTGTACTACACTTGTGGAATGGTGACAAATTGTGATTACTGTTAGGCCAAGCTTTAATTGTGATTTAGTTTAAGTTTTATGAGTGTTACGAAATTAAGCATGTCTTTTATAATTGTTGTGTAATTTGTAGAAGTTTTTAAGCATATCACTGCAACATAAATGCTAATTTGCGAGGAACAAATTTGTCGCTGAAAACTGAGATTTCCTCGCCGTAGTGTTTTCGCGAGGAAAATATTTTTGTCACCAGTTCCTCGCGGTAGGGTGGTCAAGAAAAGTTTCCGCGAGAAAAATACTATTTCCTCACCAATCCCTTTTCGCGGTGAATATATTTTTTTCTCGCCGTTATTCTTTAGCTACAATTTTTTTCCTCGCCTAAACTCATATTTTTTTCTCACTAAAAATTTTTGAAGGCCAGAAAATAGTCGTTAAATATATTTCCCGATAAAATAAATTTCATCGCTAAAGTATTATTTCCTCGCTAATGATATGTAAATTGTGAGACCTCGGAAATTTGTTATTAATTCCTAAATGTTTCCTGGGATTAATAAAGTGTTCGGTTGTACGATTTCGTGGCTCGTGAATGGAGCGGAAGTGTTTCGGACGAATTATTAGTCGAATAATATGGTTTTAGGGGGGTGGCAATGGTTGACTTTTTATATGTTGGGTTTCCCCGAAAACTTCCTTCACGAAAGTTGTAGAGCGCGTCGATACGAGTTCGTGGACATGTGGAACACGAGAATCGGAGTTTGCATGAGAAAGTTGTGAGCGATTGAAATTTGGGGAAATTTCTATAAATATAAGAAAATTCTGGATTTTTCATTAAATCCCAAAAGTTCCGAAAATCCCATTTTCCTCCCCAAATTCGCTCCGTTCTCTCCTCCCTACCCGCGCGACCCGACCCGAACCTGGTGTACCGACCCGGTTCGATCTCCTCCACCCAACGTCCGCCGACGACGAGACCACTGCAGACGGCTTCGTCTCCACCTCCCCGTCGTCCCCTTGGTGCTCGATCACGGCAGAAGCCACCGGAACTTGGAGATCGGAGCAGCCACAGACCCTAAAACGGATCCAGCCGGATTTCACCGATTCCGGTATCCCCTTGGCCGATCCATTCCATTTTTGGGATCGTCTCTTCCCCCTGATAATCCTCATACCTACCTTGTAGGACGATTTTGCATGAGGAGTGATTGATCAAGGTTTGACGCTTTTGACGGTTCTGGTTGGATCTGGGATCTGATCAGACGCACGAGATTGATCCAACTTCCAAGCTTGATCTAGGACGATGTAGATCGAATCTCACTTTTCTCCAGGTATGAAAGTGGTTCATCTCTTCATTTTGAACAAGTTTCTAGTTGATGACTTTGGCATCGGAGGTGGTTGATCCGGCGTTGACCGCCGTGGTTGACCACAATCTGAACCACCGCTTGTGGCGGCGCGTGGCGGCGCGTCAGACCTTATTTTTGTGCTCTGTTTTCAGTTTATGCATCTACGCATCGATACGGTCGTTTTGATATATTATAAGGTTATTGTGGAGAAAGTTGATGCATGTTAGGGTTTTAGGGTTTTCGATTCGTTTCGGTTTTCAATCCGTGAGGATTTGGCCGTCCGATCGACTTGTAGTTTTGATTTGTTGATCGTAGAGCTGTTCCGATGACTTTGTGTGGTCACGGATGAGGATCTGACCATGGGATCGTCGTTTAAGTGTGTTTTATGAATCGGTTGCTAAGTTAAGGTCGTATTTGTTTAGGTGATTGACGGTTTTGGTTGAGCGAACGGTTGTGATTGTGATTTTGGGCTGTATTGAAGACGCAGCTGGATTTTGAGGTGAGTAAATCTCACGGTGTTTCGGTTGATAAAGTAGTTATGTTTTAATTTTGTATACTTAATTGTTAGCATGAAAAATCGTATTTATCAAAATAAATTATTTGTTTTAAAATATATGAACTTGATCGACAACGGTTTATGGGTAAGTTAAAACAATGTTTTGACATAAAATGATTTTCGAGAGGAATAATTTATAAAACTATAGTTGGTATTAGTGGTCATTCCTGCGTGAATGACTACGTATATATATATTTACGTGGTGTATATATATTGGATGGTGTGGCATTGGTGAAGTTGTGTTTGAGAGTGTGATTAAATATATATTGTAGTACCAAAGTGGTGACCAAAGTGGCGATAATTGATGTGTTGATTGTTATGAAGAGGATAGGAATTAATGTTGAGTGATTGAGGTTTGAGATTGTTGATGGGCGATCATCTACTTTAGTCAAAGTCGATGGGTGAACATCGACTATCGACTTTAGTTTGGTATTGATGGGTGATCATCGACTCTAGTGTGAGTTGTTGACCTGTGTGGTGATCTGTGTGATGACCTGTGTGGTGACCTGTGTGGTGTTCTGTGTGATGACCTGTGTGGGTGTGATGAGCTGTGTGGTGGTTGGCGTTATTAATGGATGTTTTTAGTAATGTTTCTATTTATTCCTATTATTGTATTGTTTGTTTTCTTGGTAATCTCCTGAACTAAATTCTATGCAGGGATTACCGTTCTGAATTAATTGTTTTAATGTAATTCCCTGAACTAAATTCTATGTAGGGATTACTATGAATTCTTTTATTTGTTTTAATGCAATCTCCTGAACTAAGTTATATGCAGGGATTACTATTTTCTGAATTAATTGGTTTCATCGTAATCTCCTGAACTAAACTATATGCAGGGATTACTATGATTTTGAATTGTGTGTTTTTAGTGATCTCCTGAACTAATTTTCTAAGCAGGGATTACTGGTTTTAGTTACTTTAATGATGTGAGTGCAGTTGTGGTTGTGACTCGTGGTGAGTCAAGAAATGTTTTATCACGTCTTTGTGGTGATAAGTGCTTTATGTTGAGCGGAAAGAAGTGTGATTTCGTGGTTGTGTTGTCAAGACTGAAAATGATTTGAAACGTCACTGAGGTGACAACTACTTTTGTTGAGTTAAATGAAGGTTGATTTTGTAGTTCGTTGTGTTTTAAAATGTTTAAAACATAATTGAGTTTAATTGATTCGTTGAAGTATTGTGAAATTGGATGCTTGAGTCGAGAGTCAGAGCATGTTGATTTTGATATGAGTTAACTTACGTGAGCATGATATTGAAGGATGGTTTTTTATGTTTGGTTGTGTTTTGTGAAATTAAATGTTGTTGATTTAATTATCTCACGAATTGAGAAATTATAAGCATGAGTGACGTGAGTCATTTTAATTGAGTTTACTCATACGGGCTGAAAAGCTTACCGGGTTTGTTGTTTACATTCCCGGTGCACTATTCTATGGTGTAGGGGTTATTGTGCAGGTTAGAATATCGATCAATCGTCATCAAAGCTGAGGTGTACGTTCGGTAGCGTGGACGTGGAAGGGTACTCTTGGTTCTAGTCTTCCGCTGTGTTATGAGTGTAGAGGGTGCGTTTACTTATTGAATTGATATTCAGTTTAATTTGTAAATTATTGTAATGTAATATGTGACTCTAAAGAACGAGTCGGTATTGACATTGTGAGTTCAGTTTGTTTGTGCTTAGTTTATTTGAAAAATTTTCTAAGAATCTTCTTGTGATTGTTTGTTCTCGCGTTTCGGATTTGAATTCCTTTATTCAAAATTCGGGGCGTGACATAAATAATTTAGAAATTATAAATAATAAAAAAATTGAAAAAATATTCATCGCCAAAGGTACTCAATGACGAGGAAATTTACATTTATCGATATAGGTTATATGGTGTATTCCTCGCCAAATGTACTCAATGACGAGGAACTTTACATTTGTCGATATAGGTTATAAGGTTTATAGCGAGGAAATTTACTTTTGTCGTTGTAGGTTGTATTTGTTATAGCGAGGAAATTTACTTTTGTCGTTGTAAGTTGTATAGTCTATAGCGAGGAAATTTATCTTTTGTCGTTGTAGGTTGTATAGTCTATAGCGATGAATTTTACTTTTGTCGTTGTAGGTTGTATAGTCTATAGCGAGGAAATTTACTTTTGACGTTGTAGGTTGTATAGTCTATAGCGAGGAATTTTACTTTTGTCGTTGTAGATTGTATAGTCTATAGCGAGAAATCTTACTTTTATCGTTGTAGGTTGTATAGTCTATAGCGAGAAAATTTATTTTCATCGCGGTAGATACTATATTCTATAGCAAGGAAATTTACTTCTTGTCGTTGTAAGTTGTATAACCTATAGCGATGAAATTTACTTTCATCGCCGTACATATTATAATCTTTAACGAGGAAATTTATTTTTGTCATCATAAGTTGTGTATTGTATAGCGATGAAATTTATTTTCGTCGTTATACATTCTATAGCCTATAGCGAGGAAATTCTTTTTCGTTACAATTGATTGCTTATTACGAGGAAAATGTTGACAATACATATGGTTTTGTCAGCGACTGTTCTCTACCATATTACATGAAAATATTTAAAACTAATTGAAATAATCAAACCAATAATAAATCTCATAATAATAAAACCAAAGTAACAATCAAAGTGTTTCCTAACATAAGGAGTAACAAAAATAGTCTAAAACCAATAACAAAATCAAGATGATCAGTAGTTTGCACACGAGACTGTTTACTCATTGCACTACCTGTTATTACACACACATGTTAAATTAATCAATATGAGTCAAATAAATAAGTTAAATCTAACTTTCTGTAAATATTGTTGTAGCAAAACAAAAATTGAAGAATTACCTGAAGTAGAACGGAATCCATTTGGGCATGGCTGATCATATTTTATTTAGGCATGATAAGTCTCACCTGGAGATGACAAAAAGTCAAAAACCAACTTAGCGATCCTTGTGCTCTCAACAATTCAAAAACAAATATAAATGTCTTCTTTCATGTGGTCTTCAAAAATGTGTAAGATAGCAATCCACTGTTTTGCGTAGCACTGTATATAATTGCAAAAGGTCTATATGTTTCAGAAAGAAAGGAAAAAGAAAAAAAAAAAAAAACTAACTGAACAATTAATAAAATACAATTGTGCCTGATTCAAAACCTAAGTCGTGGTCATAAGTTTCAGATGGCACATCAACTTTTGAGCACAGTTTTAAATGTTGCAGCAATGCCAGTAATTAAACAATGAAGTCAATGCACTACTACAATCAACTCATCAATACACAACAATAAAGGCTAACCAATTCAATATTCAACACCAGGGGATGAGGGGCATCTTCTGCTGTGACTAGCATATTAAGTCTAATACATTTACTGCAACCTTGTGAGAACCTATACATTGCCTGTTCCTACATTGCTCCAAGAACATAAAATGCAGCAGGCCTATAACAATGTGATGACCTGGATTTCTGTTATTTAATTTTAGTAATTATTAATGGACCAGTTGTACGAATAATTGTTATTGTGCTTTATTCATAGGTTGTTTGTGAAGTGTAATGGTTTTCGTACGTGTAATTATTCGAATTTCACAGTTTAGGGGGTCGTGTGAAGTTTGACTTTTTATACGTTGGGATTCTCGGAAAACTTCCTTCACGAAAGTTGTAGAGCGCATCGATACGAGTTCGTGGACATGTGGAGCGCGTCAATCGGAGTTCGTATGTGAAAGTTATGGCTATTGGAAGAAGTTTCCATTTTAGTATAAAAAGAGAAAAATCAGAAATTCTTTCATAATTTCACTTTCCATTTCCGGAAGTTTTTCTTTTCTCTCTTTTCTCTCTCGGTCGACTCCTTCAGAAACAAAACTTTCTGTCTGACCCGACCCGACCCGGCTTTTCCGGCGAACTGCGGCGGTCTCTGGCCGTGAAACTTGGTCAGCAGGTTCGTCTCCTCCTTCTGGTCGTCTCTGTGGCATCCTCTTGTGGCGATAACCACCGGGTACGGCGCAGCAAGGCGGTGCAACTGGTGTTTTCGGACCCGACCGGAAAACACAGTTCCGGCGACGTCAAGGCTTCAGGCTTCCATCCTTGGGTTCGTGGGAGGCTCCTTGATCGATCTATGGTGTTTGTTTCGATCGATTTACGAGGAAATCCATTCAACTCAGTTTGGATTACTGTTCACGGCTTGTGAACAGTATGAAAATCTACAAGCATGCTTAGATGAAGCTTTTTGATGTTGGGAGTTTTGTGAAATATTGAGTTTTGGTCGGCGGCGGTGCTCCACCGTCTGTGGTGGCGTTCCGGCGGTGTTCCGGCCATTTAAGGAACTGTTTTTGGTATTATATATGTTCTACTCGTTCATACAAGCGTTTCGATATATAATATGCAAATTTTGGAGTTCGTATGGATTTGTTATGATTTTTACGGTTTCATACCGATCGATTTATTCGATCCGTGAAGATTCGAGCGTCCGATCAACTTGTGTTTGGGTCATATCGATCGTGGACGTATTCCGAAGACTTTGGGAGGTCTCGGATGTGGTTTTGCCTCGATTGGCGCCACTTTGGGAATTTTAGTTCAAAACAGGGGTTTCGGACTTAAATCAAATGTGAATCGTTACTAAGTGGAAACCGTTTGTGATTAGGTACTTGACGAAGTATTTGGACGGTTATTTGGCGGATTGGCCGCTTTGTTCTTTGTTGAAGACACAGTGGGAATTCGAGGTGAGTAATCTCACAAGGTTCATTATGAACGGAATTATCATTATTGTTTTGGCGTTAATTATTTAACTGCAAACTATAGTTGGTATTAGTAGGCATTCCTGAGCGAATGACTACGTATATATATATTTACGTGAAATATATATATTCTTGTGGAGCATGTATGATGAATAATATGCATGATGATGTTCATATTATTGTTGAATGCGACTTTTCATTTAAACAATATTGTGGAAAAGATGTTTTCTATTGTTTTGAAAAGTATTGATGATCAATGTGAGACCAGATAGGGTCTGAAAAGCATAGGTTGCAGATGGTGACCAACGGTTGGTTCTAAGACCAGACGGGGGCTGAAAACCAAGAGTCACAGATGGTGACAGGTTGCAGATGGTGACCAATGGTTGATCTGACACCAGATGGGGTCTGAAGATCAAGTGTCACAGATGGTGATAGGTTGCAGATGGTGACCAAAGGTTGATTCCGAGACCAGACGAGGTCTGAATGATTATAGGTCACAGATGGTGACAGGTCGCAGATAGTGACCAAGGCAAGAAATAGGGAATCACGCAGTTGGCCGGTAAGTGGGTATGATCAGCTAGGGCGCTAGTCTGTCTGCCATTATAGTTATGGGGGTAACGGTCGAGGTTGCTGGAGACTCATAAGTATGTAGTTAAAGGAGAGTTCCGAGAGTATTCTTCTTTTATTGTCTAGATGAGACTTGAATTGCTTCTTGATGGTTAAGTTAGCAAATAGAACATTGTCACAGCGGTGATTTATGTTGTCCTTTCGGTGGAAAGGATATGGAATGTTAGAAGAAATCATCGTTGCATGTTTTCCTTAAGCTGATTTGTGTGAGTTGTTGATTGATGTTCATGAGTTACTCATACGGGCTTGCAAAAGCTTACCGGGTTTGTTGTGTGGCAACCCGGTGCACCATTCAAACGGTGTAGGGGTTAATCCTGCAGGTCGGGGAGATCGTGGCTGAAGCTGTGGTAGCTTGTTGACAGCAGAACGGGTAGGAAGCAAATTTTGTTGGCTTTGCCAGTGCATGACTTCCGCCATGTAGTAAGCTCTGAGGAGCATTTACGTTTTATTTTGTGATGGCAATTTAATTCGTAAGTTTTGTGTAATATATAACTCTGTGGAGCGAGTGTATATTAACTTGGAAGGTTCAGGGTATCAGTATGTACTTGATTTAAGAGAAAGATGTTCCAGGTACTTTGTATTGATGACTAAACGATCGCGCATGTATAATTATGGGATTATATATCGATTTTTATTTGTGTGAAAATCAGGTAACGACGAAATCGTTATTTCCTCGCTAATTGCTTCTTTTCACGAGGAAATAGTTAATCGTAAAACACGGGCTTTTAGCGAGGAAACCATAATTTTTTCGCCATTGAATTTGGCGGGTTTTAAATAATTTTCCGCCAAACAAGTAACGACGAAATCGTTATTTCCTCGCTAATTGCTTCTTTTCACGAGGAATAATTCATCGTAAAACACGGGCTTTTAGCGAGGAAACCATAATTTTGTCGCCATTGAATTTGGCGGGTTTTACATAATTTTCCGCCAAACTAATAACGACGAAATCGTTATTTCCTCGCTAATTGCTTCTTTTCATGAGGAAATAGTTCATCATAAAATACGGGCTTTTAGCGAGGAATCCATAATTTTGTCGCCATTGAATTTGGCGGGTTTTACATAATTTTCCGCCAAACTAATAACGACGAAATCGTTATTTCCTCGTTGAATGTCGTTTTTCGCGATGAAAAAATTCCTCATGCACCCTAGTCTCATATTTCCTCACTAATAACTTGATGATTTAGGAGACCAAACTATGGTCACCTTTAGTGATGAACAAAAATATTCGTCGTAGAAAGTGGTGTATAGTGAGGAAAATATGTTTCTCGCAAAAAACCTAATGACATTTAGTGAGGAATCGAAATCTTCCTCGTAAAAAGTGACATTTACTGAGGAAAATAAATTCCTCGCAAAAAACTTGGTCGCTAAAAAGACTTTTTGTTGTAGTGCATGTTGTAAATTGTATGTGTTTCACTTAGATTAATATACTTAGGTTGTTATTAATTTAGTTAAATACTTAATTGTTGTAAGTGTGTAAAATCGTATGAGTAGACAAGGGCCCTTTTGTTAATATTGGCCTAAACCCTTCATTAGTACCTTGTTAAGGTCTCTTGAGGTTGAGGGCGGCCTTTATTAGCACTTGGAGAACGGTCTAACACATAAGTTAATTTCCCAGCTGAGTAAGGGGCGCATACGGATGGTGTCTTAGATTGGGACCCTGGGTGATGGGTTCAATTGGATCTCAGAGATACTAGTTCGGCAGTAGCTAACTATAAAACTTGCACGCAGGCAAAGGGATTGCAAGGCTTGCAGGCAAAGCTAATACAATACGAGTTCGGCAGTAGCTAACTATAAAACTGCACGCAAGCTCAACAGTTAGGCAGAAAAATTGAATTACAAAACTTCTCCCTTTATGATGAATTAATTAAAGGAAAAAACGTTGCATATATTAAAGTTTGAAGGGACTTCTGCCCTCTGTTAGGTTGCTTGTGGTACAAGACCAACCAGTCTGAGTTTATAGCTAGACTTATCCAACATCTAGACGTACAAGGCCACCAGTCTGAATCCTGGTAAACTTCATTGTTGATAGAGACGCCATTGCTTTCATCAATGATATATAAGAGTCGTTACCGAATAGATCTGCAGGCTAGTATGGCCAGGATTTTGTGTTGAAATTTTGAGGTATGAACTGGCTCATAAATTCTTCAATTATTATATGCAACTTTCTACGTTTAATAATAGAACACATCATTTGGTGACCACAAAATTTGATCAAGCTGTTTGTTAAAGTCATCACATTTCTTTAAACAATAAAGCAGAGAATAGCTAGTGAGTTATTTCCTCCGGCTCCTACCCAACCATTTGAAGGTAAGCTGTACCTTAACTTCTCTAAGCCTGCGTCCACACATTCAAGCTTTTAAAAATCAAAATAATCCTTTCCAGTCTATATCATATGTGAAAAGATAGCCAATAATTCATTGCCAGTCAACTTATCCTATAAATTAAGCCCCACGAGATCAGTTGTAATTTTTAAGTTTAGTTTGTTTTGTGAGAGATGGATTTCTTGAGTTGTATAGTACTCCTGTCTTTGTGCTCTCTCTCCTGGTTCTTAATCCAAGCCCTCCAGAGGAGAACCAGAGTTAGACTTCCACCAGGACCAAAGCCATTTCCATTGATTGGTAATCTTTTTGAAGTTGGAGACAAACCTCATCTCTCTCTGACCAAGCTTTCACAACACTATGGCCCCATAATGTCTTTGAAACTAGGCCAACTAACCACTATTGTAGTTTCTTCATCAACCATGGCCAAAGAAATCCTTCAAACACATGATCAATTGTTTTCGCCATTGAATTTGGCGGGTTTTAAATAATTTTCCGCCGAACAAGTAACGACGAAATCGTTATTTCCTCGCTAATTGCTTCTTTTCACGAGGAAATAGTTAATCGTAAAACACGGGCTTTTTAGCGAGGAAACCATAATTTTTTCGCCATTGAATTTGGCGGGTTTTAAATAATTTTCCGCCAAACAAGTAACGACGAAATCGTTATTTCCTCGCTAATTGCTTCTTTTCACGAGGAAATAGTTCATCGTAAAACACGGGCTTTTAGCGAGGAAACCATAATTTTTTCGCCATTGAATTTGGCGGGTTTTAAATAATTTTCTGCCAAACAAGTAACGACGAAATCGTTATTTCCTCGCTAATTGCTTCTTTTCACGAGGAAATAGTTCATCATAAAACACGGGCTTTTAGCGAGGAAAACCATAATTTTGTCGCCATTGAATTTGGCGGGTTTTACATAATTTTCCGCCAAACTAATAACGACGAAATCGTTATTTCCTCGCTAATTGCTTCGTTTCATGAGGAAATAGTTCATCATAAAATACGGGCTTTTAGCGAGGAATCCATAATTTTGTCGCCATTGAATTTGGCGGGTTTTACATAATTTTCCGCCAAACTAATAACGACGAAATCGTTATTTCCTCGTTGAATGTCGTGTTTTGCGATGAAAAAATTCCTCACCCTAGTCTCATATTTCCTCGCTAATAACTTGATGATTTAGGAGACCAAACTATGGTCACCTTTAGTGATGAACAAAAATATTCGTCGTAGAAAGTGGTGTATAGTGAGGAAAATATGTTTCTCACAAAAAACCTAATGACATTTAGTGAGGAATCGAAATCTTCCTCGTAAAAAGTGACATTTACTGAGGAAAATAAATTCCTCGCAAAAAACTTGGTCGCTAAAAAGACTTTTTGTTGTAGTGCATGTTGAAATTGTATGTGTTTCACTTAGATTAATATACTTAGGTTGTTATTAATTTAGTTAAATACTTAATTGTTGTAAGTGTGTAAAATCGTATGAGTAGACAAGGGCCCTTTTGTTAATATTGGCCTAAACCCTTCATTAGTACCTTGCTAAGGTCTCTTGAGGTTGAGGGTGGCCTTTATTAGCACTTGGAGAACGGTCTAACACATAAGTTAATTTCCCAGCTGAGTAAGGGGCGCAAACGGATGGTGTCTTAGATTGGGACCCTGGGTGATGGGTTCAATTGGATCTCAGAGATACTAGTTCGGCAGTAGATAACTATAAAACTTGCACGCAGGCAAAGGGATTGCAAGGCTTGCAGGCAAAGCTAATACAATACGAGTTCGGCAGTAGCTAACTATAAAACTGCACGCAAGCTCAACAGTTAGGCAGAAAAATTGAATTACAAAACTGCTCCCTTTATGATGAATTAAATAAAGGAAAAAACGTTGCATATATTAAAGTTTGAAGGGACTTCTGCCCTCTGTTAGGTTGCTTGTGGTACAAGACCAACCAGTCTGAGTTTATAGCTAGACTTATCCAACATCTAGATGTACAAGGCCACCAGTCTGAATCCTGGTAAACTTCATTGTTGATAGAGACGCCATTGCTTTCATCAATGATATATAAGAGTCGTTACCGAATAGATCTGCAGGCTAGTATGGCCAGGATTTTGTGTTGAAATTTTGAGGTATGAACTGGCTCATAAATTCTTCAATTATTATATGCAACTTTCTACGTTTAATAATAGAACACATCATTTGGTGACCACAAAATTTGATCAAGCTGTTTGTTAAAGTCATCACATTTCTTTAAACAATAAAGCAGAGAATAGCTAGTGAGTTATTTCCTCCGGCTCCTACCCAACCATTTGAAGGTAAGCTGTACCTTAACTTCTCGAAGCCTGCGTCCACACATTCAAGCTTTTAAAAATCAAAATAATCCTTTCCAATCTATATCATATGTGAAAAGATAGCCAATAATTCATTGCCAGTCAACTTATCCTATAAATTAAGCCCCACGAGATCAGTTGTAATTTTTAAGTTTAGTTTGTTTTGTGAGAGATGGATTTCTTGAGCTGTATAGTACTCCTGTCTTTGTGCTCTCTCTCTTGGTTCTTAATCCAAGCCCTCCAGAGGAGAACCAGAGTTAGGCTTCCACCAGGACCAAAGCCATTTCCATTGATTGGTAATCTTTTTGAAGTTGGAGACAAACCTCATCTCTCTTTCACCAAGCTTTCACAACACTATGGCCCCATAATGTCTTTGAAACTAGGCCAACTAACCACTATTGTAGTTTCTTCATCAACCATGGCCAAAGAAATCCTTCAAACACATGATCAATTGTTTTGCAACCGAACAATCCTAGATGCGATGCGAGCAGCGGCAGACAGCTTGCCCTTTATGCCAGTATCACCAAGGTGGAGAAAGCTTCGCAAAATATGCAGCTCCCAATTGTTTGCCACCAAAGTTCTTGATGCCAACCAAGCAAATCGGCAAGTGAAAGTGCAAGAGCTCGTAGATAGTGTCAATGAGAGCATGGTACATGGTGTGGCAGTAGATATTAGAGAGGCTGCTTTTGAAACTACCCTCAATTTGCTGTCAAGGACTTTTTACTCTTTCGATTTGGCTGCTACTGCAAGTAGTAGTAGTGAGATGGCCAGAGAGTACAAGGAGATCGTTTGGGGCTTAGGGGAAGAGGCTGGGAAACCGAATTTGGGGGACTATTTTCCAGTGCTTAGGAAGCTTGACCCGCAAGGCATAAGGCGGCGCTTTACGAATCACTACAACAGGATTTTAGGCTTCACTGAATCTGTGATTGATCAAAGGTTGGAATCTAGAAAAGGAGATGATTATGTCACAACTAACGATATGTTAGATTCTGTTATAAGCATCAGTGAAGAGAAAAATGAGGAGGATATGAACAAACCCCAAGTTATTGAGCACTTGTTTATGGTTAGTCTCGATCTACTCCCTAATCTTCTTGATTACTCACTTCGATAATGCTAGGCTTACTAATATTTATTGATTTTTATGATGAGTCATACAACTAAATAAGACTCAAGGTGCAGTACTGTAGCTAGAATTACTTTCTTTAAGTTATGACTGTGGAATGTACATACAGGCTCTATTTACTGCGGGCACAGACACAACTTCAGACACATTGGAATGGGCAATGGCTGAGTTACTACATAACCCAGAAAGCCTCTTGAAAGCTCAAGATGAGCTGGATAGTGTGCTTGGGAAGGGAAAATTAATTCAGGAGTCAGACATTACTCAACTACCTTACTTACAAGCAATAATCAAAGAAACATTCCGGTTACACCCAGCAGTCCCATTCCTAGTGCCACGAAAAGCAGAATCAGATGTAGAAATCGGAGGGTACATTGTCCCAAAGAATGCGCAAGTTCTAGTTAATGCTTGGGCCATAGGCAGAGACCCTAGCATTTGGGACAACCCAAACTCTTTTATGCCGGAGAGGTTCTTAGGATTGGAGAACCAAATTGATGTTATGAGAAGAAACTTTGATCTTATTCCATTTGGTGGTGGAAGAAGAATATGTCCTGGACTACCACTGGCAATGAGAATGTTACACTTGATGTTGGGTTCACTCATTAATTGCTTCAATTGGAAACTTGAAGATGGAGTTATATCTGAGACTATGAACATGGAAGACAAGTTTGGCCTCACTTTAAAAATGGCTCAGCCACTTCGAGTTGTGCCCATGCCATTAAGTTATAATTGATTTCTAATCGAACTGCAGCTTAATATCTAGTAATTTTCTTATATATTTCCTTGAAAGTTTTATGTTAAAAAAATAAAAAAATAAAACTTTCAAGCTAGGTTAAGATTGTGTGGAAAGAAAAATAAAACTCAAGAGTGGTAAAATTTATGGCTTCCAATAGTTGGCCATGAACTTTGAATTTATGGCTTGCTTAAATTGGCTATTTGGTCTATGCCTTGCTGCCGTTTGTGTACTCTTCTTCCTTTCTTCATTAAAGAGAAATTCTCAAATAAGTAGTTAAGTACAGAGAATCTCCCAATAAGGTTTTTAAAACTTAAGCTCAACTCGCCTCTAATGATTTCTGAAAGTTCGAGCTCGATCCGATTAAGGGACAAGCTCAAGCTTAAATTAGGCTCGCTTGACTTGTTTGACTCTAAATTCAACTGAGATTATGAATAATTGATTTCTAAACTGCAGTTTAATATCAAGTAATTTTCTTATATATTTCCTTGAAGGTTATTATAAAAACTAAAAAATAAAAAATAAAACTTTCAATTTAGGTAATTAAGATCACGAATCTCAAGAGTGGTTAAAATTTATGGCTTCCAATAGTTGGCCATGAACTTTGAATTTATGGCTTGCTTAAACTAGCTATTTGGTCTATGCCTTGCTGCCGTTTGTGTACTCTTCTTCGTTTCTTCATAAAAGAGAAATTCTCAAATAAGTAGTCAATTAAGTACAGATAATTTCCCAATAAGGTTTTATAAACTTAAGCTCTACTCAACTCAAATGATTTCTTAAAGTTCGAGCTCGGTTTGATTAAGGGACAAGGTCAAGCTTAAATTAGGCTCGCTTGACTTGTTTGACTCTAAATTCAACTGAGATTATGAATAATAAGAAAAATAATGAATAATAAGAAAAATTTGAAGAATATAATAATTCAATAAGAAAAATCCAAATAACATAATAATACAATTTTGATACCTAATAAGATGCCTGACTTTTCGTCTTAAAATAACGAATACATGTAAACATACCATTGCAAATTAGGAATAGGGAATTTCCTCATCTATATCTCCTAAGGCTGCCACTTGGTTTGGTAATTACCAAACCGACCGAATACTAACTGATGTTTTAGATTTGGTAAACCGACTTTTGATAACCAAAACAGATAAAACCAAAATCGAAAATTATCGAAAAATTTTGTTTGGTTTTAGTAAATACCGAATCTACCGATTATCTAAATATTAGCTTTATATACTACAGTTTTCGATACACATACATGTATATTACAAAATAAACATAAATAATTTCATAGTAGTATGAAAATTACTACATATACTACATTAATAGTACATGTATTTTAAGTAAACTGGTCAAAGATGCTTAAATAATCTAGTTTTATTAAAAATGGCTAAAACTTGATGTCATAGTACAAAAGAAAGCTATAATAAGTAGATGAATACAAAGCTTATGATTATAAAATTGAAAAACCTAGTATTTTTCATACTAATTTATATTACAAAAAATTAGTTGTTTTAAAGTTGGTAATACCGAAAAACGAAATACCGAATTTGGTAAGTATGACTAAAAACTGAAAATTTTGGTTGATACTTGGTAACTTAATTTTGAAACTGAAAAGTTTAGTTTTGAAGTTAATATGTAAACCGATTCGAACCGACCGAGTGACAGTCCTAATATTTCCTATCGCAACATTGGTATCCAAATTATTTCCTAGTGAAGAGGAAATTCCTATTCATAATGCAGCGAGGGCTAGCTACACGGGGTCTCAAAAGGCAGAGGTTCGGATCACTAAGTATTTCATTGATCTATTTCTCCTAAATTTAAATTTTTATACAAATTAAGAACAAGAGAAGGCAATTGGTGCAAAGAAGAAAGGTGCGTCGAGGGGCTCCGAGGACTCTGAGGAATTGGGACATGTTCCCCTGCAGGCCATCCTCTCAGTCGATAGTTTTACTACCAAATTCTACCCCATCACCCTTGAATGCCCCAAAGTGCTTTTGCCATTAGTAAATGTCCCAATGATCAGCTACACCTTAGCTTGGCTCAAGTCTGCTAGAGTCAAGGAGGTCTTTGTTTTCTTCTACATTCACTCCAAGCAAGTCATCGATTATCTAGTCTGGGTGGTTTTCTCAACCTGGCTGCTTTTGTGTTATGAGAAATAGGCAGACCATGCCAAGGAATCTATATTTTGTCTTAATAAGTCGTTGCTTGCTGGTAAATCTTCGATTTCGCTGCATAATGATAGAGAGGAGTGCTATATCGACATCTGCTCTCCAGAAGTCCTCAGCCTTCTCGCAGACAATTTCGATTACCAAGATCTTCGTCGTGATTTATTGAATGGATTTCTTGATGATGACGTTACGGGATAGAAGATATTCACACATGAAATTGACTCGAGTTATGCTGCTAAGATTGACAACTTCCGAAGCTACGATGCAATTAGTAAGGACATAATTCAGAGAGGGAGTTACCCATCGATGCCAGATATCAAGTTTACAGAAATCGGACATGGCGCCAAGATTGGGGACAATACTGAAATTTTAAGTTATGTTGTTGGGGAAGGGTGTTCTATTGGTCAAATGTTTCCATAGAAGGTTCTTATATGGACAATGTCACCATCGAAGATGGCTGCAAGCTAAAGCATGTTGTAGTTTGTGATGGAGTGGTCATCAAGTCTGGGGCAGTTTTGGAACCTGGAGTAGTTTTGTCTTTCCATGCCAGGTTGTTTTAGGAGAACAATGCATTGTTCCTTCATACTCAAAGATATCGTTACTTCAGCAACCAACCGACCGAGATAGTGATGATGAGGAGCTGGAGTATGCAGACGATTATAGCAATGGAATTGCAGAAATTTCGCGGCCTATTAATTCTAATGTAAATAAACCAAATGAGCTTGGTACTGGTGGGGCTGGTTATTTTTTGTTAATTTGTGATGAAGAGTGGAGAAATTCAGTTGCTCCCATTCTTGCAGACAAACTTGCTGAGGTGATATGTGCCGCGGAAGAGGAGGATCAGGAGTACTTTGCACAAGATGGAAGCAGTATGTCTCGCACGTTCGGGAGAGGTGGAACTTGAATCTATTGATTCTGAAGACAACTGTGATGAAGATGATTCTGACTTTGAGAATGAGGTTGAAGCAACCTTCCTAAGACTCCTAAGAGCCATGCATGAAAATATAAAACTAGAGAATGTCGTCTTGGAAGTGAACTCGCTGAGATTGTCATCCAACAAGCAAACTGCAGATTGTGTTGGAGCACTATCTTTTACTCGATGATGAAATTGGCATTGGAAGCTCCACATGACTCGGCAAGCGAATTGGTTAGAGCCGCTTCTAAGGTAATTTCAGAATGGAAACACCTGCTCAAGTATTACATATCAGACAGAGATGAGGACATAGAAGTAATAATCAAGTTTGAAGAAATGTGTTTGGAGTCTGCCAAGGAATTCTCCTCTGTGTTCGATAAGATACTGTATCAACTGTATGACCAAGAAGTTATCCAAGAAGAAGCTATTCTGAGGTGGGTTGAAGAAAAGACAGATGCGGATGAATCAGACAGAATTTTCGTCATGCAGGCGGAAACGTTCGTCCAATGGTTGAGAGAGGCAGAAGAGAGGATGATGAAGGGTAGGAAGAAGGGAGATTTATATAGCTCCAATTCGGTGGTGGGATGCTTTATTGATTGATAGATATATTTTTGAACTTTAAACAATTTTTTCTCTGATAATTTGGTATAACATTATTATGTCCATGCGCTTGAAAATGGGGTTTACAAATGTTTCTTGCACTTATATGTGTGTATGATCAATAGTCTCCCAAACGACAGATTTAGATTCAGAGTCTTTTATATCAAATCTACATAAACAAAGAGGGCACTATCATAGCTTGTGCATAAAAGACACATCAGTCTTTTATTTCAATTTATCTTTCACCAACGAAGAAAGAGTTTTAATATTTGTCAAAAATGAGAGAGAGAGAGAGAGAGAGAGAGCTTTAGTTCAAATTGCTTACGTATAGATATAGTGCGGACACCGTCCAAGTTTTCCCTAAACAAAGTTTTTCTTTTTTTTATTTACAAGAGTTTCGGAAACAGAGTTGACGATGACATTTAACAAAGACGTGTTCAGTTAAAGCACATTATTTGATGAACACGATAATATCCTCTTCCTACCTAACGATCTGTTCTGATTCTGTTAGCAAGGAAGAGCTGTTAATTGCTGCAATGTAAGCCTTGCATAGTTTTTATCTGTAACTCTTTCAGAGCCTTCCCTAATCCCTACCCTCTATGTTTTCATTCAATTCAACTTTAAACATATCCGACAACTACAACAGGCAGTTAAGAGCCCGGCCCCACCCACATATATTCAAGCTCAAATTTTTGTAGAATAGAGCAAACTAGAATAGATCTTAGAGCAAGTTCACCCGTAGTCAAGAAATATCAAGGTCGAAAAGTCAAGAATTCGACCAGTCAAGGAACTGTTAACTGCCACTGGACATGGGTTTCCACCCGTTTTTTTTCTTGACCAGTCAAGACTGTTCATGTATCACTGTTCATTTTCATTGTTTATTGATTGTTTTAACGGTTCATTTTTATTGTTTTTTTATATTTTAAAATTAAAAAATATTTGATGTAAATAGATGATAATAATGGATATTTATGGATAATTAATGTCATAATTATGCAATTTACTAAGAGGTGTGTGCTTTAATAAGAGGAATTTTCAAATACAACTTTTATTTCATAAAATTTATGCTTACATAAATGAAAAACTAGGAATAAGTACAATACAATAACGCTTTTTATTTGGCGTCATTTTACTTGTATCAATCTCCATAATACGCTCTTCCCTCTCCATATTGGATAATGAAAAATTTGGATGATGAGAGCTATATGAAGAGGAGGAAGGTGTAACTATGAACTCTAATTTTTTTGGTGTGAGATGTAAAGAAAATGCTAGGTATTTATAGAGAAATTTTTAGAATTTTTTACAATTTTTTTTCTTACCGTTTTGTTACCGTTTATTAACGTTACATATATATATATAGTGGTTATTAATTATTTGCCGTTGGATCCTCTTCTTAATTGAAATGGACCGCTGGGATTTCATGACCGTTAGGCAACCATTTCGAAATTACCCAACGGTTCTATTGCACGTGGCACAGGCCGGGCCCTGCTGATCTGCTACATGACAAGCGACTGGAGTCACTCGACCTACCTTTGGGGCGCCACGCGTCCTCCGTTCGTGAGCCAGTCGCTGCCTTCAGCGCGTTGCAGTGGATGGTCTGCTGATGACGTCAGCCATGTTAATCCTTGGGCCGAGCTGGCAGCCCCTCAAACCCAGTCAAGAAAAAAGTCACCCTGTTACCTTTTTTTTTTGCCTCAGTCAAGAAAAGCCAACAATTGGCTGGGCAAGCTTTCACCGGTGGAAGGCCAAAATTCCTTGTGGCCGGTCACCACATCAGTTTTCTGAGCTGGAGCCCGGGCAAAGCAAGACCGGTGGACTTGCTCTTAGTCATCTTACTAGTACTACCCAGGACACATCTTAAAAGATTGGTTCATGTAATCTTGTCTCAATAACCTAGCCTCTTTAGAGCAAGTTGAAATCTTCAAGATAGTGAGAGATGGATTTTTTCTTGAAATGGATACTCTTGTCTCTGTGCTTTGCTGCCTCCTGGTTCTTAATCCAAGCCCTCCATGGAAGAACCAGAGTTAGGCTTCCACCAGGGCCAAATCCATTTCCATTGGTTGGAAATCTGTTTGAGGTTAGAGACAAACTTCATCTCTCTTTGACCACGATCTCACAACCATAATCAGTTTGTAACACTGGCAAGTAACGTTCTTCATCAGCAATGGCCAAAGAAATCCTCCGAAACCAAGACCAATTCCTTTGCAATCGAACTGTTCCGGATGCACTCCGAGCCTTTAAAGACTACAGCTTGCCTTGGCTTCCAGTATCACCGAGGTGGAGAAACATTCGCAAAATATGCAACTCCCAATTATTTGCCTCTAAAGTTCTTGATGCCAACCAAGCCGATCGGCAAATCAAAGTGCAAGAGCTCACAGCTAGTGTCAAGGACAGTATGGTAAACGGTGTGGCAGTAGATATTAGAGAGGCTGCTTTCAAAAGCACTCTCAATTTGCTATCAAGGACTTGTTTCTCTATGGATTTAACTGAAACTGGCTCGGGCAGTAGTGATACGGCTAGAGAGTTCAAGGAGATTGTTTGGGGTATAATGGAAGAGGCTGGGAAGCCGAATTTGGGGGACTACTTTCCTGTGCTTAGGGCAACTCCAACCATTAGGTGCCAAACTAAAATTTGGCCAATTATGAGACTTTGCATCTCCAACCATGGCTTTTTGGTGGATCTGGTCTTATAAATATAAGACTTGGGGTCATTTGGAGTCTCATATTTGAGACTTTTCCAAGACCAGAACCGGCTACAGTGACACGGGACCACAGAAATATCAGACTCAACCCAATAAAGCAACTAACGCGCTGGAGAGAGAGATTGATTTAAACGCGCTGGGGTTTACGTCAGGCGAGGAACGCACGCGCGAGACCTGCGCTGGAGAGAGAAGAAACGCGGCAAATGAGAGAAGACTGGGCCCCTCGCTGACTGAAGCTGTTGTCTCTTGACCGTTGGGATTTACAATGGTCTAATAATGAATAGCCACGATCTGTCCATTTTGAATCTGGACCGCTATGATGTCGTCCTATAATTTTTTTTTTTTAATGTAACGGATCTATTTGTCATCTGCCGGCTCAGATTTGAGGAAAATCATTAATCCACTGCTCTTATTAAATAGTGGGTTATTAATTTCATTTTTATTCAAAAAAAAAAAAAATGAGGAAAAATATATACCCGTTGGAATAGTAATTTGTAGGAAATTCTATAAATACCAACTCATTCTTTTCTATTTCCTCATACCAAATATCCTCCATCTCCTTCACAATTTTTCATTCATTAACCCATCTTCTTGTTCTTAAATATTTGTTATTTTTTTTTGTCTTGGGAAAAATGGCTCCAAGAGGGGATTCTTGGAGGCACAATGATGAAGTTATTCTTTGCCAAGCTTGGATCACCACTGGGGGTGAGGGTTGCGTCGGAAAAGATCAAACCTCGGTTTTATTGTGGAATCGTGTGGCGGAGGAGTACAATGCTCACAAACCGGCCGGTTGCATGGAGAGAACATCTTCTAGTTGCCAAGCTCGTTGGAAGAAAATAAGTCCGGCATGTATGAAGTGGCGCCAAGCTCTTAACAAGGTCGAACACTTTCAACGAAGCGGCTAAAATATGGAGGACGGATTGCTTGTACAAATGACCCCCACTTAGGGTATATGCCTATTACGTACCTGGTAGCTCACTTCAAGGGTTTCACCAAGGCATACGTCATTGAACAACGGTGAACATCCAAGGACGTTAATATCATTCAAGGAACCTGGAAGTCCGAAGAAGGCATGCCAAATCCAAGTATCGTAGGAGACCACCGCCTCTAAGATGATTGTCGGTTTCCCCTTGTGGCCAGTATACTGCCCTGCCCATCTGATGGGACAATTTTTCCATTGCCAATGCATACAATCAAGGCTACCGACCATCCCCGGGAATCCCCGTTCTGCAGCTTTGTCAAGCAGCCGTCGCAAATCTGCTGGTGTTGGTCAGCGGAGATAAGTCTCATGGTACACATTCTAGATTGCTTTTGTGAAGTGCTCCAAAATCTCAATGGCAGTGGTCTTAGCAATATCTAGGTAATTAATCATCGCAGAAATCAGCTGTGATGCCATACGCGAGCATTCTCATGGCGCATGTCAGCTTTTGTTCAGTGGATAAGCTGACTCTCCCAAGCATCTCTTGTTTGAACAAAATATCGGTCGTAGTTGGCCACGTCACGCATCATCCTGTCAAAGACCCAAGGTTGCATTCTATATCGCCTACGAAATATGTTTGGTTCATACCTGCACGGATCCGTGAAGTATTGAGCTTTGAGTCTAAGATCCATCAGCTCTCGATCCCTGGCCTTATAGTTACGACCTTCTGAAGAACCACCCCATTGTGAATCCTCATCTTCCAGAGTTTGGATTTGCAAGGCAGCGGCAAACATCATCAAGGCTCGTCGACGGCTTCTCGTGACGGCTTCTTCTTGATCGTATGACATCATTCGCGAGTAGGAGGCTTTGTATTGGCAGCAAAAGTCAAGGGTTAAATGGCTGCAAGATGGGGATAAAAACACTAAATTTTTTCATATGTCTACCATGATTAGAAGAAGAAGAAATAAAATTGAAGGTCTCCATGATGTTCATGGGAATTTGTGTAGGAATCTTAAAGATATGAAGGATATTGCTGCTAGCTTCTTTGAGAGTTTGTTTTCCTTCCAGGGTGTGCATGGTTCAAGTTTTGTTATTCCTAATCTTTTCCCTAGTTTGGAGAACAGTGATATTCAGTGGATGAATAGAGAAATCACAGGTCTTGAAGTAAAGTCTGCGCTATTCAATATTGGGGCCCTTAAAGCACCTGGTGTGGTGACCCGGAAGGGGGTCCCACAGCGCCGCGACTCCGAGCCAATGAGGAATCGACATGTCACGAATGGCATCTCGATATCTCATCAACCCGAAACCGCAAGGCCTTTTGAGTTTAGGTTGTTGGTTTACAAAACACTTTCTTGGATAATTCATTCTAGCAACCTAACAACACATTTTCAAAAGCGGAATTCGAAATGGGCTAAGAGTTTTGGGCTTGCGATCGGAGCCCAATTTGGAAAATAAAACTGATCTCTAAGTAACGACAAGTAAGGGAGACGCGCCCCAGGGTTACGGGTCTCCCGGAATTTTCGTAAACGAGTAGGAAATAAATAAAAAGTAATTAAACAAGCTACTACAAAATCCGGTTAAGGACCAAAACCTTCTTTTGATAAAACTAAAGAGAAATGCGCCAAGCCGTGCCATGTGCCTCCCCTGTACGCTTCCCGACCACATGCTCGAAACCTGCACACTATAGTAGGGGTGAGCTTTCGTCCTCGCATGCCCAGTAGGGGCCGACCCAACCATGCTAGGTTTGAAAAATAATATACTTGAAAATATTTACTACATAATATTGTGCACGTTTATCGAAAAATGCTTTAAGAAAAGTGGCAACCACAAACATTTGTTTTCTTTCATAAAACATGTGCAGTATGCTTCACACACTTGGAGCTCCGAGATACTTACCTGCCGGCTAAAATAAGATAAGTCAGTGACCGACCTGGTTCGTCCTGAGTACGAGAACCGGCCAACTACTCTGTAGTACTTCCGACTACAAGTAGCGAAAGTGTCCATTTCCTGGCCCTGAGTCTCCTATGACTGGTTCACTGTCTATACTCACTTTTTCTCGACAAACATAGGAGCACGGCCCCCTCCGGAGGTTCACGGTTATCGACACCGTGGGATCCCTAGGAATCTACGCGTCTAGGTCCCATTCACTTTCAGGTCACAAGTACACACATACAAGGGTACAGTATCTCAACATGCAAGTCTAGCCTCGGTTTTCACAATTTGCAATTATCAGTTCTGAAAACACATGTATCACGAGGCATCGACTAATGAACAACCAAAAACGTTCTTGCAGGCAACATACTATCATAGTATAGCATTCCACATATACCGAAAAGCCTCTAACAAGGAAGGGACAGCTCACCCTACCTGGAATTGGAGTGCTTGCCCACATTCGGGTTCGTTCCCGACTTTCGATCCTTTATCCAAATCCAAGTGCACACGCTCGGTCCTTTTTAATAAAATTAAACCAATAAGTAACTTGACTTCATTATAACTCAACTAACCGAGCAACCAAAACATTTACTTAATTTCCTTATAATCCATCGGATTATCCTTTAATCGAACAATGATCTAGAACTTGTGTTTATAGAATTCTCCTTTAGTTGATAAATTCTATTATCCATTCCCAAACAATCCAAATCCAAATGATATAGCATTTGAATTATACTTAGCACTTTCACCTTCATTTCTTTACCCTTTTTACCTTAAGAAAACAAATGGCAATTTCCATTCCCGAACAATTCATTTAACATAATAAGCTCATTCGGGATATGGTGGTCACACTTCTTCCCATATTAAAATTTCGGTCAACCGGTTTGACCTCATTTTATTTAGCGTTTAAACCCTAAGTAATTAAATAGCAACCACCATTCCCGAATAATTTCATTATACGATAATTCCAGGATATGGTAGGTTTGGAATATTTCTATTCACGGACTATTAATTCACTTATCCAAAACCGGTCCATTCTTATTTTACATTTCGACGTTGATAAAAATTCATCCTTTTAATTCTCAAGACAATTCTCCTCTATTCAATAAGCCAATTCATTCCAAGTTTCCAACATAACTCAAACAACAAGTACCACTTTCGTTTCTAATATTTCACATAACCATGACTTCACCGAGTACACACAATATACAGCAAAATCATATCCAAATACCCAGACCCTTACCATTCTTCTTTTCCAAATTGGGAATCAAGTCGTTGCTGCTGCAATCCACCATCGACAACAGTTTCAACACCTAACGAGCATAACAAAATTAACAATCCATCTCTTCACCAATACTTGTATTCAAAACATAACTTGTGAGCACTCCTTACCCTCTTTTAGTCGTAATCAAAACTGACGCAGTGGCTTCCTCGTTTCCAAAACTCTCAAAACTGCAGAAATCCATAACCTCACACAATCCGGAATTCAAACGATAGAGTTAGGGTTTTCTGTCCAAATCAAACTACAGGATTCAAGTATAGGGAGGTGTGACGAAATTACCTAATCGTGACGACCTGGGGGTAAGGCAACACGAGCGGCGGAGCTGCAGTGGCTCACGTGCTGCCGCCGGCGCGTGTAGTGCGTGCGGAGGCTCTGGTCAGAGTTAGAGGTCGGGGTTATCGGGTTTTGGTCAAGGGGAGAGATGCTGACTCCATGTATGGTGGTGGTTGGGCTCGTTTCAGACTGGAGATCGGAGAATGGAGACATGCAGAACCTCGAGTTCCGGCGAGCTAGCACAGCGTTTCCTGGCTTCGGTGGGTGGCGGAACTTCTGGGTTTTGCTCCTCGTTGCTTGCTGAGTCAGGCGGCGGCGTCGTTGTGGCGAGGTGATGACCGGAAATCAGAGGAGGCCAAGGAGCAGTGGCGTCGCTGCTTCGAGGAACCCGTGCGGAGGCTGGAGGCGATGCATGTCGACGGTGAGACTCGGGCTTGGGTCAGTTTTGGGTGCGGCGTCGATTGGTGGTGGCGGTAACAAGAGCTGGTGGCCGGAGATGGAGTTTCCGGCGCTGGCAGAGGGAGAAGGTGAGAATGAGAGAGTGAGGTCGGGGAGAGAGAGGGTGCGGCCGAGAGTGAGGGAGAAAATGAGAGTTTAGATGTTAGGGTTTTCCACTTTTCCTATTTATACCCATGAGTGTGGAATGACGGTTTCACCCTTAAGACAAATTACGGAACTCTCCTAGCTTACTGCTTTCCGTTTTTGGGCTCGTAATCTTTCTTTTCTTCGTTTTTCATCGAGAACTTCCTAAATTATTTCTCGACGTCGTCCTAGGCCCAAACCCGATCTCGTGAAAATCCAAAATCCAAAACTTTGTTACAACTCAATTTATCATCTTCGAAAATTCAACAAACTGTCGCCTCACTAAACTTCTGTAACCTTCTGGCCCAAAACGAAGGACTCTGGCCCAAACTTAAATCATAAGGCCCAATAGGTGGTCTTGACACCAAAACAATTTCCAAAATCGATTTCTTCATTTAAATCACCTTGCGAAAATCTTATTGGCAAAAAATTATATTCTAAAAATTAAACAAAATTTTCGAGGGCTCACACCTGGTGTGGATGGCTTCCCTGCTATGTTATATCAGAAACACTGGAATATGTGCTCTGATGAGGTTATTGCAATGGTGATACAAGCTTTCAACACCGGCATGGTTCCTGCAGGTCTCAATCATGCCCTTATTACTCTTGTTCCTAAAGTTCCGAGTCCACAAGATATGGCCTTGTTTAGACCTATTAGCCTCTGCAACACTTTATATAAAATAATCTCTAAGGTTTTGGTTGCCAGAATTAGACCTACATTACAGTACCTTATCAGTCCTAATCAAGCTAGCTTCATTCCGGGTAGGCAGATCTCAGACAATATTATCATCACTCAAGAAGTTCTTCATAAGTACCAGCACTCATATGGTGAGAAAGGCTTTTTGGCCTGGAAAATTGACTTCTCCAAAGCCTACGATAGACTTAATTGGAATTTTATTGCCTCTGTTCTTTATGAAGCTCAATTCCCTGAGAAGATTATCAATTTGGTTATGGATTGTGTTTCATCCACTGAGTTCCAAGTCTGCGTTAATGGAGAGCTGTCAAGAAATTTCAAAGCTAGTAGGGGTATTAGACAAGGTGACCCTTTGTCTCCCTATCTATTTGTACTTTGTATGGAGAAGTTATCACATTTAATCACATCCGCTGTTGAAGTTGGACAATGGAAATCGGTTCGTGCTTCCGGATCTGGACCTCTTATATCACACCTTTTCTTTGCAGATGATCTTATCTTATTTGCTTAAGCTACTTGCGAGCAAGCAAGAATTTTAAAAAAGTGCCTTGATCTCTTCTGTGATCTTTCTGGTCAGGAGGTAAGTTTTAATAAATCAGTTTTGTTTTGTTCTCCTAATACCAATAGAAGTACTACTAGCGATATTAGTAGAATTTGTGGCTCTGCTCTTACTACTAACCTTGGAAAATATTTGGGGATGCCTTTAATCCATTCAAAAGTGAACAAACAAACCTACGCTACAGTTGTTGATAAAGTTCAAAGTAAGCTTGCTAGTTGGAAGGGCAGAATGTTAAACTTGGCTGGTACACGTACACTCATTAACTCTGTCACTTCTTCTATGCCTGTGTATGCTATGCAAACTGTGAAAATTCCTGCTTCTGTGTGTGATACTTTGGAACAATTAAACAGGAATTTTTTGTGGGGTGATTACAATGATAGCAGGAAAATTCATCTTGCCAATTGGGATTTAGTTTGCAAACCCAAGATATTTGGAGGTCTAGGAATAAAAAGGATTAGACAAATGAATCAGGCAATGCTTGCTAAGATTGGGTGGAGGATGACTCAAGGTGATGGGGGATTAATGTGGAGCAAGGTTCTTCATCAAAAGTACGTCAAAGACACTCCTCTTCTCCATGCTAATTATTCTTGTCCTTCAAGGAGCTCTAGCACTTGGAGAAGTATCCTCCATGGTGTTCAATTGTTGAAGAAAGGGTTAATCTGGCTAATTGGCGATGGGGCTACTGTTAATTTTTGGAATGACAATTGGACATCTGATGGACCTTTGCTTCAAAACATTGCTGATACGACTAATGTCATTCTTGACACCAAAGTTAATGAGTGTTGGAGAGATAGGGAATGGAATTTGAACTTTCTCAAGATGCATTTTAGTGATGATGTTATTAATAGAATTGTTAAAATACCTGCTGGTTTGGAGGGTTGTGGTCCTAATAGGATGATTTGGAAGGGTACTAGTAATGGTCACTTCACTGTGAGATCTGCTTATCATATTATTTTGAATGAAGAACACTTTGAGGAGTTCCCTTGGTATTTCCTATGGAAACTTCCTATTCCTCCTAAGTTGAAGACTTTCCTTTGGCTGCTTTGTCATGGTACGGTTCTCACTAATGTTGAAAGAAGCAAAAGGAGGTTAACCACAAACTGTTACTGCCCTGTGTGTCATGATCAACCTGAGACCCTTATTCACCTTCTCCGTGATTGCCCTGTTGCTAAGAGAGTGTGGAGTCAAATCATATGCCTGGACTCTATTTCAAGAGCTATGCAGCTAAACTGGTATGGATGGTTTTTTGCTAATACTCATTGCAAGAAACCCTGCTATGGCAATCTGAATTGGTGTACTATCTTTGTGTATACATGTTGGTACTTATGGAAACGGAGGAACAAATCGGTTTTTGACAATGATTTTCATTTCCCATTTAATCCGGGCAAGGTGATTATTGATGCAGCTAAAGAATGGATGTCTGCAAATGATATTATTACAAGGAAATCCAAGAAAACTATTATTGGTATGTTTTGGGTTAAGCCCCCTACAGACTTTTACAAATTAAATGTTGATGGTGCTAGGCAACAAAATGGTAATATTGCTGCTGGTGGTGTGTTAAGGGATCACACAGGTTGGTGGATTTCTGGTCTCACCGCAAATTTAGGTTGTGGTTCTGTTTTGCAGGCTGAAGCTTGGGGCTTATTGATTGGGTTAAAGATGGCTTCTGCCTCCCAATGCCATCAACTTTTGGTTTAGTGTGATTTCTGAGGTCCTGGTGAGTTTAATCAATCATGGAGTGGATGAGTTACATCCTCTAAAAACTATCATTGATTGCTGTAATTCTTTGAGAAGACAGTTCTGGAGTTGTGAGATAACACATGTTTATAGGGAAATTAACCAGGTTGCTGATGTGCTTTCCAAGGCGGGTTTGGACACTGACATTGGAGTGCATTTCATGGAGCAACCTCCTCCACAAGTGATGCCTTCCTTGCTTGATGACTTGTGTGAAAGTCCTAGATTTAGGAATGTAGTTTCTGATATGTAGTTTCTTCTTTGTTTCTGGGCTTTTTGGCCCCCAATTATCCAAAAAAAAAAAAAAAAAATCAAAACATTCTCATCACCACCAATCAACAGAGAATCATAAAAATCCCAAATTGACTTGTTAAAAGAGAACCTAGAGCACAAAAATAGAAAGCCCATACATCAATTCGCAAGAACATAATTATCAAAGATTAAATCTTTAAGTAGAGAGAGAACAAGAACCTGAATACAACTTTCACCAAGTCAATGACATCAAGGACGAGAGAGATGAAGAAATGTCTTCTTCTAATGCCAAAGACGAATAGGAAAATTGATAGGAACAAGAAGCATCGGCGGTACTCGTAAGAGTTCGTCGTCAAATTCAGAGAGAATATCGAGAGCTTTCAGAATTGGTCTTTGGGATATGTGAGAGAAGCTTCTATATATATGTTTATTTTTCTGTTTGATATCGGCAAAGGAAGTAAGGAATTGGGTTCCTTGTTTTTTTATTACATACAAGGAATTTTCTCAAATCCTTGCCGTATTAATGTAAACAAAACAAAGAATTGTACAATTCCTTGTATTAAGTTTTTTTTCATTTTAGCGCCAGACTCTCCTGCCCAGATTAATGCAAGGATTGTGAAACATTTGCAAGGAATTGTTTGATTCTAAAATATCTGGAGCCCAAATGCAAGGAAGTTTGCTATTCTTTGTATATTCTCTTAAACAAATACAAGGAACTGTAATATTCTTTGCATACTCACACCAAATACAAGGAACTTTGGCACTTTGCATATAAACCCCTTGCAAAAGCTCATATTTCTTGTAGTGCATCATTCAAGTTTCTAATCAAGGGTTCCATATGCAGAAGATGAAAATGTAAGGATGAGAAATGGGGTCTCCTTGCCTAATACCCCTAGTGGGTTTAAAATGACATTCAGCCTTACCATTTATCAGAATGGAAAAAGAAATTGAAGTTATGCATTCCATAACAAGATGAATCCATTTAGGATGAAAACCAAAATTTTTCAGAGTATTTCGAATGAAATCCCAATCAAGATGATCATAAGCTTTTTCAATGTCGAGCTTGACTACCATAGCGCCATTTCTGGCTTTCATTTGATTAAAATTCGAGAAGAGCTCTTGAGCTATTAAGATATTGTCCGTAATTTACCTAGAGCAAAAGATCCCTAATTCTTAGAGATGCATGCACTTTGTCAAAAGAGGCTTAAGCATGCACTTTATTTTTTCTGCCTCTCTCTCTCTCTCTCTATACACACACACACACACACACACACATATATATATATGTGTGTGTGTGTGTGTCTATATATATATATATATATATATATATATATATATATATATATATATAGAGAGAGAGAGAGAGAGAGAGAGAGAGAGAGAGAGAGAGAAATAAAAAGTGAGGGGTATAATAGTCATTTTAGGACTTGTTGTGTGAGAATTAGAAAGAATAAGGACTAAACTGTTTAATTTAAAAAATTTGGACTAAACTGTTTTTCATGCAAAAGTATGAGGAGTAACGAGTATTTAATCCTTATTTAAACTAAGAGAAGAAGCATTAGCAAAGAAATCAGAAACTAGGGCAACGACACTTCCTTTAGTCAGAGGCCAATTCTTCTGAAAGAAAAAGGCATTTAACCCATCGGGTTCGGGACCCTTTAATCCTCCAATTGAAAAAGCAGCTCTTTCTATTTCCTCTTCTGAGATTGCTCTAAGCAATGTAAAGTTGTCAGAGTCTATTATAACTAGACTAATAGGATCCAAAAAATCAACATCATAATGGGGGGCAATACGAGGAGAAGCCATAAATCTTTCCTAAAACTCTACAAAAACATAGAACTAATGTCAGTGTGGTTGTCAACCCACATATTTAAGTCATTTTTAATTTGAACAATACGATTTCTCTTTTTACGAATTGTAGCAGCAGTATGGAAGAATTTAGTGTTCTTGTCTCCAAGAGAAAATCAGTTAGATTTAGCTTGTTGAGCCCAATACAATTCTTCATTTTTTGGCAATCCAAAAGGGAATTAGTTAGACAACCAACTTTGTCTTTTAGAAAAGTAGAATTTGGATAATCCATAAGTTGAAGCTGATAGAAAGCGAGATCCTTCTCAATAACAGAACAGTTATTAAGGAAGTTTCTGAAAGTTTCCTCACTCCAAAAGGAAATATGGTAACAAAAGCATTGGAGATAATTACAAAATTCTTAACAATGTCATTAACGAAACACTAATTCCAAAATTTGCTAACATTATCCGAAAAATCTCGATGGGATTGCCAGATAGCCTCAAATTTAAAGCTTCTTGAATAGGTAAAGTTGTTAGAACAATAGGGCCATGATCTGATCCCACAATAGGCAGATTTTTTGGTGAAGAGTTGGAAAATAAATTCATCCAGCTTGGATTGGCAACTGCCTTATCAAGTTTCTCGAAAATAATTGTATGATCAGAATGTTTATTAGACCAAGTAAAAGGCAGCCCTTTGGCAGGAAGGGAAGAGACATTGATATTGTTAAGAAATCGAATAAAGTTGTGCATATAAACAAAAAAAAGGGTCATTTCCACCGGTTTTTTCCTCAGAGCAGGTAACATTATTAAAGTCAACCCATAAGAAGCCAAGGATCATCATTGTTAGGTCTAAGCAATTCTAACTCATTCCAGAGACTAAGTTGTAATCTTTTATCCAGGTAATAGTAAAGAAAAGTAGTCATCTAGTAGAGATTAGAAAAGGGGTAAGTGATTTTACAATGGAAAAATCTGTTATGCTTAGCAACAACATCAACTACAGCATTTGAAGAATTCCAACAAAGAAACAAGCCACCTGATTGCCCAATTGCATCAATAAAATTCTTATTATTGAAAAAAAAAAAAAGCATAGAACAAAGTTTATTTGGAAGACAGATATGATATGCTAAAAGTAGCACGCAATTTAACTCTGAAAAATATCATCGTTAGTATAGATTAAACAGGGATCGTTTAAGCCGGCAATTGAGGGTACATCTGTAATTGCATAAACAAATAAAGAATTAAAGTATGTATAAGGTATTATTTACAAAAATAAAACAAAGAATACAAGAATATACACTTGAAAACGTAAATGGGGGATTTTAGGTTTTGAAATTAAAAATTAAAAGAAACAAAAATAAAAACGTAAAATACACATACAAGTGGAGATGGAATGTTAGGAACAAAGCTTGCAACCACACTCATATGAATGAATCCAATTTACAATTCCTATAGTTGATTTTCTATGTCATGAGAAAGAATTTGACCATGTAAACAGTTAGTAAGCAAACGATTTCCCATATTTTACTTTCCTTAAATATTTAATCTAAGTAAAAGCACCTAAATTAAATCTATTGAACATGCAATCATAGTCTATAAAGCTAGCTACTCATGAACACATTCAACACTGAAGAATAAAGAAAGGATGTCAACCAAAGTGCACAACCTAGTATAAGAAAGCTTATCTATTTGCAATCCTCCTTAATTGATTTCGACTTTTGTACAAAGCCTTTACTACTTATGAAATATGTTCACAAGACTATTAGGTAAATTGTTTACCTAAATCTAGCTCCAAGTACATGCATATATCCTAAGTTGGCCACCAAAGAATACATACATATAAAAGTTTTCTGTAATCCAAAATCAATTAAAAATCTCACATAAGCAACATAGAAACCAACTATAAATAAATCGCAAATTTTATTCAAACATAGAGACAGGATTTAAACTTTGCCCTTAACATTATATGTTAACTAGAAATCATATTTCACTAATTCAAACAAAGAAAAACTAAAGAGTTACAAGGAAAAAGATTGAATTACACCGTGAAGGAATGAATGATGAACACTTGAAAGGGCAACGGCACAAGGCGGATGATGCAGCTAGGGTTGCTCTTGGCTCCTTCTTCTCCTCCTCTTTGCTTGAAGACGCAGAACTCTGAAGACTAGAGAATGGAACAGAACTTTTGGTGTGTGAAAAGAATTAAAAAATTGGTGATCAAAACGTCCCAAGGATGCATCTATATATAGGGGACGGCAACCTTGGTCTCCAAGTCTTCTGGATCATTATTTTAAATTCTAGGAATTATCTAATTGATCCACACAGCTTAAACCAATCAGATAAATTCATGTCAGTATTCTTGTGTCATCCAACCAATGAAAAGCCTCCAAATTTGAGCTATGATTCTTGGAGAAGATATATTTTCCGAATTTATATATGTATTTTCTTATTTTTGTGGTGACCCGAGAGGGGGGTCCCACAGCGCCGCGACTCCGAGCCAATGAGGAATCGACATGTCACGAATGGCATCTCGATAGCTCATCAACCCGAAACCGCAAGGCCTTTTGGGTTTAGGTTGTTGGTTTACAAAACACTTTCTTGGACAAATCACTCTAGCAACCTAACAACATATTTTCAAAAGCGGAATTCAAAATGGGCTAAGAGTTTTGGGCTTGCGATCGGAGCCCAATTTGGAAAATAAAACAGATCACTAAGTAACTACAAGTATGGGAGACGCGCCCCAGGGTTAAAGTAAATAAACAAGCTACTACAAAATCCGGTTAAGGACCAAAACCTTCTTTTGATAAAACTAAAGAGAAATGCGCCAAGCCGTGCCATGTGCCTCCCCTGTACGCTTCCCGACCACATGCTCGAAACCTGCACACTATAGTAGGGGTGAGCTTTCGTCCTCGCATGCCCAATAGGGGCCGACCCAACCATGCTAGGTTTGAAAAATAATATACTTGAAAATATTTACTACATAATATTGTGCACGTTTATCGAAAAATACTTTAAGTAAAGAGGCAACCACAAACATTTGTTTTCTTTCAAAAAGCATATGCAGTATGCTTCACACAATTTGGAGCTCCGAGATACTTACCTGCCGGCTAAAGTAAAATAAATCAGTGACCGATCTGGTTCGTCCTGAGTAAGAGAACCAACCAACTACTTTGTAGTCCTTGTGACTACAAGTAGCGAAAGTGTCCATTTCCTGGCTCTGAGTCTCCTATGACTGGTTCACTGTCTATACTTACCTTTCCCCGACAAACATAGGAGCACAGCCCCCTCCGGAGGTTCACGGTTATCGACACCGTGGGATCCCTAGGAATCAACGCGTCTAGGTCCCATTCACTTTCAGGTCACAAACATACAAAGGGTACAGTATCTCAACATGCAAGTCTAGCCTCGGTTTTCACAATTTGCAATTATCAGTTTTGAACACATGTATCACAAGGCATCGACTAATGAACAACCAAAAACGTTCTTGCAGGCAACATACTATCATAGTATAGAATTCCACATATACTGAAAAACCTCTAACAAGGAAGGGACAGCTCACCCTACCTGGAATTGGAGTGCTCGTCCACATTCGGGTTCATTCCCGACTTTCGATACTTCTTCCAATTTCATGTGCACACGCTCGAGTCCTTTATAATAAAAATCGAATCAATGAGTAACTTAACATCATTATAACTCAACCAACCGAGCAACCAAAACATTTACTTAATTTCCTTAAAATCCAACGGATTATCTTTTAACATAAAAATCTACTATCCATTCCCAAACAATCCAAATGATATTGCATTTGAACCATTTAGGATATGGTGATCATACTCCTTTCGGTAATATAGTTCGGATTAAATATTTGATGTCATTGTCTAGCATTCCTTTCTTAAGCAACAAATACACTTACCATTCCTAAATAATCCAAGTAAAAAGGCATTTGAATCATTTGAAATATGGTATCACATTTAACACTTTGACCTTTCTTTAGTTAGCATCTCTACATTAAGCAATTAAATAACAGTTACCATTCCCGAATGATTTTGTTCTCTTTGCTCATTCGGGATATGGTAATTCCCGTGTTCTTTAATTGTAATTCAATTTGTGAACCTTACTAGCTTAACTTCCTCATCATCAATTTTCCGTCAATATTTGCATTTACTCAAACTCCTTAACTTCCTTTAACAAATCGGTTTGCTTCTCAATTACCACCAAATTAATTTCCCTTTGTTCAACTTGTGGAATGACACTGCCAAAAATATTGATAACAGATCCATCTTCTTATTTGACAAAACCAACTCTGTCTATACATACAACCAATTTCATTCTTGTCCACTACCATGTTAAATTCCCAACACATATCGATATCATAACAAATAATCCAAAAAACCAGAATTCCACCAAGTATGAACATCACATGACAAGATAGATCCAAAAACCCAGACCCTTACCATTCTTCTTTCCCCAAAGTAGAGATCATTTCGTCGTAGTGGCATTTCACCATCACTGACCATTCGACTCCCTAGCAGACAAAACATGATCAATACTCAACTCTCAACAGATTTCATATCCAAAACAAAGTCCCGAGTTCCTTACCATTCCTTGACATCAACGTAGCTGACCCAGCAGCTCCTCTCTTCCAAAACTCCAAAACTTCCCAGAATGCATAAATCCATCCGATCCTCAATTTCAAAATTCAATGGCAGTGGGTTAGGGTTTCTAATCCAAATCGAAATTGGATGTGTCAATTGATGGAGGGTACGATAATTACCTAATCGGGAAGGCCTGAAGATCCGGTGATTATGAGAGGCGGAGCAACGGTGGTTGACGCGCCAGCGGCGGCGCGTGCGGCGGCTCTGGTCGGAGTCAGAGGTCCAGAATTTGGGGGGTTTGGGAGGTCGTGAAGCGAGGATTGTATTCATGTGGGTGTTGTAGCTCGATTCAGGCCGGGAATTAAAGAACGAAGAACCGCAGATCCTCTGACAAGACCCGCCCCGAATTTCACCCTGAAATCCGAAGTGGCCCTGCGGGGCCCACCTTAGAAGAAATTCTACCAAAAATTTGGCGGAACTTCCCCTAAAATGGACAACCCAAAACCTGTAGAAAGAGAATTCACACTTCTAAATCACCCATCCTTATGCTCCTGGAGCCACCCTGCTCCCCAAATCAACATTCCCCAACTCGCAAAACACAAAACTCAACTTAACAATACAAATCCCAAAGGTTATCAGAGCAATACTAATTCACAAGGAAATAAAAAAGTAGAGTAAATGATCAAGGGATCCTACAATGCGGAAGTGGTGACAATTATGCCTCAAATGTCATGTACGCCCGACCTCCACTAATTCGCCTGCAAACTGGGCATTTGAAACCGAAGGGCCCAGGGGAAAGTACATAAAAACGTTAGCGTGAGTGGACAAAAATAAATAATTTAATATGAATAAAACAAAATAAAACTTCATACTTTCCCACATTTTTCGATATATAAAATCCGGATGCATGCAACATTTATAGAACACTTAAGAAAATAACCCGAAAAACGTTGAACTCCAGAAAACCGACTAGCCCCGCTAGTCAAAACAACAAAGTAAAAGATTGAAATTTCAATACTCGAAAATATAAGTCCAGCCCCGCTGGTTAAGAAAACTCAGACTAGTCCCCGCTAGTCAAAAATAGTATAAGTAGGGGAAGATGATAGCCATACGAATAAGCCACGCAGGCTTGGTTGGGTGATAGCCTCCCAGGCTAAAGAACTCCCATAACTCCCGTAATATACCCTTATGCCACTAAGTGTAGCGATAGGATACTGGGCTACAGAATTACTGTCACAGAGACAGTAACCTGCGCCACAAAGGCGGAAGGGCTACGGTGATCCCATCACCGCGCCACAAAGGCGGAAAATCAATGCTAGCATGATAAAATCACCCCTCAGTATGGCACAGGGAAACATAACCGAAAATCCAGTAAATCCAAAATACATAAAGCTTCCCCCAACTCTCGCAAATGAATTTCCAACGACGTGTCCCACACGCCAAGAATATCTCAAATCATTAGCAAAAATGCGAGAAATAATAATAAATCATAATCTCCATAATTCGAAACAAAACCAATTCCAAAATCATCATCAAGGCATTCCCAATGCCAAAATCCGAAAGTCGATAAATAAATAAGAAAGATCAATAAATTAACGGCGTGTCCCACACCAAAAATAAACTCATATTCAAAAAAAATAATTAAGAAATAATTCCATCGAAATCCCATTTCAAAAATCTTTCAGAAATCTCAAATCGATGAATGAAATTAAATATGAAACTCCGGAAATCAACATAAATCACAAACTCGAATCCGAGCATAACGAATTAATATCCGAAATTCATGACCGAGGTAAATCATAATCCATCCCAGAAAATCATTATTGAAAGCCAATCCAGGAGATAAACCAATAATCAAATTCCGGAAACAAATAATATGCTTGAAAAGTAATATGATAATTAAATAAAGAATTAATTCAAGAAATAAACGCATGCATCATTATTTAAAACAAAAGTCCACTCACAGTACTATTCCGACGATCACGTATACGAGTTCCTTCATCGAGCCAGGGCTCGGTACGACATCCTGTACACGATTATATTCCGTGAATAATTATTCAACAATTTAATATAATTCCTAAACTCAATTCCTCATAATTTACATCTCCCATTCTCCTCGGATTCAGCCCAAATTATACCACTAATACCAATTCGTTAATTTAAAGGTTCCAAAGCAGAACCGAGAGATATCCGACGGTCGGATTCTCGTAATTCGATAATCGAAACCCTAAACTTCAAAAATTCATAATTAATTCCAAGTTTCTCCAAAAATCACCAAACTTCACATACAAGCTCTACAACATTTATAGAATTTAATGGGCTAAAAACTGGAATTAAAACACTGCCCTACACGCCTCCACGCGCCACCAACAGTGGCGGCGCGTGGGCCCCACGCGCCGGCGGCCACCACCTCCGATGGCCACCAAATTTGGACAGTAGCATCTACTCAACACACCCAACCATTCATTCAACTACAACAAGTTCCAATTTTACCTGAAAGAGCTCCAATTCGGCCGATGAACACAAGCCCAGAAATTTCTCAAGAACCCTAAAATTTCAATTCATCAATTCGACTTCTACACAACAAATCGTGACACAAGGCCATAGGGGAAATGATCAGTGATGAAAACCGAACCTTCGATGCCAATTTCGTGGCCGGAAACGGCCGGAATCGCCGGAAATCGATGAAATTTCCGATCGGCTACAGTAACCTTCACAGCTCAATTCCGAGCTCCACCGGTCGAGCCACCGCCAAACACCACCCCAGGCGTGACAAGGAGGAGGAGGCGAACCTGCCGGTGCCCGGATTCCGTCGTGGGTCGGCCGGAGAAGGAAGAAACCGGAGGGAGAAGAAATCGGGCCGAAGAGGAAGAAAATGTCGGGGGAGAAGAGAGAGAAAAGGCCGGGTAAGTTTCCAAAAATGGAAACTTACCACAGTAACTTGGCTATTTATAGAAACTTACCATGAACAGTAACCGTAAACAGTAACTTTACTATTTCGCTTATAACTATCGCATACGAGCTCCGATTTTTACGAACCACATATGCACGCGCTCGGTTTAACGTCCTCTACAACTTCCATGAAGAAACTTTTCTCAAATTTTGACCCGAACAAAAAGTCAACTTTTAGGGCCACTAAAGGTACTAAACCGAAAGTAAAAGTGAAAGTAAAGGTCGTTTACCGTCCAAATGACTAGTAAACGGGTGAATTTGGGTTCGGGACGTTACATCCTCGTCTCCGGCAATGGCGCTTACGGTGGTCTTCCTGCGTCAGACGTTGCAAAGGCTTCGGGGTTTGGGTGAGTGGCTTGTTCCGAATCAATCGGTGATGGTGATAAGTGGAGAAAGTGATCGAAAGCAGCCTTTCCGGCTAGGCATGGCGGCGGTGACCATGGTGGTTGCATGCGGTGGTTGGAGGCGGTGCATGTCGGTGATTCTTGCTGGGTTTAGATCGGAATTTGGTGCTGGTTCGATTGCTGGTGACGGTTTTGCTAGGTGGTGGTCGGAAATGGTGTTTTCCGGCGCTGGCAGTGGGAGGACGAGAGAGAGGTCGGGGAGAGAGAGAAGAATACGGTTGAAGGAGAGAGAGAGCGAAATGAGGAGCCTACTAGGTTTCCTTAAGTTTATAACCCGTGTGCATTGACGATTTTACCCTTCTGACGAATTACAAAAACTCCTCTAGCCAGTTGCTTTCTGTAATTTTGTTTTGGGCTCGTAACTTTTCCTTTATTCTTTTTTCGTCGGAAACTTCCTATATTATTTCTCAACTTCGTCCTAGGCCCAAAACTCAATCTCGTAAAAATCCAAAATCCAAGACTCTGTTACAACTCAATTTATAGTCTTCGAAACTTTAACAAACTGTCGCTTCACTAAACTTCTGTAACCTTCTAGGCCCAAATGAAAGAATCTCGGCCCAAACTTAAATCATAAGGCCCAATAGGTGGTCTCGACACCAAAACAATCTGTAACAAATCGATTTCTTCATTTAAATCACCTTGCGAAAATCTTATTGGTGAAAAATTACCTTCTAAAAATTAAACAAAATTTTCGGGGGCTCACAATTTTTGTCTTTTAGTTTCGGCCAAATAGGAGAGTGAGCAACAAGGAACGCATTTGGACTTGATTTCATCCTTCCTGAATGTTGTAATCCCTTAAAACCCTCCAGGATAACTCCAAGACGTCATCTTCCATATTTTTCTTTATATTTTCAAGGCAAAACAATATTTATCCATCCAAAATTCCTTATTTTACTTCCAAGAACCCTAGAACATTTAGGTTTCTTTATTTGCCAAAAATTCCCTAGTATTCTAGAATAATCATGAGCTTTCTTGAGTCATCTTGAAGCCACATGGTCTCCTAGTGCTCTCAGGTTTCCTAGCCTCATCAGGACTCCTCATGTCTTCAGGACTCCTAGTCAAATAAGGACTCTTCACATGAAATGTTCTTGAACCTTCCAGAATCTTCTTTTGCTTTCCTAGTTCAATTCGGACTCCTTATGTCATTAGGATTCCTTTTCCTGGTAGGAGTAGGTTTTATATTCCAACTAGGACTCTGCATTTTTTGCTATTTTTCTTCATTTCTTCTAGCATGTTTCCTAGTTGACCCAGGATTCCTACTTTGACTGGGATTCATTTTCCTAGTTGGACCAGAAATACTTCATTTCTGCATCCCTTGTGCCTTGCCTTTATCATTTCCAACGTCCACTTTGCTTCTCATGCTCCTTTAAGCTCATTTCTTCTTCATCTGCTCCAATGTACCTAGAAAATAGAAAACTAAGTTAAAATGATTAAGTAAAATAGCTAAGAAAAATATGAGGAGTTAACTATTAAAACGTCGCATTAAAATGCTCCTATCAAGATATTAGAAAGCCTGGTGTCCAAAATACAAAGCACATCTAGCTTCAAGGCAGTGATGAGATACTGCGCTTAGGCTAGGAAACCAGGCCAGGAATATCCCCGACTGTTCCAACTAAGGATTCTCATCCAGAATCTTCAACAGAGAAGCATTTTCCGCAGCTTGAACATTGCTGATTTCGATTTACTCAACCATTTGTCTGGATCTTTTCTTTTGACTAAGACTGGAACCAAAGATCGCACTAGGACTAAAAGCCTCAAAGCCAGCTTGTTCCCCTATCAGCATATCCAAATCACCAGTCTAAGGTGGTTCCTCCACATCAATGTACTGATTAACTTCCTGTGAGGAGTTATCAGAGACCACAACCACTTCCTTATTTTTAGCTTCCTTGGAAGGACCAGCAGCATTAGGATCAACCACCTCCTTAAAAGTCTTTCCTGGTTTGATTAAGGCTTGACGCCTTTCAGAGATGAAGCCATTTTTAGGGTAGTGGAAGCCTTTACCCTTACCTTTTCTAGAGACAACTTTCCAGGAAGCTCCTTCATTAGAGTTGTCACCCCCCTCAAAAGCAAGGGCAGCAATTGGTTGGAAAACCAAAGAAAAATTTTCAGCAAATTAGAGACTCTTGACACTATCAAACTTGGCAATTTCAGCCGGATAAACTAGGTGATCATTCTCAAAACGCTCAACCATGAAACAATTAATGTTGAACAATTTGAATGGACATGAATGAGCTATGTTACGTTGAATATACTGATCACATCAAAAGCAAACTTCATAAATAACCTCATACGACACCAAGATGGGGATGGAGTTACCAGATTTATTGTTGACTAGCACAATGCGCTTCAAAGGGAAACGTAAATCAAGTTCAACTAAAATTCATGATGTGAAAAAGATCATCAATACACCTGCTTTCAAGTTTCAATAGTTATTGGAATGACTTTTCATTGATGGCAACATAGAATGAGGAGATAAATTAACTTACTTGTATCAGTTTCCATTGAAGATTTGATCTACTGAAGACCTCTCTTCTCACGCACCAGTTAGTTTCTTCTCCCGATTCAGGGTTTTCATTCAATTTGTTTAGGTTTTTAGGTTCGAAACTGAACGTGCAAGACGTGGAAGAAAAGTGAAATAATAATAATAATAATAAAATAAATAAATAAAAATTATTCTAAACGACACTATAACCAGTGGCGGAAGGACATGGTAGGCTATACGGGCTCAAGCCTAGACAACATTTTGGGCTAAAAACCCTTAAGTATATATATATCTCTACCTCCAACCCATACCAGCCCAAAGAAAAAAAAAAATTATATGTAGAAGTCCCGTGTATTCCCAGCTCCCACGGCAGCTCACAGTCACAGCCTCATTGGTCACTGCCTCACACAGTCACACTACTCTAGTGTTTCGATGGAGGTTATGGACTTATCGATTGAAACAAGGTATGAAGCTCTATCGATCTCCTCTGTTCTTCACTTCTTCTTCCTACTCTGTTTTTCCCAATGGGGTTTCCTTAAAGAAATCCCAGATCTCCTTTTGCCGAATGTCGATTCTGTTTGCTACCACTGGTTGTGAGTTGGGCTTTTGTGTATGAGACTATGAGTTGAGGTTTGGGGGGGGGGAGAGAGACTGAGAGACTGAGAGAGAGAGATTCCATGTTAGCTGAGGATCTTGATTCTTGATCATGGATTCATGGTCGGTGAGTCGGTCACTCGGTGACGGTCAGTCTGTGGATAGCCGCCTCATAGGCTAATCCGCTAATAGGCTATGATGAATTGATGATTCATGAATCATGAATGTATTTTTAGTTAGAATTACCGACTGATGTAGTGATGTCTTTGTTGATCATGGTCTGATGGTCGGTGGATAGGTGAGGCTATGAATCTATTATCTATGATGATTCATGATTGTATAAATTACTGGCTAAAAAAAAAAAAGTGAATGAGCTTTTGTTGGGCTTTGGGATTTCTTGATGCTTTCTTTGGCTTCTGATCATGTTGCGAACTTGTGATTATTTTTTATTTAAAGATGTGCATTTTGTGTTGCAGATTGGAGAGTTTTTATTTTGAGTTTTGGTGATAGTGTCTGGGGTTATGCAGAATACTGAGATTGCTGTTGATGCCCTTTCCATCTGGTTAGTGTTACTAGCTTGATTTTCTTTAGCCTGTCTTATTTAATAAGTGAGTGTTCCTTTCACAAACCCATTAGAACTACTGTATCTTATTTGTGTCGGCGGTTAGTTGAATCAAGAAAGTCAGCATTCTTTCCTATGATTTATAGATTGATTTGTCTTGTGCTGACTCTCTGCCAGTTTCTACAGCAACAACAGAGAGAGCATTTTCATCTATGAACATCATAAAAAACAAACTTCGAAATAAGATGGAAGATGAGTTTTTTGATGATTTGATGGTTCTCTACATCGAAAAAGAATTTGCCGATAGCATTGATAATGATTCTGTGATTGCTGAGTTTGAAGTGAGTGGGTCTCGGAGGGTACGATTTAGTTAGTTTATTGTTATTTTACAACAAATGTATGCTTGTAGTTTTTAATTTACGGGGTTTGGTTTTAGGTCCCCTCCGTTGTATGTTTTGATCCAAAATAATAAAGGCGTGAAGATGAGCCTCCCACTGGGTTCCAAACCTCAAAAAAAAAAAAAAAAAATATTGTGCCCTTTTAATTAGCCTAGACAGGAATTGAATCCTGGTTCCGCCACTGACTGTAATAGAAGAAAACAGAGCAGTTAGATATAAATGAAAATTCTATCAATTTGACTATTAAACACATGTCGCACGGATATTGATTCTGACACGTGGTGATCCAGAACCGCCTAATAATTTCTCTATCTATTTGGTTTGGCTGGCGTCTCTGATTTTAGGTAATTAGTAATATGTAGCTATGTTGGTCTGATATATCTTGTGATCCGATGGTCCTCTAATGATGCATATACGCCCTGGTGAGCAATAGCAGTGGAGTCAGTATGTCAAAAGGCCAAATGCAATGTATATAAAATGCAGCAAAGAGACAAGCAAGAAAACAGAAGGGGCAGGCTCTCTGATTTGTCTGTTCTTTTCGAAACGCCACAAAAACAAGAGTAACATTCTACACATTTGCTCCCATCGGGCACGTTTCACACAGTTGGATTCATCATATTCTATATAAAAGCATACTTCCACTTGTCCAGCACCACTTAATAAATCATGCCTTTTGTAGGCACAAAAATAAATTATTTAAAAAGAAAAAGAAAAAAGGTAGAAGCAATCAATTAAGCAGTTTTGTTATTACAGAACCAAACCCAGAATCTATATCCAATTCCTGTGCATCTGTTCCAGAATGAAGTGATCAAAAGCTATAGTCTGATTTGAGCACCCTCTTGTTCAGAGGTTTGGATCCATCCATTAACCCCTTCAATCCTCCACCACTAGCTGCTTTATTACCTTCAACGGCGGCCCTGCCCGCTTGGAGTAGCCGTTCTTCTTCTTCGGTGTTCTTAAATGCTGGATGGTTCAGAACGCATTTCAGCAACTGGGTCCCTCTCAAAGCATTCGTCAATGGCAGATGACCCTCGGGTGTGTCGTTGTTGAGCTCCCAGATGAATTCGTTAGGGAAAGCTCTGTAGTTGTACTGGTCGACCTCGGTGTCGAGCTTCTTCATCCACCCGACTTTGATGAAGAAGTTGGTGAAGTCCTGGTTAACCTTTTCGAAGAATATCCTCTTCTGAACGGAGTAGCCGAACCTGTTGTTGCTGTGCTGTCTCCAGAGGTCGTCAATGGCTTTGAGGTCGGCTTCGGGGATGAACTGGACCTCGGAGAAAAAGACGTATCCTCGCTTTTGGGCTGCCTCGCCTGCGAGGACGATGAGGAGGCGGCGAGTCTCTTCGTCGGCTTCGCGGAAGTTTTGGGCGGAGAGGTGCTGCTGTAGGAGGTCGAAGGTGTTGGATTTGGAGGAGGAGGAGGAGGAAGAAGAAGGAGTCGAAAATGAGGTGGTGGGCGAGACTGAGAACGTTTTGGTTGAAGAGATGACGAGAGAGTGAAGGTGGTGATGAGAAGAGAGAGGGGAGGAGGTTACGGTGGTGTGTGTGGGTTTAAGGAAAAGAGTGGTGGTGGAAGGAGGAATGTCATGAGTAGTAGAGTGGTGGTTGAGACCAAGAGAGTGGTGATTGTGGTATGTGGATTGGAAAGTGTTGGTGGCCATAGAAATTAATATAGATAGCTTAGAGAGAGGTGTGGTGATGATGATGTTCTGTGACTTAAGGGAGTAGCAGAGCTTAGAAGGAAGGGCATAAGGGGTTGGATGGGGGAGGATTATGGTGATATGGGCAGAGAGATATGCAGGTGTGTGGGTTGATATGTGACAGATAAGAAATGAGTGAAGAGGGACTTGAATAAGCTAATCAGGTATATTGGATTCTCCATTTTGATTGGCTCCCTCTGGGTGAGGCTAGATACTCCTGTATATATGATTATGTAAAATTCTGTGAATATTTATGAAATTCACTAGCAATGAATTTCATTCTTTCAGTTGCATGAATAGAAACAAACAACTTTGACAAAAAAAAAAATAATAGAAACAAACAACGGCAGTTTTTAAAAGGCCATTTTTTCTATCCTTTTCCTTTTTTTTTTTTTTTTTTTTTTAAGCCGTTTATTTTTGTTTATAAATTTTATTAACCCTAAATACCATTTTCATTATGACAAATGACTACTCAATTTTTTTTTTTTTTGACAAAAAATGTCTTCTCAATTAGCACTTTAGCAATTAGTGTTGCTCCGAAAGAAAGAGTTTCAATCACTTCTCTAGAAAAGGTCCTAACTCAATCCTTTTTGTCCTCCTCTACGTTCTTAGATCTAGATTTGCTCCGGCTACATCTAAATCATGAGGTTGTGAGGGGAGGCGAGCACTGGTTCTAGCTCTCGTCCTAAAATCATCTTCTTTATCATATACAAAGATCAGAAACCCCCACCCTCATCTTCTATCTCTGACCCTCTTTCTCCCACTCTAGTCATTTGATCGATCTCTTGCCTTGAATGGTCCATAGTGAAATCTTTCATTTTCACCTCTAGCATGTTCCTCGATATAGAATTCTGATCAGAGCATTTTTATGCGACGTTTTTAGTGTTATTCTCTCTAGATTTTACTTAGTTATTTTCTTAACAATATCATTTCTAACTTAGTTTGTTGTAATGAGCATGGAACGCAGGAAATGAGCTACCAAGAGCTAGAAATGAAAGCAAGGAAGAAATGAGGCGCAAAAATGATAAAGGAATGGAGAAATGATGTTTTTCCAATCCTACTAGGAATATGAATCCCAGTTAAAATATGAATCCTGAGTCAACTAGGAGTCAAGATTGTGGAAATGATAGAAATGACAAATGACAGAATCCCGGTTAGATAAGGAAACCCATTCCTGCCAGGAAAAGCCCTATCACACAAGGAGAGCTTCGGAAGGTTCTAGAACATTTCGAAAATGAAGAGTCCTAATTAGACTAGGAAACCTGTTGGAATTAGGAGTCCTGATGATACTAGGATACCTGAGAAGGCTAGGAGATGTTGTGTGTTACGTCCGTACCTCAATTTACCAGTTTACTAGTTATTTGGACGATAAATGACAATTACTTTCACTTTTTATTACTTTGTTTCGATACTTTTAGTGGACCAAAAAGTTAACTTTTTGTTTCATTCCTAATTTGAGAAAATTTTCTTTACGAAAGTTGTAGAAGACGTTAAACCGAGTCCATGGACATGTGGCATGCTTAAATCGGAGTTTGTATGTGAAAGTTATGATAAAAAAAAATAAAGTTACTGTTCATGATAACTTTCTATAAAAGGAAGAAATTTACTGTGGTTGGTTTCCATTTTCGAAAATCTACCCTGCGAGTTCTCTCTCTCTCTCTCTCCCCCCTGATTCTCCAACGAATTTTGACCTCTGATTTCTTCTCCGTCCGGCGATGGTTTTTGACGCCACAAGTACCATTGAAAAGCTCTCTTCATCCTCTTCAAGTCTGGGGCAGTTTGGTGGCTTAGTTTGAGCCGTGGAAGGCGCAGCAAGGAGGAGAAAAGGGGCAGCGCCATCGCTCCAAGCTTTTGGTCGGAACTCGAGTTTTTGGCCACCTCCGGCAATGATTCTTGTTGGGTCTTTGAGCTCTTGGATCATACAACCATCCCTCAAAGTCTCTTGGTCCAATTCGAAGTGTGGAGCATGAACCGAAAGATTGAAATTCTAGGGTTTCAAATCCCCCCTTTTGCTTTCGAGGTAAATTCTGGCCTTTAGACTTAAAATATATCAATGTTGTAGTTGAGAAAGTTGTTGGGGATGTTGTAAAGAACATTTTGGCATATAACACTACAAAAAAAAAAAAAGCGATCTTTTGCAACAGAACAAAAACGTTGCAAATAATACAAAAACCGTCGCAACTAATCTTTTGCGATGGCGTTGCGATGGATAACAAGCGTCAGCAAAAAACGCATAGCAAATACTCTTGAGGCTTTTGCGACATTTGTCTTCCATCGCAATAAAGTTATTGCGACAGATTTGAAATGTTCGTCGTCTGTCGTAAGAAGTGGTGCCAGATTTCATATCTTTTTTGTGACACTATATTGCGACATTTTTTTCCGTCGCAAAAAGTTACTTTTACGACGTTTGGTTGGTGTCGTAAAAAGTCATATTTTATCTGACATTTTTTACGACATTTAGTTTATTAGCGTCGTAAAAAGTCATATTTCATCTCATATTTTTTTACGACGTTTGGTGTTTGTGTCGTAAAAAATCATATTTTATCTGAATTCATTTCACACATTTATCAAATGTCGCATGTAAAATCATACACATACTAGAATCTATTTATAATTGTCGCTAATATCATTTGTGACATGATGGTATGTATTCACGCAATTGAATTATTATTAAAAACAAAGAACCATTGATTCATAACACAATTTTCTAGTCATACATATTCAAATAGTCAAATGCAATAACAATGAAAATCTTTAAATATCTAATGAGTACAGAGTAACATATGAATTGATGGAATTATCTTGACTTGCTTCTGCATAACCCAATAATAGGTCGCCCCTGGCTTGAATGAACAAGAGTAAAAAAATAAAGTATTCATCACCAAAGTCATGAAGTTAATGGTTCAAATTCTATTATATATAAGAATGTACTTTATTACACACCTTATTCTTTTATGTTGAAGTTGACAAAGACATTTGTTGCTGCCCTTCCCTATCTGATTGGCCATCTGGAATCTATTACAGTCACAAAGGATATATTTAAATTTAAGTCAAAATAAGAACTAGCAAATTCTATACATGACCAGATAAGAATAAAGATTGCAACATAACCAATAAACAAGATGATATTATTGAATGGTTTTAATAAATAAAAAATTAAAAAAAAACTTGAGCATAGAAAAGAAAACAAAAATGTTGTACCTGATCACTTCTAGTGCCACTTGAGTTCACTTGGATGCCTACATGAGCCATTAAAAGATCCAATTGTGACGATACATCATCATACTTTGATTTCATTTAGCTTGGACTCATAGTTTCTTTCTATGTCCTCTTGTAAGGCCCTGGAAATTTGGTATTGATTTCTAGGAATCTCCTGGAATTAATAAAGTGTTTGTTGGTATGATTTCGTACGTGGTTCGAGGGTGGAAAGGAAATTATTTCGAACAATTATTCGCTCGGAATGCTTCGATTCAAGAGTTGACTTTTTATACGTTTGGATTATATGAAAACTCCCTTCATGAAAGTTGTAGAGTCGATACGAGTTCGTGGACATGTGGAACACGAAAATCGGAGTTCGTATGAAGAAGTTATGACTTTCGGAAAAAAATTCCATTTTAGTCTAAAGTCCAAAAAAATCCGAAAATTCCAAACAAGGACACAATTTCCAAAATTGGAAATCGGCCCATGTTTCTCTCTCTCTCCTCCCGAGCCCGGTTTTCCCTTTTCTGGTTTTCCGGCCATTTCTTCCTCCTCCAGCCACCAATTGATGTGAAACAAGTTGGGTTATCTTCGTCTCATCCTCCTCTAGAAGTCTGTGGAAGAGTTGAAGCAAGATTCGAGTTGTGGAAGGAGCTACATCGACTGGAAGAAGCCGCGGCAGAGTTGCAAATTGTCTTCGTCGGAACTCTCAATTCCGGCCACCATAGCCGGTGATTCTTGACGGCTTTTGGAGCCCATGCCAAAGGATGTAGATGCTTTTCCCCAAAGTGGCTTGCATCGATTCAAAGCGTGGAGGTTGAATTTTGGGATTGAAATTCTAGGGTTTCAATCGGCCCCTTTTGTTCCAAGGTAAAATTCGATCATATGGCTTCGATATAGACTTTGTGATAGTTGGGAAAGTTGTTGTACGTGTTGTGAAGAAGATTTTTGGTTTAGGAGTTGTTGCCAAATTTTGAGTTTGATAGCGGCGCCTGTGGCGGTAGTTTCCGGTGGGTTCCGGCCACCACAGTGGTAGTTTCTACCCCTCATTGTAATCGATTCGTCGATATGAGCATTTTGATATATAGTTTGTAATTTTTGGAAATCGTATGAGCAAGTTATGATTTTTAGGGTTTTAGGGTGTTCGATTCATTTCGGTTTTCGATCCTTGAGGATCCGGCCGTTCGATCAACTTGTAGTTTTGATATATTGATCGTATAAGTATTCTGGAGACCTCGAGTGGTCTTGGATGAAGTTTCGCCTCGATTGGCACTACTTTCGGGATTTTAAGGTGCAAACGGGGGTTCGAACTTTAATCGTTTTTCGATTCGTGTACGAAGTTAAGATCGTATTGTGCTTAGGTGATTGATGGAGCGTATTCGATACCTTATCTGCTGTAAGAGAAGACGCAGCAGGATTTAGAGGTGAGTAAATCTCACGTGATTCATTTACGAACCGAGTTACTTAATATTTGGAATTAATTGATAATTGTAAATCATTTTCGAAAATGAATACTTGTTTTAAATGATATGAACTCGATCAACTACGGTTCATAGGACTGTGGTTCACAGGTATGGAAAATGAGTTTTTAAGTATAAAAATGAATTTCTCGAGTTTTGCTATTATGAACTATAGTTGGTATTAGTGGCATTCCTGAGTGGATGACCACGTATATATATATTTACGTGAAATATATATATGTTGATGGTGTGACATTGTGATATGAGTGAATTGTGATTTGATTTGGATTATTGTTGTGATCATTTACTCTTTCTGGGAATGCATTTATCCTGTAATTGCTGGTTTGAGTGGTTGAAAAGTATCTTGGGTTGAGTGTAATGTCTTGAGTCATGTGGACTTTGAATGTTCGGTCTGAAGACCTTTTATCACATTGGTGATCGAGATAAGGGTATCGGATGCCATAACCCAGACGGGTGACGGGTTACGATTGAGGCGAGTGTATCGGATGCCATAACCTTGGCCGGGTGACGGGCTATGATTCAGTTAGAGCTCTAGTCTGTCTGTCTTTGTATTGCATGGAAGTAACATGTGTGTTACTTGAGGCCATGAGTACATGTTTGTGAAAGAGAGTGTTAGGTGTTTCCTTCTTGTATTATCCAGAGGGACTTGGGTTATTATTGAATTGTGGAGTTGTTTCGGATTGCTTTTGATTATTATTGTGTTGTGAAATTATCAAGCATGCAGGTTTTGAGTCATTTTAATTGAGTTTACTCATACGAGCTTAAAAAGCTTACTGGATTTGTTGTTTGCAACCCCGTGCACTATTCCATGGTGTAGGGGTTATTCCTGCAGGTCATGACCGCCCGGGCTGAGTTCGAGGTGTAGTTGTAGCAGTTTAGGTTCATAACCTATATTTGTTATCATGCTGCTGTAGATAGTATGCTCCTAGCGAGCGTTGACATTTGTATTCCATTTCTTTTGAGTTCAGTAAACACTTGTTGATGTAATATTCGACTCGAGTGTATGAGTCTTTATTGATATTATGTTTCCAGTTATTCGGTTGTATTGTTTAAATGAAAAATATTGGTTGAGTTTTCGCGTTTCGGATTTGAATTCCTTTATTCAAAATTCGGGGCGTGACATCTCCAATGTTCTCTTTTCATTAATTTCAGAAGTCATCGAAGTTTGACCAAATATTTGAGATGGAGTTACTCCTGTCCCGTACATGCGGACACGTCCATGTGTATCTTCTCCCATCACTTTAGTAAATACCTCCTCTCGAAATGAATCATCTTCTTCATCTTCAGGCCTCTCCTCCAAATAATCATTGAATTGACTCTGTCAATAATAATTAATTTGGTTAAAGAAAATGTAATAAACTAATATGAATGTATAAATACATAATATATATGTATAAATTATATTGTACTTAGTTACTTACTATAATAGCCGCAACCTCCTCATCAAAAGTCTCAACTTGTTGGCCTTCATTATTCTTTGTTTTCTTTGCTCGTGTTTTCGTAAACATGGTTAAGCGATCAGTTCTCTCTCCTCTGCCCATCATCTTAATAGCAAGAAAATGTTGTCAGCATATAGTATTTTATTGGATGTCGTTGAAGAAACAAAATTGAAAATGGAAGTACATAAAATTGAAGAAAATGTTGTCAGCTTGTGAGGTTATACTAATAATCTAAATTTGTTCTAGAGAGGAAATGTAAGGTTGTACAGAGATTAGCTATGGAGCAAGCATGAATAATACAAAATTTGATCATGAACCATTCATACTCATGCATATGCATATAGCTAGGTAACTGTGAAACAAATATTTACCACTTGATACTTAAATTTAAAGTAAAACTATAGAGGATATTTACTAAGTAGACAGACATAAACGATCCATGTATAGATGCATCCAACTTGGTATATTTAAGCAACCCAAAATGTACTGCAAGTTCTTGGAAATTTTGATAGGATTTGAAATATACATGAATTCATATTTGGCTGAATAAGGAATACATGGATAGAGATATGTAACCGTGAATATTCCCCTTGGCAATTTTTATTGCCAAGTTCAAGGCATTTTCAAGGAATAAGGCAATCAAGTATCTCCAGGAATATTAGTAAGGATCAGATTATAATCTTCCACAATTAATTGGACTTGGAATCTGTATAGCTTTATAACTTTTATTCATGATTAGAAAATGAAGTCAAGTTTTTTAGTTCTTGCCTTAACCAATAGTGAACCTGGTTTACAATATATGTGGTGATCACCGAGACAAAACATAAAAAAAGAAGCTACTGAAAAATGAGGATCCCAAACCTTGACAGTTCCAAGAGAGTAGTCTCATTCAGAACTCGTAGCTGCACCAGGCCAGCTACCAATGCCTTTTTCAGAAGTGGATGACACAGCCTGAGTATCCAGTGTTGTAGAGATAGAGAGAGGAACAACTGGATTGGATTTTACGTGGTCGCCCACGACAGCCCCCTCCTCGGCCAGCAGTCGAAGCAGAAGGACGACTTTTCTTGGGTTTGGAAACACCCACTTTAGAAGCAAGGGTGGGCAAGGACTCAGAAGGAACAGTCTCCATTGCTTTTTACTTCTTGAGTTAGCGAGTTGTCTCAGCCAGAGCATCCTCTAGTCGCTTGCGAACACGAAGGTGTTGAAATTGATTAGCTAAGGTAGCCAAGGAACCCAAAGGTGGAATTGGGTGAGAAGCGCCCGCATAGAAACCATGGGTAAGAGGATCTGTGGTTGGGAGGAAAGGAGGTACAACAACTTGAGTATCCAAGATTGGGATAGGATTGGGAAGGGGATAAAAAGATGAGAGGGTCGGGTCAAAAGATAAGGGATGGGCTGCAGGGAATGGTTTGAGGTATGGTTCCAGGTGGGTGGGGTCTAAAAGCATCTCTTGACGGGCCAAGATGCTTTGGAGTAAAGCAGGATCCGAAACATGGCCGAAATGCAAAAGTGAGGTAAAAGGGTCAAGAGGTGGAAGTGTTTGGTGTTGGAAAGTAGGGTGATTAGGATCAAATTCCTGAGGCGGAACAACCATGTCAGCAAGTGAGAGTGAGATGGCTAACTGCATCTCTTCCACGTCAGGAGAGATTGGATGAGGTGGCGTCGGTGGAGTGAGGGGTTGAAGCCAGTCATCAACAATTGCCTTACCCTTATCAACAGATTTAGAGTGAGATGGACCTGCTTCAGCTGATGTGTCACCAGTAGGAGCAGAGATTGGTGGATGAATAGGTACATCTTGCCACCCGTTGTGCTGTGGATGAGTAGCGATTGGTGGAGGAACAGTCATATCTTGCCACCTGCCTTGCTGTGGTTGGGCCAGAACTAGGGCTCCCGTTTGAGGCAAAGGATTTCAGGGCGTGGAGCAGTAGTTACCATTCTGATTATTCCGGCGATCCACGTACCGATTACGGCGACTTTGAAAGTACTGATTCTGAAAAAGATCCCAGCTGCGTTGACTATCAGGTGGAAGTCGTCGGAGTGGAGGAACAGCCATCCAAGGACCCATCTTATCCGAAGAAGGATGACGATGAAAAGTACGAGAATGAATTGTGTGGCCCAGACGACCACAACGGAAACAAAAATCAGAAAGCCGTTCATACCTGAACTCAGCCCATGTAGCCTTACTCTCATTGCGGCTGAACCAAAAACCTGGGGACAAAGGGGCTCTAGAATCCAACTAAACCCGAACACGAAGATAACCTCGCCTACCAGTAGGAGCATCTGGATCATCAACAGTCAGAACCTGGCCCACTTGAGTGCCCATCATCCGAGCATTCTCTTCAGTCATATGACCTCGTTGGAGGCCATGAACTTGAACCCAAAAGGAGATTAGGTGGATTAGAATATCATCAAGGTGGCAAGTCAGAGGCCATGGGTGCAACGAGAAGCTACAACCCATAACTGACCAGGGACCTCTCTCAAGAAGCTGATCTGCAACCGCTGCATTAGGAGCAGTGATGGTGAAAATAGAACAACCACTAATAAGCTCCATCTGAACGCGCCCAATCTCCAGCCATGCAGTAGTAAGTATGCGAATAAGAGTAGGGGCATTCAAAGTACGATCAGAGATGACCGTACCAACTAGCTGAGTACCTTGATTTTGGGTGGGTAAGGGGGAGGGTAAGTGGAGATATAGTTCTCCCCCAATCACCTCTTCTTCAGAAGAAACCGGAGGAGAAACTGGTGGAGAAGAGAAAGTCTTTGGGGGCGAGGGGATTGATTTGGAAGGGGAAGGAGCCATAGTATTCAGATGGTTGAGGAAGTGAGCATGAGAAGTGTTCGAGGGTTTGAGATGGGGATATATAGCCATGGAAGGCAGACTCATGCAATCCATGCAAACCATGCAAACTAGAATGGAGTGACACGTGGAATTGTAGGGAAACAAAGAGTAGAGGTAGGGATTACAGATGGAAGAAGAGGGAAGAACAGGTGTTTAAACAAAAACAAGCCAAAAACGGAGGTGAAATGCATGAAGAACAAGTGTTAAGAGGGATGATAAAGAAGAGGCATGTACTACTAGTAATGATTACAAGGAAGAAGCTGATCAACATTGAAGATGTAACCGTCAAAGAAGAGTCAAGAAAAAAGGAAGAGAAGGGAGAATGGGTCAAAACTGGAAAAGAAAACAAAAAGAAGGGACAAACAGCACTAGCTACAGTGCCGGGGATGCACTAGCTACAGTGCCGGGGATGCACTAGCTACAGTGCAGATTGCTCAGTGGGAGCAAGAAGCTCTCATCCTAGAGAGAGAAAAAAGAGCAGCTTAATAGTTACTATAAGTTGAGTGTTTAAAGTAAGATCCTACTATTCTTAGTCTACATGCAATCTTCTTTACCCAACCCCACCTTCTATTCCTGCGGCCCATGCCAATCCGATGCTACTTGATCTGACCCTCCCAACCTTAATCCCTAATTTCACTCACCCTGTTCCTTTTTATGATCCCCTTCTACCAACTGATGTTCCAGCTTTCGTCCCAACCCCAGATCCTCTTCACTCAGGGTTTTATGGGGGACCTTCTCAATCACTTCCTCCCTTGGGATCCTTGGTTACCTTAGCTCATCAATTCCAACATCTTCGTGTTCGTAAGCATCTGGAGGATGCTTTGGCTGAGACAACTAGGCAGCTGAAAAAATACAAGGCAATGGAATTACAGGAACCAGAGACCCTCCCACCTACCTCTCACAAAATCACTGCTTCCGAAGCCAAAAAGGGGAAATCAACTCTTTCAGTTTCGGGTCGGGGCAGCGGTCGCTGGGGTCGTCCTCGCAAAGCCGCATCTACACAGCCTATCCCATCATCCTCTACTACTGATTTCCAGGTTAGTGGTGGCATCTCTTCATCACTTTCAACTATTCTGGCACCTCCTCTCCACTCTGGGTTTGGTAATGGTCAGGCTGTGTCTTCAGTGGAGATGGTTTCTATTCCAATGGTCATGAGTACTTCTACTGTTGCACCACCAAGCATTTTGGTTCCTCTTGTTTCATCCAGTGCTGATAAAGGCATAGGTAGCTGGCCTGGTGCAGTTACAGGTGCGGAATGAGGCTCATCTCTTGGAACTGTCAAGGACTCGGGTCATCTTTGACAGCAAAGGCACTTCGACGGTTATGGCGTAAGTATGACCCTGAGATTATCTTCCTTATGGAAACTCACCAGAAGGAGCAGATAGTCTCTTCTTGGAAAACTCAGCTTAAGTTTGACAACTACGTTGTAGTTGACCCTGTAAATACTAGCTCTGGGGGCCGCTCTGGGGGCTTAGCCATTTTGTGGAACTCCTCTGTTCAAGTGTCTGTTTTGCATAATACCCCTAATGTCATTGACACTATGGTGTACTTTGTAAATGAGGATTTCCGTTGTAACATATCTTGGGTGTATGGCAACCCTAATGAAAATAAAAAGAAGTTGTTTTGGTGTTACATGTGTAGATACTTTTCAGCTCGATCTCTACCTTGGCTTTGTTTAGGGGATTTTAATGATATTCTTTGGTCTGATGAAAAATGGGGAGGCTGTCCCCCTCAACAATGGAGAATGGCTTTTTTTTGTAATTTCCTAAATCACACTGGTCTCCGTGATTTACACTTTCAGGGCCCTTGTTATACATGGTTTCGTTTTCAGCATAACCAACTGGTAATGAAGGAAAGATTGGATCGTTGTTTAGGCAATGCTGAGTGGTGCTCTGCTTTGCCTCAGTCTCAAGTTTTCAATTTACCGATTGTCGGCTCTGATCACCGACCCCTACTGTTTGATTCTCATCCAAAGGAAACTCACACCCCCAAAATTTTTCGTTTTGAACATATTTGGACCTCAGCAGTCTCTTGTGAACAGATCATTGCTGCTGCCTGGGTATCTGCTCCAACTAACCTTGCAATGCCTATCTGGGTGGCCAATCTTAAGGCTTGTCAGAAATCCTTATCCAGTTGGTGCTTGAAGACTTTCCCCAACTCTCATAAACAAGTTGATAAGCTGTTCATCCAACTCAATCATTTACATAAGGATTAAATTATGTTTAGTCCCTGTACTATGACTCTTTTTTCGTTTCAGTCCCTGACATTCTCAATTAATCTGAAAAGTCCCTAATGTCAAAATTTCCGTCTGATTGGTCCCTCCGGCGTCAAATTAGGAGTTGGTCTTAGGTGAAATGTCCAATATACCCCTATGTTATTTCTTTTTCCTTTTTAATTCCTTTTTCTCCTTTTTTTTTCTTTTTCCTTTTTAATTTCTTTTTTTTCCTTTTTAATTTCTTTCTTTTCCTTTTTAATTTCTTTTTTTTTCCTTTTTTTCTTTTTTCTTTTTCCTTTTTAATTTCTTTTTTGCTTTTTTATTTTTCATTTTTCCTTTTTAATTTCTTTTTTTTCCTTTTTTCTTTTTTCTTTTTCTTTTTTAATGACCATCGTATCCTGCTGCATTGGTAGCGCCACGTCGGCGAACCAATCCAGATCGACCCGCAACCCCAATTCTTGTTCTCCACGCCGGCGGCCCTCTTTTTTTTTCTTTTTTCCTTTTTAATTTCTTTTTTCCTTTTCCTTTTTTTATTTTTCTTTTTTCCTTTTTAATTTCTTTTTTCCTTTTTCTTTTCTTTTTTCTTTTTCCTTTTTAATGACCATCGTATCCTGCTGAATCGGTAGCGTCACGTCAACGAACCAATCCAGATCGACCCAAAACCCCAATTATTGTTCTCCACGCCGGCGGCCATTTTTCTTTTCCATCATTATTCTTCTTCTTCACTTCTGGTTTTGGTAAACTTGGCCATCAAAAATCATCATTTCAACCAGACCCAAAATCCAAATCACCATTCTGAGCAAGACCCAAAAACCTCAGGGTCTGAAAAAATGGTAGTTTTCAGTGAAAAGTTTCCAAATTGAGGCTTGATGTGGAGAGAGAAAGTGAGATTTGAGTGGGAGAGAGAGAAGTAGGCTGTGAAAACAAGAGGGGAGTGGTTTAGCGGCGAATTTCCGAGTTGATTGGGATCTGCTTGTGTTTGGGAGATGGCGTCGGCGACGATGGAGGCGAGGGCGGATCCTAACAGAGGGAGATGGCTTCAGAGAAGGTGAAGAAGTGATCGATCAGCTCCTAGCCTCTTGCTTTTGCTCGATGTCCATTTCTGCACCGCCAAGCTAGGTCTTTGCTGAGTTTGGTTTCAATTTGGGGAGAGAAACAGATGGATTGTGGAGTTTGATCGGAATGGGATTGGTGGGTTGAGAAAGGAGAAAGTAGGCAAAACGAAAAGAAGAAAAAAAGGAAAAAAAGATATTAAAAAGGAACAAGAAAAAAATAAGAAAAAGCAAAAAAGAAATTAAAAAGGAAAAAAAATTAAAAAGGAACAAGAAAAAAAGAAGAAAAAGAAAAAAAGAAATTAAAAAGAAAAAAGAAAAAAAGAAATTAAAAAGGAAAAAGAAAAAAAAAGGAGAAAAAGAAATTAAAAAGGAAAAAGAAATAACAGAGGGGTATATTGGACATTTCACCTAAGGCCAACTCCTAATTTAACGCGGGAGGGACAAATCAGACGAAAATTTTGACGTTAGGGACTTTTCAGATTAATTGAGAATGTCAGGGACTGAAACGAAAAAATGGTCATAGTACAGGGACTAAACATAATTTAATCCTTTACATAATAACTCAGTCCCTGATGCAGGCTCTCAAATTCGGGATGTTACACAACAGATTCAAGATTTATGGGTGCTAGAAGAAAATTTTTGGCATCAACAGTCAAGAATTTCTTGGTTAAAACTTGGTGATAACAATACCAAGTTTTTTCATCAATCCGCTACTCAACGAAGACAACGTAACCGGATTCTTCGTCTTCGAAATCCAAATGGTTTGTGGCTAGACTCTGACTTGTCTATAGCTGATACTTTTCTTCAGTACTACAAGCAACTGTTCTCTACCTCAGGACCAAGAAATTTGGCTGACATTCTTTTGCTTGTTGACCCGGTTGTTACCCCTGCAATGAATGATAATCTGTTGGCTCCTGTAACATTGGACGAAGTCAAACAAGCCATGTTTGGATTGGGGGCTCTTAAGGCTCCTGGACCAGATGGCTTCCCTGGCATATTTTACCAAACTTATTGGAGTATTGTGAACTCAGTGATTCATCAAGCTACCACCTCTTTCTTTCAAACAGGGAATCTTTTATCTGAGTTAAACAAGACTTATCTGGTGCTGATTCCGAAGGTTCCTCATCCAGAGCATGCTTTTCAGTTTAGACCAATTGGGTTGTGCAACTACTCCTACAAAATTTTGTCTAAGGTAATGGCCATTCGCTTGAAGCCCTTTATGCCGGATTTAATTTCTGAAAACCAAGCTGCCTTTGTCTCCGGTCGACAAATTCAAGATAATGTGGTCATAGCACATGAAATGTTTCATCATTTGAAGCTTCTTCGAAATTCTGGAATAGGAGCTCTTGGAATGAAATTGGACATTACAAAGGCTTATGACTCTGTGGAATGGGATTTTCTTCATGCTGTGCTTGTCAAGTTGGGTTTCCATGTTCATTGGGTTATGCTTATTATGAACTGTGTTCGTTCAGTTACGTTCTCTATTTTGGTAAATGGAAAACCGTCTGCTTTCTTCACTCCTTCTCGTGGGTTACGACAGGGGGATCCCTTATCCCCGTATCTATTCCTGTTTGTGAGTGATGTGTTATCTACTTTGGTTCAGAAAGCTTGTGATGTTCAATGGCTTATCCCTTTACAAATCACACCCTCTGCACCGAAGATCAGTCACCTGTTATTTGCATATGATTCTTTGTTCTTTTTTTAAGCTACTTCAGCTAATGCCTCTCTTCTTTTGTTTCTCCTACAAACTTATGGCAGTGCATCTGGACAGCAGATTAATTACTCGAAGTCTTCCTTGTTTTTTAGTCCAAACACAGATACTTCTCTGATCAATACTATTTCCGCTGCTTTGAGAGTTACTTCTGTTACAAGCCCTGGGAAGTACCTCGGTCTCCCAACTATTTGGGGGAGATCGAAAGTCTCTGCTTTGGCCTATGTAAGAGATGCCATTAATCGTAAACTTTAGAACTGGAAGTGTGGATGCTTAACTCAAGCTGGCAAGGAGATTTTAATCAAGTCCATAGCTATGGCAGTTCCAGCTTACCCTATGATGTGTTTTCAATTTCCCAAAACTCTGTGTAATCAGATTAATTCTATGGTTGCTCAATTCTGGTGGAGCAACAGAGGCGACTCTGGTATTCATTGGCTGAATTGGTCAAGGCTAGGCTTTCCTAAATGTCAAGGAGGCATGGGATTTCGTGATCTTCAAGACTTTAATCAAGCTCTCCTAGCCAAGCAAGGATGGCGTATTCTTACTAATCCTACAGCTCTATGGGTTCGTGTTCTTAAGGCACGGTATTTTTCTATGGATACTTTCTTCACTACTAGAAAAGGATCCTCTCTTTCTTAGCTTTGGTCTAGTATGCTTCATGGAAGAGATCTTCTTAAGCCTAATGTGGTGTGGCAGATAGGAAATAGAATTAATATTCCAGTTTGGGATTCGAACTGGATTCCTCAGCTTCCTGGTATGCATCTTACAACATCATCTCCCTTTGATCATATGTTGCAAGTATCATCTTTGATTAACTGGACATCACACTCTTGGAATCTCTCAACTATTGTGGGGGCTACTACATTCACTCAAAGAAAAGCAATTCTGTCCATTCCTTTAACATCTCCAAATAGTCGAAACAGATTGATCTGGCCTATGGAAAAGACAGGGATTTATACGGTCCGCTCGGGATATCATATAGCTCACTCAACACATCCAGTCCTCACTACTTCTCATCCTTCTTCATCTTCTACTATCAACCCCCTTCTTTGGAAGCTTGTTTGGTCCCTTAAATCTCTGCCGAAAATTAAGCATTTCATTTGGAGAGCGGTTTCTAACTTTGTAGCCACTAAGGCCAATTTGTTTCGTAGGAAATTATCAAAAGATCCTCTGTGTCCTCTGTGTCATCTCTTTCCCTAAACAATTGAGCATCTCCTTTTATCTTGCCCTTGGACTCTTAAAACATGGTTCCTTCATCCTTTAGGTTATCGCCCTCCCTTCATCAGCTCACTACTTTAGCTAAATGGTTTCTCCACTTATCTTTCCCTTATTCTATTTCACTTACAACCAGGTGTAGTACTTTTACACATATCAGTTTCTTGCTTTGGAATATTTGGAAACATAGATGCCATTGTGTGTTTAATGACGCCCAACCTAACTCTGCATTGGTAGCCTCTCTCTCTTTTGCTGCATCTTCTGAGTTCTTGGGTCTTGTTTCTGATAGTTCCATTCCAAATGCCAATTTGCATCGACCTGTGCGTCCTCCCCCTAAACCGAAATGGCTTCCTCCCCTTCCTACTCAGATTAAGATAAATATTGACGCTTCTTGGACAAAGGAGGGTTCTAGTTTAGCTGTTGTGGCTAGAAATTCCTTTGGTTGTCTTGTTTCTGGACTGGCTACGTTCACTTTTGCTGCTTCACCACTAGTTGCAGAGGCTTTGGCAATCCGATTGGGTGTACTCTTGGCCCTTTCATTGCGAGCTTCTCATTTTCTGTTTGAAGTTGATTCTCTCCAACTTATCAATCTCCTTTCCCATTCCAGTACATCTATAGATTGGGCTGTGTTGCCTCTTGTGGATCATATTAAAGATTTGACAGTTGATCTTGTTTCTCACAGCTGGGTTTGGACTAGCAGAATGGCTAATCAGGCAGCAGACCACATTGCTTGTTTAGTTCGCAGGAGCAGTGTCCAGCTGAGTGGGTTCAGTTTCCACCTTCCTCCTTCTCTCACATTCTCTTGTATGATGCCAGACATGCTCCGACTTAGTTTTTGGGTTGTCTTGCTTCTCTTCCCTGCTTGTTTTGGGAGGGGTTAGTTTCTTTCTTTTCAGTTTGATTGTTGTTTTCTGTACTCTGGTTTCTTTATTGAATTCTCTTACGTTCAAAAAAAAGAAAAATGAGGGGTTAATCCTGGTTTACCATGTGGTGATGATTAGGACAAAACTTGAAAAAGGAGCTACTAGAAATGAGGATTGTGGGAGTGGTCAACTTTTGTTGCGCTCGCAATTAAGGCGATTAACTCCGCAATTAGTATGGAGATAAATTCCAGTCATGAATGCGGCGATTATTACGGCCTTAACTACAACAATAACTACGCACAATGATTACAGTTATTAATGCGCGATGAATGACTGTTGTAAATGAGTCATGACTAACCGTCGCTAATACAACAATGATTATCATCATAAGTGAGCAAATGAATGCGACCATAAAGGCGGGAATAATGACGGCTTGTCCCCCAAGTAAGTCATCGCCTATATAAAGGCGGCTCGACGTCAAGGTAAATAATCTCATTCCAACCTTTTTACTCCACTCGACTAAGAGAGTTAGTGACTTAGGCATCAGAGGGTTTTCTGCAGGTACCCCCCTCCTCCTCGAGCCGACGGTCAAACTTCGAGTCAAGTCTCCAAAGAAGCTTCTCGATCGTTCCTGGTCAGCTCCTGCTCCAGTCCGCATTCATTGGTGAGTCAAAATCCTCTACGGAATTTTTTGTCACCAATAAGTAGCGCCGTCTGTGGGAAACACTTTTCCCTTAAAAGTGATGGCGGGAGATGCCCCCGACGGGATTCCATTTCTGTCACTGATGACTGGTAGTGACGAAATTCCTTCCTACCATCCTCCAAATGGGTCCATCCCAAACCCCGTCGGTGACCTGAACTTGCCTCCTGTTGATGAGACGCAAAGGCTGAGGCAAGAAATCGATCAACTTCAGAGAGAAAAGCAGGACCGCAAGGCCCGTCGTCGGCGAAAACTTGAAAAAATTCTACAATTTGACAGCGATTCATCAGACGACGATGCCATAGGCGATCTCCGTCAAACCAACAGCGTAGCAGCAAACGCGTGCTATCGGCGTCATCGGGGGAATCCCCAAAGGACCCCTTGTTGAGGGGATGGGAGGCACATCGAATGAGGGGCAAAACTGCGGAACACGATTGGGCCAATCCAAAAGAGCGCGCAACTAATCATGGCGTAAGAAGATGAAGAAAGTGATTGATGCATGCAAACGTGCCGACCCTCGAGAACTCGCGGCCGACATAGTGAGGGACGTCGGTAAGTCTCCGTTTACTGATGACGTCCTCAATATGGCGAAACCTCGCAGGTTTACCACACCCGTGTTCCAAACGTATGACGGAACAATCGACCCAGTGGACCACATCAAGGGGTACAAAAAACAGATGTCCATCGAGACGACCGATGAGAAATTGATGTGCAAGATTTTCCGCTCAAGTCTCACATGGCCTGCGTCGACGTGGTTTCAAGATCTCAAACCGCATTTCATACCAGATTTCGACACATTAAGCCGCGCTTTCATTTCACAATACTTCTACAATCGCAAACAAAAGAAGGACTTGGCGACTATGTTCAACACTAAGCAGAAGCTAGGGAAAAAGGTAGGAAAAATTTTCAAAAGGTTTAGAGCTAAAATGAGCCATGTTAATTGTGATCCCCAATTCGCCGCAATCGCGTTCCGAGAAGGATTGCTTTTTGGAACACCGTTATACGAAAGTTTGTTGCGTGATCCGCCAAAGGACATGGATGGCATCATTACAAGGGTTGAGGGGGAGGTCAGAATTGAAAAAGAGAAAGAAGCACGCGAAGCCCGACTCACTGTCGTTGTCACCTCGAGAGAAGTTGAATGGAACAACACAAAAAATGACATTTAGAGTGACAGAGGAGGGAAACCTCAAGATATCCCCTTGAAGAATGGTTTACGATTCACCCCGTGACCATATACAAAAGACATAATCATGAAGGAATATTTGAGAAGCCGCCCCCCCAACCGGAGGCTAGTGACGAGGATGAGAGAAGTCGATATTGCCGGCTCCACAAGGCAAGGGGGCACGAAATATATAAGTGTCATGGAGTGCGACCAGCAATCCTTACAGCAATGAAGGCTGGTAAACTCCTTCAGTATAAAATGACATAAATTAAGGCAATCAGAGGGTTCATGGAAAAGTCCACATGCCGAAATTCATCTCGAGTAATGGAGAAGGTACGATAATATGGTGACTTCGTTTTGATAAAAAGATGGCACAACTCGTAAAACTCAGGTAAGAAAAATAAAAGAGTTTAAGTGGTTTTTGCACGTGTTGATATCTCATTCGAGAGACTATTGAAATTATGTATTTTGTATTTCTCGCATGAATAAAATCACTGGGGCTGGTTCCTCGAGCAGGACAGTCCCATTAATCTGTATGACTGGTTCCTCAAGTAGGACAGTTGCATTCAATTTGTAGAAACTGGTTCCTCGAGTAGGACAGTTGTTTCGATTCGTAGGAGCTGGTTCTTCGAGCAGGACAGTTGCCTTACTGGTTCAGGACTAGTTCCTCGAGTAGGACAATTGCCTTAATGGTTTGAAACTGGTTCCTCAAGTAGGACAGTTGATTTGATTCGCAGGAATTGATTCCTCGAGTAGGACAGTTGCCTTAATGGTTCGAAACTGGTTCCTCGAGTAGGACAGTTACGTTTGATTCATAGGAGCTGGTTCCTCGAGTAGAACAGTTGCCTTAATGGTTCGAAATTGGTTCCTCGAGTAGGACAGTTACGTTTGATTCATAGGAGCTGGTTCCTCGAGTAGGATAGTTACCTTAATGCTTCGGGTGGGATGGCGTGCCTCGCCGAGACCCAGGCGGGGGTGGGATGATGGACCTCACCCTCGCTACAGGCGAGGGTGGGACGAGGTGATGGATTTTATCCTTGCAGGACGTGGAGGATATGCAATTGGTAATGAATCCAACCCTTACAGGGAATGGGGGTAATCCCGCCCTCAGAAGATGATAAGGAGCAATGTCACTACTAAAAAAAACTTCAATTGCTTCGCCTTTTTACTTCGGCGACAGTTGCCGTCGCAATTGACACCCTATTGCTACGGAAAATGTTCCGTCGCGATTAAGGCTTATCATTTGCGACGGAAAATCTTTGCCGTAGTAAATTTGTAGTCAATTGCGACGCCGTTTCCTCTTGCCGTCGCAAAACTTATTTATATATGTACTTTACAAAAAAAAAAAAAAAAAAAAAAATTACGGAAAGAAAGCCGTGGCAACACATAAACGTCACCGTATTACTCTGGCGGTAACCCAAATAATTTTCCCTCCGTTTTTTCTTTTGTTTTTTTGGCCAAATGTCCTACTAACAAAACACTCAGCCCTAATTCTTTTTCCCTCTTTTTCCCAAGGTCTCAAACATCACCGCGCTCTTTCTCACTCTCGCCCAAACATCACCCTCTTTCTGAGCTCCGGAACCTCACCGTTCCCGTCGTTCTAAACATTCTGATAACCGAATCTTCTTCTTACCATCAGCTTACAGGTGACTCTTTCATTTTCAGCTTTTGGTATAATTTCGCTCTTGGTTGTATTCATGTTCTGATTTTGGTTCTGTATGGGATGTGATTGGGAAGAAGATCTAGTCTGTTGATTGCAAATTACAGTAGCTTTAGGAGGTAGCTAGTTGGGTTGTGGATCTTGGTTTTTGATTGTGTATATATGCTTTGCAGCTCCTCGAACGGGAACCTACCGAGGTATTTGGGCAATGGCGTGCAGGCCTACTTCTCCTATCGAGTAATCATCAAGGTAGTTTTACTTGATTTCGTCATTTTATTTTGCTGTTAATTGTAGATTTTATTGGATTTAGGTTAGGGTTTATGGCTCGATTTGGTTTTGTTGATTGCTTAGTTGACAATAGATACTTGGTTGATTGTTAGCTTAGAGTTGTTTCTATATATTCTTGGGTTTTGTTCGAGTCAAATGATTGGAGCAGGACTTGCTGAAATTGAATTAATTTCCAGAATAAGTAAAACTTGAGCTGGTGTGATGGGACGGCAGTTGAGGGTAGGCATTACAAGTCTATACGAGAGTCTCAATTTGATATAATTATAATTAGATGGGTACAATTCTCATCTCGCAATTTGCCTGAGCTTATTATTAAGCTTTATGCTAGCCTAATGGGTTGAGAGGTTGTTCTATTGGTTTGATGGGATTGCGGGTGTCACAGGGCAGTCTCACTACCCCTTTAGGAACTACCAAGAGATAGGCATCCTTGACTAGTCTTATGCCTGAAGTAGTCTTATGTTGCAAACTATTTTGCACTATTCTCCAAATTTCTCTAGTTTCATTGACTAGCTTGGAATTGGTAATTGCATCGTTGGGTCACAGGCTACAAAATGGTTTGATTTTTCAACTGTGATTTTATAGTTTTGGGACAAGTGTGGCTTGCTTACTTTTGCATGAATTTGCTCATTGAACATAAAACTTACCGTATATGATATGCTTTATTATTTATAACTTGAGCTTAGTCAATATGACCCTTGCTAGTGGGATGTTTTGGTCAAATGCTACCAATTGATTGGAGCAGAGCTTTTATATTGCCTTCAGATTAGGCATTATATGGGGATTGTGTTTGGTTGTTCGAAACCTTGTTCTCGTATTCCTGTTTGTGCTTTTTCAGGGGGATGGTTCATGAGATTCCCTTTTTAGTTGATATTCATGGATCAAGCAAGCAATCTAAATGTGTTCTTGTATGTGTGCTTAGAACATGCATTATTTGTTCAGATATAGAATTGAACAACAGTTTAATGTAAAAGACCAAATATTTAGTTTGTTCAGCTTATCTCTTCAAAATCGCATACTTGATGCTAAATTGTGATTATAAGTTCAGTACTCACCAAAACTATAGGAATTGTTCAAAAGAAAGGTCTTAAAATCTAAATGTTACTCTAGGGAGTTAGTCAATACTGCATTACCTAGGTTGAACCTTTGAATTAGAATAAAAAGAAGAAAGTGATTATTGTATATAGTTATTCTATTCCTTTTCAGATACATAATTGAGATTTTTCTTTCTTAGCCTCTTATCAATCCTAATGCCTCCATCCAAAATTGTAAGCTATGTACATCAAAAAATTGCTTCAGTTCCACTAATCATTATAGTTTAGTTTGGGCCATAAATCTTTACGATGTAATGGTGTTGAATGAATTGATCTTTGTGGACAGCAATATATTATTTTTCTTTCCTGAAAAAAAAAAAAAAAAAAAAAAACTTGGTAGGGGTGATAGCTTTTATGAGATGTCAGCTCTGCTCCTATAGAGAAACACTCTATACGTAGGTCAAAATCAGGGCAAGAATTGCACTTGATTTGGATCTTCCCCGTAATGTCTTTATTGCAATAATTGTAGTGATAAGCCCTTTTTCCTTCACTCTTCCCCTGGCCTGGGTCCAAAAGAGTACAGAGAATCAGAAACAAAACTTAAAGAAAACAACAAGACAACTTCTTCAGAATTCTCATCTCAGAATTCTTCAGAATCATGTATAGATTTCGTTGCATTCACAACTTCATTTATACATTCAATCAAAGATGCATTTTTGTTATTATGACATTCTGTTCATATATTTGTTATTATTCAATGGTCTTTTGTTGTACTTGACATTCAGTTCTTGTGGTTCAATGTTGATATACACGCAGCAGCAGGGTCTCTAGTTTTAAATCGGTTTCTTTTTCCATTACTAGGAATCGCTTCCCATCTCTGACTTCAAGACCTGGACTCTTTCAAGTTTCCTATTCGGTAGGTTATATCATTGTAATACTACCGTGACTCTTCTTCTTTTTATGGTTGCCTCAACAATGTCATAGATAAATTTTTACATTCTTGGATTTTAATCAATAGGTCCAGTTTAATTGTTTGGGTAGTAGCTTTTTATTCATTGTGCTTCTGTAATGACAAGCAACACTCATTTTATTTTCTGCTGCAGTTTAAAACATCCATTAGTTTAAAACATCCATTAGTTAAAAAGGCTGCTCATCTTCAAGTCAGCAGTGAAGAATTTGGAATTAATTTTGGCAATCCAAAGCCAAGAGCTTGATATTACCAGGTTAGTACTTCATCCCCATTTTTATATTTCTTCTGTTTTCATTTATTATGGAAGAAGTACTAAGTTTATCTGTGGCAATGTAATATGGCTATGCTATTTTTTTTTATTGATGTACATTAGTCTTTTAGAGTTGACACTTGTTTATCTTAAATAAAAAGACATTATTTAATTTACGTAAAATATAACTTGCACAAGACATGCATACATATTCTGATGTAGCTTAATGAAACCAAGACAAACTTCTAAATAATGGAAAAATTCATTAACACAAATATGTATAATAAATAAACCTTTAGCCTTTGACATACATAAACTTGACTCAATGTTTTGTTTGATTGATCTAGAAAACTTGCATCTCACTATGGATAAGAGTTGGATAAACTTAGGCAACAGATGGTCAAAGAGGGTAGTGTTAAAGATCGAATTTTCCACTCTTTGATGGGAGATGATGGTCATGGGTATTGTCGTACTTTTGGAGCTGGTGTGCCTCGTAATCTAGTATATCCAAAGGAATCAAATATATCTCAAAGCACAGATGATCTCGTACAAAAAATCACTGAACAAGTGCGTCAAGAGTTTCAACTGCAGCTTCAGCAACTACATGCTCGAATTGATTTTCTGCAGAATAAGGACAGTAGCACATAGTCTCCTAAACAGGTTGAGTACAAACTTAATATGCAGATATATGGTTTATAAATTAGACTTTTGTCAATTGTATTACTACTTGCACTAACTTAAATTTATTATGTGTATATATATGTATTATATATTTCTTAGGTTGCTGATGCAACTAGCAGGCATGAAATTTTGAGGGAGTCTATAGGAGATGAAATAACTCCGAATGCAAATAGTGACCAGCCATTGTTGGAGCAGAATTCTCCAGTAACATCCCCTTCACAAAATGGATCTGAAAGGGTAATTCTCTTATAAATTTAGGCAATTGCAACAATTTTCTTATATTAATTGTTTATATTGCTCTTACATATTGTATTTCTAGTTGGTGCTTGACATTATCATAAACATGAGTTATAATTGGCTTGCTTGCAAATGGTTGTTGTTTCAGGCTAGTTATTGAGGTCTATACTTATGATTTTTTATGTCCTTTCACTTGGAAATTGGTTCTGTTTATGTTGCAAATGTTTGATTATGTATTTGTTTGTGACTTTGAGCTCTGTAGCTTGTTGTGGTTTTTCACCGAAGGATATTGATGAACTTGTTTTTGCTGTATGGTTGTTGAGTATGATTAGATCTGTGATTTTTTTTTTTTAAAGATTGTTAGTTCGTTCAAGTTGATTTACTACTGGGTCAGCTTGATTTTGCCTTTTTGAAATTTACAGTTTGAGTAAAGAAAAAGTATTTTCAGATGAGGCTAGGAAAGTTATAAAGCCATATGTGGATGATGTAGGAAGATATGTTCTGAGCTGTGTTTTTGAAACTGTTTTGTGGTTTGGTTTTCAAAATTTAGATGGACTTTTTGGATTGTGCTTCATTATCTGGTTTGTGGATTTGATTAGTTCCATGTGACTATTTCCGTTGAAGCCATATTAATAGGTGTTGCTTTGTTGATATATTTATCTCAAATGGTTTTGTTGTCTATTTGGGTAATGATGAAGCAGCTATATTTTCTGTGATTCCAGCTACCGTGTAACTAACCTCAGCCATATTAATAGGTGTTGCTTTTCTTTTCCATTCATGAAAGGCTTTTCATTGTTTTGGTTATGATAGATTATTGTTTTTTTTTTTTTTTGAAAGGATGATAGATTATTGTTAACAGCCCCTAGTTGTGTTATACTACTTGCTAAAGATGATATTGAGTTGAGATGATCTTTGAATATATGAGGGTTAGTTGTTTTGACTATCTGACTATTGATTGAGGTTCATTAATGTCTTAATGTTTTTTGTTTTGTTTGTACAGAAACCATCATGAAAGAGTGTGCAATTTGTTGTCTATCTTGCCTATTGGACATTAAGCTAACATTGGTTTTTATATGTTGATATTACAGGTTCTCATGGCAAAAAGAGCAAAGCAAATGAAAGCAAGTGCAAAGCTCACAAAATGACAAAGTAAAATGATGCACTTGTGATTGTTGTTTTATTTTAAGAGTGCTTATTATAATGTTCAATACTTACAAATGACATTATTTTCACTTTAGTATTTGTATTTGAATATGGTACAATGAGTCAATGGATATGTTTAAGTATATTATTCATGAATTAATGTTATTTTGATTTAATAGATCCAAATATTTAATATCTTAACTATTATTATTATTATTCATTTGTTTAATTTTGTGGAAATGGGCTAAATAATAATAAATAAATAAAATTGGCATTTGCGATGGCGATTTCAGCGTCGCAATTGGTATGAAAATATATAATTTCATCTATTTATTAAAAAAAATTAATAAAAAAATATAAATATATTTGCGACGGCAAACTAACCGTAGCAACAAATTTGGCGGTAAGGTTTTGGCGGTTATTTTGAAAATGTATGCATTGCGACGGCATCATAGCCGTCGCAAATACCTCCACATGGACTACCCTGATGAAGACTTTGCGACGGAAGCTTGTGTAGCAAATCGCCGTCGTAAAATAATAACTGAAGCGACGGCAACAGTTTTCCGTCGCAAATACTTTTTGCAACGGAAATTTACCGTCGCAAATGGATCTTGTGACGCCACCTATTGCAACGCTAACATTTCCGTCGCAAATGCTCAATTTGCCGTCGCGAAAAGTATTTGCTACGGCAAAATGCTTATTTGCCGTCGCAAACTGCCGTCGCAATTGAAGTTTTTTTTAGTAGTGTGTGCAGAGGAAAACCTTCCTATACAATTTGGTTTCAGATCTTCCAATACATAGTTTTTGTTTAAACGACTCTATGCCCCAGATATTGGCTCTCAATTTCAAATTGTCCACCGTATTCTGCTTTTCTTTTGTTTTTCTTTCTGAGCATCTGCGAGCACAAAAAAGAAAAACAAAGGGGCAAGTAGGGGAATGAAATATACATCAAAGCCATTTAAACGCCGGTGACGGTCATTGAGGCCGCTGTCATCATCATCTAGGCTGACGTCGAGGTGGGCGCCAACATCGAGGTTGGCGCCGTCGTCGACGTTGGCGCTGAGGTTATTGAGAAAGACGTCACAAACATTGAGGTGGGCACCAAAGTCGAGATTGACACCGACGTCGAGGTTGGCATCCAGGTTATTGAGAAAGACGCCTATGCCGACGTCGAGGTTATTGAGAGGGGAAATTTTTAACAATGGTGCACGACAAATAGGTGACTCTGAACTTCAGTATATTAAGTTTCAAAACAATCATTTTGGTACATATACTTGTAATCTCGACACACTTCTAGTACATGACGTCAATAATACCGTTAACTCTATGCCATTATTCATTTTTTCTAAGGGTAATTTAGTATTTTCTACTCTCTCTCTCCCCCTCCCCCTCTCTCCCTCTCTCTCTCTCTGTTTCTCTGTTGGAACTTCGACCTGTAGTCTGCACTACTCTCACAAACCCAACTGACTCATGACCTCACCTTACACACTTCCAGCTAAACAAAACAAAACACAAAACCTCAAACTAACTTTTGTAGTGGGTACTTCCGATCACCTTCAACCCCAAAAGCCAAAATCCAGACCCATTTGGGACAGAAGTCCCGATCTTTCCTTCTCCGGCGGTAATGGCAGCAATGGTACCAGTGGAGGAGGTAGCGGCGATTGGAGCTGCGAAGATGAGAATGAAGAATTGAAACCCTCGACGTCGTCGTTTTAGGGTTTTGGGCTTCTGGGAATAATTCTGAATGGATGGAGATCGAGAGTCGCCGCCAATCCACAGTTTCCGTTCAAGGTTTTGATGGAGCAAGTAGTCGGAGTAAGCTCCTGCGACATGGCTTCCCAACCCAATTTCGACCTCAACGAGCTCGATTTCGTCTTCTCAACTCTCGTCATCGTCGACAATTCACATGGGTGTGAGCAGCAATCTGAGGTACCAGACATTGAATGGGGTGGAGTATGTTTTGGGGACTGCGCCGGGCTCATTCTCTCTTCCGTTGCTACTGTTATTGAAGAAGCTTTGTGGGTTTATGGTTTGATTTTGATGTGATCTTGCATAACTCAGCTTTGAAAAGCTTTCTTCTTCTTCTTCGATCTTCTTCTTCTTGTACAATGAAGGAAGCACAGAGAGAGAGTTAGAGAGAGAAGGAATGAGAGAGAGAACGAGCTGATTCCTTTTTTTGTTTTTTGTCTTTGATATGCTAAAAGTAAGCATATAATTTAACCCTACAAATGTCATCGTTAGTATATAGTAAATATGGATCGTTCTATTCCGGGGATTGAGGGTACACCTATCATTGTCAAACAAATAAAGAATTAAAAATAAAAACAAAGTATAATATTTACAAAAATATATACAAGTAACGAAAAAGGGGGGTTTTAAGAGTTGGTTTACGAAAATAAAAATAAAAAGAAAGAAAATATACAAACACTTATACAAGAATGAAACATAAGAAACAAATATCAAAACCAATTCCATAATCAAATTCGATTCAACCCTACAATTGTTCTTCCAAGTCATGAGAAAGAAGTTGATCATGTAAAACATTTGAAGCAAATGATTTCCCATATTTTACTTTCCTTTACTAATTAACCTAAGTGAAAGCACCTAGATCAATCCTATCAAATATGCAATCAAAGTCTAGAAAGCTAGCTAATCAAGACATGTTCAACGCAATAAACAAGAGAAAGGTTATCAACTTAAGTGCACAACCTAGTATGAAAAAGTTCATCTATTTGCAATCCTTTTCAATTAAATTCGACTTTTGTCCAAAGCCTTTACTACTTTTGATTCAAGTTCACAAAACTATTAGGTGAATCATAAACTTAAATCTAGCATCAATTACATGCATATATCCTAAGTTGGCCACCAAAGAACATAAACATATAAAAGTTTTCTGTAAAGCAAATTTAATTGAACAATCTCACAAAAGCAACTTAGAATCACAATTATAGGAATCAAAAATTCATTCAATCATAAGAATTCGGATTTAAACTTTGTTCAAATATTATTGTCAACTAGAAACAATTCCATGAAAATCAAACAAGGTTACAAAGAAAGAGGTTGAATTACACCGTGAGATGGAGATGGGGATAGATGCTTGGCGTTTGGATTCTTGAATCTTGGAAGCAAGTCTTCAAGGTGGAGGATGGATGATGATGCTCACGGCTCCTTCTTCTTCCTTGCTTGAAAACCGTGGATTGCACTAGAGGATGGAGAGAGGTTTGACATTTGAGAGAATTTTCTGAATTATGAGGTGGTGTGTTGTGGTTTTGTGTTGAGAATGCTCCTATTTATAGGATGATGGCAACTTAGTCTCCAAGTCTTCAAGATTGATCCACACAGCATTAACCAATAAGATAATGTCACGTCAGCTCTGCTATGTCATCCAACCAATTAAAAAGCTCCAAAATCAATCCCTAATATATTGTTGCTGATTTTCCCATGATTTAATATGATTTTATTCACAATTTTCGGCCAAATATCTAGGCATGAACCTAGACAATGTATCTGGATGCATTTTGGACTTTTTCTTCCTTAAATCTCTCCATGGCTTTATCCTTAATGTTCTCTCCTTGATTTTCTCTTGATTTTCACATTTAAAATTGCAGCTTTTATTCTCTAATTTCAGCCAACATATCTTGAGGGAATTAAGGAGCGAATCTGGACTTGTTTTGAGCCTTTTCTTGTTGCACAATCCCTTGAAACTCTCCCTTGATATTCTCAATGTAATCTCCTTGATTTTCACATTATCTCCATCATTTCCCATGGCAAAAATCAGATTTAATCTCCCATAATATCTCTCACGTCATCTTCAAGTCATGTGGTCTCCTAATGCCTTCAGGTTTCCTAGCCTCATCAGGATTCCTGCGTTGACTGGGATTTCTAGTTGGACCAGGAAAACTCCATTTCTTCATTTCAGCTCATTTCTGCATCCCTTGTGCCTTGCCTTTGTCATCTCCAACGTCTCACATCCTTCTCATGTCACTATGCCAACAAACCCATCAGACGACAGACATTGACTGTCGTCTGATATGAAGAAAATCTGTCGTCTATTAAGCTGATATCTGATTAGCGTTCAGACGACGGTCAACGCCCGACGTCAGAAGGTGATGATAGGAGCATAAAATGCGACGTTTATAATGTTTAAACCCTATATTTTGCTAAGTTATTTCCTTTATCTTGAGCAATTTAACTTAGTTAGTGTTTTACAGGTGTAAATGGAGTCTCAAAGTCTAAAAATGGCTAAGGAAAGCACAAGTGGCGCAGAAATGGAAAGAAATGAAGAAATGGAAGTTTTCCCAGTTTGACTAGGAAAAGGAATCCCAGTTGAAGTAGGAGTCTGAAGCTGACTTGGACTAGGAGTCCCTGTTGAACAAGGAAACCCAATTCTACTCAGATAAGGAATACTAGTGTGACAAGGAGTCCCTGTTGGATAAGGATTACTCAAGAAGGTTCCGGAAGAGTGTAGAAGCATCTCGGAAAAGGAAGCAGTATTCAACTAGGAAACCTACTTGCATATGGAGTTCTATTCATACTAGGAGAGCCTTGGAACGTTCATGAAGAATCTAGAAGTCTCAAGAAGATCATATGCCGTGCACATGGAAGAGGAAGTCTCAAAGAAATCGGATTTCAAAGCATTATGGAGTTTGGATTTCTAGTTGAGTATGGATTGGAATTGCCGTGAGATTCTTGAAGGTTCTAGGGAGTTCTTGACGTTTCATTCTTCAACAAGGCATGGAAGACATGTGAGAGGCATGTGATGTGAAGGAAATTCGAATTGGACTCAAGTTAAGCTTTAAAAGTCAAATCCATTACAGATTCGGATTACTGCCTGTGCAGATCAGTCAACTTCAACGGAGCATATAAAATCTCTCAGAGCTCAGAAAATTATGATCTTTATATGGTTGGAAAGCTACAGATGTCTAGTTTCCAGAACATTTTACAGCTCAGCAATAGCTATTTTATAGAGGAAGTTATGGTAGTTTTAGTGCACTGAGGTCAAGACTGCCGGAAATCTGCTTTGTGCCAAACAAGTCCTAGATCAACAAGAACTTGGAGAAGTCAAGTAGAAACGAATTGGGAGTGCCTTGAGACGTTCTCCTATATATACTTAATGTATTAGACGTCTCAAGGTTAACAATTTTCTCCACAATTTCGTATTCTCACTTGGTTGCTCTTGAGTTTCAGGTTTTCGTTACTTCAAGTTCCTAGCCGTGCCATCCTCCATCCTTGCCGTGATCTTCACCTTGTGCCACCACCTTGGAGCTGCTTTGGATCTTTGGGACGTGTCTAAGGGTTGTTCATACCATCTTCCCTATGCTTTTCTCACGGTTGTGTGTTCTTGTTGTTAGAATTTCTGTTTTGATTTTCTTTGTGTAAACCGAAACTTATGAACATGTAAACTGATTTTTGAGTGCAATTTTGATGGTTCTTTTCAATGATTGATGTGTTTATGTGATCTTGATCTTGCTTAGTTGCCGAATGTATGGAATGATAATCTGATTTGGTGCTTCATTATATGTAACGTTCTTGTGGTTGCAAACATAGGAAGACTTGCATGTAACTTGCTAGTAATTAGGTTTGATGCTTTGTGAAACCTAATTCGAAAAAGTAGTAAAGGCTTGCTTTGAGTCGAAATTTGGTTATGCATGTGATGATGAGTTGACTTGCTTTGAGTGCTTGGATTTGCATGTCTATTGATTCTTTCTTGAACTTAATGATTTGAAAACGGGATTTTTCAACACAGTTGCTTTGAGTGTGTGATATCGAACTTTTCAAAATAAAATTGATTTGGTGCTTTGCTATTTCGATTTAACTTAAGAAAGAAAGTTAAAAGGGACAATGGTTGCTTTGATCTTTGTGTCTTGGTTGATAGCTTTCCATGGTAACTAATAAAGATTAAGGGATGCATGAAACATGGATCTTGATTGGTTCTTGATAAATTGTTCTTCGAAAATTCTTCTTTTCCCACCTTTGTATAGAAACGATTTTAATCTTTTATTTGTTTTCGAAAATTTTTTGTTTTCAATCTTCAAAAACCCCCCATCTTTATGTTTTCTTGTTTGTGTAAATAATTAAAATTAACTTAGATTTTTAGGTAGCATGTTAACTTAGAAAATAAATAAAATAATAAAAAAAAAATGTTTTTAAAAATTCGTGAATAGTGTCTCCGTGAATAGTAAATATGTGTTAGTGTTTTCTAGGAATTAATTTGGTGGTTTTTAGGGATTTGTTTTGTGTTTTTTAGGTGTTCCTTAATTTAAGGGATGCTTTGGTTTTTTTTTTGGAAAAGTAGTTAGAGTTAGTTTTGACTTAGGATTCCTTGTTTGACTTGGTCAAAAATGTGTTTTCTTAGAGATTAAGTATTCTAATTAAATAATAATTAGTAATCCTTGTTGTATATGGATTCCCTATGTGATATGGATTTGTAAATTGTGTATAAATAGGAATGGGATTCCAAAACCTTTTCTAACTTAGTTTTCTCTCTTATTTTCGAATTGCCTATATATACTTGTGATTTTGGTTTCTTTCTCTCATTCCTTTGCTCTCTAATTCGTAACATGTATGTATGCTCTCCCTATAATTCTTTGTTGTTTCTTTGTTTGATCGAAATTTGTGCATACTTGTTAATTTGTAAAATATTTTCGTGTGAACTTGTATATGTTCTTATAATTGTATAAATTTGTATATTCTTTGTTTTTAAATTGTTTCTCACATGTTAGCACCCTCAATCCCCGGTTTAGAACGATCCCTGCTTACTCTATACTAACGCTCGACATTTTCAGGGTTTAAATTGGCGAATGCTTTTGCACGTATCAGGTGACTCAGACGACAGACACCTAAAAAAAATCTGTCGTCTGAGTGTGCCTAAATATGCACAAATTGTAAGTATATGTGGTTAGATATAAAATAAAACGACAGTCAAATGTTGTTGTTGTCAAACTCTAGCAACAGACTTTACAAATAATCTATTGTCTGTTTTAATGTGAGACGACAATAAAATGTCGTCTGAATGTGTAGAATTTTGAGTTTCTTTAGCAAATCTGTTGTGTGAACTTTATTAAAACAACATCTACGGTGAGTTATCTATGGATTCTGGTTGTTTCAGACAACAGAATTTTGCTTGAATTCTGTTGTTTGATGTTCAGTTATTATGCTTTATATGTTGTGTGATTTGGTTTACAACCACAGAATTTGGCTTCAATATATTGTTCTTTTTTTAATGAAGCAACATACATTCAGAAACCTGGAAACCACAATGATGTACCATACATTCATCAGAATTTGGAAATATAAACCACAATATACCATTCATATAGAAACTGGAAATCGCTTTGTACCATGTATTCATCAAAAACCTGGAAACCACTAACAACATATCCATTGATAAACACTACAAAAATTATACTACCACTTCAATCAGCCACCAAGTGACCAAACTACATCCATTGTTCCAAATTTTCAACAAAGTAAAATCAATCCAGCCTGAAATTGACTACTCTGCTAGGGTTAAAATGATCGATAATAGCAGCAAAAGCCGTTCATTTAGTTGGGCAAAAAACCCTCCACGCTCAAGGTCAAGTGCCTTCTTACCTCTCTGAGAATGGGGCGAGAAAGTAATGTGTTTGTTGCTGTGTAATCTCCATCATCCTTCCTCATGTAAACCCATGTCCAAACCATCATTGAAGAATACATGACTGCTTCTTTTAAGGATAGTAGCAATTGTGTATCCCAGAGCCATTAGTCCACCAAAGACACACACTGACCAAGAAGCCACCACCGTGTGGATCAATTTATAAATATTTGTGCTTTAGAATGCAAATGTGAACAGCTCAAATCCAAAATCACATATATCGAATAGCTGTTACCAAAGTCTTACCAAAATCTCAGCTGAACTATGTCACTGTCACAACTAGCTACCACCTCCAGAACTTGCCTGAAAACAAAGTCATGTTGAAGAAATGAAGAAGGCAAATACTTATTCCGAGGTAAAATAAAAACCACTTCATCGAGTCAAAGAAAAATAGTGGTAATCATTTAGTACCTTTAGATAATAGTTTAGCAAGAGCATGTCAACCATCAAAGAAACACTATCTAGCACCATGGCACCATCGATATAGTACAAAAGATATATATTTACTCCAGTTGTAGAAAAATAGTTCTGAAAGTGCATATCTTCATGATCTAAAAAATTTTAGTTGATAAATCATGAACCAATTGGGTATATAAACTTACCAAGCCACCGTAAACATAACCAAGTGCAAATCCAGCTACAACAGTGAGAATAACAAATCAGTGATTACGCTACTTTTAATTCCTGGATTCATATATCATAATAAAAATTACACAGTTTTGTGAAGAATTACACAATTTTAATTCTTGAATTCATATATCATAATATAAATTAGAAGACAGAGATTACCGAGAGCTAATTCCTGAATTGCAAAACAACTACCAACAAAATTTGAACAGAAACCAAGTTGATTACAATCAGACCCTCTTCCAATTATCTACTCAAATCCTCAATGCCCTAAAACAAATTGATTACAATTAAAATTTGAACCTATAGAGACTTCGATGCTTATACCCACTACCATTACCCAATTGAATATCACCCAAGATTTAATAAGGCATAACCCAAATCCCTCAAACAGTCACCCAATTGATGATTTGAACCCTAAGATAATCCTAAAATCCCAATAATCAAGCAAATAACGAAACTGAAATTACAAGATACTTACAATATGCAATAGAAGATTCAAGCTGCAAAATTCCCAGGAGCCATTACTGCAAAATTAAGCTACCAAGTTAACCAAAGATCTAGAAACTTGACTAACATGGATCTAGGATTTCATTTGGAAACTAAAATCCACAGCATTAATGGCAAAGTTGTAAACTTAAACAACAAAGGCATGAAATCTAAATAAGAAATTACTGATAAAGAATTTATCTGGGCAAATTGAGATGTTGATTGAAAACTTTACCTTCCTTGCAGGAAATTCATAAACTTGAATACCAATTCTCAGCAATGAGAATAGAAAAGTACCCTTGTTTGCATTTGACCAGAAGTAGGGTTCGTATTTAGGACACAGCAATTTAGTACCCTTGTTTGCTTGTGATATCATAGACCAACAGCTGCAGCTGCACAGTGGTAATACATGGGAGCCCGACTATGGTAACGTTCCTGACCTGCAGTGTCCCATATAATAGAGTGGATCAACCAACATATATTCCTCTTGCTATAAAACAAGTAGACTGCTATGGACCACAAGAATTTATTACTACTACATCAATTTATCATTACAACATGTAACTGCTCCTACATGCTTCAAATGAAAATGCTCAAGACCTTTTTTTGTTAGTCATATTTGAATTAATGATCATGTCACTACAACAAATAAATATAGACCATAAATATACATATATATATATATATATATATATATATATATATATATATATATATATATATATATATTAGTATGTCACTGTAGAAATATGCAGATAACAAACTGCGCAACAAAAGTAATTGTTACCAGTTCATCAGTCTATCCACTCTAAATGTCAGAATACACATTAGAATCTCAAAGACAAGCACATATAGGCCAAAAATTCACGAGCATGAAGTTGTGAGATGATATTAACCATAAGTACAACTAGATTATTAGAACAACTTGCCTACCAAATCTAACACAATAGACTACACAACACACAAAACAACTGAAGTGATGAAAACATACACAAAAGACCAACTACTCAAGGAACTAGCTAGGGCCATGCCAACCAGGCCTCCTCCAACAATAGCAATGTCATACGGTTCACTTTTATTTGAAGATTTCTGCTGTGCCACATGATCCTGTGGTTTAAAAAGAATCATATATCAATCATCAACCCAACAATATCAACCATGGGTAGTCTCTCTTGGACTCTACAACTTTGTGATTGCAAAGCACCAAAATCTCTATTACTGGCATAAATTCACAGACAATAAAAATAAAACACTAATATTACCAGGATCTTTGCAAATATTGATTGAACTTGTACAAAAAGATCCAACCAACCCAACCAAAAAAGTGAAACCTAAAAAAAAGAAATAGAAAAGACGGTACAAGAACCCAGATTTGAAGGCCACTTCAAATCAAATTCATTTCATTGAAGAACAATAACCTTACTTCACATTCAGTATACCCATATCGTTGAGCATAGAGAGTTGGGTTCACTACCCTTTTCAATGTGCAAATAAATAATATGAAAAGTGAAACTGCAAACTGAAAAAATCTTGAAAACAAGCCATCTCAAGTCAAAATTGAATGAATCAGACCTCAATTTAAGAATAAGAAACAAGAATGACGAAACCCATAAATCAAATTTGGAATCCAAACAACTGAAATTATCATACAAGTTTGAATAAAAAAAAAATCTATAACATGGATTAGAAACCCTAAATCAGATGGATACCAAAGATTGGGCAACTGGATTCGCGCACAGCTGAGAGGCTGCTTGTCAACGCCCGTTGAATCAAGTATGAGATCTTGCCTTTCACAAGGTTACAGTCGAAGTGGTGGAGGTCGTCCCAGCGATGGTGCGTGGCGATAAGGTTGAACACAGTGTTATCCGGATACGTGCGTGTCAGAGGATAGTGAAGAGGCCGATAGTGAAGCCAAGGTCATGGCGATATCGATAATGGAGAAGGCGAGGAAGAGGAAGGATTTGGGAGGAGAGAAAGAAGAGATTTGAGGAGAGAGAGAGAGAGAGAGAGAAAACGCGAGTGAGCCGAGTGTTTTTCTAGAGATGAGGGAATAGTGTTCTATCTTTTTTATTGGTCAGACAAAGAATGGGTGAGGAGGGAATCTGAAAATTATCCGAGGAGGGAAATCTGAAAAATGTGCAGCGCGAAACCATTCTTTTTGGTTTGATAAATTTGTCGGGGAGAGAGAAATCATTAAAAATAGTTCCAACAAAATCCAAAGCCAATTTACTCCTCTGACAAGACGACAGATATATGTTGTCTGAATACAAACAAAAAAAAGAAGCTACGACCCAAAACGAAATCAATTTATCTTCTTTGACGAGACGACAGATAACTGTTGTTTGAAAATAAACTTAATTCTCAAAACTAACTTACCATGGTATGTTGCTATATTCAGACGACAGTTTTTACACTGTCTGTCGTTAAATTATATCAGACGACAGAAACCAACCTGTCTATCATCTGAGCTCTGTCGTCTGATGAGGTTATTGGCATAGTGTGTGTTTTTAAGCTCATTTCCTTGTCATTTATTCCAATGTACCTAGAAAATAGAAACTAGATTAAAAATGATGAAGTAAAGGAAACAACTATGAAAAATATGAGGAAATAATTATTAAAATGTCGCATAAAAATGCTCCTATCAGTCTTCTTTATCAATCCTTGAAAAGATGAATTTACCCTTACAAATTTGACCAAAATAATATTGACTAACGATGGACGTAACGGCATGTACATATTTTCGGTCGAAATTACAAGTTCATGTACTGAAATGATTGTTTTAAAACTTAATGTACCGAACTTCGGAGTCACCCATTTGTCGTGTACTGTTGTTAAAAATTTCCCTATTGAGAGAGACATCATCGACGTCGCGGCTGGCGTCGTAGTTATTGAGAAGGGCGTCACTGACGTCGAGGTTGGTGTCTAGGATATTGAGAAAAACGTCACCGATATCGAGGTTAACGCCGCGGACATTGAAGAAGATGTTATCGACGCCTACGCCAACACCAACGTCGCGGTCATTGTGAAGGAGACGTCATGACGTCAAGGCCGACGTCGCAGAATGTTAGGCGACTAAGAAGGGAGAAGAGGAAGAGTTTCGTAGCAGGGTACCTCAGGTTCGGCGTCTGGTTTGAGCTTTGCTGGGGGCACGGCTCAGGAACGAGGCAGCTCAGCGGGGGCACTGAGTATAGGCGAGACTGGAAACTAGGCTTCGGCGCGGTGGTCGAGGCACCAGAGGCACAACGCGCCACTGGAGACGCCACGAGCGGACGAGTCTGGGACGCGAAGACCATACACTGGAATGGCTGCAAGACAAAGGCAGATTTGAGTCCTGGTTTGGGCGAGTCGGCGTCTGCATCGTCGACGAGATGAGATGCCGACTCTGAACAAGGAATGAGGATCTTCTTATATGGGCACATCTACACTTTCAACACGAGGAAGACCTAGATGAAATTCAAAGAAAGGTGCCCAAAGAGAAATATAAAGATGTGGAGCCGATAGAGAAAATTTGAGCTTTGGAAATTTTCTGTTGGGATGAATTCCCAAGGAGAAAATTTGGGGGCATTGTGGGAGTGGTCAACTTTTATTGCGCTCACTATTAAGGCGATTAACTCCGCAATTAGTATGGAGATAAATTCTAGTCATGAATGCGGCGATTATTTCGGTCTTAACAACGACAATAAATACGCACAATGATTACGGTTATTAATGCGCGATGAATGACCGTCGTAATTGAGCCATGATTAACCGTCGTTAATACAACTATGATTATCATCATAAGTGAGCAAATGAATGCGACCATAAAGGCGGGAATAATGATGGCTTGTCCCTCCCAAGTCATCGCCTATATAAAGGCGGCTCGACGTCAAGTTAAATCATATCATTTCAACCTGTTTTACTCCACTAGACTAAGAGAGTTACTAACTTAGGCATCGGAGGGTTTTCTGCAGGTACCCCCCCCTCCTCCTCGAGCCGACGGTCAAACTTTGAGTCAAGCCTCCAAGGAAGCTTCCTGATCGTTCCTGGTCAGCTCCCTCTCCAATCCGCATTCATTGGTGAGTCAAAATCATCTACAGAATTTTTTGTCAGCAACAAGGATTAAACCTAGTCTGCTATGACTTACTCCCGCTCTACTCAGATAGTCAAGTCTTTCTGTCACCTATTCTAGGAAACTTCCTGATCATATAGTACTGTTCTCGATCAAACTAGTTTAGAACACAAGTCTTTGTCAAAAAATTCTCTTTTTGTTCCAAACCTTGATGACCATGTCCTCCAAGGAAAAATTTGCTCAAGAAATTGACAGAACCATGTGAGTGTAAAATAATTTAAATGGCATGATAACAATCTTATAATGCATACTCTAAACAAATGAAATTCGGGGTTTCTGGATGGATAGGATTCAGGCCATGAGGCTAAAAGCTTAGATATCCCAGCTTTCTCAATTGAACATACTATATTCTCCACCTAAACTCGATCATCAATATTCAATTTCATGTGGTCAACAAAGATAATCCAACAAATCAGATTACACACACTCAAATATAATTTATTGGGATAAAACATACCTCTTTCCGTATTCTAGCAAAAGATTTTCGACCAGTTCTATGAGGGGCTCCTCCTTGTGCACAGCTAAGTTTATTCGTCTCACATAGCTCTTACGATTAAATATAATAAAAAAAATTCCTGAGTTTATATAATAATGAAAAATTGCAAGTTAGTCGCTTTACCGTTACATCCGAAAGACCCCAATACTTTACTAATAGTACCCATTGATCTCTAACAACCTGATTAGGCGTGATTGCTAGTCGTTCCTCATCAGTTTCATATTTATCATACCATCGTGTCTTGACTCAACTCTTCCAATCCCTCCATCTATTACCAACCACCTTCAAGCAACTATGTTTATAGTCATCTGGGACATCGTTGTTGTCCTACAATCATTTAGATGCAAACCATTAGTAAAAATAAATGTATAAATATAAGTTCAAAACCAAATTGTTTGAAGTTTTTTGTACCTTGATATCTTTCCAAATGCCATTTAATACATCAGGCAGCATGCCACTCCATGAAGTATATGTTAGAGGAACCTTCTGCCCATCTCGAGCCAAGACTCCAAGTTAGGAACTAAACCTCTTTCCATCTTCATTAATAGGCATCCAATTAGCACCAAATTCAATATGTATTATTTTTCCAGTTCCCCACTCTTCCATTCCACAAGCAGCACCCCGACCTTTCTTAACTCCTTGGATTTCAGTTTGGTCTACTCCAATATATTTAAAGTAAGTAACTAGACAAGAAAAACAAAGAAAACAAACTAGTTTTATTAAAACTAAACCTGGCTCATTTGATTGGGTTGGCTGAGTCTCCTCATGACTAGATCCTGACTCATGATGCTGATGTGATTGAGTCTCTGATTGAACAACTCTATGTCTCACAGGTGCCATTTCTAGTTGATTTTGAGTAGATGTATTAGGACGAGGTCATTTAAATGGACCAGAAGTAGACCCACGTTTTGTCTTTCTCGGTTTCACAGGTGAAGGTGGAATCATCTCCTCCATAGATTTACCTCTTGTTCTAGCCATAAGATGTTTGCAATAAAACTTTAAATAATAGCAATTACAATACATTGCAATCAGGGAAAATTTTAAGAACAGTACATGAAGTATAGGCCGTTCCGAAGTTCGGTGTATTTGGTTTCAAAGAATTAACTTTGGTTCATGAAGTTCCAATCCCGACCCACTTTTAGTACATGACGTCAATAACACCGTTAAACCTATGAAATTATTCAATTTTCAAAGGGTAATTTTGGATTTTCACCTCTCTCTCTCTCTCTCTCTCTCTCTCTCTCTCTCTCTCTCTCTCTCTCTCTCTCTCTCTCCCTCCCCTTTTTCTCATTCTTCTTCTTCTTATTCCTTCTTCTTCCTCTCTCCCTCCCTCTCTCAGACACCCATTTCTGGGTATCTTTCTCCTTCCTTCTTCTTCTTCCTCCTTTTTCTTCTTCTTCTTCTTCTTCTTCTTCTTCTTATTCCTTCTTCTTCCTCTCTGCCTCCCCGATAGGATTTGGACACCAAATCTAATTTTCTTCTCATTCTCCTTCTCCTTCTTCTTCTTCTTCTTCTTCTTCATTCTTCTTCCTCCCTCCCTCCCCGATTTGATTTGGACACTCAAAATCTGGGTACCCAAATATGATTTTCTTTTTCTTCTTCTTCTTCCTTCTCCTTCTTCTTCTTCTGCAATTTTGCTTCTGCAATTTTTCTTCTTCCTTCTCCTTCTTCTTCTTCTGCAATTTTTCTTCATCTCCTTCTCCTTCTTCTTCCTTCTCCTCCTTCTTCCCTCTTCTTTTTCTTCTTCTTCTTCCTTCTCCTCCTCCTTCTTCTTCTTCGTCTTCCTTCTCCTTCTTCCACTACTAGAATTATGCCATCAGACATCATCACTATTAAATCGGTCGGAATTGCACGCGATGTAAAAAAACGATCTAACATCGGTTCATCAAATATCCGATTTCTATTGTGATTATAAACATTGGTCGTTAAATTAACCGATGTGTAAAGTCTCGTTCAAAAATTTTGAAAAAACGCGGAGGGACTAACTTAAAAAGTTTGAGAGGCGTGGGGACCAAATTTTCATTCCCCCCCAACACTTACTATTTTTTCACTTTGACTCAACACCAAACACTTTCGAACCCTAACTCTTTCACCCAACCAGCAGCTCCTCCACAATCCTCTCTCTCTTCTCTCTCCTCTCTTCTATCTTCTCTTCATCGTCCTTTTCTTCTGTTTGTTGGGCTTGTCATAGGGTAGCTCAGATCGACTACGCCGAAGCTCAGTTCGACTTTCCTCCGTCGTTGCCTCCAAAATCCCTGATCCACTTTGCAGATTCCGACGCCTTTGATTTTTCTCCGATCTCCTGTCTTAGGATGGAAGTCTGGGAAGGTAACCGGCCACCGCTGGAGCAAGCGGGCTTTGGTCTCCGGCCACCGCTGGCTCTAATCGTGAGCTGTTCCGAGCCTACTGCCGACGACGGTGTGCTCAGATCACACCTCTCAATTTCGTGTATTCTCATCTTCCAGCTCATGTCGATATGTTGATGGGATACCTAGAGTGAGTCTCTTTCAGCAGATTTTGGTCTGGGTTTTGATCGAATGATTAGTCCAAGATCGAAAGTTGCCTGATTTTGTATAAATTTTGTAATTTTATCTGTGATCTTGATCGTTTACGTATTTGGTTGTGCAATTGTTGCAGTCTGGCCATATTACTCATAATGTGAAGAGGTGCTGGTTTACTCAATATAAGCTCAGGCATCGAGTGATGTAACTAGTGGTAATGGTATAGTTGATGTGCCAATTGGCTCAAACCGGTGAAGGCATTGCTGAGTGTGAACTCCTCAAATGGTTAGACAAGACCCGCCCCGAATTTCACCCTGAAATCCGAAGTGGCCCTGCGGGGCCCACCTTTGAAGAAATTCTACCAAAAATTTGGCGGAACTTCCCCTAAAATGGACAACCCAAAACCTGTAGAAAGAGAATTCACACTTCTAAATCGCCCATCCTTATGCTCCTGGAGCCACCCTGCTCCCCAAATCAACATTCCCCAACTCGCAAAACACAAAACTCAACTTAACAATACAAATCCCAAAGGTTATCAGAGCAATACTAATTCACAAGGAAATAAAAAAGTAGAGTAAATGATCAAGGGATCCTACAATGCGGAAGTGGTGACAATTATGCCTCAAATGTCATGTACGCCCGACCTCCACTAATTCGCCTGCAAACTGGGCATTTGAAACCGAAGGGCCCAGGGGAAAGTACATAAAAACGTTAGCGTGAGTGGACAAAAATAAATAATTTAATATGAATAAAACAAAATAAAACTTCATACTTTCCCACATTTTTCGATATATAAAATCCGGATGCATGCAACATTTATAGAACACTTAAGAAAATAACCCGAAAAACGTTGAACTCCAGAAAACCGACTAGCCCCGCTAGTCAAAACAACAAAGTAAAAGATTGAAATTTCAATACTCGAAAATATAAGTCCAGCCCCGCTGGTTAAGAAAACTCAGACTAGTCCCCGCTAGTCAAAAATAGTATAAGTAGGGGAAGATGATAGCCATACGAATAAGCCACGCAGGCTTGGTTGGGTGATAGCCTCCCAGGCTAAAGAACTCCCATAACTCCCGTAATATACCCTTACGCCACTAAGTGTAGCGATAGGATACTGGGCTACAGAATTACTGTCACAGAGACAGTAACCTGCGTCACAAAGGCGGAAGGGCTACGGTGATCCCATCACCGCGCCACAAAGGCGGAAAATCAATGCTAGCATGATAAAATCACCCCTCAGTATGGCACAGGGAAACATAACCGAAAATCCAGTAAATCCAAAATACATAAGGCTTCCCCCAACTCTCGCAAATGAATTTCCAACGACGTGTCCCACACGCCAAGAATATCTCAAATCAATAGCAAAAATGCGAGAAATAATAATAAATCATAATCTCCATAATTCGAAACAAAACCAATTCCAAAATCATCATCAAGGCATTCCCAATGCCAAAATCCGAAAGTCGATAAATAAATAAGAAAGATCAATAAATTAACGGCGTGTCCCACACCAAAAATAAACTCATATTCAAAAAAAATAATTAAGAAATAATTCCATCGAAATCCCATTTCGAAAATCTTTCAGAAATCTCAAATCGATGAATGAAATTAAATATGAAACTCCGGAAATCAACATAAATCACAAACTCGAATCCGAGCATAACGAATTAATATCCGAAATTCATGACCGAGGTAAATCATAATCCATCTCAGAAAATCATTATTGAAAGCCAATCCAGGAGATAAACCAATAATCAAATTCCGGAAACAAATAATATGCTTGAAAAGTAATATGATAATTAAATAAAGAATTAATTCAAGAAATAAACGCATGCATCATTATTTAAAACAAAAGTCCACTCACAGTACTATTCCGACGATCACGTATACGAGTTCCTTCATCGAGCCAAGGCTCGGTACGACATCCTGTACACGATTATATTCCTTGAATAATTATTCAACAATTTAATATAATTCCTAAACTCAATTCCTCATAATTTACATCTCCCATTCTCCTCGGATTCAGCCCAAATTATACCACTAATACCAATTCGTTAATTTAAAGGTTCCAAAGCAGAACCGAGAGATATCCGACGGTCGGATTCTCGTAATTCGATAATCGAAACCCTAAACTTCAAAAATTCATAATTAATTCCAAGTTTCTCCAAAAATCACCAAACTTCACATACAAGCTCTACAACATTTATAGAATTTAATGGGCTAAAAACTGGAATTAAAACACTGCCCTACACGCCTCCACGCGCCACCAACAGTGGCGGCGCGTGGGCCCCACGCGCCGGCGGCCACCACCTCCGATGTCCACCAAATTTGGACAGTAGCATCTACTCAACACACCCAACCATTCATTCAACTACAACAAGTTCCAATTTTACCTGAAAGAGCTCCAATTCGGCCGATGAACACAAGCCCAGAAATTTCTCAAGAACCCTAAAATTTCAATTCATCAATTCGACTTCTACACAACAAATCGTGACACAAGGCCATAGGGGAAATGATCAGTGATGAAAACCGAACCTTCGATGCCAATTTCGTGGCCGGAAACGGCCGGAATCGCCGGAAATCGATGAAAGTTCCGATCGGCTACAGTAACCTTCATAGCTCAATTCCGAGCTCCACCGGTCGAGCCACCGCAAAACACCACCCCAGGCGTGACAAGGAGGAGGAGGCGAACCTGCCGGTGCCCGGATTCCGTCGTGGGTCGGCCGGAGAAGGAAGAAACCGGAGGGAGAAGAAATCGGGCCGAAGAGGAAGAAAATGTCGGGGGAGAAGAGAGAGAAAAGGCCGGGTAAGTTTCCAAAAATGGAAACTTACCACAGTAATTTGGCTATTTATAGAAACTTACCATGAACAGTAACCGTAAACAGTAACTTTACTATTTCGCTTATAACTATCGCATACGAGCTCCGATTTTTACGAACCACATATGCACGCGCTCGGTTTAACGTCCTCTACAACTTCCATGAAGAAACGTTTCTCAAATTTTGACCCGAACAAAAAGTCAACTTTTAGGGCCACTAAAGGTACTAAACCGAAAGTAAAAGTGAAAGTAAAGGTCGTTTACCGTCCAAATGACTAGTAAACGGGTGAATTTGGGTTCGGGACGTTACATGGTTTGTGAAAGAGGTCAGTGCTTAGCTAATTTTGCATTTCTCTATTTTACAATACATTTCAAATTAGTGTACGTGTTGTTGAGCATCTATGGTTGTGTAAAGGAGGAGGCTATATTGGTTTTGTGATTTTGGCAGGGTGATCAAGCCTTTTAGCCAAGTTTTGAGGTTCAAAGTGACAAAGCAACGATTGAGATGGCCTTAGAACTGAGAAGAATGAACACTTTTGTTGGCAGAAAAACCTGTTTTGAAATTTGATATGATTTTCGCTCATCTCTTTCACTTTCAGGTTGTGTGAAGGTGGAGAACTACTGGATAAAATTTTGTCCAGGTAGAATAATATTCTTTATATTGAAACTTGTAGTTGGGCACTTTCAGATTTATGATTTCAATTTGATTTATTCTCAGTAACTCCTTGTGGCAGGGGTGGAAGATACATAGAAGAAGATGCTAAAGTTATTGTTGTGCAAATTCAAAGTGTTGTAGCCTATTGTCATCTGCAAGGTGTTGTGCATCGTGATCTAAAGCCAGAGGTACAACTACATTCAAAGTTTCCACTTTCCACTACTTTCTTGCATTTGGATGGAATAGAATTGGAAGTCCCCTCCACATGTAGTTTGTTTTACATCTTCAGTTCTCGTCCGAACCTATTACCAATTACTCTTTTCATTTGACTGCTTGGCAGAATTTTCTTTTTGCCACAAGAGAAGAGGATGCTTCAATAAGGGTTATTGATTTTGGTCTCTCCGATTTTATTAGGCCTGGTAATGCTTCCACGTACTATTTTTTTTGGCTTCAAGAATGTGTTACTGCACTTTGATTCATGCCTTGGACTTCTTTTGTAATAGTCCAATAGCTTCTTGCTTATATTAGTTGTGGTTGTAGTGTTATTTGTTATTTGTTTTTTTTTTCTTCCTATGAAGCTCTTCTGCATCATTTATGATTCTGTTTATTTCCTTGGATTGTTTAGGATTCTTTTTCCTGACATGTTGGCCATATTGTTTGAAAAATAAAAATTGCCTTCCTAGAAATCAATATACAAGATCTTTAGTTATCATTTTCACTTTTCACAGAACCTTAGTTCTACTTGTGTAGATCAGCGCCTCAACGATATTGTTGGTAGCTAGTGCATACTATGTTGCACCTGAAGTGGTACATAGATCCTACAGTGTTGAAGCAGATATGTGGAGCATAGGTGTAATAACATATATATTGCTCTGTGGAAGTAGACCTTTCTGGGCACGAACTGAATCAGGAATCTTCCGCTCGGTGCTAAGAGCTGATCCTAACTTTAATGATACACCTTGGCCCATAGTGTCCCCAAAAGCCAAAGATTTTGTCAAGAGGCTTCCGAACAAGGATCACAGAAAAAGAATTGGCTGCTGCTCAAGCTTTAAGTAAGTCTTTTTTTAATATTCCATACGATCTTCAGTGGATTAATAAATAATTGATACACTCTCTCTAGTACCTCTTTGATTATGATATTGCACTAGTTTTTCCTGCTAGTTTCATGTATGTATAGTTATTTCTTTTTGATCTATCTACTGTCTTCACTGCCCACCCATGGCTAAGGGATGAAAGACGAGCTGTGGACATCCTTACCATTTGGGTACACACGTTGCCGTTTTGTTATTGGAAAGCTTGCTCTAAGAATAGATTTGGAAGTTACTGTAATTGGGAATGAAGTCTGCTACTGTAATATCTTGTCATTCTGTTATTCAAGTGCATGCTCTAAGAATATATGTGAAAGTGACTGCTGTTTATAATAGGGATGGAGTCACCCAGTAAAGGGTTATATCTTCTTATTTTATGTTTGTCTGGGCTTGCGAAAGAAATTGATTTTGGTTTCATCGGCTTATTGAGCTGCCATTTCTATATTGTGAACAAAAATGAATTTTGTTGTTTTGGTTGTGGCTAGGAATCTAAATATAAATCACCTAAGCTACCTGCATATTTTAGTCTTGGCTGTTTTAATTTTTAGTAATTCAGTTTTTTTTTTTTCCCTCCTTAGATATTTTGTACATTGTAATTCAGTTCTTGGCGACCACTACTCTTGTAAGTATAAACATATTGGAGCCCATATTGCCCAGTTTAGGCAGATTAATTGGACAGTTATGTGTAAAAAATGACTTTTGATTTTAGTGGCTTAGGGACATGGCTTTAGGGGCATGCGGTATCCTCTTTTCCTAAAAGCTTTTCTCTTTTCTCTTTTCCTCTACATTCAAGAGTATATACATCATAAGTTATATGATTTGATTCTCAAGAAGCTATCAAATGACAAATGTGTTTTGAGTACTAGAGGTAATCAATTCCTACCTTTATGATGCTCCTAAAATTTGACTAGGGATTAATGATACTTTTGTGTTGTTATCTATCTTTTCAAGTACTGCACAAAGTTTTATTTCACCTGCTATTTGAACAATGATTTTTCTTTGCTAATAAATAAGTTGCATGTATATTAAAGGAGGATGTTTCAGTCTTTTTGAAAAATAAAGCATTGGTAATGATTGTTATAGGTGGAAATCAAAAGAGATGAACACCAAGGCGAAGTGCGCATATTTTCTGATGCTGGACTTAATCACACAGTAAGTTAATTTTATTTGGTCAGACAGATCAAGTTAGTAGGTTATCAAATATAATTATGAAAATTTGTTGACTTGTAACAGGTTTTTCACACAGTTCCTTCTACTGCTGTGTATTAGCCAGATGGCAAATGGACTGTTTCGATTAGTATGGCCACTAGGAAGGAACGTAACTATTGCAAATACATTTGGTCATATCACAAGGTAAATCCTTTGCAAAGTGTAATCTTCAGGAGCAAGAGACTAGAACAATTAGAGTAGGTGAAAATCTTCAGGAAAATGTTAATTCATATACTTGGAATTTTGTATTACATGTGCCTGCCAACTCAACAGAAGCATTAGGAGTGATGTGAACTATCCATATGCTTTCTTCAGTCTTGCAGCGCACCTAATTCGCACCTTTTTGTGACAGATGAAGTGACTGCAGCAATTGTGAACAAAACTACAATAGAAATTGCTAGGCTAGACTTCTTGTAGGTTAACTGGGGTTTTATTTTGCCTATTTTGTGAACTGTCAAGGATAATGATTTTGGACAGAATACTCTAATATTCAAATTACTTTTTTGAAATATGGATTGCATTTTATAGCAGCAGCTATATATTTTGTGGACATCATCCTCATCTAAAGAACATGATGTCTATACATAAAGTTTAAATCAGTCATAACCATAAAAACAGATGTCTATTAAGAGAAATACATCAGTTTCAAAATGAAAATCGATGTCCCATTAACCATAAGAGATTGAATTACTATGTTGGAACTGATGTGCCACAAACTAGTGCACATCGTATTTTAGATAGAGATTGATGTCCAGTATAAATATTGTCATCGATGAAGACCAGAAAACCGATGTGTGAAACAGTATCAGTCATCGTTTTTAAATGAATAACGATGTTAAAATGCATAGTTGTGTTGTAGGATATATATTTCTTTAAGCATTAAAGGCAATAAGATGAGGGTTTGACAATATATAAACATACAAGTTTGTTATAATTTAAACGTATTTATATCGATTTATAATGAGGAACCGATGTGTATAATGATACTAGACATCGGCTAAAAACCGATGTGTGGATTTTCCGGACATTTCTCATCACCCACTAAGACATCGGTCGGAATTCTTTTTCTCATCGGTTTTTGGCCGATGTCTGAGGGCATAATTCTAGTAGTGTTCCTCCTACTCCTTCTTCTTCTTCTGCAATTTTTTTTTGTTAATTCATGAAGAGACGAATTTGCCCTTACAAATTTGACTAAAATCAGATTGACTAACGGGGGCCGTAATGGCATACACTGATTTTGGGTCGGGATTGTAACGTCATGTACCAAAGTTAATTCTTTGAAACCAAATACACCGAACTTCGGAACGGCCTATACTTCATGTACTGTTCTTAAAATTTTTCCTTGCAATCAACCAAATTTATATATGAAAAATTAAATTAATACCATTAAATAGACAAGAACAAAAATAAGGATAATAAATTATATGCAGCCAAATACAATAAATCACAATGTGAAACACTAAGAAAAGGTCTGCTACCAAATAATATTCAATAATGTAAAATTCTATACCAGAATATTATCTTAAGAAAAAAATAATGTCAAATAAAAGTTCCTAGTAAACATCGGTCAATTGCATTCATCCAATTCATCATTAATACCATGTTCAATTACATCCACCTCTATTCCATCCACTCCTTCTCTCACCTAACTAACATCCGCATCATTTTGATATATAATTTCATCCAAATGTTGTTGTGCATACAATTCAACTTGAGGCACTTCTACTGGACGACAAGAAGAATCATTCGAATACATATCAAATAGATCTCTAACAGTCATGTGAAGAACAACATGCCAATTAGGATCCGACGGGTCTTGCACATAACAAACTTGTCTTGCTTGTTATGCGAAAATAAAAGGTTCTTCCCCTGCTACATTGTTTTTGTACATAAGATGATTAAAATTCACACTTTAAACTCATCTTTTTCAATGCCATTCGATTGTTGACCCAATCACCATTGAATAAGACAAATTTCATGTCATTGCTGTAACGGATTTCAAGCACATCTGTTAATACCCCATACAATCTCTCCTCACTTTTTCGAGGATTCCTATCTCTTGTACTAGCATAACTCATAGTGTCAGTGTCCATCATAATACCAGAATTTTGGGTGGCCTTTTTTTTTTCTCTACTCTTTGTACGAAATCGAAAGCCATTGATAAAATATCCTTTGAACCTTCAAGCCTCCTTATGAGGACCATTAGCCAAAATGTTGATTTCGTCAGAAAATACTCTATTAAAAGTTCATCGTTGTGTCTAAACCTATATATAACAATCATAAATATAAAATAAAATTATAAATAATACTTGGTCAACCTTATATTCTTATCGTAAATAATAACTTAAAGTACTCACATATTTTTTAAACCATGTGTGAAATGTTCTATTGAGAAAATTCTGGATATAATGAATTCCTTGATCAGGCTTCTCCTGTGTAAGTAAGTCAAGATATTGCCTGATTGAAAAGAGATTTTTTTTATTATTATTTTTTTTTTTTAAGGGGTTTGGAACCCAGCCAAGCTGGGAGGCTCAGCCCCACGCTCGGTTCCATTTATTAAAATAAAACTTTGCATCGGGGGGGACATAAAACCTGAACCCCGAGCTACATAAGAACCAAAACAATGAACAGAAGACAAAAAACGAGCAAGGTGCACAAGACAATCGTCTACACCAGTGCGTAAACAAAAAGAAACAACTCTAAAGGAATCGATAACTAGTACGTGAATTAAAATCATGACTGAATTGAGTACTGATGAACGAAGGAAGGGAAGCCCACCAGACAGCTCCCGCATTCAAAGCTCCATAATTTGCTAGCTTATCTGCAACACTATTGCCTTCTCGATATATATGTGAGACATGAAAAGTGAGTTGACAAGCTTGAAACAAACAATTATGCCATCGGGTTCTAAGTCTCCAAGGAATAAGACCTGGGTTTCGAAAATAATGTAAGACAAGCATTGAGTCCGTCTCAAGCCATATATGAGTCCAACGCAGAACCCAAGCCACTTGAATGGCCTCAATAACAGCAAGTACCTCAGCATCCATGGCACTAGGGACGTCAACTCTGATTGAAAAGAGATTCATTGCTTAGAAGTTGATTAAATATAGAAAGAATTAAATTGGAAATCAAGTAATAACTTACTTTCGAAATGGCGCTACTGCTTCACTATTTGCCAGCACATAACTATGTGCTTGCGCCCATATAATATCATCAAAGCTTACTTCAACTTTTTTACCTAAAGGACGACCAAAATCAGTACCACCATCATAATTTCTTTCTGGTCTCATGGACATCGTTTCTACTTCATCCAAATATCTCGCGCAAAATGTCATGCACTCTTCCATCAAGTACCCTTCAGCAATTGACGCTTCGGGATGTGCACGATTACGAACATATTCTTTTAGTGTTAGTAAGAACCTACAAAAATTATTTGCATCATAAACAACTATAAAATATAATCGATATCATAAAATATAATCTATATATATATATAATGTTCTTGTGGCAAAGGTTGGCGATCGTGTTGGTAGTGGAGATCAGGCCAAAACATATGGGGTGATTAAGAAAGAAATGTCTGACTTGGCTGCTAAAGTGAATGTGCAATTTGAGAGATGATATAATTGATAGGAGCATTTTAATGCGACGTTTTAACTGCATTTCTCTACATTTTCCTGCGCCATTTCCTTGAAAAATCCTTGTTTTGGAAAGTTTCCATTCTTTGATTGGGAAAGTTCCTATTTGTATAAAGTTTCTATTTTTGTAGTTTTCATTTCTCATTTCTGGCAAGTTTCCATTTTCAGTTTAGGAAAGTTTCTATTTTTCATTTTTAGTAACTTTCTATTTTTCATTTTTAGTAAGTTTCTATTTTTCAAATTAGGTAAGTTTCTATTTTTCATACTAGTTTCTATTTTCAGGAGCTCCGAGCTAAAAAGTGGAAATGAACTCATAAATGGAAAGAGGAGCTTGCGAACATCAAGGGGAACAAAAATGAAGGACATTGGACCACAGAAATGAGCAGAAATGAAGAAAAGAAGTTTTCCTAGTCCAACCAGGAAACACTGCGAAATGGAGGAAGGCTTCCCTAGCAAGTTTCCAACGCAACCATGAAAAAGAAATGGAAAAATAATGTGTTTTGCGTTGAAAAATGAGAAGGCTTGAAGATGAAGCAACGAGGCCCAAGAACTCTATGGATTCGGCAAATTGGACCAAGGCCCATCAAAGCCCATGACATTAGGGTTTGTGACGCAAAACCCTAACCCTAGAGATGTTTTGCCGTGAAAACCAAAGAGAGAAACAAGGGAGATGGCGTGAAAATCAGAAATTAAAACAAGATTACGCAAGAGATTTTCTAGGGTAATTTTAATGGAAAGATAAACCCTAGGAGACTCTTGCCGTCCAAGCCAAGAGGAAAAGGAGGAAGTTGCCGTGATATTCATGAAGAAACCCTAGAGAATTCGGCAAAAAGATATTCTAGGGAGAGTTTTATGGAAAGAAAAAGTGTGGACATCAAGAAAAGCACCAAAAGGCGTCTAGATTCATTCCTAGAAACCCTAAGTATATTTTGGCCGAAATTGCAAGAAGAAAATCAGAAAATAATCAAGGGAATTCGGCAAGAATATATTAGGGAATCTCCATGGAGTTTTGTGATTGGTTGGATGACACACTAGGGCTTACTTGGCAATTTCTCATTGGTTGAAGCTATGTGGAATTATTAACTTAATTCCTTGGAAAATAAATCAGAAAATATGTGCTTGGGGACCAAGTTTGCCGTGCTCCTATATATACTCCTTTATTCACAACGTCAAAAGGTCCTCTCCCATACGTTTTACAACTCAGAAAAATCAGAAAATCCCTCTAGCATAGCCGTGAGTTCTTCCATCCTCTAGTCATCTCCACGGAATTCAAGCAAGGCCAAGGGAGAAGAAGAATTGCCGTGAGCATCATCATCCACCACCATCCTTGAAGCTTGCTTTCGAGATTCAAGAGACTACCACATCATTCGTTCATCACCATCTTCATCTCACGTTGTAATTCGACCTCTTCTTTGTAACCTTTGCTTTGAATTTCGTTGGTTATGAACTAGTTGACATATGTGTTTGAACAATTATTAATTTCTGGAATTTTAAGATTAATTGAGAAATTTTCAGATTCATATATTGTTCTTCGAAAGTTGCTTATGTGGGTTTGTTTAATTAAATTTGCGTTATAGATAACTTTTGTATTTTAATCTTATGTGGTTGCAAACACTTAGGGTTTCGATATGAATGGTGCTACAATTTAAGAACATGAATCAACTTTTTGGTTTTGTGTTCTTGAATCGAAAAGTAGTAAAGGTTTTGTACAAAAATCGAATTTAATTAAAGAGAATTGCAATTATGTGGACTTTTTCATACTAATTAAGTTGCACACTTGAGTTGATAGCCTTTCTAGGTGCTTATTGCGTTGAACATGTCATGATTGACTAGCTTTCTAGGGCTTGAATGCATGTTTGATAGGATTAGTCTTTGTGCTTTCACTTAGATTAATTAGCATTGAAAAGTAAAATATGGGAAATTGTTTGCTTTCTAACAATTTACATGATCAACTCCTTTCACATGACTTGGAAGAACAATGTAGGGTTAATTCGAATTTAATCATGAACTTGGTTTTAATCTTTGTTCTCTCATTCCATTCGTGTAATTATGTTTTTGTGTTTTATTTGTTTTCTTAACTTAGTTAATTTTCGAAAACCAAAACCTAAATCCCCATTTTTTTTTGTAAATAATTGTTTATACTTGTGAATATCTTTGTGAATATTATACTTTGTTTTAATTTTAATTGTTTAATTGTTTGACAATGACAGGTGTACCCTCAATCCCCGGAATAGAACGATCCCTATTTGCTTATACTACTAACGATCTTTTCAGGGTTAAATTATGCGCTTGCTTTGAGCGTATCAATAATGGGAAAGATGATATGATGGGAAATAATATGTGCAATCTGAGAGATGATATGATGGGAAAGAGGGACAAAGTCTTGAGTATGTTGAACACTCTGACTGCACAAAATGTGAATGTCAATCAGAACCTTCAAACTGATGGCTTAGCAGAAAAAGTAAGCCCCAAGAAAGTTTCAAAAAAGAAAGCTGGAGAGCAACAGGAGGTATGACGTTATGAAGTTGTGGGCAGTAGTGAATGGAGAATGAAACGAAGTGTTGTGTTTCTTGTTAGTTGATCAATAATAAATGAATAGTGCATTCCTTTATAGTTGTTGTGTTTCTTGGCGGTTGATCAATAAAGGAATGCATTCACTGCATTTCTTTATAGTTGCTGTGGTGTTTCCGTTTGTGCAGTGCATTTGTTGCACCTTGTAATAAGAGATGAGTGGGTTTTAATAAAGTTAGTTTTCAATGTATCCCTTCTCTATTCACTGTTATTGAATGCATCTACTTTCCCATTCTGTTTACTAACACGCAACTACTTTCTATCTCACGTAGGTGTTACAGGTACATGGGGAAGACTTGCAACCAAAAAAGAATACCTCCTTGATTTGCCTATCTGACTCAACATCTGTAGTCAGCCCACTGAAAAGTATGAAGAAAGTTGATGCCAACCCCACGACCAAGAGTAACATAGAGAAGATTGGTAACTTCAAAGTCAAGGGAGATCGGGAGGAGGCTGACAAAGGAGTGCTCAGGTTTGTTTATGATGTGTCAGCTGAAGAGAAGGAGACCATTGTGGATAGTGAAAATTTCTTCACTAGTCGAAAGCAGTTTGTTCACTTAAACCTAACGGATGGGTTGAAGATGATATTATCAAGGATTAATTTTAGTTTACCCCCCTGAGGTTTGGGGGTGTTATCATTTCACCCCCTCTACTTTCAATTTTAAATTTTTACCCCCTAAACTTTCCAATTTCAATCAGCCGTGTCCAATTTCTTCTATTCCGTCCAAAATCAACGTTAACTTTGACTTTTGAGGGGTAAAATGGTCATTTCAAGACCAAAAAAATAAAATAAAAAAAAATCTTTATTATTATTTTTTTTCTGTTTCTTCATTTTTAATTTTAATTTTTTAAAAATTTTTTATTTAATTTTTTTTTTCAACCTATACACCACAAGTTATAATAGGTTTATAAAAACAAAAAAAATTACTTTAGGTGGTTAAAAACCGCTCGTTGGTCTACGATATTTGTGCAATATCTCCGATAAAGTGAAGAATTTTAGGATATATCCCCAATAAAGTGAAGAAATATCTGTAAAAAATAATTTTACACTTTATCTGTAAATAAATATTTGTATATCCCCAATAAAGTGAAGAAATATCTGTGTAAAATCATTTTCGGTCTACAATATTTGTGATATATCTCCAATAAAGTGAAAAAATTTAGGATATATTCCCAATAAAGTGAAGCAATATCTGTAAAAATGATTTTACAATTTATCTGTAAATATCTGTATATCCCAAATAAAGTGAAGAAATATCTGTGTAAAATCATTTTTTACAGATATTTATTTACAGATAAAGTGTAAAATTATTTTTTACAGATATTTCTTCACTTTATTAGAGATGTATCCTAAAATTCTTCACTTTATCAGAGATATATCACAAATATCGTAGACCAGCGAGTGTGTAAAATCATTTTTTACAGATATTTATTTATAGATAAAGTGTAAAATTATTTTTTACAGATATTTCTTCACTTTATTGGGGATATATCCTAAAATTCTTCACTTTATCGGAGATATATCACAAATATCGTAGACCAGCGAGTGACTTTCAACCACCTAGAGTATTTTTTTTGTTTTTATACACCTATTATAATTTTTGGTGTATAGGTTGAGGAAAATTCTAGTGTATGTTAACGTATGTTATACATTAACTTTTTTGAATATTTTAAGCTGTTGGATATAATTAAAATGTGAATATATCTAACGGTTCAGAATATTCAATAATGATAACCTGCTTACCCATTAGCCTAAATAAACAAAAAAAAATTTGTTGAAAAAATTCTAAATTATATATCTAGACAAAACCATACATTTGTTATCTTATTATTATTATTAAAATAAAATAAACTAAAAACTGTACTTTGACTGGAAAATTCTACAAAATGTTAACGTATGACATGCATACAATTGCCTTAAAAGTGGTAATTTGAGTCCTCAAAATAGTAATATTAGTCTTCAAAGTGGTAACATGAGTCCTTAAAGTGATAAATTTTCTTAGTTACCACATGAGTCCTCAAAATAGTAATATTAGTCCTCAAAGTGGTAACATGAGTCCTTAAAGTGGTAAAAATAGTTGATGTATGAGAAATGTTAACATACCATAGCTTTACCCTATATTAAATACATATGATTTTGAATGCATCGATCATTTTGTTTTTGTTATGATCATTATTAGGAGTTATCTTTGTACATTTGCATCATGCTAAATTTGATAATTTTTGAAATAAATTACGGCTAGATGCTTCCTAGGCACATCAATACCAGTACACCTTAGACTTAACAATTTGTTTAGTGACTATCTATTTCTAGGACGCTTCCCAAGCAATAGATGTTGTTACTTCACAACATACTTTTGTCAGAAGATGAAAAGTTACAATGACAAAGACATGTGTGGAGATTCGGCAAGGGCAGTTTCGAAGGGTTTGGGTGTAAAGAGATTTGAGAATGGCATACCTAAGTGCGAGAAGGTAAAGGAAAGGTTTTTCTTTGTGTTTAGCAATAATTATTGGTTTTTCTCTCGATCGCACATCATTCTCACATTCATATTTTCAACAGATTTTCATACCAATGCATGACATCAATCATTGGTACCTCCTTGTTGTGCGTCTTGATAATCAGACAGGAGAAGTGTGAGATAGCTTACAATGTAACAGGAGACGAATGAATCTGTGCAAAGCCGCTGTAAATGATGTTCTTGCATTTGAATCTTTTTGTGTTGAAAACCCTGTAAGCCTTGTAAACACTGGACATTATCTACCACCATGTGGAGTTCAAAGTCAAGAATGTTGTGAAGAAGTTTGCTGACTTCCATGTATTCGAGCCGGCTCAATGCCCTAAACAAGAGGGCGGTTCTGACTATAGGGTGTATGTGATCAAACACATGCAGTGTTATGGATCTGAGTGGTGGCATCAGGTATGTTTGTCATTTCTGCATGAGGTATGAATCTGAATGACATGTTGGTAATAGTTTAGCTTAACATTACTTATTCAAATAACACTGCAGTTTAACTCAGAAGAGGTACGCATGGACTTAACCATTGAATTGGTAAGGAACAAATTCAATGAGTGCTGGAAATGGATCGAGGAAGCCATCAAAACTCGGCCACCACCAATATGTTCTACACCTAAGACGGTACAAAGGGAAACTAAAGCAGCACCGAAGAAAGGGACCGTGAAGAACCCAATCGTCCAACCACCTCACACTAGAGCTCAATCCAAGAGAGGTGTGGCATCAAATGTCCGTCATAGCAGGTGAGGGAAGGTTGCAGGATTTTGTGATTTTGGAATGTAGTTTACTTGCAGGTTTTTGTAGTTTTGTGGAAGACTTGCAGGTTTTTGGGATGTAGTTCAGTTCACTTGTAGGCTAAGAATGTAACACCCTATTGTACTTGCAATTCGATAGGCAATCTAGTTTACTTGCAGGTTTTTGTGGTTTTGTGGAAGACTTGCAGGTTTTTGGGATCTAGTTCAGTTCACTTGTAGGCTAAGAATGTAACACCCTACTGTACTTGCAATTCGATAGGCAATGTAGTTTAGTTGCAGGTTTTTGTGGTTTTGTGGAAGACTTGTGCAACATTGAAGTCATTTACTTATTTTCCAATTTACCATTAAGCTCACAAGTAGACCTACAAATGCCTTGTACAACAGACCTACATGTTTTCTACACATGAATCTTTGGCCCAGTAGACCTACATATGAGGAAAACTTTTTCAAACTTCTTCAAACAGACCTACATGTTTTCTGAACGTGTTTACCTTTCCAGCAATATCATTGTCCCCCCCCCCCTAAATCCACACTTTTCGAATATTTATTCGCCCGAAACACTTCCGCTCCATCCACGAGCCACGAAACCGTCCAATAACCACAAATTAGATTCCGAAAAATCCTTGGAAAATAAATACGAATTTCCGGGGCATCACACATATAGAACTATGGATTTGTTCTTTTCATTTTTCTCTAAACTTGTACAAAATATTTTGTTTTACGTTGGCATTTCCTTCATATATTGGGAGCTTCAAACCAAAAGGGATTTTGTATTGCTAGTTGGGCGACTATAAGGAAGGAGATGACTCTTGCACAAACAAGACTTGCAAATCCCATGAAGTTGACATTATGCACTTCTATGTTGGATTTTGTTATAGATAACTTTATTAAAAGTTGGTGCTGATGTCCAATTTTGGTATATGCATTCTCCTTGATTGCTAACAAAATGTTGGAAATACTTGCCTGGCTAAAATATACTTGCAGTTGGTATATGGATTCTCCTTTAATGTTACTCTTTAATCACAACATCTTTTCTATCTTTTGCAGATCAACCACTTATGGGAAATTTTGTATCAAATTACTGCTCAAGGCTTTGAACTGAGATGGTGGAAATGAAAGGCCATGTGCAGTCATTGGGAGATCAAGCTTGGAAAACCCAACAAATTGTATTATTCTTTATCATCATGTGAACCTTATGCAACTAGAAAGCTTGTTAAGCTAATGAAATAGATCAATGCTTTATGAAATTGCCTTTGTTGGATCTATTGGAGTTTATTCTCAAAGTTGCTTTTAGTAAAATATCAGAGTCACTTTCATACCACTCTTAACTAAGTAAAACCAATTGTCTAAGGGAGTTAAACACAACTAAATGGACAGCAATATTGTTGTTGGAGCCATTCCAGCACAATAAGACTCTACATCGAAACCATTGTCCAATAAAACTCAAACAACAGTTTTTTAAGAAGCATCCAGTATCAAATACAAACAGACAATTAATGCTTTCTTCAATTTTCTGTTGTCTTGTTTAAATCCAGTCAATAGAAAACAACAAGTCATTTGATGTAGAAGCTTCATTCAGACAACAGTTTATTTACAAGCCAATGTTCTCTGACTGTTCTTCACAAGTTTCTTTCCTCCAAAATGTTGTTGACTGAAGTAGATTTGCACAAGAGTTGAGATATTGGGCATTGCTGTTCTTTCTGGTGTTCAGACAACAGTCACGTTAGTCGGTGTTCTTGTGCAAAATAATCTCAGACGACAGTTTCATGGTATTGTCTGATTCAACTATCAGACGACATTGAGATAGACAACAGCAGCCCCTATAATCAGACGATAGTGAAAAACTGTCGTCTGATTGAAAAATTGGCCTAGTGGGTTCTTTGCTTTCAATACCAAGCCATATTCAACATATTGAGTTTTTATTTATTTATTTAATTTAAATTTTTTTTTTTTTTTGAGACTGGATCTTGTCGACCGTAAACTGTAGCAATTTCATTGAAGATACTTGAACAAAATTGGAAAGTAGATCGAGTAAGCAACTTGAGGTCACTTATCCTCCGTTGGGTATCCATAACTATAGTGGTGATCTTGTTCTTGTTCAACTTTGAGGTAAGTGAGGGAGTGAAGAGTATTCAACAATGTTTGGCTCCAAAACCAGTCTGGGTGCAAACTGTCTCTTTTGAGTGCGCGAGCGTGTCAGCACCGTGCGGTGCAGTCGTCGGGGCGTCCCTTGACCTTACTTCTTCTCAAACGCTATGGACAAGGAGAGCACCAACCTCGTCACCAGGTTCTTTTCTATGCCTTTCGGAAAAGCACTTCTTGCCTTACGGATAAGGGCTTGTGGTGTGATCTCTTGCGTCACCGAGTCGATACTTAACGTTGTAGGTTAAGCAGAGCAATCACTGGGAAGTAGGAGAAAGCACGGGTTTTGCTAAAGCGTGACTTTAGCTTCACTGGGTTGCGAGGGCGTTACCCTTGCTTCCCTGGTTTCAACTAGGTTGAAGGTAGGTTTGCTCCGGAGAGACTTTGATAATCGTTGAGATTGATTGGAGAGTTGTTGTGTCGTCTGTGTCCTTGAACCCCGGTATTTATATCTAGGGTTTCGACTGTTCCTTGCCATATAATGATTATTGATTGAAGATTCCTAATTGGTCTCTGCTACTCGATTCCTATAAGGGCTCGTTTTCCTTATGGACTTTGGAATGGGCGAAGCTATAACCCAAATCCAAGTAGACTTAATTTTGGGTCGCAGGTATCGGCCTGCTACACTGAAACCCCTTAAGGGATCTTGCCAAAAATTCTTTTGGGCTCAAACATTTCCTCCCAGGCCTCGAGATCAGGCCCGCGAATGTATAACTGATCGAAGAGGACTTAAGCAACATGACTTATGACAGAAACAAGGCCATAAATGTGGGTTTGCGTCTGCTTAACTGCTAAACGTCTTTTCGTCGCATCGTTTCCCTCTCAAAATCCTCTATTTAAATTCTGTCGTAAAGATCTGTCACATCAGAAACTCTTTCAATCTCTTTGCTAAATCCAGAATAGTCTCTCCTCCCATACTTTCTTTCTCCAAAACCCAGAAATGGCTCCTCAAAAGAAAATCATCATCGATCAAGAAGAGGAGATCAAAGAAAAGGCCGCTCATGTTTGGGGAACCGGCATTGGCGCGCGATGCTTAGCTCGAACCACCATCCAAAGGCCCCTGTTACTCAGTTTCCCCAATTCTCAAGCCGGATTGGGTCCTACTCCGTGAGATGCCATCCTAGAAGACGTCATGGCCCTATACGGACTACCCATTCGTCGCCCCATTCCAGTCCTCCGAAGGACTCCTGGAGACTTCAGTAGTTGGGGCCAGCGTCAATCCAAAACCAAAATAAGGTTTTTACCCTCGGTGAGCACGGAAGAACTCGCTTGGTATCGCGAGGTTAGAGAAAGGGATCTGGCTCACTGGGACGAGGTAGGCATTACCCACACCATTGATTTATGATTTCAACTCCCCAGCGGCGGCAATCGCTCGCCCCTGGCCGCTATCCTCTGCTTCTGGAACACCGCCAGCAACACTTTCGACTTCAGATTCGGTCAGATGAGCATAACATTGCTGGACATTCTCACCAACACAGGGTTGCTAATCGACGACGAGCCCTATGTACACAGGGTTGCTAATCGACGACGAGCCCTATGGACAGCCCTTGATGTGGAGATGAGTTACAAGAGTTGAACCTATGGCAGTCCATTCGTGCAAGTAGTTGGTATCCTTCATGAGATCTTTAAAGAAAATTATACTTGTGCTTTCGTTTCTTGCATTATGTGATATACTTGCTATCTTTCACATATAATTGAGTGTATAAGCTTTTAAGCATTACCATGATCTGAGAGAAGAAAGAGTGGATATACCTTGTGAGGAATTGAATCAAACTTGTTTGAAGCATGCTTAACAGAAACCATCACCATTGTTCCAACCAAGTCCTACTTGTGTATATGTGAATTATGTGTTTTAATTAACTCTCGAATGCCTAAACATCGATTCTTGGTGAAGTGCTAATCTTGGTGTTGTGAAAGTAAGAGATTGCTGAGACAAATAGTTGAAGGGCAATAGAGTCATTTTGGTTGGTTGAGTCTGTAATTTTCGTTGAGTCTTAGTGTGTGTCATTGTTTGATTTTGCTAAGGGACTAGCAAAAGCTAAGTGTGGGGGAATTTGATAGGAGCATTTTAATGCGACGTTTTAACTGCATTTCCTTACATTTATTGCGTCATTTCCTTAGTAAAACTCTGTTTAGGAAAGTTTCCATTCTTTGATTGGGAAAGTTCCTTATTGTAGAAAGATTCCATTTTTGTAGTTTTCATTTCTCATTTCTGGCAAGTTTCCATTTTCAGTTTAGGAAAGTTTCCATTTTTCATTTTTAGTAACTTTCTATTTTTCAGTTTTAGTAAGTTTCTATTTTTCAAATTAGGTAAGTTTCTATTTCTCATACTAGTTTCTATTTTCAGGACCTCCGAGCTAAAAAGTGGAAATGAACGCACGAATGGAAAGAGGAGCCTGTGTACATCAAGACGAACAAATATGAGAGAAAACGGTCCACACATTTGAGCAGAAATGAAGAAACAAGCTTTCCTAGTGCAACCAGGAAACCCTGCGAAATGGAGGAGAGCTTACCAATGAAGTTTCCAACGCAACTATGAAAAGAAATGAAAGAAATGAAGTGTTTTGCGTTGGAAAATAAGAAGGCTTGAAGATGAAGCAACGAAGCCCAAGAACTCTCAAGAATGAAGTGGATTTTCGGCAAAATGGATCAAGGCCCAACAAGGCCCAAGGGATTAGGGTTTGTGACGCATGGAATAAACCCTAGGATGTTGTTGCCGTCCAAAGCAAGAGAGAAACAAGGAAGTTGGCGTGAAAAAAATCAGAAAATATATGAAGATTTCGATGGAGATTTTCTAGGGCTATTTTTATGGAAAGAAATATACTTGGAGACTTACCCTAGAAGAGTTTGCCGTGAAGAATGAAGAGGAAAAGAAGGGATTGCCGTCCAAGTTAAGTGAAACCCTAGAGGATGACGCCAAGAGAGATTCTAGGGGAGAGTTTTAAGGAAAGCCAAAGTGTGGAGACCAAGAAACGGCCAAAAAGGAGTCTAGATACATTCCTACATTCCCTAAAGAGTTTTGGCCGAATTTAAAAGCAGAAAATCAGAAATTATCTCAAGGATTTCGGCCAAGATTATTTAGAGAATTAAAGGAGAATTTTGTGATTGGTTGGAACACCTCATAGGGCTTACTTGGCAAGATTCTATTGGAGGAAATTATGTGGAGTTAGCACATTGTTGCCGTGAGGATTCTTAGGGTTTGCACGGTTTGGAGACCTAGGGGCCGTCCCCTATATATTCTCCCCTCTTCTCAACGCAAAAGGTTCCTCTCTCCATACAATTCACAACTTAGAAAAAAATCAGAAAACTCTCTAGCCTAGCCGTGCTCCTCTCCATCCTCTAGGGCAACCACGAAGTGCAAGCAAGGCCAAGGAAGAAGAAGACAAGCCGTGAACATCATCCATCCTCCACCTTGAAGATTGCTTTCGAAATTCAAGAGACCACATCATCACTTCATTCATCTCACCTTCATCACGGTGTAATCCGATTCTCCTTGTAACTTTGTTTGTATTTTCGTTGGTTTTGCCTTAGTTGACACATATGTTTGAACAAGTGTTGGTTTCTGAAATTTTATGATTAATTGTTAATTTTCAGATTCATATATTGCGATTTATGGTTGCTTTTGTGTAAGTGTTTGATTAAATTTGCATGATAGAAATCTTTTGTATGATAATCTTGAATGGTTCGAAACATTTAGGGTTTTTATGTGAATGTTGCTACGAATTTGAGAACATGAATCAACTTTTTGGTTTTGTGTTCTTGAATCAATAAGTAGTAAAGGTTTTGTACAAAAACCGAATTTAATCAAAGAAGATTGCAATTAGGTGGACTTTTTCATACTAAGTTGCACATTCGAGTTGATAGCCTTTCTAGGTGCTTATTGCGTTAAACATGTATGATTGACTAGCTTTCTAGGGCTTGAATGCATGTTTGATAGGATTAGTTTATGTGCTTTCACTTAGATTAATTAGCCTTGAAAGTAAAATATGGGGAATTGTTTGCTTTTAACGTTTCACATGATCAACTCCTCTTGCATGACTATGATGAACAATGATGAACTTGAATAAATTTTAATCATGAGTTTCGACCTTGATCTTTGTTCTTGCATTCCATTTGTATTTTTATGTTTTTGCATTTTAATTGTTTTGTTAACTTAGTTTTATTTTCGAAAAACCAAAATCAAAAACCCCCTTTTAATTCGTAAATAATGTGCATATGTGTGAATATTATACTTTGTTTTAATTTTAATTGTTTAATTGTTTGACAATGACAGGTGTACCCTCAATCCCCGGAATAGAACGATCCCTATTTACTTTATACTACTAATGACATTTCAGGGTTAAATTATGCGCTTGCTTTGAGCGCATCACTGACGACATTAGTTACGAACTTTACGCCCCTGACCATTTCGCTCGCCAACTTGGGTTAGCCCAGTTGGTGCCTTTCCCTCTCTACGATTCCTGGAACTACAACACCTCCTGGCGAAGGATTGGCCCCGCGACCGGGCCTCCTCCAGCCCAAAGCATGCTCTCCTTAATCAACCTCCCTAATTGGTCTGATGACCTTTGTCCCGTCGGCGGAGTCACCGAGGATTATGATCGTTGGTGGGCTCAAGTCTCTGTTAACTGTTGGGATCTGCCAGATGATGAACTCTTCGCGATACACTTTCGCCACCTGAACTACCTCCACGCAACCGATTCTGAAATACTCGCTCGCTTCCCTGACCGCAAAGCACAACCACCGCGACCTGTGCAAGCTCCACAACCCACACGAGCCCCGCGTCCTGCTCAAGCCGGAATTATAATCGGCGAACCAACACAAGAGGTAACTTCTTTTCTGTGTTAATAAAATTCAACCCTCTCGCCTTCATTATCTTAACCGATACTTTGTTTTAGCGGACAAATCTGAGGTTCAGGGGTGCGCCACCGTCTGGTGGTCAGCCGGTCGATACTTCTTCCGCCTCCACAGGTCAGGCCACGAAGCAAAAAACTGTAGTGGTGGAGCCTGACATCGCAGACTCTTTTGATGATGAAGATCCTGAGGAGGTAAAACTACTTATCCAATTTGCCCTTATTTTCAGTTCTGACACCCTTTCATGGTCCCAAACCTGATTTTCAATTCTCTTCTCTCCAAGTCGCCGCCGCTCTAGCCTGCAAAAGCAGTCGTCCTGATCCTCAGAGCGACGCCTGGGAAGATGATGAACCACTCGCCTATCGACTGGTACTTTTGTAATTTCAATGAGTAATGAAGTTGTTGCTTTACTTCACCCTTTCGCCTTACAGCGTTCCTTGTTTACAGGTTCGTCATAGGACTACAGGCCCTTCGAGGCAGAGTGGGGAAGACCCTTCTAATACCGGAGGAGAAGTATCCCCTTCACAGGCCCAAAGGCCCTCAAGCCCAATCACTTCCTGGCCTTAAGTCCACGCTACAGACCCTCCACCGCCATCCCCGGTGCCGGTCCAGATAATCGACGACAGTTCGCCTGAGACCGAGGAAAGGATGCCCCCTCTTGACACTCCCAGCGAGGAACTACCAAGGACTGGCATTCTGAAGCAAGTAGTGCCTTACTCTGGACATGATGCCGTTATGGGTGACCAAGAACAGGCAGTAGCAGACACGCCGGTTCTCGCAATAAGAGCCCAGGATGTTCCCGTTGCTACCCATGCGCAACTTGCTGATAAGGTACCCTCCGTCTTGCCTCCTGTCCTAATGACTTGTTTAATCTTAGCCCACTTTGACACTTGACGTCCCCCTTCTCAGGATCAAAGGCCCGTCCGTACTGAGGAGAACGTTGGCGAGGCTCATATTGATCCAAACCTGGTGGATGAAGCCGATAGCGATCCTGCCTCCCATGGCCCCCAAGTTCATGAGGTAGCAGCAGAAGCAGGTCCTCAGCTGGTTCCTGAAGCGGTAGGACCCGTCGCGGAGCCTCTTGAGGCCCCTGTCATTGTTGCTCCCGTTCCGCCACCAGTGCCTCCTGCCGAACCTTCCAGATCAGAGCGGTTCGCTTGCGTCCTTGAAGTAACCCCTCCTGGCGTCGTGGAGGATATGCGAAGGAAGGTCTTCGCCGACTTTTGGGCCCTGACTTACTACCGTCTAGCGCGCCTGCGCGAGCATTAGAATATCTCAGAGTACTTCGCCGCAAAACCGCCATTTCTGATGCTCAATTCCGCGCCACAGACAAACTGCTGGGTGGCCTCCCTACGTGGTGCAAGCCGCGGAAGCGCGAACCAGACAGGCCCAAATACATTACCAAGCCCTTGTCCAACAGATGGACGCTTTGCGAGACTCCTTGGGTGAACATGCCGTTTCTCTCAGAGATCTGGAGCTCGAGGAAAAACATCTCGAGTTTCAGATCAGGGATCTTCAGGCCCAATTGGCCACTATGAGGGTTAGAATTGCTCATGAAGAAGCCCAATTGGAGCAACCCCTAGCTGCTTCCGAGGTGCTATCTCAAGATTTGGATCAGGCCCGCGGAGCAGCCCAACAAGCCGAACACGACGCTGTCCAAGCTGGCTTCCATCTGGACGATCATCTTCTTCGCTTGTCTTATGCGGCCCGGGGACTTTAGGCCTCTAGCATTAGGCCCATTATCTTTTGTATGGATACTATTAATCCAATAATAATATTATTATTTATTTATATTTTAGCCCACTTACTGGCCCAAACGCGCCTTTGTCTTTGTAGCCATCAATTTCTTTCAATTTGCCTTAATTACAAATTAAAATGGTTCAGAACAGATAATCTTGAAACTGAGCGGTTACCTCCTCGAAGACCGTTCTGTTACCCACGCATCTTTAATTCTCCTTCATTTCCGAGATTATGGCATTTACTCCCATTGATGGCGTTGATCACCCCTCCAACTGTCCATCCAAGGGCTGAGGCCACTCGAATTGGCCCTATATATACCTGTACTTTGGGGATGAGAAGATCAGAACCATGGCTTACCCAGAAATGACTTTGCAAGCCCTACTTCTCTTCCTTCTTTTCCAAAAATCTTCTCCCCATGACCTCACCTCTAGCCTCTAGATCTTAGGCCTTATAGCGAAATCTCAAGCCTGAGATAGGCCTTATGGCTTAGTGGAAATGATCATTTACCCAATTTTAGCTTAAAAATTGCCCACTTACCCAAACACTCTAAGAGATTGCCCACTTACCCTAACACTCTAAGAGATTATTTCCCTAATACCCAATTAAGTATTTTTTAATTCATTTTTATTTATTTTTGGGACAATTTTGCCCTTTCCTTTTTTGTCACTTAGAGAAATAAGTCATTGGAGACCTTTCTTGACTCCGGTGGCGGACTCCGGCGACCGGTGACCGGAATCTGGCAATCGATGACCTGAATCCGGCGACCGAAATCCGGAATCCGGCTACCGGACTGGTGACCGGATTCCGGCGTCTGAATTTATTGCCCCAAAATAATACCCAGTGACCATATTATTGCCCCCCAGTAATCATATTATTGCCCCTCAATACGCATATTATTGTCTCCCAATAATCATATTATTGCCTCCAATAATCATATTATTGCCTTCCAGTGAATTGCATAAACTCCTAAAACCAAAATGAATACACTACAAGCACAATTGATCAATTTATATGCATATTATTGCCCCCCAATACTCATATTATTGCCTCCCAATAATCACATTATTGCCCCGCAATAGACATGTATAACTACTCAATAAAACTTTTTTTTTCATTCTTCTTTCTTCTTTCCTTATAAGCCTTCTACCAAATTTTCCAAAAAAAAAACAAAACAAAACAAAACGACGTCGTCCGAGCCCTACCAGCGAAGCCCAGACTCGATTCCGGCGTGGAGCTTCCCGGACATCTGACGAACAAAACCGGCTAAGCCCAGACCCGATTCCAGCGTCGAGAGCTTCCCGGACATCTGACGAACAAAACCGGCTAAGCCTAAACCCGATTCCGGCGTGGACAGCTTCCCGGACATTTGACGAACAAAACCGGCGAAGCCCAGAGGGGTTGGGATCGTGGAGTTGGATGGCGTGATCCTCTGGTGGTCCGACGGTGGGGACATAGCGTCGGCGGTAGAGGCCCGACATCGACGGTGGAGTGGTGGGTGCGGTGGCTTGATGGTGGAGGCCCGACAAACCGAACCCAAATTCAAACCTGAACGGGAAATTTTTGATCTGCAGACATGGAGAGAGAGAGAGTCTGAGACGAGTTGAGAGAGAGAGAGAGAAAATAGATCGAAGAGAGAGTCTGAGAGTTGAGATGTAATTTATTAATTAAAATAGGAGCAAAACTGTCAATGGATGTTAGATTGGGTAAATGGGGTTAAAAAACTCTTAGTGGAGTAAGTGGGCATTTTTAAGCTGAAAATGGGTAAGTGGTCACGGCCCCTATGGCTTAATCTCAGGCAGCCGCGTTTCTTTGGCTTCTGAAAGCTTGGGTGGAACATCCTAGGCTTCGGATAGGTTAAAGAACATGAGGAGCTCCTAGCTTGGGATACCACCTTCTGGGGATTCATCTTCTTGAGGTTCCCTTGCGCGGAGCATGCCGGAGAAGCGTGGGAGACCCCCTTCTGTCAGCTGCTCTTCTTCTGCGCCCCACCTCCTGGGCTTAACTGACCGAACTTTCGTTTTGTCCCCGAGATGAATGGGGCAACTTGGCTTCGCTAATCTCTTCATGTGACACTTTGATGCCACACTCCTCTTTGCATCGCGAACACAGGACCACTGGTGAGGCCTCTCTGATGGGCTTGAATTTCTTCCGCGGTGAGGCTTCTTCCTCCTCACGATCTTTCTGTCCCCTGGTAGTCCAGTCAAGGGTTGATTTCCTCTGGCCTTTGCTATTCCAAGTCACATCAACCATATTCACTCCAGTATCAGGGAAGGGATTTAGATCCACTAACGCTGCCGCGGTGGTTGAAGACTCTACCTGCAGACTCCCATTATTCAACCATACCTGAATCTGATCCTTCAGCTTGACACACTCCGCTGTGTTATGGTTCCACAGATTGTGAAACTTGCAATACTTTTTTCCTTTTAACTGCTCTGGTCTGGGAAAAGGCCCAAAATCTGTCTTTACCATCTTCGCGGCTATCATCTCATCTAAAATTTCATGTGCTTTGTTGGCATCATACGTGTATGTCGCGAATTCAGGTTTGGTGAAAGCCACAGACTTAAGCTTGATCGGTTCCTTAGTTAACTTCAGCTGCTTGAGAGCAGAGCTCTTTCTTCCAGTTAGCTCAAAGGCGGAGACATCGTTCTCCTCCTCTTCATCTTCCTCCGGTAACACCTCTTCGCCCTGATAATAGGGGTCATATGTGGTTGGCTGATAGTTCAGAGCAGCCACGGTGCGGTGTTTCCCAGGAACATATGTTCCCTTGGATGCATTTTTTCTAGCATCCGTCTCCCTCAGGAGGTGCTCAAAACTGTCTACCTCCGTGATTAACTCCCCCATGGATTTGATCATGCTGCCATGTTGCTTCTTTCGCTGGCGAGGTTCTAAGCCCTTAATTGCCAACTTAATCAATTCTCTTTCTGGCAGAACCATGTTCAACATGGCCTTTTGGATCTAGAATCGTTGAAGATAAGCAACAGCAGATTCAGTGGGCTGCTGGGCCATCTGGGTAAGGGAGGCCAAATCAACCTCGGGCTCTATGGCACCGAAGGTTTCCCGTAAGAGTTTTTCCATCGCGAGCTAATTCACGACTGACCCTGGCCGGAGTTTAGAGAACCAGGTGAAAGCAGCTCCTGATAGAGAAGTACTAAAGATCTTGCACTTAAGACTGTCATCGTTCTAGTACTGGCCGCATTGCACTTTGAACCTGGCCAGATGAGTCGCCGCATTCTCTGTATCCTCACCTGAAAAGGTAGAGAATATGATATTCTTATAGCCTCTGGGAAAAGGCGCGAGCATTATATGTGGCGGAAAATGCCCCTCATAAACCTCATCGAGGTGGACCCTAGGATTAGCCAACCTAATCATCTCCTCCACCTCTTCACGTCTCACGTAATCTGGGCCAGGAGGAGGAGGTGTCGCCACAATTTGGTGAGCAGTTTGCAAAGTAGATGCAATCTAGCTAGCGGCCGCTGGTCCTTCCCTCAGGCGAATGGTTCGAGGGATGTTTGACTATTGAAGCGTGAAATTTGGCGTAGACACATCCTTTGCCAAGGCCGTTATCCTAATCGGATTGCCTGCCTGGTTAATGCCATAGTAGTTCCCTGGAAGCTCCTGGTACACGTTCTCTGCCCCATCACTATCGTATTGAGCAAATACGACAGGATCAGCCAGCGTGCCTTCACCAATTTTCAGAGTTCTGCTCTTCTGTGTGACCGGTGGTGTGGCTTTATCTTTGCCACCAATTACCAGGGCCTTCTCTTTCCTCTTGGCCGATGCAGTAGTAACGGCTGTAGAAGGTGTAGCAGTGCTGCTGCTAGCCTTATCTTGAGCATTTGGTGGCACATACTTGCCGGCTCTGGCGGGCTGACCAAGAGAACCAAGGATAACATTGAGATCTCCCAATGTCTTATTCAGAACCTCTTTAGCATGATCCAAGTCAGATTTCTGCATGGCAACTTGGGTTGCGAGATTGGACCCATCATTGCGAATAGCCGCGACCTCCGTAGCGATGTTCTTGCTCTGGGCGGCCTGGGCGTTAATCATGGCCATGAGTTGCTCGTGGTTTTCCTGGGTTTGTCGCGTTAGATCCCCCAAACGCTCATGTGCTCTCCATGACTCTTGCTCGAGTTCCGGGATCGCGCTCGAAATGCCCTCAAATCACTGTCGTTGCTCCGCGTGGCCTTTGTTCATCTTCGCATAGAATGCGGCATTGTTCTTTTGCAAGATGGCAAGTCGCTCCTCTACACTCGCATTCTCTGGGATAGGGATGGGCACATAACCATCTGTTATCACCTCGTCTTCAACCACCTGGGTGGCGTTAAATGCATTGCCAGATTCATTAGGCTGGATAGTGGGGATGTCACCCTTAGTAATGGGCTGGTGATTTCCTCCTTGCTCGGTTGTCATGTCGGATAATGGCGGGTTAAGAGAAAATCGTTGAATTACTTGTTCGTCAGAAAGACCACGACAGTCTGCACGAGAGTGCAGGCTATAGCTGGAGGTCTTGTGTTTCGGGCAGTTAACGTAAACCTTTTGATAAGGGTTTCCGCTTGACTTCCCAATGGTGGCGATCGCGAAGAAATGCTAATGCAGGTCCTACTGGGTGTGCCAAAAATGTTTGGCTCCAAAACCAGTCTGGGTGCAAACTGTCTCTTTTGAGTGCGCGAGCGTGCGGTGCAGTCATCGAGGCGTCCTTTGACCTGACTTCTTCTCAAACGCTATGGACGAGGAGAGCACCAACCTCGTCACCAGGTTCTTTTCTATGCCTTTTGGAAAATGACTTCTTGCCTTACGGATAAGGACTTGTGGTGTGATCTCTTGCGTCACTGAGTCGATACTTAATGTTGTAGGTTAAGCAGAGCAATCACCGGGAAGTAGGAGAAAGCATGGGTTTTGCTAAAGCGTGACTTTAGCTTCGTTGGGTTGCGATGGCGTTACCCTTGCTTCGTTGGTTTCAACTAGGTTGAAGGTAGGTTTGCTTCGGAGAGACTTTGATAATCGTTGAGATTGATTGGAGAGTTGTTGTGTCGTCTGTGTCCTTAAACCCCGGTATTTATATCTAGGGTTTCGACTGTTCCATGCCATAGAAGGATTATTGATTGAAGATTCCTAATTGGTCTCTGCTACTCGATTCCTATAAGGGCTCGTTTTCCTTATGGATTTTGGAATGAGCGAAGCTGTAACCCAAACCTAAGTAGACTTAATTTTGGGCCGCAAGTATCGGCCCGCTACGCTGAACCCCCTTAAGGGATCTTGCCAAAAATTCTTTTGGGCTCAAACGAACAGAAAGGAAAATCTTCAAAATAGGGTCATAAGTTCATGGTTTTGAATGGTAGAGTTCTTAATTTTTTTTATTTAAAAAAGAAATAAGAAATTCTCCTCCTGTCCTTTCTTCTTTAAATTATGATTAGAAATAATTTAATTATGTGATATTGGATAAAAATGAATTGACCATGTTGTTCATATTCTAATGACCACATGTGTGCCACTTGCGTTCCACATAAGCAATTTTGAAGACACAGTTTAGTTAGTAATAGCAATGTGCTCGCATATGTTGCGAGTGATATTGTGAGTTTAATGAAAAATGAATCAACTAAACATAACAGTTGTTTTTTTTTTTTTTGGAACATAAAATAGTGGTGGTTTGAATTCTCTTCCAATTAATTATTTATTGTAACAAAGCAATTGTTATTGTTATTAGAGTAATGGAGCAATTTGTAATTTTGTAGGGTGACACTCCTAGTTTCAAAACCCAATTCAAGGATTGTTTGCGCGCATATATACTATAATAATCGCCCTTTTGGCGTTTTGTCCAATCACTCTGATCAACTCGTCAAACGCAGACAGTCCTCAAGCTCATTCTCAGATAGAGAGAGCCCAAACAAGGGTTTGCTTCAGTGGGTGGGCCTCAATGGGACATAGTTCGAAGAAGAAGAAGCGCGGAGGAGGAGGAGGAGGCAGTGGGAAGAAGAAGAAGCCCTTGAAAGATCATGCCGGGGCTTACGATAATGACCTTCTTTCTGAAGAGATCACTGCTTTGTAAGCCACTCTTCTTCTTCTGTTTCGAATGCCCCAAATTCACTCCAAGTTGCATATATTGACTCTAATACTCAAATTTTCATTTTGATTTTTGGAACTGGATTCTGTGGCTCACTCACTAGTCAAACCAATTTTGTGGCTCATGGTTCTATCTGTTCTTACTTGATACAATAAGGCAGTTTGACCATGGAAAATGGTTCTGAAGATGTGAATGGTTCTTACTTATTCTAGTTGTTCTACGTTCTCACTACCAAGTGTTACATGTTTTTTACTCTTGATGCAATTCGAGTAAAATTACTGTCTCTTCTTTGTATTTAGTGCAGAATCTAATATCAAATGTCTTTCTAGGGACAGTAGCTCGTCATCTGGTTGATTAATTTCTGTCGTCTTTTCTGATCATCTAAAATATAGTGTTTTATGTTCGGAAAAATGCAGAAGCCTTCTCTGGGAAGGATTAGTAAAATCGTATGAGGCATTAACATAACGGTTTCTGATTCATAATGCTTATGGCTACTTTGCTGTGATCTTTAGGTGTGCAATATTTCAAGATGACTGCAAAATTGCGTCCGGATCACAACCTCAAATCACCATCAAGCTTAGGTATGTTTTATTTATTTTTTAAAATCAATAGCGTACATGAGCTATACTCCTCTTGATGGAGTTTTATTTTCTATCTGTACAGGCCTCACTCAAAGGATATGGGTTATGAGGATCTGGATGTCTCTGCACTTCTTTTAGTTAGGTGAGTAAGGTTCTCTCCAATATTGCTTTTATCTTAATTCAGTGAACATTCGTTTCCGAGGATTTTTACCTTCTCTTGTTTACTAGGTGCTTACCAGGGTATCCTTACAAGTGTCCCAAGTTGCAGATAACTCCAGAGAAAGGATTATCGAAAAGTGACTCTGATAAGCTATTATCTCTTATCAATGATCAGGTAATTTGATAAAAGTCTTTTGGAATATTCTATGAAGGAGTTTTTAGTGACGTTGGAAATGCGACTTTTTTCATTCCAGAAAATATTGGCTTTCTTGAATAGTAGCAACTAACAACTACTGTTCCATGAGTTTGGTTTCAAGTTTATACCAAATGCTCTTATACCATTTGATAAGAAAGAATGAAAATTCTAGTACACAGCCTTTAGTTTGCAATAGCAATTGTTTTGGTTTTTTCTGGTGAATTTGTTAGTTTTCAGTTTTTTTTTTTTCCTCTGGTAAGTTCAGTTGTTTTTTGTGGTAAATGCTATTTTTGTTTTAGTACTGTATGGGATACGGTGCTGCATAGTAAATTAATCACACACACATACACACACACATTTTGTGCAATTACTAGCAAACATGTAACATGGGGTGGTCGAAGAACATTCTTCCCAAGAGAAATCTGTGAGATATAGGTAGGAAAAAAATGCAGTTTCTGGTAACGGTGCCTCACGAGTGAATTGTTACCAAGGTGTTTTATGTGTTTTTGCCCTAATTGGTGCATTTTATGCAAATCTGGGAAAGAGAGTGCGGATCATGTCTTTGTCAACTCCCCTTATCCTTTATATAATGGTTGGAAACTGTTTTGAGCTACTGGAAGTTATTCTTTATTTTAAGAAAATCATTGTTTCTTGCACAAAAAATAAAATAAAATAAAATAAAAAGTATAGTTAAGGGGAAGCTTTGAAGTTTGCAGACTAATTTATCAATCTATGTATTTTTTTTGTATTTGTTTTTGAAGAACACTGTTTATGTATGCTATGGTCATTTGGTGGAATTTTCTAGTGTAGGGAATCAACATGTGTTAGGGGTTATTGGGTCATGAAGTTTGTTCAGACACTGAGACCTTTCTATGATTCTTCTATTCCGGACCACCCCCACAAAAAAAAAAAAAAAAAACTCCATTTACAATTGACATTTTAGTTGCTAAATTTTGCTTTTTTATTTTAAATAAAATAAAGATGGATGCTGTGGAGGTGGTGTGCTGCAAAATATATGGAAGGATCCCTTTAATTTATAAAGGGGATGGGAGGAGGCTATCTGGGGGCGGGGTGGGTAGGGGGGGGGAGTTCAATTTTAGGTCTAAATCCTATTCTGATTGTATATTATATATGTGTATGTATGTATGTATGTATGTATGTATGTATAGGATTTTTCTCAGGTGCGGACGTCCGTACCGAACCGAAATTTCGGTACGGATTTCCGGTTTTCACCCACTTTCCCGATCACATATTTTGATCTTAACCGTTCAGTTTTTAGGTCCTAATGTATAGATCATCTCTACAAAATTTCAGCCAATTTGGTGATCGTTAAGGCATCCAAAACTGCAATTTATACGAACGAACCGAATCTGTCGAACCGGAACCGTTCGTGTACATTGTTGTAATTTGCAGTTTTGGATGCCTTAACGATCACCAAATTGGCTGAAATTTTGCAGAGGTGATCTATACATTAGGACCTAAAAACTAAACGGTTAATATGTGAAAATGTGATCGGAAAGTGGGGGAAAAGGGGAAATCCGTACCGTCCGCACGGTATGGACGTCCGCACCATAGCCGGACTGTATATATATATATATATATATATTTTTCAAATGTGTGCTGATTGCAGGGCTGCCATAGAGGCCAGTTTTCTCCTATTAAGTCCGTTTCCTTGTACCCCTGTATTCATGTTAATTATTAGATTTAGTTGTGCAGTTATCCTCTACCATCTCTTGTGCCCTTGAGAACATTGCTTTTGCTCTGATAAGTGACATTCACACCAAGTTAGTATTTACAGAATAAAAAATATTGAACAATGAGGAAATTTTTCCTCCTATTTCATTATCTCTGAAGCGAACAGGGCTTTCTATGCAAAACATATTTTCAAAACAATAGAATAAATGTTTTGTACTTTCACTGAAAATATTGTAAGATAATCCTCTTATGTAGTAAATTTGTTTTGCCTCCGATGTGTTTATATCTTATATTTCTAGGTTGATTTATCTGCTGTGTTTAGGCAAATTCTGAAATGTAATAATCTTCAATTTGGTGTGAGGATAGTCATATATTTAGGAAAATTTGAACTCATCAGATATATTATGTGTGTGCCTGGACAATTTTATCTTTTGGCTTTCAGTGGTGGGGGCAGGCTGTGTATAGTTTTGCTATGTCATCCTTTGTATTGTAGCCTTGAGAACATGCTGTTGACTGCCTAGTGGTACTCCACTGACACTAAGTTAGTAGTTACAGAATCAGGACTGAATAATGAGGAAGGTTTTCCAATATCCCATTCCATCTTCTCTTAAGTGAATCCCCTTGATAAAGAAAATGAAATATATTTTAACATTTGGACTTGCATTGAAAATATCGTTGGGTAATGCTCTAGGTAGTAAATGTGTTTTGTCTCCAACCTGCCTTATGTTTATGGTTCTACTCTGATTTTGTTCTTTCTATCTAGGCAAATTCCAATGCCCGAGAAGGACGGGTAATGATCTTCAATTTGGTCGAGGCAGCTCAGGAATTTCTATCTGAAATTGTGCCAGTGGGTCAATTACAGGGACCAGTAAGATATTCATCGTATCTGGTGATACTTTTATGTTTAATTTTTATGGACCTCCTCCTTTACCTGCCACCATGCAATTTAATTCAATGATCGAATCAAAGATTCTTTAGGTTCATCTGCAAAGATGATCCTTGCAAAATATTAGTGCTAAAAAAATCATCCCTACTTGATATCTAGTTTATTGATGCTTTGCTTTATTCATTTTTATGGAAGGTAATATGTTCAACTACGGATAACAGTGCTCAGTTGTTTCAAAATGACACTGCAATTTCTAGTAACAAGAAGGGGCCTTTTGTTTATGGTTTCATAGACCTCTTCAGTGGCTCTGGAAAGTCTTGGAGTTGGAGTTTTGGAGTTGACGAGACTAAAGGGATAAATTCTACTGTCCCATTGCCTAGGGTGGATGGGTCCAAACTCACGCATGAGATTCAGGAAAAGAAACATGATAAGCAAGCAGAACCTTTAAAATCACAAGATATAAAGCAAGGGCCAGTACTTTCCCCTAATGTCAAGTTAGAAACGCTTGAAGAAGAGAGTGAAGGCAGGGATTCAAGTAGATTTTTGTTGGAAGAAATGGACAGAAATGGTGGTGAAACTGAGAAAGAGGTAAGTAATGGAATAGCTGGCTTTATTTGATGTTTGAATGCGCAATTTTATATAGGTTAAAATTGCATTTTTCTTTCTAAGTTTTTCTTCTCTTGTGTTAATTATATATTCTTGTATCTTTCTTCATGTTAACTCCTGAATCTTCTCATATGAAAGCATATCTATGCTTGGGATATCTATGGTTTCACAGAGTTCAGTTCTTGAGGAGGATTCAACAGAAGATGATTGGGAATTCGGAAGTCAGCAGTCGGACTCGCTCTCTTTTACTTCCTTGGCTCATGAGCAAGGATCCCAAAATGTTAAAAGGGATCTAATAATGGTAATTTCTTATTGATTTCACTTCTTGTATTTATGCCCAGGATTTGATTTTACATTTTTTTTTTTTTTTTTTTTTTTTTTTTTGTGGGTGTTGCTTTCTTTTATGTCAGGTTCATCTGCTCCGTCTCGCCTGCACTAAAGGACCATTGGCTGATGCTTTGCCACAGATAACCACAGAACTGCAAAACATAGGGGTATGTAGTTTCATTGTTTCTGCTTAGTTTTGATAACTCGTATTCGTTCCAGAAACCGATCGTGATAAATTGGTTTGCAGGTCTTATCAGAATGGGCAAGGGATTTAGCTTCAAAACCAATTTCACTTTTAAATCGAACATTTAATCATGCCTTCGGACAACAGATGGTTGGTCATACTCTTTCTTCTTTTGTTGACTATGTGATCTGGCTGCAAAAATCAATTTCAAATTCTGTGTTATTAATTATATCTAGGTTTCATCCCGTATCTCTCAATTCTGGGAGCTCACTTCTGATTTAGAAGGACCAAGTACATCTCTCCCAAGTTCTCGATATCTCAATGACTTTGAGGAGCTACAGTCTCTTGGTAATGGAAATATATGTATTTGAGTTTCATGTAGGATAGTGTATGGTTCTTCCAATGTGTATGTGCTGTATGTCTGACAAGTTCCAAAAGGTTGTAAGGTTTATAGATGGTGCTATTATAGGTTTTTCATTCCCATTCTACTGCTGCTTCTCAGTTAGTACTGCTGTTATTTGTTTGTTTTTTTTCTTTTTGTTTCTAGTTGTTGATAGAATGGTCCATCAAATATCAGTGGAATCCTTCCCCGTATGTAGATTTTCATATTCATTAATGAATTCTTGCTTCTGTCAAAACAGAGCACAAACGTTATCTCATTTTTTCAGTGATTTCTCTTGCATATTTCCGTCATAATTTGCATCACCTTTTGCCTATATTTTTTCTTGTCACAACATTTTATTTTATTTTAACTATCACCTCTGAAACTTTTTTCACACTTTGGTAATAGGTCATGGTGGCTTTGGCCATGTTGTGTTGTGCAAAAATAAGCTAGATGGAAGGCAGTATGCAGTAAAGAAAATCCGCCTTAAGGATAAAAGCCTGCCACTTGATGACCGCATATTGAGGTACATTAATTTTTACTGCATCCTAAATGAAATTTAGCAGCCATATAAAATTGCTTCTCGTGAGTAATAATGTCTCAAATAGTCAAATTAGATTTGGCATTTATGAATTGTTTTTATATATTGATTTGAAAATGAGTTGCATTACACATTTGAAAGAACTAGCCTAGGCGCCAAGCATAGCTTAGAGAATTGCTTCTTTTGAGTAGTAATATCTCAAATTAGATTTGGCATTTATTAATTGTTTTTATTTAGTTGATTTGGAAATTGAATCACATAGTACATTTAAAATAACTAGACAAGAATAGCTTAGAGATCATTCAAGGATCTTTTGGCAGTCTCCAAACCAAAAATAAAAAATAAAGAAAATGATTTGGCATTTCCTGTTGGCGCTTATCTTGATTATTACAATTTCAAATTATAATCTCTAATAGGCTACTGCAAGTGTATGTAGTGGTGTGGGTTGCCAAAAGTTGTGAGGATTTTTCTCTTGGCTTCCATGTGGATTCTTTGGTTTTGACTGGGACATAACTAATACTTTTAATGATAAGGTAGAGGAAGTGGATTTTATTCGGGAGTTGGGATAGAAGTAAAATTTTAGATTCTCTTCGGGTGTCCCGAATGAAGCATTTCAGAGATATTCCAACACTACAATTTTCTATGTTTTTCATTTCTTTTGTTTATTTTTGTTCTGCTGTTGGTTTGCTGGCCCTTAAGTCAGTAACTATGCCACAAGAAAATAATGCTAATAAACCATCTTGTAATAGGTGTTGTATGAAACATTATGGCATGTTTACTTACTTGACGTGGAGAAGGGATGAATTGGAGAAAAACTCCTGAAGGAATATGAAATCTAATTCTTGAAGGAAAGGGGGAATTTACTTACTTTTTGAAGTGGGACCAACTTATTTCGATTCCCTTTGTGTTAGTCAACACAGGGGAACTCATGAATCGGAATAGCTCCCCTTATATTCATACCCTTTCCATGTAAGTAAACATGCCATTGTTGTGCTTGGCATCTCTTTCTATATTTATCTGGATTTAGCCATTTTGGCCAGCTGTTTTAAAGTTCAAGTTAACTTCCTAATTTTCTTCCCTGCTTAATTAATTTGAAGCTTACATTCTATTATTTTCTTTTATTATATATTCTCTGCATCTTCAATGAGATGAAGTTTAATTTTGTCACTAAGAAGTTCTAAAATATTTTCACAATTCATAGGGAAGTCGCTACACTTTCTCGTTTGCAACATCAACATGTTGTACGATACTATCAGGTAAGAGCATCCTCATTACCTGCTTTAATGATTGGACGTTTCTGTCATAAAATATGGTATAAATTTCTTGTGTTTCTTTTCTTAGTTGCTATATGTTGGTTTTTGCAATGATTTTCCTGGCCTACTTTCATTTCAAGATGCCCCTGTTTCAGAAAACAATAGAGAACAATTAGGTAAACCCGAGAGCTCCAAGAAAGTCGGAGCAGCGAAAACCCTAAGAAATTTTTCTATGCTGCGTCCGGCGGCGCGTCCATGGGACGTCGTCGTCGGACGGGCGAACTAGTTGTGTCAGTCCACCGGGGAGGACCAGGAGTTTTTGGGCAGGAGCAGAGGGCTGGAGGCTTGGTCGCGTCCGGAGAGAGAACGACCAGCAGAGGGGCTCGTCCTTGTTTTTCGTTCCGATCTGCGCGGCGGAGGTTTTTCGAGCAAGGGGGGTACGACGGAGGGATTCTGGTGCGCGGCGGAGGCAGGTTGTCATTGCGGTGCCCTGGTTTGGGGTTGAGAAGGTCTGACGGAGGACGGAGGCTGTGGTGATCGAACCAGTATTGGATCAAATTTCGGTCTGGAATCGTGATCCACGACGTTCCTGCCGACGTCGTCAGTTGGTGGCGGTTTGATGCGGCGACGATGATCTGTCGGAAGCCGCGGTGCTGGTCCGGCTACACAGGCGGGTACACTCCGACCCGCGCTCCTTGGCTTGGTTCTTGGGCCTTTGGGTCTCCCTTTGGCTACTGGGCCGTATCTGGTGGGCGGGCTTTTTACTCCTTTTATTTTCTAGTTTTTTGTAGGCCTTTTTTGGGCATTCTAGTGGTTTTTTCCTTATCTAGTTGTAGTACTGGGTCTTAGTCTTGTCGACTTAATTCTCAGTATATCTAGTTGTACACCAATTGAGGTCTCTAGGCGACTAGATGTACTGTGTTCCGGGTTAGGTTGGGAGGGCTGGATCCTTCTAGTTTTCTAGCGCCTCCGGCGTAGTACCAAAGGGGGATTCCGCTATGTCTATGATGTATTCAATGTCAAATGAGTGTCCTAGTTTCTATGTACCACTGTGGGTACTAACACATCTTCTTGTCTGTCTTATATGACAGCGGAAGGGTATGTAATGGTCATTCTGGCCTTTGATCAATATATTGGCTACTGCCTTCTTCTTCAAAAAAAAAAAAAGATGCCCCTGTTCCCTTTTTGGGTTTTCAAACTAAAGCTGCATATTACTTATCTTTGTGACTCTTCCTGAATATTGAAAAGGTTATTTAAAAGGGAAGTTCTTTTGCTTGCAATAGTTTTATGTACAATTTTGTAACATTTGTAAGCACTTCCAGGCCTGGTTTGAAACAGGAGGTGTTGGTGCTCATGGTGATACTACCTGGGGTTCAAGGACTGCAGCCAGCTCCACTTTTAGCTTTAAAGGTACAAGCTCAGCAGATGATCTTGGGAATGAGAATAAACTTGAATCAACATATTTGTACATTCAAATGGAGTACTGCCCTAGGTAAAACTTCTATTGCTTTTATTTAGTTTTAATTTTTATGTTAAGATGTTTACCTTTTTTTCTTTCTTTTTATCTGTAGTTATTAATTGCACTTAGAATATTGACAATAAACTGGCTTTTTCTTGATTTCTTGCATTTTCTTTTGTTAATTTTACATTTCTCCTTGTCACTGAGATCATTGAGCTATGCTAAATATTTGTAGTTAGTAAAAAACCCATTGTTTATTCTCCTCATTGACTGGTACCTTACTTGAGTCTTAACAAATATTTTTACTTTTTTATGTTTCAAGAGTACATAGTTTCTCATGGTCTATGAAGTGAAACTAGTAAGTTGCTATCATCGTCAGGAACTCAGGATTAAAGTAATTTTTTAAAGAGACATTTGCTAATTGTCTTAATGATTAATCTGAAGAATTGTCTTAATGATTAATCTGAAGAATGTAGACAAGATGGAAGAAGTTTTCCAGACGAGGTGAAGTAAACAAGGTAGATGAAGGAAATTGTCTCTACTGACCCAATTTTTTGTTTCATCTGTATCATCCCTTCAACTCTGCAGTAGGTCCGTTTAACTTAGTGAATGACATTTTTCTCAACAGCTGATGGATGAATGATGAAGCATAATTTTTTTTTCCCCTAATGAATTCTATATAAGTTGAACTCAAAACTATTACCCTTCCTTTATTTAATCCCATATGGATTTAAAACTAGATTTCCATTGCTGATTGTTCTTATATTTTCTTTGTTTTAGTCCTATAATGATTTAAAACTAGATTTCCGTTGCTAATTGTTCTTATACGTTCTTTGTTTTAAGTAGTTTTTTTTTTCTTTTTAAATTTTTTTTTGTTGTTTTGTAGGACATTACGCCAGGTTTTTGAGTCGTATAGTCAATTTGACAAAGAATTAGCATGGCATTTGTTTCGTCAAATTGTTGAAGGCCTGGCACACATACATGGACAAGGAATCATCCATCGGGACTTAACACCAAATAACATATTCTTTGATGCACGTAATGATATTAAAATTGGAGATTTTGGTTTGGGTAAGTTACAGATTTTGTAAATGATCTCGTTGCACCTAATTTAAATGCTAGTTTGAGACTCTGTAGATTGTTCTGCTTCTCATGCACATGACGTTAGGTTTTTGAAAGTGTTGTGATTTTCAAAAGTATATTATGTCCTAGGACATAAAGAAGTTATTGCATTCCTCTCTGTTCACAAGCATTCGCTGTCATAAAGAACTCTTGCAAATGAAATCCTGTTTGTTTAACCATTTACATTCATATATTTGTTTGATAGAATTTGGGAGATGTATACTGAATCCGTAGTGTAATTGTTTTGTTTCAGCCAAGTTTTTGAAGTTGGAGCAGCTGGATCAAGATCCAAGTTTTCCTGCAGATACAACTGGAGTTTCTCTCGATGGTACTGGTCAAGTTGGTACATATTTTTACACCGCACCTGAAATTGAGCAAGGCTGGCCAAAGATTGATGAAAAGGTATATGTTTGATTGTACTTCTCATTGTGTTATTTGATATTTCTAATAATTTACCCAATATGGAATATGCTAGTTGTAATCCAGCTTTAATGTAATCCGTTTATTCAAAATAATCAGGTAAACATCACTTTCAACTTGGATTGCAGGCTGATATGTACAGCTTGGGAATTGTATTTTTCGAGCTATGGCACCCATTTGGGACTGCAATGGAACGGCACCTTGTCCTATCCGACTTGAAACAGAAGGGTGAACTGCCTTCTGCTTGGGTTGCTGAATTTCCGGAACAAGCATCCTTGTTGCGGAGCTTAATGTCCCCAAGTCCGTCAGATCGCCCTTCTGCTACAGAACTTATAAAGCATGCATTTCCACCACGAATGGAATCTGAGTTGCTAGACAGTAAGTAAATACGATCTTTGTATTTACTATATCGAGTTAATCTAAGTGGAGCCCTTTGTAAGATCCTTGCATCTCATTTGTACCTCTGGCTTAAATGTTCCATTTATATAAAAGCTATGCTTTCTTCTTTGCTTTGTGTGCAAAATAATATGGCCGTAATTGTTTGACTCAGTATAAGAACATAAACTAATTAAATGCTTTTCGCTTGACGATAATAGCCAAAAAGTCAAGAATAATATAGAATAAAACAAATATATGACAATATCTTAGTAATAAGAAATGTGCTATACATTGTTTCCAACACATCTCAAGTTGGTGCAAAGACGTCCAAGTCCAGCTTGACTATAGATTCCTGAAGTATAGATGACCTAACAGTTAGTATTTTTCCCATGGTGGGTAGAGTGGTGGACAGATAGGAACTATCTTTTATTACTGGCGTACTAGTTGAATCGAGTGTTGAAGCAAAGTTCACAGAGAGGTAGACAGAGATCGTGAGGGAGAGGCGGAGACTTCAATGGCATGGCTCAGCCACCTGTTTTCTAGTTTCCCCACATTATTATGCATGTGTTTGTTGACCCCTGTAGATTTATATCGTTAGGTGGTGGCGGCACATTTAATATTGAAATATGCCCTGATTGTATTTACACCATCTATTGGCTGGGTGGATAATCATCAGGATAATTTTCTCTTGGTGAAAGGATATGGTCCACAATCAGCTTTGAGAAGGATGTTGTAAATGTTATTTCTGCGATAATATACTCGTGTATTCTTTGCTGATATAATTATTTTATTATTGTTATTAAAAACAGCTTTCTTTCAATATTATCAGATATTCTACGAACAATGCAAACCTCAGAGGACAGAAGTGTGTATGATAAAGTTCTGAATGCTATATTTGATGAAGAGATGCTAAGCTTGAAAGACCAGCAACATCATGATGGTAGGTTGAGGTTGGCTGGTAGCGATACTTCTGCGATTCAGTATGCAGATTTAGATTCGGAGGCTCGTGATTATGTTGTTGAGATCACAAGGGAGGTGTTCAGACAACATTGTGCGAAGCACCTTGAAGTAATACCCATGCGTCTGTTGGATGATTGCCAACATTTTATGAGGTTTTTCTCTGAATTGATGTCATTGTAGCCATACTACTCAAATGTTTGTATGAGAAAATATCTCTTTCTTGTTGTGGGCTAGCTCATGCTAATTATTTGTCATGTTATATCAGAAGGAACACTGTCAAACTTTTGACCCATGGAGGAGATATGCTTGAACTTTTGCATGAGCTGCGTTTGCCTTTTGTTAGTTGGGTGATTTCGAATCAGGTATTAGACATACTGAAATTAATGTGACTTTGGGCTATAAGATAAAGTCAGTAGGCATAACTGGGCCGTTTATCAACTTTTCGTGTAGAAATCTTCATTCAAAAGATATGAAATTTCATGTGTCTACAGAAGACCAATTGGACATGCACCCCCAAGTCGCTACCTGCAGGTATGCACTCATTAATGCTTCTGTAGCTCTCTTTCTGTTAATTTCTTCCTTCTCTCTCTAATTTTGTGGTGGTTGAATGATATAAAATTTTTGCTTTCAGAAGTTAAATGTATTTTTCTTTTCTTTCAACAAAAAAGAAAAGAAAGAAAAAGAAGTTAGATGTATTTCCTGCCTAAATTGATTTTATTGGTGCTCAAGAGCCAATGCACCGTGTGCACAGCCCCTCCAAGACCACAAATGCGGCTAAAGTTGGAAAAATTGGTTTGCCGAGCCAGATTTTAGTTCCATTTGTGGCACACTCAACCAATACACAGGCAGAAGCCTGTGGTCCATCCCGAGAGATCCACACTGCTGAATTGTGAAATATGTCATGTGTGCAATACCCTCATAATTAATGGCCAGCACTTGTAAATTTGTAATCAAGGGCTAAGATTAGTTCTGCATATTTTTCAAAATGTTGCTACTATGCAGATATGTATTTGAACCCCTTCCATTGCCAAGAAACAGCAAGGCCTTAACCAATTGGACATATTAGCTGTGCTAGTATATTCCACTGTATTATTTAGCTATTTGTTACATAACAACTCACCTTTCCAAAATTCTCCCACTAACTTATAATATACTTAGTTATATTTGTAATTATATTGTTGGTTTTTAGTCAGAAATATGAATTCCAAGCTGTTTGCATTAATGCAAATTTCTGTTGCACAAAAATACCATTAGATTAAACCGTGTATAATCATTCTCAACAGTCGTATAATTATTACATGTTCTTATTGTTTTGTTTTTTGCCCTTGCCTTTCTGGATGGTTTGGAAGCAAACCCTTGCCTTTGGGGTGCATATGCTCTAATTGTACAACATTTATTGTCAAATAGGGTGATTTCGACATTATTGGAGGTGCATCAGCATTGACAGAGGCAGAAGTGATCAAGGTGATGCATTGTTTTGTTTCTCTCTCTCTCTCTCTCTCTCTCTCTCTCTCTGTTGGTATTGTACACGTGTTTGGATATAATAAATTTGTTCCAAAACCTTAATGTGTAATGTTTTGTCAGTACATGTGTACACGTCTCCCATTAAGAAGATCTCTTTGATCTCTATTTGAAGTAATATTTAAGCTGTGGGAGTAATAAGCTAAGCATCATAAATGGTTTCTTGGTAACATTAAAATTCTGTTCAGGGAAGAGTAGAAGTGATTAGCAATTAAAAATAAAGGGTAGCACCTATAGTTTGTGAATATCTGATTTGACCATCTACAGTATGTGGAGTATCATAGGTCATCTAGTTACTTAGGGGTATCCAGGTCAGCTGTTTAGGCCCTTAGATATGTCATTATTTAAGATCTGTGGTTTGCTCAGTTAACAACTTAGGGAGAAACAAAGAAACTTCAGAAGCATTGCTGGCAAAAAAATATGAGCAGCATAAAAAAATAATGAGCAGCATTTGTATGAAGCGATGTGGAGAACTTGAAAAAGCAGCTGTGTAGTAGTCCTTGATGTTTATAATCAAACCACCAAAATGGAGTACCAGCAAACATGTATATTAAATTATCAATGAATTTGAAGTTGACTGGTACAATGAACTAGGTTGGCATTGTGAGAATCTAGAGTCGGGTATGCCCTTTCTGAGTAGGATAACGACCTGTAAAATATGAGGATGGAAACGCAAGAGGAATGAGGTTTGCAATCTTTTGGTGCAGACGGTGGATAAGAAATGATATTTTTGGCCTAGAAATATATTGAACTGATGAACTGTATTGGGGAACATAAAAAATACAGGGAAATTTTATATATCTTCTGCGCCACGGGAAAATCACACTGTTTCTCAATGTCTCCTTTTCATTCTGTTCTAAGAATTTCGGAGACAGGTGTGAACCTAGAGGGGAAAGTAATGTGAACATTTATGAAATTCATCTGATATCTAATTATTTCAGTGTCCTACTCAACATGTTTTCACGTTGTTTCCAGTCAATATTTAGTTTATGTAATGGAAAATTACTAGTATGCACTGGCAAATGATTTGTGGTGACATATCTTTCACATAAGTGTCATTTTTCAGGTGACAAGGGACATTGTAACCCGTTTTTTCAATTGGGAGTTCTGCGACATTCATCTAAACCACGGGGACTTACTGGAGGCAATTTGGTCTTGGGTAGGAGTCAAGGCAGACCATAGACAAAAAGTAGCGGAGGTAACCAATTAGTATACTGCGGATATTTCTGCGATCAATATGCAAGATTCATTGATAGTACGTAAAATTGTGAAGTACTGATAGTTGCACACCTTGCTTAATGAAGCTTCTTTCTATGATGGGCTCCTTACGTCCTCAGTCTTCTGAACGGAAATCCAAATGGGTGGTAATAAGGCGTCAGCTTTTTCAGGTTTGATGACTTTATAAAATACTTGCACACTCTATAGTCTGTTAACAACCACTTCAGCAGAAATGAATGTTACTGTCATGATGATTTAGAAACCAGATAGAATGTGTGTAACTGGCTTGATCTTCTTTCCAATATTGTTATTTTCCTGTCCAAAAATTTGTTCAGGTTTTGTGCATATACATCTGTGCTTTCCTTAAAAATTTGCTGTGAAATAATTAGTGAAGCTATTTAAATAGACAAATTGTGAAAGATGGTCGGGTTATAGAAATTTTGTTCAAAATAAAAACTTTTCCAAATTGTCCACGGTTTGATCAATTTTTGCATCCCTTTTTGAGTTAACCAATACCTATTGATAATTCAGTAATCTGGTGATTTTTCTTTTTGTCCATGTAGGGTTTTTTGTTTTGTACTATATCTATATAGACACACATATTTTTGTGTAGAATACGTGATGCTAATGTTCTTCCCAGGTGTGAACGTGTCTCATGTCTTCTCATCATTGTACTCCACCTAATATTAACAGTAAATACAAGCATAGAGCATAAAGATATCTGGTTGTAGCAAGACTCCTTAGAGCTTTATATTACCCGGGGGGGGGGAGCATTCTTTGAATTTTCTATTCATCTGACTCTGTTTTCAAATAGTAGTTTATTGAAATTACCATATGATGTGAAAATCTCCTATTTTAAATATATTGTCAGTCTGAATGATCATCTAATGTTTATATTTCTCAGGAACTTAATTTACAAGAGGCTGTTGTGAATAGGTTGCAGACTGTTGGTTTAAGGTTCTGTGGAGCTGCAGATCAGGCACTTCCTAGACTTAGGGGAGCCCTGCCAAACGGTATTGTTCAAAATATTGATTGCTGATGTACATCAATCGAGGGATGATAATCATTTGCAGTAATTTAATGTAGATAAACCAACACGGAAGGCACTTGATGAGTTGTCAGATCTCTGTAGCTACTTGAGAGCTTGGAGGATTGAAGAACATGTTTATATAGATCCACTTATCCCCCCAACTGAGAGTTACCATAGAGACTTGTTTTTCCAGGTATCTTACATTCCTCTTCCACATAACCATACAGATAAGTTAGTATTAACCTTCCTGGAAAATGCATAAAAGTTCTGTTTATACACCTTATTTTGCTTATTTGGCACGTGGGTCAAAATGGATTGTCCCACACTAGCACTTCCACGTAATAACTCTACCAGGTTAGATTTTGTTCTTTTTTTTTTTTTTTTATCAAGGGGTTTTCCTTTCTATACATGCAATTGATACGCTTTGAGCAAGCGCATAATTTAACCCTGAAAACATCGTTAGTAGTGTAAGCAAATAGGGATCGTTCTATTCCGGGGATTGAGGGTACACCTGTCATTGTCAAAAACAAATAAAGAATTAAAATAATAAAGTAAAAAGTATTATGTACAAAAATAAAATAAAGAATAAAAATATATACAAGTTAATATAAAAAGGGGGGGTTTTGAGATTATAGAATTGGAATTAAAATTAAATGAAATAAAGAAAGTGTAAAAACACATATACAAGGGTGGAACACAAGAAACAAAGATCAAAACTACAATCATATGAATGAAATCCAATTACAATTCCTATAGTTGATTATCTATGTCATGAGAAATAAGTTGACCATGTGAAACATTCGAAGCAAATGATTTCCCATATTTTACTTTCCTTGAATATTTAATCTAAGTGAAAGCACCTAAATTAAACCTATTGAACATGCAATCATAGTCTAGAAAGCTAGCTAATCAAGAACACATTCAATGCATGAAGAACAAAGAAAGGATGTCAACCAAAGTGCACAACCTAGTATGAAAAAGTCCATCTATTTGCAATCCTCCTTAATTGATTTCGACTTTTGTCCAAAGCCTTTACTACTTAAATCTAGCACCAATTACATGCATATATCCTAAGTTGGCCATCAAAGAACACATACATATAAAAGTTTTCCATAATCCAAAATCAATTAAGCAATCTCACATAAGCAACATAAAAATCAACATAAAGAAATCACAATTTTTATTCAAACATAGAAATTGGGCTTAAACTTTGCCCTTAATGTTATTGTTAACTAGAAACAAATTCCTACGAAATTAAATAAGGAAAAAGAATGAATTACACCGTGAGTTGGAGATGGAGATGGAGTGCTTGAAACGTTGAAATCTTGAATCTTGGAAGCAAGCCTTCAAGGTGGACGATGGAGGATATGATATTCCCGGCTCCTTCTTCTTCTTCTTCTTCTTACTTGAAAACGCAGAATTTTGCAACTAGAGAATGGAGAGAAAAATGGAATGGAAATGGAGAGACAAAGAAGATGAAATGGATGAAGGAATTTGTTTAGAGTGAGAGGAGAAGGTGTTTATATAGGGAAGAAAAAGAAGAGTGAAATGATAAATGGAAGAAAAATAATGAAAGTGGTTTGTAAAATATGGAAAAGATGGAGTAATGATGAAATGAAAGCAAGGCATGAATGTGCAGAAGTATGGAAGTGATGATGATCTATTGGAGCAGAAAAATATATCCAAGGAAAAAGAGAAAAGCATCTAGCTTTTTTCATGTGGGTAGGAAACATGAACATGTGATGTTGAGCTGTTTTTTAGATCAGTTTCTGCCCCTTTATTCCTTCAATTATTTCTCCAACAAGCATTCCCAATTTCACTATGACCTCTTCATAAAAAATGTTCCAGTATGAGTGTAGATCACCCTGGTAAAATTTCAGATTTTTATTCCATGTGGTTGGGCCGAAAATGCTGCTGGACCTCTTACAGGTCCAGTTTTCCAGTTTTGCTTCTGTAGAAAATTGGGCTGATTGTTTGAAGGCCTTCCACTCAACAAAAGTTCTTGCACTCTTCATAAGAAATGATCCTTGGGCTGTCTAGAATGGATCTGGAAAGTTTCAGCTCATTTGAAGTTCATTTGGTCCGGCGGCCGCTCCTTCTTCCTTGCTTGGCTTGGTTTCTCCTAGCCGGAGTAGGAAAATGTGTAAAATTGACATTTTAGTACATTTCCATTTTTCTCCACCATTTATAGGTAAGTGTGGACCTAATGCTCATTTCACCATCATTTACTCCAATGTACCTAAGAAAATAGAAATTGAGTTAAAAATCGATTCGTTAAGGAATTAACTAAGCAAAATGTGAGGAATTAACTATTAAAATACCACATTAAAATGCTCCTATCAAATTCCCCCACACTTAGCTTTTGCTAGTCCCTTAGCAAAATCAAAAACTAACAAACCAAAAAGACTATGACACAAAACAAAGAAACCAACGAAAAAAATGACTAAGTATGGAAACAAAAACACAAAGACTCAAAGAAACCAAAAACGTAAAACACAAAGCAAAACACAAAGAAAAAAAAAACGTCACACATAAAAGAGTAAATTCAAAGACAAAGACCAAGATGTTGACATCACAAAGACCTCTATTGCCCTTTAACATATTGTCTCAGAAATCTCTTACTTTCACAACACCAAGATTAGCACTCAACCAAGAATCAATGTTAAGCATTCGAGAGTTAATTAAAACATATGATCCACACATACACAAGTAGGACTTGGTTGTAATAATGGTGATTGGGGTTTAGCTTAGCATGCTTCAGACAAGTATGATTCATATCCTCACAAGGTATATCCACTTTTTCTTCTCTCAGATCAAGGCAATGCTTAAAAGCTTATAATCACTCATTTATATGTGAGAGAACATATTTTAAGGCAGTCAAATAGCTCACATATATAAGAAACGAAAAGCACTTTGTGAATATAATTTTTTTTTCAAAAGATCTCATGAAGGATATCAACTACTTGCACGAATGGACCCAAGCCATAGGTTCAACTCTTGTAACTCATCTCCACATCAAAGGCTGTCCCATCTTAAGGATCAAGAAGGTCCTCTCAAAGGTTGTAATGGGGCTAAGGCTCAAGGTTTAAAGAAATGAAAGGTAAGGATTATCAAAGTGTCCTAAAAACCTAGTAGAGCTCATATGAATGTAGAGATCTCGAAATATTTCACCAAGGCATTGCAAAAACGTCACTTCCCCATAGAGGTAATATAAGAGGGCCAAATGTCTTCATGTTGGGCCCAATCTTCAATATAAACTTCCCTTGAACTCTAGTGAAATGGACAAAGGCCAAATTTTTCTGTAGTGGGCCTTCAATTCAAAGCAAACTCCAAAATCACTAAGTATGGGGGATGAAAGTCCATAAACATATATATATATTTTTTTTCTTTTTCTTTTTAGCCGTACACAATTTTTCTCTTTTCTTTTCATTTTTCACGGCTTCAACATATCTTTTTCTTTATGGACAAGTCTATCCCCACACTTGAACTTTCACCTCTTCTCAATCTTCATCCTTAGCACCAAACCCATGTAGTATGTCTCAAAAGATAGCTCCACTAAGTCCTTAGAACAAAGGGTAGGGTTGTAACTATACTAAGCTTCATGGTTAAGGATTTTAAGGGTGATGAACGAAAAGGCTCAAAGTAGGCTCAAAGGGGCTTATCTAGGGGGGTCCCACGACGGGCACAAATGGGGACACAAGTTTATTTGGCAATGGTGGTAATTCCTAGAGAACCTCTATCCCTTCCAGAATCAGGGCCATGTATTGATATCACGTCTCAACAAGCACAAGAGCGAATTCTAGCATTCTCTAGTCCATTAAACTTAATCTATGGCAAGCAGTCAATCAAGATGAAAGAATAATGAGATCATCAAAACATCGCCAAGAAATTAAGAATATATTTTTCATTTCACTCCAAGAAAAAGGGACATGGTTCAATTATCTCACATGGCTTTATGAATCACAACTCATCTTAACATGCTCATATTCTGTACCAAGGTCATGCAATCCATATCCACTACAAGGCACACATTTTTCATATATCTCAATTAACCAAAGAATACCATGTTTAAAATCATCTCAATGTTGTGATCCTCTTTTAGTCATGATTTCAGAGATATAGAATCATCCCAGACAGTTGAAAGGCATCCTAAGACTCAAAACAAAAACAAAAGCAACGAAATTTTTTATTTTTCTGACATTTTTCGATTTTTTTTTTTTTTGTTTTGTTTTATTTTTATGACAAAAACTAACTACAAGCATTAATCCTTCCCCCCACACTTAAATCATACATTGTCCTCAATGTTAAACAAGTTAGAGCATGCAATGAACAATTATCATGTGAATGGAATGATTAACTCAAGAAAACCTAAAAACAAAAACTAAAAACGCAAATAACAAAGATACAATCAGAAAATAGTAATAGAGGAGATAGAGTTTAAGAGAGCAAATCTGCGTTGATGGCTCCTCCACAGCTACGGTTGAAATGGGTTGCCTCCCATGCAGCGCTTAATGTTTAAAGTCTTTCAGCCTAGACTTGTACCTCCATTTACTCCTTTGGAGGAGCGGTATGCGGGCGAGTGGCAGCCTTCTTGCTGGTTTCAGCCTTCGGAGGAGGGTTCTGATGGAGTGACATAAATAAAAAAAAACGGGGGAGGCAAGGTTCGAAACCTTAACCTGCTACACGAAACCTTTGTCCCCAACCACTGGAGCACAAGCTGTGCTTAATATAATGTGTACAAATTTTATACTTATTATGTCATAAACGAACATAATAAAAATAAACGAGAGGCGAGGTTCGAACCTCAGACCTCTTGTACACGAACTTTACACTCAACCACTCGAGCACGGCTGCTCACGTTATTATCCATACCAATCCTTTTATTTAAACCAACTGTTTCAACTGTTTCAACAATTCGGCACAAAACATCCAAGACTGTTGCAGAAACCCAGCCCAACTCATCCAAAACTGTTTCAGAAACTCGGCCCATCATGTCCAAAACTGTTTCTGAAACTCGGCCCATCAGGCCTCCACCCACAGCTACAGTGATGCCTTGATCTGAGACAGGCCCAAGTACGGCCCACTTGTGTCACGGCTTATCCCTTCCGTGATTTACGGCAGTCAAATCTGCTTTCGGCTACAGCTGTCTGCCACAGCGCCTCGAGATTCCCTCGGTCCCCTTACACGCTCTCCACGCGCCAACAACTTTTCCGGGTTTCAGGGCGACTTTAATCCAACGCGTAGAATGAATCACAGGAATCGTCCATCCAACGGTGGAGATCTGCTCACCTCGCTCTATAAATAGGTGCATTCTGAGGGCGCAACTGTTCACTCCAAAGGAACGAAAATCTCTCCTGAGTTCCAGCCCCTCTCTCCCAACTCTTCAGCTTTCCTCTTCTTTCAAAACTCAAAATATTTCTTCTTCGATTCAATCCTTCTCTTCTGATCTTCTCTCCCATCTAGTTGATTCAATCCCATCTTTCCTCTGAACTTTCAGATCTCCAACACACCATCATCATCCTTAATCCCTTTAACAACAACTCCTTCAAACACTCGACAACTTTACTCTTCGATCTTCACATCCCCTCAACCCATCACCATGGAACCACGAACTCTGCAACTGATGGAGCTACAAACCCAGCAACAAATCGAGGATGGAGGAAACAACCAAGCAGCCGGGAGTAGTGCCAACACAGATTTCTGGCGAAGCCGTGCCAGGTGGGTTCCTACTCCAGATCAAATAAGGATCCTCAAGGATCTTTACTACGACAAGGGAGTTACGTGCCCAACTACAGAGCATATTCACGAGATCTGTCTCCAGCTGAACCAGTATGGACATGTTGAGGGCAAGAACATTTATTTTTGGTTCCAGAATGTCAGGGCTCGAGAGAAGCAGATGAAGAGGTGCAATCAGGCTGCTCAAGTGCCCCTGGGAACTAGTTCTCCTGGTACTGGTGGATCCATTGATCTCAATTTTGGGCCAGCTGGTTCTACTGGTGCTGGTGGATCCATCGACATCAATTTTGGGCCAGCTGGTGGATCCATTGACATCAATTTTGGGTCCACTAGTTCTACTGATGATGGTAGATCCATTAATCTCAACTTTGGTTCCACCGATTCTACTGGTAATGAAGGATTTCTTGATTTAAATTTTGTTTCATATTCTTCCTCACACTTCAACACTAATACCAGTACAACTCTTTTGGCACAACAGGAGGACAAACATCCCTGCAACAACGAGGAGGAGATCACCAGGAGATTGAAACCCTTCCATTGTTCCCCATGCATGGTGAGGACATCTTGGGCATCATGAAGACTACTTCCGAGAGAGGTAGCGGTTATGGCGGTGGCTCTCACATTTCCCTTGAGCTCAGCCTCAACTCCTACAGAGATGCAGACATGGCTTAGTATAGAGTATTATTATTATTATTATTATTATTATTATTATTTTTTTTTTTTTTTTTTTTTTGTAAATAGTTGAATTTAATAAGACTGAATGAATGCATATTTTTTTTTATTTATTTATTTTTTTATTTTTATTTTTTTTATTATTATTATTATTATTATTATTATTATTTTTTTTTTTTTTTAAATATAGGACTCAAAAATATTTATAGGACTCAAAATGAAAGACAAAAATATTTATAGGATTCAAAATGAAAGACAAAAATATAAATCCCTTCCCCCACACTTAAATATTGCATTATCCTCAATGTAATCAATTAAAAGCATGCAATGAAATAAGTAAGCATATAGGGATGGAATTTACGAAAATAACTACTAAAACAAAAAGAAAATGGAGGAGTAAAAGGGGAAGAGAAAGCAAATCTGATTATATTCTGAATTGGGTTGCCTCCCAAGCAGCGCTTGTATTTTACGTCTTGCAGCCAGACGGTACCTACATTAAATAAAGTTAGTAACTTAATATTAACAAAGAAATACAAAAAAAAAAAAACAAGTAACTATGAATTACAAACTACAAGTATAATTAACAAGTATTTTGTACATAAGACACAAGTTAAGTACACAAGTGAGTATAAAACGTAAAAAGTATTTTTACAAGTATAAAGTGTGAAACAACAAAATAATTTACACGTAAAGAGTATGCACAAGTATTTCTTTTGTTATAAACATTATTGATATCAAATCTAATTCCAAGCGGTAAATCAAGTGGACGTGCGGCCCAAGTATAGTCGTCTAGACACAAAGTCCCTCCTACATCCGTTGGGCAACCTTACTGAAATGGCCAGGTAGGGGAGGGTGAACACGAGAGGAAAAATCCATTTTGGCATGAGCTAAGCCCATTTATATGCACTTCTGGATTCAAAAACCCGTCATGAACGTTATCCCCTTCCTAGACACCATCTCACATAGGATATTCTTACTAGGATGTAAAAGGTCCTAAGTGTGTTAGACAGTTCAATGAATGTTAATAAAGGCCGCCCTCAACCTTAAGGGACCTGAACTAGGTACCAATAAGGGGTTTAGGCCAATATTAATAAACACGACTTCACCTATTCCTTCTTTAATTTACAACTCACAATTAAACTCGTATTCAACAAATAAAAAAAAAAACAACCTAGTTAATTTAAACTAAGTATCAAACAGTTTATATACAACAATTATAAACAAAAACAAGTGATTTTTCAATCCCCGGCAACGGCGCCAAAAATTGGTTCGCTTTGAGCAAGCGCATAATTTAACCCTGAAAACATCGTTAGTAGTGTAAGCAAATAGGGATCGTTCTATTCCGGGGATTGAGGGTACACCTGTCATTGTCAAAAACAAATAAAGAATTAAAATAATAAAGTAAAAAGTATTATGTACAAAAATAAAATAAAGAATAAAAATATATACAAGTTAATATAAAAAGGGGGGGTTTTGAGATTATAGAATTGGAATTAAAATTAAATGAAATAAAGAAAGTGTAAAAACACATATACAAGGGTGGAACACAAGAAACAAAGATCAAAACTACAATCATATGAATGAAATCCAATTACAATTCCTATAGTTGATTATCTATGTCATGAGAAATAAGTTGATCATGTGAAACATTCGAAGCAAATGATTTCCCATATTTTACTTTCCTTGAATATTTAATCTAAGTGAAAGCACCTAAATTAAACCTATTGAACATGCAATCATAGTCTAGAAAGCTAGCTAATCAAGAACACATTCAATGCATGAAGAACAAAGAAAGGATGTCAACCAAAGTGCACAACCTAGTATGAAAAAGTCCATCTATTTGCAATCCTCCTTAATTGATTTCGACTTTTGTCCAAAGCCTTTACTACTTAAATCTAGCACCAATTACATGCATATATCCTAAGTTGGCCATCAAAGAACACATACATATAAAAGTTTTCCATAATCCAAAATCAATTAAGCAATCTCACATAAGCAACATAAAAATCAACATAAAGAAATCACAATTTTTATTCAAACATAGAAATTGGGCTTAAACTTTGCCCTTAATGTTATTGTTAACTAGAAACAAATTCCTACGAAATTAAATAAGGAAAAAGAATGAATTACACCGTGAGTTGGAGATGGAGATGGAGTGCTTGAAACGTTGAAATCTTGAATCTTGGAAGCAAGCCTTCAAGGTGGACGATGGAGGATATGATATTCCCGGCTCCTTCTTCTTCTTCTTCTTCTTACTTGAAAACGCAGAATTTTGCAACTAGAGAATGGAGAGAAAAATGGAATGGAAATGGAGAGACAAAGAAGATGAAATGGATGAAGGAATTTGTTTAGAGTGAGAGGAGAAGGTGTTTATATAGGGAAGAAAAAGAAGAGTGAAATGATAAATGGAAGAAAAATAATGAAAGTGGTTTGTAAAATATGGAAAAGATGGAGTAATGATGAAATGAAAGCAAGGCATGAATGTGCAGAAGTATGGAAGTGATGATGATCTATTGGAGCAGAAAAATATATCCAAGGAAAAAGAGAAAAGCATCTAGCTTTTTTCATGTGGGTAGGAAACATGAACATGTGATGTTGAGCTGTTTTTTAGATCAGTTTCTGCCCCTTTATTCCTTCAATTATTTCTCCAACAAGCATTCCCAATTTCACTATGACCTCTTCATAAAAAATGTTCCAGTATGAGTGTAGATCACCCTGGTAAAATTTCAGATTTTTATTCCATGTGGTTGGGCCGAAAATGCTGCTGGACCTCTTACAGGTCCAGTTTTCCAGTTTTGCTTCTGTAGAAAATTGGGCTGATTGTTTGAAGGCCTTCCACTCAACAAAAGTTCTTGCACTCTTCATAAGAAATGATCCTTGGGCTGTCTAGAATGGATCTGGAAAGTTTCAGCTCATTTGAAGTTCATTTGGTCCGGCGGCCGCTCCTTCTTCCTTGCTTGGCTTGGTTTCTCCTAGCCGGAGTAGGAAAATGTGTAAAATTGACATTTTAGTACATTTCCATTTTTCTCCACCATTTATAGGTAAGTGTGGACCTAATGCTCATTTCACCATCATTTACTCCAATGTACCTAAGAAAATAGAAATTGAGTTAAAAATCGATTCGTTAAGGAATTAACTAAGCAAAATGTGAGGAATTAACTATTAAAATACCACATTAAAATGCTCCTATCAGCAATCCCCAAATTGCTCCAATTTAAGGTATCCCTATCAATTTGAGGGATTGCATATATGGCCATCCTGCGTAATGTATCTATGATTATTTGGGGATTGCATATAGGGCCGTCCTGCAAAGTGTTCCTATGATTAGTTACCTACTTAGAAATCAATATTAGGTATATGTACAATTATACACGCATAGCCTCTTGCAGTCCAAAATGAATATCTTACAATTTCCTTGCACTCCATTGGAGTGCAGGGAGCTAGAATAGAGTGCCGATAGCAATTGCTTATCTTTTTCTTCTATATATTTTTCTCAAATTCCCTTGACATTTTAAGATACCACTTAAACCTCTTCTTTTAAAATTGATTCCAATGAATTATAAAATTAGGCTATATGCTGCTTGTTTATAACAAATTACAAAACAACCTTCCCACATCCATCTTTTATCTATCACTAATCTTTTGTTGGTCCAATGACATCCAAAAGTCAATTAAGTACAGATTGGAGTTTCCGATCTTGGGGTGTATCGACAGCGGCATTGGTCGCATACTCTCTACAATAAATTTCTGTAGTGTCCATCAAGTTGAGGTTCTTCAGGACATGAAGGTCAACTTCATATGGGAGCACTTTTATTGTTCTCAATGAGAATGTATTGCATGTGTTCCTGATAACACAAGCTGCCACAAAAGTCTCAATGGTTGTGTCTAAATAAGAAGCAGGCATTCTCTTTGAAGCAATAAGTTTACATATTATTATTTTAAGATATATAAGTGTTCTATCGGGCACTCTCTATAGGGCACAATTCTGTGTTTGCAAGCCTGCGTGATTTGCTTGTTACAAATTTCTTTTTAGCAAGTGTCCTACCAATATTTTATTAAATTATTAACAATGTAATATGTATATATACATGCATGCACACATACACAAATTGTCTCATAGAAACAGTTGATAAGTGATGGAATTCTTTCTGATATTAAAGTTAAATTATCTCTTTCCCAGGTATATTTGGTGAAGGATAGTAATCCTGGATCACTTACCGAAGGTGCACTACTTGCAATTGGGGGTCGGTATGACTATTTGCTTCATCATATGTGGGGTCTTGAACATGTAGGTTATACAGCTCAACTTTTTTCTATGACCATTCATTCTTTAAAGCATGTCAACTGAGAGGTTTCTGATTAAATAGATGTTGGTGTACAGTTTAAATTATGCGGTTGTTGTATGTACGATATGATAATGCCCTTATTGCTGCCTAAATTTTAATAAAGAATTGAACTGAATGTTAAATGTACAACCCACAATGTGAATATTGCATGGGAATTCTGCATCACCTCTTCTTTGTTAGTAAGCCTGGTGCCACATGCATTGGAGGCACTTTTTTACTTATGGAAGGTTCTTGTAAACTTCAAAGTAGTTGCATAGTAAAACGAAAAGGCCAGAGGCTCAAGTGTAATGTTTCTCATGTAGCATTCATCCAAAGTTTTGTGTTGGTTGATAACATTGGTAGTGCTGTCATTACTCATAATTGTAGTTGATTGTGTTTTTAGTAAATAAAAGAGTCATCTTTTCTGTACCTCATATCTCGCAAATTCTCAACCTATGGTTTGTTAAGCATCTTGTTTGGACTTCATGATTATTACCTTCCTTTTGTTTTTTTTTGTTTTTTTTGTTTTGTTTTTGCCCCTCTTTCTATTGCAACCAGTCTTGTAATTGAAGAACATGATAATGTAAAGGTTTTATCTAAGACACTCCCAGATTCTTAGTTATTGCATTTCCTTGTAGATCGATTTATAGTGAACATATTGAGCAGCAACTCATATTACAAGCCATATGCAAATATATTATGTTGCAGTTACATCTGCCCTTTCTCTTACCATTACTGATTGTTTCTGCTTTCTGCTTTCTGACTTTCAGAAATCTAATCCTCCTGGTTCTGTTGGGACCAGCCTTGCTTTAGAGACCATAATTCAGCATTCTCCTGTGGATTTTAAACCAATTAGGTATGTCTTATTCGTTGATTTTGTTTATCTCTAGGCTTCCACTAAGCCAATTAGAATGTTTGTATTATTTGTTTGTTAGATCGTTATTTCTATCTGTTTGATTTTTTTTTTTTTCCTTTTCTTTATTGCAGCAGAAATGAAGTTAGCAATAGTGTTCTTGTTTGTTCAAAAGGAGGAGGGGGTCTATTGGCAGAACGCATGGAACTAGTCAATGAGCTTTGGGAAGAAAACATTAAGGTTTTGAGATTGAAAGATTTATGCTTCAGACTTATTGCTAGACTGATGTTGACTTCTGACTGCCTAATCTTATGTCTGTCAGGCTGAGTTTCTCCCAACACCAGATCCAAGCCTTACGGAGCAGTATGAATATGCCAACGAACATGATATTAAATGTCTTGTCATCATAACAGACACTGGTGTTTCTCAGAAAGGTTCTGTTAAGGTAATACTTGTACTGATGTAGGAGTCTCATTTTCTATAAGTTTGCTATATATATAGCTTATTAATATAAATCACATATATATTACATGAACACATTAAAACTATATCTATCATGGAACATCCATGATAGCAGCGATTCAGAAGTGTGTTTAAGAAGCAGGACTATGCGCGTGTGTGTGTGTGTGTGTAGTAAATTCTCAAAATAGGATGCCCACATTTTAAGTGAAGTGTGAACATCCATTTGGGGCCATCCTATATTGTATTTTAACCATCCAATAAGTTCATTTTAGGCCCCTGTGCAGCATAACGTCTTGAATCATAGTTTCTGAAGAACTGTGTACGTCAAAGTTTTGCAAGAGTCATGCCAGTGCTTAAATAGAAGGTGCCAAAGCGTTCCTAAAGAAAAATAAAATTATCAAAAACAAGAAAGGTTGTACCAAAAAAATTAGATAAGTTTCCATATGAATGATAGGAGTCACAGTCAATACTTGATCAGCTTGGTTGCTCTTTATCTAGCTGCAGTGGTTTCAGCCCCAGGGAGGATAGATCTCACCGAAACCATAATTAGACAGGTCATACAAGATTCCCGCTATAACAATTTTAGCAAACAAATAAAATGATAGATAATTTGTCTAAACTAATAGCTGATATGAAGCGTGGTCTTGTGTTCTCTAAAAATTGTAGCATACAAATGAAGTAATAAATAATTTGCCCTACTCTAAACTAATAGCTGATATAAAGCATACACTTTTGTTCTTGTAAGTTTTATAGGGACCACCTAGATCCGTCTCATGCTTCTTCTTTTTTGGCAAAGATATCCGTCTCATGCTTGATCTATATAAAATTGTCAACATTTTGGGGATTTTCAACATCTGGGATTGTCATTGAGTTATCGGAATCATATATGCGTAAGAGGAATTATTGATATAAGAGCAAGGACTACTATGTTAATTGAACCTTATGAGCTGATTCATTAAGTGTAGGCACTAATTGATGGTGACTTGGGACTTCCCCATGATAGAAATTTTTCCTGAATATGCACTGATGGATTAACTGTATCTCCAGGTCCGTCATCTTGAACTGAAGAAGGAAAAGGAGGTTGAAAGGGAAATTCTCGTCAGGTTTCTGCTGGATGCAATGGCAATACAATTTAAAAATCCTTCCATTTGGTATTAGAATACCTTTTTCTGGTGCGCTATTGAAGAGGCTACATGTCTTGCACGATTTCTTGAGGAAAGCTTTATTTTGAAAGTATTTACAGAAGCAATAGCTATTGCTATCCTTACTCTCCTTTAGGAGCCTATTTGTAGTTGCATATTATCGTGCTCCTGCAATACTTTCTTGTCCATAGTTTCAATTTTTCAGAATTCTTAGAGTGATGGTCCATCTTCTGGATAAATCAGACGGGAAATTTTGTAAGTATCTCCTTGTCTGAAGATCAGGTATAGTAATTTCGTGGGTGCTTCTTAACCCTAACTTTCCCTCATCTAGAAAAGGAAGTAGATTTTTTTTTTTTTTTTTGGATATATGGGGACCAAAAGGCCCAACAAAAGCAAAGAACAAATTACATCTCAGAATTTATAATCCTAATTCTAGGACTTTCACACAAGTCATCAAGCAAGCTAGAAATAACTTGTGGAGGGGGTTGCTCCATGAATTGAGCTCCAATCTCTGCATCCAAACCAGCTTTGGAGAGAATGTCGGCAACCTGATTTACTTCACGATAGACATGCTTAAGATCATAGCTGTGCAATTGTCTTTGGAGAGCTTGGCAACAATCAATAATAGTTTTTAAGGGGTGCAAATCATCCACACCTTGCTGAACTAGGGAAACTAACACATGAGAATCACTTTCCACTAGAAGATGACGCCAATGATGGGAGAGAGCCATTTGTAGTCCCAAAAGTAATCCCCAAGCTTCCGCTTGAAGGACAGAACCGCAACCAAGGTTAGCATAAAACCCAGAAATCCAAGCACCAGTGAAATCTCTCAAGACACCACCAGCACCAATTTTCCCATTAAGATTTCTAGCACCATCAACATTTAATTTAAAGTAATGCTCAGGAGGTTTCTTCCACAACAAACTAACAGAAGTTTTACTGGACTGTTGAGGCTTGAAAGTATTAGCAGATTTCCATTCCCTGGCAGAATCAATAACAACTTTCCCAGGATTAAAAGGATAGTGAAACCCCTCATCAAACACCATTTTATTCCTCCACTTCCATATGTGCCAACATGTATACACAAATATTGAACACCATTGGAGATTACCATAACAGATTTTCCTGCATTTTTTTTTTTGGTCTGAAAAATACTTCAATTGAAAGCTAAAAAAGAGCAAAGATACAAGATCAGAAAACACAATTACAGCAAAACCACAAAAAAGAGAAAAATACAGCAGCAAGCTGCAACAAAACCAGTCCAATAGACTGGGATAAAATCTCATATAGACCTATGTGGACATGGGAGACCATCATTCACCAGAACATCGATCATAGAGCTTGGAGGACCATTGGTCCAAACATGTGTGCACAACCTCTTTCTAGCTAGCTTGGCCGCGGCATCAGCAGCGCGGTTAGCTTGTCTTGAAATCCAATCCCAATTAACACAAGAAAAGGAGCTTTTGAGTTTATGAAACTCATTGAGAAATGGATAAATCTTCCAGTTTCCTCTGGAAATTTTGTTCTTCAGAGCATTAACTATCTCTTGACAGTCACTCTCCAGTATCAGCTTGTCAATATTTAAATCTCTAGCCAGTTGCAAACCATGAATAATTGCAGCTCCCTCACATTCAATGGCTGAATTGGATGTGCTATGGGTGCTAGAACCAGCTACCCAGTTACCATTGGTATCTCTGATCACAACACCAATACCAGCCTTTCCAGAGGTCTCATCCCAAGAACCATCAACATTAACTTTCATGTAACTAGGTGGAGGAGTCCAAGAATGAGTTGGAGGATCAGATTAGGGGGGAGCTATAACTAACCAATTCAATCTCTTCTCCTGAGTAAGTAGATAATCATCCACTCCGTTGTTAGTTCTGATGATTGTGGCCTCTAGAGATGGCAGGACACCATTAAAAGTAGTCGAACATCTCGACTTCCATATTTCCCACATTAAAAACCCCAAGTATGTGAAGGTCCAATCGATCCTCCCAATTTGATCTGAAAGGTTTCTGACAGTGTTTACCAACCAAGTATCCAAAGTGGTAATCTCATCCTTAACAATCTTCATACCCAATCTGCTACCAAACCACACCAACTCAGTCCATGGACAAAGAAGAAGACAATGTTCAACAGATTCCTCATATTCCCCTCAGATTGAGCACATAGGAGATTTTCTTACTTTCCTTTTGAACAGATTGTAAAAAGAAGGAACATAGTTGGTAATGGCTCGCCAAAGAAAATTGGACACTTTGGGAGGGAATTTAGAGTGCCAGATCCAATGCCAAATCTTTGGGGGTCTAATGTGGGAAGTAGAAGCTTTCATAGGAACAGACTTGATGCATTGCTGCGGAATGCAATGATAACATGAACGAACAGAGAAGTCACCATCCCTTGTCAACGGCCAAATCAGTCTGTCGTCTTCATTTGGGTCACCTATTGGCATAGCCTTGATAGCTTTAGCATCAGAATCATTAAGGAAAGGTTCAATGTGGCTGATGTTCCAGTTTCTTGTATCCCAATCAATAATGTCCGAAACCGCAAGAGGAGTAAAGCGGTTTCTGGTATCAGTGGGATGAATGAGCCCGTCCAAGGAGTTGGGGATCCACCTATCTTTCCACACATCAATGGTTCTGCCATCATTCACTTGCCAACGCATGTTCACCTCCACAGTTTCCCTTCCCGCTAGGATGCTATTCCAACCCCATGACGCTCTACCCCCTTTCTTAGCTTCAAGAAAAGAAGAGTTAGGAAAGTATCTAGCCTTGAGAATGCGAACCCAAAGAGCTTGAGGATTTTTCAAAATTCTCCAACACTGCTTAGCGAGAAGAGAGGTATTAAACTTTCTGAGGTCACGAAACCCCATCCCTCCCACACTTTTACTTCTACAGAGAGAGCCCCAAGCCTGCCAATGAATATGTCGTTTTCCCTCATTCTCCCCCCACCAAAAGCTAGCAATGTCTGAGTTGATTCTATCACACAGAGTTTTAGGAAGAAGAAAACAAGACATCGGATAAGCTGGGACTGCAGCTGCCACTGATTTAATCAATACCTCTCTACCTGCTTGAGATAGATAACCACACTTCCAACCTTCAATTTTGCCTCTGATCCTATCTCTTATGTAAGCCAAAGATTCTCTCTTTGAGTTCCCCCAATGAGTTGGAAGGCCCAGATAACTTCCCAGATTCTCAGAAGCTTGAATTCCAAAGAGATTGCCAATTTTCCATTGAATGTCACTTGGGGTGCTTGGAGAGAAGAAAAGAGAAGATTTCTCTTGATTGATTTCTTGGCCTGAGGCAGTGCAATACTTCTTCAAAATGGAGTAAAAAGCTTGGCAGTTATCAGTACTTGCTTTCAAGAAAAATAACGAATCATTGGCAAAGAAAAGATGTGAAAGACCAGGGCAATCTTTGCTGAGTTTGATACACTGGAGTTTGCCATTATTTACCTCCACCGATAGATTTAGAGATAAAACTTCACTTACAAGTAGGAACAAATACGGGGATAACGGGTCTCCTTGTCGGAGGCCCCTTGACGGTTTAAACTGATCCCCATTTTTACCATTAATCGATACTGCCAAAGTCACAGTTGTCACACAGTTCATGATCAGACACACCCATTTTTTGTCAAAGCCCATTCTAATCATAGTTTCCTCCAAAAAAATCCCACTCCACGCGATCATAAGCCTTGTTCATGTCAAGCTTAAGACCTAATTCACCTCCAATGGTGGAGTTTTTGAGTCGAAGGTAGTGGAACGCTTCGTGGGCTATCAAGAGGTTATCTTGAATTTGGCGACCTGGGACAAAAGCATTCTGATGATCAGAAATCAGCACTGGTAAAAGACCTTTAAGACAATTTGCAAGCACCTTCGAGAGAATCTTGTAAGAGTTGTTGCAAAGACTAATTGGTCTGAATTGTCCAACCGAATCAAGGGAATTCACTTTGGGGATGAGAACCACATTCGTTTCATTTAGAGCACTAATAGCTTGAGGGTTGCAATAGAAGAAATTGGCAGCTGATATGACATTTTCATAGACAACATCCCAATACTTAAGATAAAACAAACCTGGAAATCCATCAGGTCCTGGTGCTTTTAAGGCACCAAGTTGTTTTGCAGCTGTCTGAACTTCAAGCATCGTGAAAGGTTTTGTGAGATCCAAATTGTCATCTTCTGTAATTGTACATGGAATGCAATCCAAGATCGTACCCCAATCCCTCTCACCATTGGACTGAAAAAGGTTTCCAAAAAACTTTTTGAACTCTGCCTCTATTTCTTCTTCACTAGATATCCAAACATCCTCACCTATGCACAAATTGGTGATACGATTTGATAGTCTTCGTTGTAGGGTGGAGAGATGAAAGAAGTGTGTGTTCCGGTCACCAAGCATCAACCAGTTAAGTCTAGACCTCTGCATCTAATAGGCTTCTTCTCTGTTCCAAATACCACTTTTTTTTTTTTTTTTTTTTTTTTTGGAGAAGCGGAATAAGAGCTAACTCAGCGCTCTTACCCGAATTTATTAATAAATAAAGAAAAGATACATAGCAAGGGGGGCTAAGCCAATACCGTGCCATAAGAAAACACAAGCTGAACAAGTACAACTGAAAGTACCAATTACTAATACAGAGAAAGAACAACTAAAAAGAACAATTACAAGAGGTAAAGAAGAAACTAATCATCTACCTAAAACGGTAGTTAGTGCCTGATGTCAAATCACGTCCATAGAGGCCTGTAACAAAAGAAGGGACGGTAATGTACCAAATAGAACCCATATTGGTAGCTCCAAAGTCAGCCAATTTGTCAGCCAATGCATTTCCTTCCCTGTAGATGTGACTTACTTTAAATTGCATGAGTTGCACACATTGCACACAATTAGCCCATGCCACTCTTAACTTCCAAGGAACCAACTGAGGTGCCTTGAAGTAGTGGACTACTAGAACATAGTCTGTTTCTAGCCAAAGCTTCTGCCAGCCCCTCTCCGAGGCCACCCTTATAGCTTCCATAACCGCCGAAAGTTCTGCCTCAATTGCACTAGAAACAATAATTCTATGTGCAAAAGCACCCCTGAACAAGCCCTCTGAATCCCTAAATACTCCACCAAAACCTGCTGCTTGAGGTCCCTTGAAAGAACCATCAGTATTAACTTTTAACCAATCCCCTGAAGGAGGACACCAGTTAACTTGGATAAACCGTGGAGCTTTGAACCTCAAAGGTGAAAGACCAAGTAAATTAAAAACTAGCAGCGCTCCTGCTGAGGTTGTGAAGTAGGAGAAATAGAGGGAAGCAGACTCTTTGAGAGAGAGTAGAAAGAAATGCTTGAAAATGTTTAGCTGAAAAGAACCACCATCATACCTTAACTTGTTTCTTTTTGTCCATAAACACCATATTGCATTGCAGAAGGCAAATATCCATAGCTTTCGAACTGCGGGAGTTAAACTCTCAGTTAAAGTTGCCGATAATAATGCATTGATCGATGTTGGAGCTTGAATATTGATCCGAAACAAATGTAAAACCCATACCCAAAACTCATTGACCAATCTGCAATTGAGGAAGATGTGCGCAATGGTCTCGGTATCACTATGACAAAATTCACACCTAGAACATAGAGAATACCCTCTACGTTGCAATCCAAAATCTGAAAGGAGTTTCCCATGCATCACTTTCCATGTAATTATGCTCTTGCGAGGTTGAATGGCCTTGTGCCAAATCAGCTTACACCAATCCAAACCAGGAGGAAAAGAAGAGAGATATGAATAAGCCTCCTTGGCCGTTAACAACCCGGAAGAAGCCTGTGCCCAAACAGCAGTATCATCCGCTTCAAAAGTTGGCAGATGGGTTTGCAGAACCTGCGTAGCAACATCTGGAAACAGAACTTGCATTTGAGAGGGTAAAGACCAAGTCTGGTCAACAATATAATCACTCACCTTTCCATTAAGAAAGTCCACCACTTCATTATTTATATTCAGGGTTTCTGCAATAGGAGAGCCAAGCCAATTATCAGACCAGAAGAGAACACTCTTGCCATTACCCACAACCCACTGCACACCAGAATAAAAAGATCTCCAAAGCTTCTTCAAACCAAGCCACACTGAAGATCTCTGATAGCACTTTTTGACTTGAAATGAAGAGTTGAAAAATCTAGTTCGGAGGAAATTTGCAGATGTGGAAGAGGCTTGAACGATGTCCCAACATCGTTTGAACAGAAGAGATTTATTAAGAGTAAATAAGTTCTTCAACCCCAATCCTCCGATGTCAGTAGGCATACAACAAAGATTCCAGGCAATCAATGGACTACCCCTCTTCAAGGGGTCGCCAGACCAGAAAAAATTTCTAGTCCAAGCTTGAACTTTCTTTAGCAAAGAGGTAGGCCATTCATAGACTTGAAAACTATAAGTGAGAAGACTTTGCACAACAGAATTAATTAATTGAAGTCTAGAAGCTTGAGACAATTCTAATCCTTTCCAAGAAGAAAGTTTGCAACGTACCTTGTCCGCTAGCGCCCGAAAATAGCATGGTTTTGGGCATCCTTGAAACATTGGCACACCCAAGTAATTGGAAGGAAAAGAACTTTCACTGATGCCCAAAGTACGTTTGATAAAATTTCTTCTTCGAATTGCATATTTCCCCAGAAAAATGGAGGACTTTTGCTTATTCACTACCTGCCCTGAATTGCAAGCATATTCACTCATGAAGTTCATTAAAGCCTTCATACCTCGAGATGTACTCTGCATAAAGACCATTATGTCATCAGCAAATAGAACATGAGATGGACGTGACAACTTTTTGGGAGCTGTAATGCAAGAGAACTTCTTCTTTGAAACAAGACGGCTCAAACCCCTACTAAGCACTTCTTCAGCTAGGCAGAATAATAATGGTGATAAAGGGTCACCTTGCCTAACACCACGCGAGCATTCAAAAAAACCGCAAGCTTGCCCGTTGACCTGTACAGATAGCCTGGCAGACTTGAGTATTGCATGAATCCAGTCAATAAACACTGAGCTGAAGCCAAAAGCTTTAAGAACTCTTAACAAGAATCCCCAATCCAAAGTATCAAACGCCTTGGATATATCAAATTTAATAGCTATATTACCCCAATGACATTCTCTATCCAATAGATTAATGCACTCTGAAGTGAGGATTATTGGATCAACAATACTTCGGCCTTTAACAAAGCCGCTTTGATTTGGAGAGATTATTCTTGAAGCTATCTGCCCAAGCCTGTCTGCAAGTATTTTAGTAATCACTTTGAAAACAAAGTTGGCTAGAGCTATTGGTCTGTAATCTGAAACTACCTCTGCCTCTTCCTTTTTTGGAATGAGAATAATCGTGCTTGAATTAAAATTTGGAAGAATAAATTTATTCTCAAAGAAGCTGCAAACTGCTGCAACTACATCAGTAGCCACTGTTTCCCAACAAGCTTGAAAAAAATCACCGCTAAAGCCATCTGGGCTTGGAGCACTAAATCCGTCCAAGCTCATAACTGCACATCGGATTTCATCTGTAGAGGGAATCAAAGTAAGAGCTAAATTTTCCTCCTCCGTCACCAATGCAGGTATAACCCGCTCAACCAGACCAGTGTCAATAAGATCGTCATCTCTAGTAAACAGAGAACTGAAATGATTTACTACATGTGTGGCAATCTGGTCATGAGTATTAAGGACCTGTGTACCCTCTCTAAGAGATGCCATTGAGTTACGAATTCACTGTACTTTCACCATGTTATGCAAAAAAGAAGTATTTCTATCTCCCTCAGCCAACCAACGAACCCTTGATTTGCTTCTAAGAAAAGTCTCTTGCACTGATAACGCCGTTTGAAAAGCAACATTGGCCTCATCCTCTTGCTTGAAACGCTCAACAGAGGGTCCCAACATATCAATTTCACTTTGAACCCTGTCAAGATCTGCTTTCGCATTTAACATATTGCTGTGGACATCTCCAAATACTGATTTGTTCCAATGTTTCAACATAAATTTGAGGGCTCGTAGTTTAGATGAAAGAAAAAACATAGGACATCCGTAATACGATAGACTTGTCCAAAAATCATGCACAAGAGGCCTGAAATATTTTTGCTTTAGCCACATGCTCTGGAATCTAAAGGGAGCCCTATATGACTGTTGAATCCTTCTGCAGGTGACCATAATGGGGTAGTGATCAGAACTAACACGAGTAATGGTGCGACATTCAAAGTTTGCCCAGGCATCAAACCACTTCTCGTTGGCGAAGGCTCTATCCAAACGTACTTCAGTTCTACGGTTGGTCCAAGTATAAAAAACCCCTTTAGTATCAATGTTAAGCAGCTCACAATCACTGCACATTTGCTGGAAGTCTCGGCAAGAAACTGCATTGGGAATATTACCTCCCCGCTTTTCATGAGCTCCAAGAACACAGTTAAAATCACCAAGTACCAGCCAAGGTTTATTTGAAGCTAACAAGTGAATGGTCTGAAGCTCTCTCCATAATATACGACGACCCACAATTGTAGTCTTTGCATATACCATTGTGATCAAACAAGAGATACCATCAAGTTTGCATGAAATTGTAATTTGCTGATCCGTGGAAGAAACAATGCTTGGCTTGAGGCTCCTATGGCACAAAAACCACATATTGGGGTCTTGCTCACCCCTGTTATTACTAGCAAATAAACAGAGATTCATAGAACGCCAGAAACCAACTGGAATTAATGAAGATAAGACAAAAGGTTCTGAAATACATACTAACATCGGCTTGTTGGCCAGTACCAATTTCCTTAAAGCCCATTGTGTGTCCTCGTTTGCAAGGCCACGGGCATTCCAAAAGATAACATTCATCAATAATGCTTATGCTTTGCCCCTTTTTGTAGGGCAACACGAACTGACATTGGTTTACAAAGCAAAGGTTTGTTTTTTTGTTTGATTTCTTGCTTCTGAAGCTTCTTAGTCTTTTTAGAAAGAACCGGTGTAAATTCACCTTCTTTTTTCTCAATCTCTGGATGCAGGCACGCGTTAGTTTCTTTACAATTATCAGCCTCAGCATTATATGGTGGAGAGGAGCTGTCACTGCAGACTGCATTCTCCTGTTGCAGTAGCTGAATTTTTTGGAACCCAGGGGGAACACTCAGGGATGAAGAAGACATGCTATGCTCTGTTTGCTGGAACTCGTCAGTTGCTTGGAATGGTTCAGCTCGGATTATAACAGTCTCAGATAGATCCGTATTAATGTTATTAGGAGCTGCTGAAGAATCAACCAAAGGGTTTGCACCATCAGTTTCTTTCAACAGCGGAGGTCTCAACGAACCCTTAATAGATCTCCCGCGCGATCTTTTCCCACGATGTCAGGTTTGTTTAGATCGAGTAATCGATCTCCCTCTTATGTTGTGCTTCTCTGCCTCATTAATTGCCGGAGCAGAGGACGTCCCAATGTCTGGGCTAGGAGGCGCATCTCTATTCAATTGCACCTTGCACTTTTGCTCATTGTGTCCTATATTACCACAGGCTGAACAGACATCATGCACAGACTCATACTCCACCCCAACCACAATTGGAGCACCAACATCCCTTGTTACTCGTAGATGGGATAAAAGAGGTCTGGAGAAGTCAACATCGATCAAAATCCGTGCATATAACCCCACTGATCGATCTAGGGTTCTAGGATCAAGTTTGATTGGCATGCCAATTCCTTTCGCGATTTCAAACAACGTTTGGGGATCCCAATATGCATCATTTAGATCCCAAAGGCGAACCCAGACCTGTGCAAATGAATTTTGGTACGTGGATGGGGAGAAAGTTGGCGTCCATTTGATGAAGCGCAGGACACCAGATTGCAGCTTTATTGAGCCAATGGACCAGATGCGTTGCATATCAACAATGGAGTTGAAGCGTAACATGAAGAAACCTTTTCCCAACGGAGAAACTGTCCAATTTGTTAGGTCTGGCCATAAACCACGAAGTTGTCGCATTAGTTCATGCGCCTTCAAAGGTGCACACTTAGGAGGGAGTGACACTCTACCAACTAGATTGGTCTTGCAATTTTCAAGGCCTCTGAGAAAAGAAGATTCAGAAATCCGGATGGTGGTAAAACCTTCTTCCAGATATGGGGATGGGAGATCGTCAATTGAGAATTGTAGAGGCTGTTCTTTTGAGAGGAGAGAGGCGAAGGTGGGCTTTGGAGGATTCTGGTAGGACGCCCCAGAAGCATCCGGCAACGCCATGGAGGTCGTCGCCGGTTTGGCGGAGCAGTTGGGTTTCTAGGGTTTAGGGTGTTGCTCAAACAATTTCTTGCTCTCTCGCCTTAGAAGATGCAGACTGGTTTGTATTTTGAATGCACTCCAATTCTGCAGAAAGGCAATCGATGATGAGCCTCCTATTATTTGGGAAATTCTTTTTCCTCCAATTAATTAGTTCATTTATGCAATTTCCCAAATTATGCACAAGCCGGGATAAAGAGTTCTCCTCAGAGTCCGGAGGGGCTAATCGCCAAGAATTTCTAATAATCTCTTTACATTGTGGCTCCTCCGTCCACACAACTTCAAACTTGAAAGTTCCTGCATTGAGAATTAGCAAAGAACCACCCATACCAATCAAGCTGCATAGTCCTGGAAATAGAATCCAAGCATATAACACTATTCCAAATCATCTGGGCAACAGGGCAATCTCTAAGCAAATGTAAAATTGTCTCAGGTTGGTCATGGCAAACAGGACAATAACAATTAGTAGCAATTCTTCGTTTAACTCTTTCAACATTGGTGAGGAGTTTACCATGGCAGACCAGCCAAAAGAAATATTTCAGTTTAGGAGGTATTGGTAACTTCCAGAGAAAAAACCAGGGAAAATCCATGATATTTTCTTCCTTAACCAAATAGAGGTAAGCTGATTTAACAGTAAAATGGCCATTACTTGTTCCTCCCCAAATCATTTTGTCTGGACCACAACCTTGAAAACCTGGAGGAATTCTAACAATTCTATTGACAATATCATCACAGAAGTGAATTTTAAGGAAATTTATATCCCACTCACCATCATTCCAACAATCTTTGACTCTGAGACAATCATTGACAGTAGCCCGACTCAGAGTATGTCGTAGAAGTGGTCCATCAGTAACCCACTTGTCATTCCAGAAATTGGTTGAACTCCCATCACCAATTCTCCAAACTAAACCTTAAAAGGAAGTAGATTTTAGGGCACTTGGTATCTTAATTTGTACTAGCCCCTTTACACGTGTATGCGTGTGCAAATTCACATTTTTTAAATTTTATATATTTGTAAATAAATTTTAGAGTTCTTTTGTTTAGATAATAAGTTGAAGTTCTAAATACTGCAATTCCCAGAAGAAATTGCAATGGCAGTTGCAAGCGTTTACATACCTCTTCCTTGATTTTTTTTTTTTTTCAAATTTACTGTACTTTTTTCAAATTTACTGTGAAATACATATTAGATTGCATATGGATTAAATATTGTTTACTCCCTATACTTATGGGGTTTCATCGTTTCAGTCCCTGACCTTCGAATTTCACCTAAAAAGTCCTTGAACTCTCAATTTCCTCCCAATTGGTCCCTGCCGTCAAAATTTTCTGTTAAAGTTGCCGAAAATGTCTATTATGCCCTCACTTACTTTTTTTTTTAATTTATTTTTTCTCTGTTTTATTTATTTTTTTTCATTTTACCTCTTGAAGGTCTGTGGATTGGAACTATCTTGATGAGGAGATGAACAGAAGGAGGTGAAAGAGCCGGAAGAAAAAGAGGTAAAAAGAAAAAAAAAATAAAAAAATAAAAAAAAAGAGGAAGAGAAATATTTTTTTAAAAGTAAATGAGGGTATAATAGACTTTTTTAGGGGAAGATAACGAAATTTTTGACGGATGCTTGACGGTAGGGAGCAATTGAGAGGAAATTGGGAGTTCAGGGACTTTTTAGGTGAAATTCAAAGGTCAGGGACTGAAACGATGAAACCCTATAAGTATAAGGAGTAAGCAGTATTTAACCCATTGCATATTATAAAACTTTAATTAGAAAAGAACAATATGGGTAGTTCAAAAATTTAATCATTTCAGAGAGAAGTATTCTTCATTAATATAGATGTAAATACTTAATTAATAAAGATGTAAATATCTGACGTGTTGCACTTGGAGAAGTCATTTTCTTCACCCTCCCCTCCTCTTGATCCATATTGCAGCTAGAAATAAGGATTACCGGGCGGCTTTCATCATCAAGGTGGAATGTTGGAAAATATGAAGATAAAAAAAAATAACAAAAAAAGAAACAGAGAGAAGAAGAATCAAGAAAATAATGAACGCTGAATGATCTCATTTATCCTTTCTTTGTTGCTTGATCTTCAAAAATCTTTGACGTTTTCTTATTCTTGTAAATATGTAAATCGGTTTTAGGATTTTTAGGTAGCATGTAACCGTAAATAATACTTTATATAATCTGAAAATATTTAATTAAAAACGTAAATTTGTATTTTGTAATTGTTTTTGGCCGAAATATGTGCTTGGTGTTTTGTAAGAATTGTTTTGGTGGTTTTTAGGAGGTTGTTATGTGTTTTTTAGGAATTGCGTTTTTTAGGGATTTTTGTTAGTGGTTTTTAGGGATTTTGTTTCCTACTTGTTTTAGATTTCCTAATTAGTGTAGAAATAGTAATCCTTGTTGTATATGGATTCCTAATGTGACTATGACTTGTAAAATGTATATAAGTCGGAGTAGGATTTCCAAAACTCATTCTATGTTGTATTTCCTCATCTATTTCGAATTGTATGTATATATATGTTTATTTTGTTGCTTCCATGTTGTTTGCTCTCTAGTTTCGTGTGCAATAGTATGTCTTTCTCTCTAACTCTTGTTTGTTTCGAATTATGTGTGTAAATTACTTGTGATTTTCGTGTGAACTTGTATATGGTTTCTAAATGGTTCTGTGTGATGTATATTCTTTATCTCTTGATTTCGTTTATTGCATGTAGTACCCTCAATCCCCGGCTTGAACGATCCCTGCTTACTCTATACTAACGTTTTACATTTTTCAGGGTTTAAATTGGCACTCCTCTCGAGCGCATCACTATCATCTTCAAAAAAAGAGGTGATTGATGGGAGGAGCACCATCTGCCACCCTTACACCATGAACACCTCCAATTTCTTCTTCCCTTCTAAGCAAGGTCGATAATTCCTCTGCACAAATTAGAAAAAGGTAAGGAGAAAGATGATCTCCTTGCCTTAATCCTCTTTGTGGATAGATAAGACCTTTAAGCTCCCCATTGCAAATCACAGAGTAACTAACAGTTGAAATGCAATCTAACATAGAGAAATCCATCTTTCCCTGAAACCCATCTTCTCCATCGCACTAACCCAAAGACCCCATTCCACCATATCATAAGCCTTGGCCATATCAAGCTTGAGGGTCATTTTTTTCCTTCCAGTCTTTCCTCTCCTTTTAACAGCAAAAATGGACTCGTGAGCTAATATGATATTATCTTTGATCAATCTCTTTGGGACGAAAGCACTTTGGAACTCGGAAATAATGAAGGGGAGGACAACTTTCAAACAGTTTGCTAGGGTTTTTGAGATGAGTTTGTAGATGACGTTGCATAGACTTATAGGCCTATACTCTGTCACAAATTGTGGATCTTTTGATTTTGATATAAGAGTAATCAGGGTATGATTAATCTCCCTAACACTGCCACCTTCTTAGAGGACCTTCAGACAAATCTCCACCACCTCATTCTTCACTAGACTCCAATATTTCTGATAAAAAAGCGCAGGGAGGCCATCACAACCAGGTGCTTTCATAGGGTACATTTGATGTAGTGAGTGCTCAATGTCCTCTTCAGTAAAGGGTTTACAGAGCTCATCATTCATGTCATCATCAACAACATGGGATACAACACTTAACAAATAAGGATTTGTGCCTTCGTATTCTGAAGTAAAAAGCTTGCTGAAATACTCTTTAAAAATCTTCCCTATTGTTTCTCCTTCCTCCTGCCAGTTTCCATCTTCATCCTTCACTCCAGTGATTAAGTTCTTCCTCCCCCTTTTCTTCGCTGCTTCATGAAAAAATTTGGAGTTCCGGTCTCCCCCTTTTAACCAACTGACTCTACTTCGGTTCATCCAAATGGCCTCTTTTTGCTCAAGGAGCTCATCAAGCTCAATTCCCAGCGCTTCTAATTGCTCAACCTCCTCATTGGCAATAGTATGATTCTGGATTACCTCCATCTTGTCTCTAATTTTTTTGATTCGAGAGGGGAGGTGGCCAAAAGTTTGGTTACTCCAAGTCATGGGCTAATTGAGACCTCATTCAATTTTTGTTTGATATTGCCTTCTCTCTCCCAAACATGCTTGATAATTTCCTTATAGCCTTCGTGATCAGTCCAAAAGCTTTCAAAGAAGAATCTTCTTTTTTTCCTTACCCACTTCCAATTCCCAGCTTGCTCCCCCCAATTCAATAAGGATTGATATATGATTAGAGGTTCTAAAAGCAAGGTGACGAATACGAATGTGATTAAATAAAGTAAAGCAATCAAAGTTCACAAAAGCCCTGTCTAACCTTTCTTTTACATTGTCGCCTCATTTCTTCTATTATCCCAGGTAAACTTACCTCCGACAAACTCCACTTCTCTGAGATCACAACTGTCCACCGCTTCTTGAAAGTCAAGCATTTGGCTAAGGGATCTAGATCCCCCCCCCCCCCCCCCCCCCCGATTTCTCTTCATCCCTGAGAATCTCGTTGAAATCTCCACCAATAATCCAAGGCTCATTACTGACCGTAGCCAACCTTCGAAGTTATTCCCAAGAGTGATATCTAAAACTAGGATAGAGGTTACCATAGAAACCAGTAAATCTGCAAGAAACATTGTTATTGGTTGTGACTCTCGCATCAATATGACCCGCTGAAGAGGATAAAATATCCACCTTCCAATCATTCCTCCAAAGCAAGACCAGTCCACCTCCACCATTTCTACCTTTATTAACAGTAAAACACCCAAAAGAGCCATCCAATTTTCTCAAAACACCATCCATTTGATCAACTTTTTCCTAGTTTCCATAATGAAAACTAAATCCGGCCTTCTTTCCCTGAGAATCTCTCTCAAGGCCCTCAACGTTTGAGGGGTGCCAAGCCCCCGAAAGTTCCAACACAGAGCTAACATTGCTCGTGATGGGGTCGAGTGCTGGAACCCATCACGGTGTCAGCTATAGAAGTATCAGTTTCAATAACTCCAGAGGTCTCCATCGCCGATGCCGATGAAGAAACCACGTTCTCTGCCATGACTCCTGTGTCAGCATTTTTTTTACCCAGGGTCGATTTCTTTTCTCCTGTTGCAGTATTAGAGATGAGAGTAGAGTCTGTTGCAGATGGTTTATGAGGGGTTGCAAACTAATCTTGCACGGGTCTTCCAATTTTTTAGTACACGGGCCTTATTGGGTCCATCCACAGCAACAGAAAAGGGCTTTAATTTTCATTACGGGCCTCCCCCTTTCTTTGGTAGCCAATTTTTTGGGACCACCAGAAGGGACTGGTTTGGCCAATGAAGGTTTGGGCAGAGAGATGGGCCCGACCATGGGTGGTTTCCTCCTTACAGACAAAGACTTTTCTTTAACAGACGAATTACATACCTTAAGCTTGTCAAGCTTCTCTTTTCTCGCTATTGTACCCGAGTCACATGGGGTAACCTTTCTTGTCAAGTCGGTAATATCCATCAACGCCGCCGAAATCAAAGATGAGGCATTGTTTTTTCTACAATCCACCCTGGCATCTTCTCTAGGGTCAACTTCGGCCCCACTTATAATCTCAGAACTTACTTCCGAGTTGCAGATCTCCATGCATGACCCAAGAGGCACTGATCTGAGTGATATTTTCTATGTTTTTAGTATCATTTCCTCTATGTTTTACTTAGTTATTCTCTTAACATTATCACTTCTGACTTAGTTTCGTGTTTATAGGTACATTTGAGCTTCAAACGCAGGAAATGAGCTAAGAAGAGCTAGAAATGATGGAAATGAAGGCAAGGAGGAAATGAGGAGCAGAAATGAGAAAGAAATGGAGAAATGGAAACTTTCCTAATCTAAACAGGAAATCCCAGTTGAAGTAGGAATCCTAATGCAACTAGGAGTGAGCTCGGAAAAATGATGTTCGGAAATGAAGAAATGACAGAGTCCCAGTTGGACTAGGAAACCTGATGACACTAGGAGTCCTGGTGGTCCTAGGAGATTCTGTGGCTTCAAGATGACTCAAGATAGTTCAAGAATGTTCTAGAATGCACAAGAAATTTCGGCAAAAGAAGAATGGGCTTTGAAATTGTCCAATTGAGAAGCCTGGCCCAAATATTAAACCATGTGACTTGCACATGAGTTCTAGACCCTTCTTGACGTCTTGGAAGAATCCTTAAACAATTCTAGTTGGTTTTGCCGTGCAATATGGAGAAGATATTAGAAGATTTCGGAAATCCCAAAAAGGAGAGTTTTTAGGAATCTGCCTGTGCAGATCAGTCAACTTCGACAGAGCACCGAGAACAGCTCAGAACTCAGAAAATTGCGATCTATATATGGTTGGAAATCTACGGATGTCTAGTTTCCAGAGCGTTTTACGGTTCGTCAATATCAATTTTCTAGAAGACGTTATGGCCGATTTAGTGCACGGAGGTCAGTCTGCCCGGAAATCGGTTTTGTGTGAATAAAGAGAGTTTGGACGTGAATATCTTTTGGGACGAGTTTGGGAAGGTCTCTACTCCATATTTGATCTGATTTTGAGGATATATTGCAGCTATGATGATGTGGACCAATGAGAAAATTCAAAAGGAAGTCTACATCAACACAAAGAAAGGAAGGAGAATCAGAATTGAAGACGAAGAGCTAGGGTTTAACGTCTAGAGCTCCTCTATATATACAGAACTATTTTGGACGTCCCAAGCAATGTTCCTTCACTCCATTCAGCCATCTCTCTCCCCCCATACACGTCCATACACTCCACAACTCAAAAATATCATCAAACCCAGAATCAATTCGCAATTCCTCCCCTTTACTCTCAAGATTTCGATACCTCTCCAATTGTTCAAGACTTGAAGCTGTGAAGCAAAGCTCCATCATCCATTCACCATCCTTGCCGTGAGCCTCATCAACATCCACCACCTTTGAAGACCTTCTTGCGTTCTTGAAGTTTCTTTAAAAGTGTAACCATGACCTCTATTCTTTTGTTTTCGGTTTTATGTTCTTGTAACTTTGTCAACAATTTCACTTGCGTCCTTGGACTTTGTTTTAATTGGATGTTTCGACTTTTTGTTAGAATAAAGAGCATGTCTTGATGTTTAGTTTTCGAATACTATGAAGCATGATAAACGTTTTAGATTTTCAGATATTAATTTGCGATATCTCTATGTGATGATGATTGTTTGCTGATTTTGTGCTTTAATCCCACCTTTTATGTGTTTATCTTAGTTGGTTCGAAACAATTAGGGTTTGTATGTAATTGAATCCAAATTAAGATATGCTAGCGTTCTAGGTCTTAATTGCTTAAGTGGAAAACCTATAAATCCTTAGGTAAATCAACAAAGAGATTTGCATGCTTGATTAGCGTTCTAACTTGTGTGTTCTTCTTAAATCGATCAAACTTTCACATGTTCTTAGTGCGTTAATTGTGTTTTGTTGGGGAATTGATCACTCACTAGCTTTGCATGATTAATAGGGTTAATTATGGTGCGTTCATCTAGTTAATCTAATTAAGGGAAGTAATAAGAACTTATGCATGCGTTCATGGTTTGTTCTTGATTGATTTCTTTCTATGACATGTTTGATTCGTGAATTATTATTTGGTGTTCTGTTTTCGTGTTAATAGTGGTTGACTACATCATGCATCTTATTCGTCCCCTAGTTCTATCTTGATTCATGGATTGATTGATCATTGTATTTAGTAGTTAGATTTAGATTTAGATACAACTTTCGAAATCCCCTATCTTGTAATTTTTGTAAATATATACTTTGTTTTATTTTTCTTTTATACTTTGTGAATAATACTAATTTGTTTAATATTTTTGACAGGAAGTATACCCCAATCCCCGGTTTAGAACGATACCCTACTTACTCATACTACAATTCGATGCAGGGTTTAAATTGACACTCATTTTGAGCGTATCAGGCACCTCAGAGACTGTACCTTGTATTTCTCCAATGCGACATCTCTTTTGCCTTGAATTTGACAACAGATCCCCGGTTTCCCGTTGAGGGGTAACACCATTGGGAAGCTCACCAGTTGAACAGTACTCATGAACCTGGTCCTGTTCGAAATCATCTCTTGATCTAGCAAAACCAGAGACAAAATCAACAAACTCCGGTGCTTTCAACGACCAAGCTGGTTTCATTGGCTCAAAGAAACGTTGTTGATAGAGGTAATTGAACATAGGCCCTTCATGCTCTGCTCTTAGAAAATCTCCAAATTGTCTTTGCTGGGTGAGACTCAAAGAACTGTCTCATTTATTGTAATCCCCTTCAACATGATCAAGGTGACCACAAATGAAACAGAAATTGGAAAGTTTTTCATACCTGATTTCATAAAATTGTGACCTATTATTGATTTTAAGCTTGACAAAGCGCTTAATAGGCTTGAAGACGTCAATCCCCACTCTGACTCGTAAATAATCGATTAAGCAAACCCCAGCTTCACCAAGATCAGTTCATCTATAATGGCCTAGGCATCTCCCTACAAGTTGACCAACATCCTCAGTCATATCTTCAGGGTCGAGGCCATGAACTTATACCCAGAAATATCCAGTTGTCAAGGGGATCAAAGTCGGGGGACCCTTTCCATTCGCATCAGCCAACACCAACAAAGCTTTATCGGAAGACCAAGGACAACCCCTTAAGATCCTGGACTTGATAGCTTCGGAGGAGACTTCAAAAATCAACGCCGTCACCCAGACCACCCACTCGAAGGCCATTATCCTTCCCAACATTCCTGAAAATCTTAAGCAACCCTCCTCTGAAGATGGGTTTCGAGCTCAGGACCAGACCAACCAACAAGTGCCTGGTTTGTCTAGCAGCACCAAGATCAGATTCTAGAACGAACTCAATCTTTTCCTCGTCGGTAAGGGCGAGGTTGTTTGCAAAACGGCCAACTAAGTCTTCCATTTTTTAGAAAACCCACCAGTTCCCACACTTTAAGTAACCAAAGAACAGCGTACATAAGCAAAAGACGAGAGTATTAAATACAATGGGGAAGTTAAAGGCAGGGTTAGTGGAGATTTTGGGGGGGGGGGGGGGGGGTAAGAAGAAATGGGATGGTTTGGGGTAGGTAGAAATTATGGGTCTGATAAGCTGATAAGGATTAAAGGAGAGCTGGGTGGATGGAATTAAAGAAGGGTGGAACAAAGCAATTGAGAAGGAAACACGGTGGATTTGTCAATTGGAATGAAGAAAACCAAATGGTGGCTAACAAGAGATTGAGGAAGATCCCAGACTCTCTCTCTCTCCAGCTTTCTCTCACTAAGGAGGACTTTTTTGTGGAATACTACACTTCAACTTTCTTTTACCTATAAGGACAAGAAGATTGAAGAAAGATTGTGCTATTCCTCAAGATAACTAAAAAAAATGAGTTTATTCTGTTAGTTAATAAAATATGACTCAAGTAGATGAGATGTCTAGCTACGCCATTGTCCCTAACTTATCATTTTCTTGCACAAATGAATGGTATATACACATCTCAACACAACTCATATATATATATATATATATATATATATATATATATATATATATATATATATATATATATATATATACGGAGCGGTTCCAAAGAGGACGTCTGCACTGTTGTTAAAGTGCGGACGTCGACGTTGCAGCTCGGCTCGGGGCGCAACGGAGCTGCAGGGCTTGCCGGACGGACGCCAGGGGTCCGACGGACCGGTCTGCAGTCGGTGGAGTCACCGGCAACGTGGTTGCAGCGCTGCCCAGAAACCTGCAGTTGCAGGTGAGGTCTCTGCCCAGAAACCTGCAACTCTGACCTCCTCCGACCTCGAACGCTGCCCAGAACCGTCCGGGATGCCTCCGGCCTCCTTCCGCCAAGCCCCAAGCCGCCTGTAACACCTCTGCTGCGTTGCCGTCCGCACTTTAGCAAAGTGCGGACGTCCGCTTTGGAACGGGCCTATATATATATGGGGCCTTCCACTAAGGGATCTTTTTTTTTTTTTTTTCTAGAGATAGGGTATTAGACCAATTTTTCGATCACATTTCGACATCTCAGCCGTTCAGCTTTTAAGTCCTAATGTATAGATCATTTCTGCAAATTTTCAGCTAAATCGGTGATCGTTAAGATATCAAACTAGATTAAATCAACGGACGAACCAAATCTGTTAAACTTGAACCGTTCATACTTATAATCTTAAATCGCCATTTTGAATGTCTTAACGATAATCAATTTGGCTAAAAATTTGCATAAGCGATCTACACATTAGGACCTAAAAACTGAACGGTTGAGATGCAAAAATATAATCGGAAAGTTGGTCTAATGCCCTATCCCTAGAAAAGACCAAAAAAATGGATCCATCACTAGAAGGGCCCTGTATATATATATATATATCTTGCATGCAATGTTACTTCATAGTCAACCACTTAATCGAAATAAATAGTCTCTTTCGACTCCACAGTCTTATCTCTTCTTCCACCTTTACAAATTTGAGATTGATCATATCCACCTCTCTGATTAAATTAACACGAACCGCAAAATTTCCTCATATTTAGGTGACTTGTGAACTGCATCCAAAAGGTTTTGAGAGTCGTGGTTTTATGTGGGGATTTGTTTGGAATCTTAATGTCTGAGAAGCAATTTGCAAATTGATCTGTATCTTTTCTCTCTCAAATTTGCAAATCAGTAAGGTTAGGGTCTACTAGGTATCTTTGGGAGGCCTCAAAAGGTCCAGTAGACCCCTATCAATAGGGTCCAGTTACTTTAGTAGGTACCTATCAACCTCATAAACAACAACAATTTCAATTAAGTCTTCAAGTTTTCTTTTCTAGTCTTCAAACATGCCATCCATTTTACCAGACATGGTCTTTTAAGCAAAGTTGATCCCTTGTCTTATGTAGTTCTCTCCACTCCTACTTTTGTCATTCTTGGAAGTCTGACAACCTATCACAGAGAGAGATTCCACCTCCTCAGACTTGGTCTTTATCATATCATCATCTATTTTCAGCTACTATTTGCAAACTCTTTGAAAATTTTGAGTTCGTTTCTTGGATCCAACACCAATGTAATAGCAGCTGCTTCATGTCTTCAATGCTTCCAAAATACTTTATTTTTTAAATAAATAAAATTGCTCTCATCCTCACTGCTATATTAGACAAGATTTTCTATGTCACCTCCAGTGCAAATCTTAGGGCTGGTAAACTATTCATGTATCTCACCTTGAACTACCACTATATATCATAGAAAGCTTTTTGTGAGGTTGGGTGGCCAAGTCTATACAATTGGTATTGACTTGACCAAAAACCCCAATAATATAATGTCATGTGTATACTTTTACCAATTCGGTCACAGTCAGTTTAACCAAACTTATTATTGTAGTATTTTATACTGATTCATGTTTGGAACTGAACTTAATAATTGAATTCTGAAAAATAAAACAATCAAAACAAAACTCATTATCTTTGATCTCATAGTGCACTTTATGATTGTATTTCCACTTATTATATATACTTTATTGAATATACTCTTCTTCTTTTTTTTAACATTAAACGGTATAGTTTTGCAACTGTACAATTTGCACCCACCAAATCATTTGCTTATAAGCCATCCAAAACTTAATAATCAAAACACCCAAGTCCAATTTGTGTATTGTCTCCCTCAAAGCATGTTGACCATGGAAATGTTCCATTTTAGCACCCCCAATTTGTGAATCCTTGGTATACAAAGCCCGAAAAAGTATTTATATTACGTACCTTAGACAACCTAACAACTGCCCTTATAGCTCAGTGGTAGAGCGTCAGTCTTGTAAACTGAAGGTCCGTAGTTCGATCCTGCGTGAGGGCATTATTCACTTACTTTTTTTTTTTTTCTCTATTTCCTGAAACGATGCCAGAATTTGTTATCAAAAGAGGCGAATCTAATTCACCACACTTCAGACCAAAAAAAATTCACCACACTGTACTAAAACAGAAGATATGGGAGTAAATATTCTAAAAAAAAAAAAAAAAAGGAGATATGGGAGTAACAAAAAATATAAAGTGGTAGCTGTCCAGGAAATTACAACCAAGAAATTAAGTAAATGCAATCCTGAGGTGAAGCAGCAGATTGATGCAGCATGGTTTGGTGAGTTTAAAAATTATGCTGCAAGAATAACTTCTCTTGAGGTGAAGCTGGCCCAATCTCTTCCTCCAAACTCCTCAACCCATCACCACCATTCCCCATATTTCTAGCTTCCATGGAGCTCTTCCCATCAGCATCGGCATCTGAGACCGAGGATTTCCTCCTCTGGGAAGAAGCAACACTCGGAAATGTGATCCATGAAGGAGCTCTGAATTCAAACCTCTGATCCTCGGCATCTATAACATCAGTTTCCACTGACCTGTTTGAAGATCTCTGCGATGACTTCTTGTGCAATCTACTGCTTCCCAATACCACCTCAGTAGGCAGAATGGGTTGCTCATTACAGGGGCTGCCCATTAGCAGCGCAAGAGCTCGTTCAAGTGCTGTAGTCACTTTATCCATTGATGGCCTCTCCTTGCCTCTCATCCTCACACATTTGCAAGCAACATTTGCAATTCTTTTCAAGGCTTCAACATCAGGTGGGGGTTTCAAAACTGGATCCAAAATTGCAAATATGTCTCCTGCCTTGATCAGAGGCACTGCCCATTCAACTATATTTCCTGATTCTTCATATTGCATATCAATGGCTTTTCTGCCACTAAGAATCTCCAACAGCAAAGCACCAAAACTATAAACATCAGATTTGGTTGTCAGGTAGTGAAGTCTGTAGTACTCAGGATCAAGATACCCTAGAGTCCCCGCTGGTAGCTCGGCCAATGGAGAACTACTATCTGCAGGTCCCAATAGTGACAAGCCAAAATCAGCTACTCGAGCATTGTGTTCCTCATCGATCAGGATATTTGAAGACTTAATATCTCGATGGATCACTGGTGGGCAAGCGTAACCATGCAAGTATTCAATTCCCCTAGCTGCCTGGACTGCAATTGTGACTCTTCGAACCCAGTCCAATTGCTCTCTCAAGGCTTTGTTCTTTCCATGGAGGTGCTGGTGCAATGATCCATGAGCCATGAACTCATACACAAGAAGCCTCTCTCCACCTTCTTCACAATACCCAAGCAGGTTGAGTAAATGAGCATGGTTTAATCTGGAGAGCAAGTCTAGCTCAGTATGGAACTCTTTCGAATTCTTTTGCATGTTAGGAGACATTATAGCCCTTTTGACAGCAACAACTGTTCCATCTTTCAAAACACCTCTAAAAACTGAGGAGAAGCTTCCCTTGCCCACAACAGACTCTTCTTCAAACCCCGAAGTTGCTCTTTCCAGTTCCTCATAAGTAAACATCTGAGCCCGCCTTATCTTCAGATCATCCAAGTCTGGACGAATCTTGCCAATGTCTTTCTGGAAAGGAGAACCACTGCGACCATTCTTTGTGGACTTTACGTATTTTTCTGTGCAACGACAGTCACGTAACTTGTAGCGGACATATAAAATTGCAGTTAGAGACACAACACTGACCAATATCATAGCAAAGGCAATCTCAGCAATAATGACAGGCAATTGCAGAGACCAGAACCTTTCATTCCTCTTTGAATTGGCGTACAATGAAGAACAGTTTGAGGAGCATTCAGCTGAGGAACAAATAGAACAGTTATAATCACACTGTCTATCAGATTTCAATGTACATTCAGTTTTTTGGTACATTTCAGCAGGACAGCCAGTGCTGCAGGGCATGCAAATGTGAGAGTTGGGATCTTTGCAAGAGGCGCTGTCATGGCTGAGTTCATAGAAGCCAGGAGCACATGGAGTAGAGCTGCAGGACATGGGGGGAACAGGTAATGGAAGAGAAGTCGGAAATCCAAGACCCCAACAAACAGGCAAGAATGATTTGTCAGCACGAATGCCACAAGTGAAGTAATTTCCAGCAGCAATGTCATAAACCTTGATACCCTTGGGAACCGGTGTGCTTGGCTTCATAATAAATCCCCAGCAGATGACACCATGGTCATAGCTCTTGATTCCACACGCATGAAACTTCCCTCCCACAATTGAAAGCATTGGGTCCTTCGGAGCCAAATCAACATTGCCTTGACCCGAATATGCCACTGAGATTTCTTCTTCAATGTCCAAGCTTCTTCCCCAACAAAAGGTTCTAGAACTCACACCCTCTGAAATGCCACAGACATGATACCCACCAGCTGCAATCTTCCGAAACCTCATGTCTGCGGGGATCAAATGGATAACCCTACTACTAGTCTCATCACCCCAGCAAAACACAGTCCTGTTTTGGGAAAACAATCCACAATTGAATTCTGACCCTGCTGTAATGGACTGCATCTGACCATCAAACACATAGTTTTTGGTCATGTTATAGCCCCAACAATCGACAAAAGACATGTTTCTGAGGCTCCCTGTTAGAGGTTTTCTCAATCCACAGAGATGGTAATCACCAGCACTGATTTCTACATATTGGGCATCTTTAATTATGGGTTGAGGGACACCCATTTGAATATAACCACTGCTGCCCCAACAATATGGTTGGTTAGAATCCATGAGCAGACCACAAACAAAGCCATCACCAGCAGTCAGGCCAATAAATGGGAAGTGAATTGGGGTTCCATATGTTATGGCCGAGTTTGATCCATAACAGCTCACAAGATTAGACCCATTTAAGTTTAAGCCACAGTAAACTGCACCTTTCTCACCGTAAGAAACTGCAACGGAGGACATAGAACCTAGTCCTGAAACTAAACACCATAAATTTGATAAAGCTACAAGGTGAACAAGAATTCCAGCTCTCTGTGTGTTGTTGATATTAAGGACCCAGATCAGTAAACCTCCTAAAGAAACCACCATCACGTGGAATTTTTACTGCTGCTACTGACTTGTCCTATAATGTCGACCACCACAATTCAACAACACAAACCAGCGTAAAATGCAGAACAGAAACTCCATTGTACATGCTCCCCTTTTCTCCATGATTGAATGAAGAAAAAGGAAACAGTGAAACTAAAGTTCCATGATTGAACAGACAACAAGAGAGAGTAGAATTACCAGCAGGACCCAAATGAGGAAAGCCCTTCCTGAAACACAGCTTTGGCAACAAGTTTAAAAACCCATGTGAGAAAACCTCATTTCAACTCTTTCTGCTGAGAATACATGATTGGAGATCATGTCTCTACTCATCTTTCTTCCAGGTTGCTCTACATGCAATTAAAACTCAAGAAACAGAGTGTATCAAAATATTACTTGGGACTTGGGAGGACAGGACTGGTAGTGTTGGGTGGGTGGTGAGGTGAGGTGAATTCTTGAAAGCAAATTAAAGAGAGATGGGATGTTGCATGTGGTTGCAAGAAGGAAGGCATCTAGAGAGAGAGACAGAGAGAGAGAGTATTGAATGCCATACAAATGCAGTTCTGAGTGTTGGTGAAGGCAATAAATGAGAAGTTAATGGCATTTCATCTTTTCATGCCTACCGTTCCCCAAAATATTTAAACTCTCATCGACAGTGCATCCAAATTTCGCTCGTCCCCCCTACTTAATTACTCACTTCAACAAAATTGGCAACATATTTGTTTGTTTTTTCATGAATGGCTTGTAATTTAGTATCATTTCTTTCATCTCTTTTGGACACCGTAACGAAGGTTTCTTGTTGACTTTCTTTACAAATATTGCCGCCATGACTTGGAGGAGGCTAGGACCCTTACCATATTTCTCAGTTTTACTCCACTAGTCCATGGGCAATATTAAAAACTCAATTTTATAGTAAAGATAAATGTATGATTTTTTAAGAAGGGATAAATGACAAAAAAAAAAATTAATTACCACCCTCGACTTTTTAATTTGGGAGGCTACAATTAGTATTTTCTTCTAGCATATGTAGTGAGGTTGTCATATCATTCTATCCTGTGCTTTTAAAAAATAAAACAATGTCAACAGTGTAGAGCCAAAAAAAAAAAAAATTAAATGAGCTAACTTTCAAACTCCAATATAAATAAAATTATTGTCTATAACGAAGTTGTAATTGGCATAGTGGCTTGCTCAGTTAGGTTTAACACTTCAGTCCGCCATTGAATGTGATAGAGTGTAGTTTTGCTCGTAGTGCCGTTCATTCTCTAAAGAGGGATTACACTAAAAAATGTCTCTTAATGATGATACATTAGTCTCTTTGGGTGCTTGTTGTTTAGAATCATTCTCATCATCTCCCAAGCTCTCTAGTTTGGTTAGTTTGTCATGGTCCTTTGAGCAACTCCAACAGCTTCTCTATAATTTTTGTATTATAGGGAAGCAAAAGTCAAAGCTTTAAGTAATTTTTCTTCTTCAACTCCAACAGATTCCCTAGTTTACAGCAATCTCTAAAATCTCTAAATTCTTCCTTAAAATTTTAGAGATTGCTGTAAATTTAGGGAATTTTGTTTTCTCTCTCCTCACTTTCCCTAAAATGGAGAAAGTTATAGGGAATCTGTTGGAGCAAAAGATGCTCATTTTTCCCTAAAATAGAGAAAAACTAAAATATGGGGAAGCTGTTAGAGTTTTACTCGTAATGTCTCTGCAGCATATTCTTCCCTCTTTGCTAGGCTGCTATTTGGGTACTTTGATTGGGTTTGTCGTTGATCTTTTGTGTTTGTTCTTTTCATCATTTTGTTGGGTTTTTGGTTATACTGATTTTTTCTTCTTACTATAAATATTCTCTTTGCTGAAAAATAAAATAAAATAAAAACTACAATAAAGCCTCTCTATAGTAATAAAATTAGGACTTCAATTTTATGACTATAAGGTGGTGATTCCATAATAAATATAATAATTAAAAAACCAACTGATTAATTAAGTAAATTTCTATTTTTACATTATTATATTTATTATGGAATCACCACCTGATTAATTAAGTAATGATGTGACACAAACTAATGATGTGACACCAAAATTTTTACCAAATTCTAATTGTGAATGATGTCACATCATTAGTTTGTGTTGATGTAAAAACCAACTGATTAATTAAGTAAATTTCTTTTAAGAAAAAAATATTACTTATATTCTCATTTAGAAAAAAAAAATTTCTTTTTTATAAACAAATTTAATCGAACAATCATGTTGAATAAATTCTTAAAATGTAAAGCAAAAATAAACATCTTTTTTATGAATTACCATAAATATTGATTGATTTATGCATGTTTGGTGGGTTTAGGCCTTTGGGGTTTGACGAAAGAATGTTGTTAACAAAACCCGCCTCATAGTTCACCTTAAAATCTGAAGTGGGTTTGCGGGATCCACCTTAGGATAAATCTTACCAAAAAATTGACAGAATAACCCCTAAACTAGATTACACAAAAGCATGTGAAAGCAATTTGAATACTTCTAGAATTACCAACAATAAACTCAAACCCAATGAGCCTACATACTCTCATCAAAATTATAATTTTCACAATATAATACAATGAGCCACTGACCCTTAAAATTTAAACATCAAGTTACATTACAACTATAAAGTTGGCAGTCAATTAACAAGAAAATAATAGACAAGTAGGTTAAAACAATACTTAACCTATAGACAAGAATAGAAGCGGTGGGCACTATGTCTCAAGATCCTATGCACACCCCACCTCAACTAATCTGCAGACTGGGCAATGAAAAACTGAAGGGTCCAGGAAAATATATTTAGAAAAATGTTAGAGTCGGTGGACAAAATAAATACTTTCAAGGAACTATAATAAAACTTTATTGTTTTCCTGAAACGTTTCTTCAGTGAAAACCATGCGTGCAACATGATTTCATAGAAAATACTTTCAAATCATCAATATGAATACCCAGCAGTTAACTAACATGAGCAATAGCTGGTACCCTACTTGCAACTCTCACCAAGCAGCCGCTAGGTTCATCTAACTTGTAGCACTCACTCGATGGCCACTGAAAATCATATAACAGAAGGGGGGGTCATTGGAATATATAAATAATATTGTTGACTACTCATACAACAGGGCGATGACTAGAGGGTACGGCCGACTAGTCATATCATGTCATTTGGAGGGTACTACCAACTGGATGACGCATCGGATGGTACTGCCCACCACGTAATGCATGCATACACTGATACTGATAACTATTAACTCGATGACCAAAGATTAAATTCGAATATAAATAAACCCCGAAATATTAAAATAATAATTTGTTGGAAACTCGAAAATCAAATTCACACCGGAACAGGCTTAAATTTTAAGGGTTATCGCCTCGATAACTCTAATAACCTACTGAAAAATGATGATGATCCAATTATTAGATCATCAAAAATCGAAATCCGAAAATCCGAAACGAAATTTCCAATCAACGATCAATCGATCAAATATTGCATAACAAATTATACCAAGAACTTCTAAATATTGGGGTTTTGGTTATTGGCCCTCAATTAAAATAATTATTAAATTTTTATTGAGGGTCGATCAATAAACTTTTTATCTAGAGAATGTTTAAGTGAGATCAGCGACGACTTCTGAGATCTTAGGCCACCTCTCTCACTCTCCCTCTCTCTCTCTCTCTCTCTCTCTCTCTCTCTCTCTCTCTCTCTCTCTCTATGCGATAGAGGGAGAGAGGGCAAAACAGTAAAACAACAAAACAATAAAAAACATTTGAAAAGAAAAAAAGGACTTTTGGGGAAAAAATATTTACACTTATGGGAAAAATTAGATATTATGTAGATTGTTAGCTAGAGAATAATTTAACTAGAGTTAGACTTATTGAACATTATCCTTTAAATTAAAGGCAAACTGTTTGAAAACAATGTCATTTTTATAAATAACTAGTTTGCAACATGTGTACGAAAAATTTTCGTTGTTAAAATAAAAATAAAAAAATAAAAAAGTAGGTAGTTATTGCAGAAGAAATAGATTCAGTGGTAGTTATTGCAGAGAGAAAATAGTGAGAGAGAAAAGTGGGAGTTGCAAAATCATTTCTTTTTAATTTTCTTAATAAAAATCTATTTTATAATTGTCCTATTTATCCATGTGATTTAATTTATTGTCAAAGTTTTTTAATCTTTTAAGGTTAAATCTGTCAAAATTTTCAGTTTTGGCTAACAAAGCCTCTTCTCTTAATAATAGTATAGATGAAAACTAAAAATGCGGTGATATTTTTATATATTAATATTTTTTATGTGTACGTAGTTGGCCTTATCAGTAAAATTATTAGGTGATCTGGAGATTAATAAAATTAGTAGAACAAGGTTTGTACAAGTGGTCTTATAATTCTTCAAAATAATAAAAGCTGTTTTAGGGAATCGATATTTGAGAGAGAATTGTTGTGTGTTCTCATTGATAATAGGGGCCATATAGAGGATTACAAGGTATAAAATCTGAATTGTACAAGGAAAGGTAATCATACAATCAATGAATATCTCTACTATTCTCCGAGATTATCTCTAATTAAAACCCTATTACCACTAGGTCAAGTAACCTAGAGTTTGGGCTAAACATAAAGTAGAGATTTACTTAAACACTCCCCCTTGTGTTTCCCAAATGCAGTGCTTCTCTCGTTACCTCGCTAAAAACCTTGCCGAGTAACAAAAACCCAATAGGACAAAAATAACCTCGGTCGAAGGGGAAAAAGAGCACAACACACCCTTCACGCTTCGAGACGAACATGTAGACATCTCCCCCTGATGTCTGTGCCTCCCCCTGATGACTACGATCATGGGAGTTCAAATAATTTCCGCAAGCCAATTCTTGCCACATGTTTCTCGAACGTGGATTTGGGCAATGACTTAGTAAACAAGTCTGCCTCATTGTCCTCAGATCGAACCTGGTTCACTTTGATCTTGAGGAGCTTCTGTTGTTGCTGATTGTAGAAGAATTTAGGCGATATGTGCTTGGTGTTGTCGTCTTTGATGTAGCCTTGCTTCATTTGTTCAATGCAAGCAGCATTATCCTCATAAATACTCGTTGGCTCATTTGTGGTAGACTTCAGACCACAATTGCTTCGAATATGCGTCACTATGGATCGAAGCCATATACATTCACGAACTGCTTCGTGAAGAGCAATAATCTCTGCATGATTCGAAGAGGTAGCGACTAATGTCTGCTTTGTAGACCTCCAAGATATCGCGGTCTTTCCCATGGTGAATACATAACCAGTTTGGGAGCGACCTTTCTGTGGGTCAGAGAGGTACCCAGCATCAGCAAAACCTTCCAAAACACTTATATCGTTTTGGGATGGGGAGAGGGAACGCAGTCCACCATGTGTGGCGTCCCTGGCATTTGATGGGTCCGAATCCATCGTCTCTTTGTAGGGATAGAACAAGCCCATATTTATCATACCACTTAGGTATCGAAAGATATCTTTAACACCAGTCCAATGGCGTTGTGTTGGCGCAGAGCTATATCTAGCTAACAAATTCACAGCGAATGAGATGTCCGGTCTTGTGCATTGAGCTAAGTACAATAATGCGTCTATTGCACTTAGGTAGGGCACTTCTGCCTCTAGAACTTCTTCGTCGTCATCTTTTGGACGGAATGGATCCTTCTTTGGATCAAGACTACAGACGACCATTGGGGTGTTTGAGGGCTTAATCTTGTCAGTGTTGAATTGCCTAAGCATCTTTTGGGTATAAGCTGATTGATGAATCAGGATACCATCTCTACGGTGCTCAAGTTCCAAACCGAGGCAAAACAGTGTTTTCCCAAGATCTTTCATCTCAAACTCGGATTTCAAGTGCTCAGCGGTTTCCCTTAACTCTTTATGGGTGCCAATTATGTTCATGCCATCGACATAAACCGCTACTATTGCAAATCCGGAACTTGTCCTTTTAATGAACACACATGGGCATAGTTCATTGTTGACATATCCCTTACCAATAAAGTAGTCACTTAGACGGTTATACCACATCCGTCCGGATTGTTTCAATCCATATAGTGAGCGTTTCAATCTTATAGCAAACGCGCTTCGTGGTTTAGAGCCACTTGATTTGGGTAACTGAAGTCCATCTGGGACCTTCATGTATATCTCTGTATCTAGATCCCCATATAGATACGCAGTAACCACATCCATAAGCTGCATGTTCAGTTTTTTGGAAACTACCAAACTGACAAGGTAGCGGAACGTTATGATGTCCATTACGGGAGAATAGGTCTCCTTGTAGTCGATTCCTGGGCGTTGTGAGAAGCCTTGCGCTACAAGGCGAGCTTTGTACCTTACAATCTCGTTTCTCTCATTACGCTTTCTAACGAATACCCATTTGTGACCAACTGGTTTGGTGTTGGGCGGTATTGGTACAACTTTGCCAAATACCTTTCTTTTCGCTAGAGAATCAAGTTCTACATGGATCGCATCTTTCCATTTTGGCCAATCAGCTCTACGTTGGCATTCATCAACGGAGTGTGGTTCGATGTCATCGGTCTCAATAATCTCACGCGCCACTGAATACGCGAATACATCATCAATGATGCTGGAGTTTCTTTCCCACGTCCCATGTACACTAATGTAATTTACAGAGATCTCTACGTTCTCAGGGATAGGTTCTGACATTGAGGCGTCCCCCAATGATGTCTCTTGGACATAACCATAATTCGGAACATTCTCATGGGACGGATTTTGAGTATCGATGATCAAAGGATTTGTTTGTGCCTCATTCACTCTCTTTCTAGGGCGAGTATCCTTTGAACCAATTGGTCTACCGCGCTTCCTTGCGAGACCTGCAGCCATAGACGCCACATCATTGCCATTTTGGGCAATGGCACCATCTCCTGGTGTCACAGGAGTGGCGTTATGTCCAATATTCGGGACATCGATCATTGCAGGCACGTTTGCAGCAAGTATGTGTGATCTCGTCACTTTGGCAACATCAGAAAACGCATCAGGCAGAGTGTCTGCTACGTTCTGGAGCTCGATTATTCTTCGCACTTCAAGTTCGGACTGTGCGGTACGGGGATCGAGATGAGACATAGTGGGGACAGACCACGACAATTCATGTCATTCCTGTTGAACATCTGTGTTCTTATCTCCCCCTAACGATGGGAAGACTGTCTCATCAAAGTGACAATCCGCAAATCTAGCGGTAAAGAGATCGCCTGTCAATGGTTCAAGATAGCGGACGATAGTTGGAGATTCATAGTTAATATAGATTCCCATTCGTCGTTGTGGACCCATCTTAGTACGCTGTGGCGGCGTAATAGGCACATAAATGGCACACCCAAAAATGCGTAAGTGCGAGATATCAGGCTCGTACTGTAAGACCTCAGAAATTTGTTATTAATTCCTAAATGTTTCCTGGGATTAATAAAGTACTGTTCGTTTGTACGATTTCGTGGTTCGAGGGTGGAGTGGAATTATTTTCGGACGAATAATTATTCGAAGTGCACGTTTTAGGGGGTTACGAAGTTTGACTTTTTATATGTTTAGATTCTGTGAGAACTTACTTCACGAAAGTTGTAGAGCGCGTCGATACGAGTTTGTGGACATGTGGAACGAGAGAATCGGAGTTAGTATGAAGACGTTATGGCTTTCGGAAAAAGTTTCCATTTTGGTATATATGAGATTTTTCCTGAAATTATTTCAGAAATTCCAACTTTCCATTTTGGGAAAGTTTTCTCTCTCTTCTCTCCCAAGCCCAGTTTCGCCCTCTCCCTTCGCCGGCCGATTTCTTCACCGTCCGGCCACCAATCGGCGCGATTCCAAAGGGAATCCTGCTCGCCTCAGTCCCCTCTACACGTCTGTGGTGGTGATTCGTCGTGGGAAGCACCGTACACAGCGGTACAAGGCCGAGAAGTGGAGCTGCTGACGTTGAAATCGCCCCCGTGGGTTCTCACTCATCCAGCCACCTTAGCTCTTGATTCTTGGTGGCTTTTCTAGCCCAGAAGACATAGATTCTATACCCAGGGTGGCTTGCAACGATTCAACATGTGGAGCTCGAATTTGGAAGATTGGGAATCTAGGGTTCATCGGTTTTCAAAACTTGCGAGGTAAATTCCAGCCAAATGGCTTTGATTCTGACTTGGTGCTAGTTATGAATGTTGTAATTGGAGTTGAGATGAAGATCTTTTGTATTGGAAGTTTTGTCAAATTTTGACTTTGGGTGGGCGGCGGTGCCGCCACTGTGGTGGTGTTTTCCGGCTGCTTCCGGCCACCCCAGAGACAGTTTATGTTCTTGATTTCGATCTACTCGTCGATACGAGCATTTCGATATATAGTTTGTAATTTTTGGAAATCGTATGAGCATGTTATGAATTTTCCAAGTTTTAGGGTTTTCGGTTCGATCGGTTTTCTATCCATGAGGATTCGGCTGTCCGATCGACTTGTAGTTTTGATATAGTGATCGTAGAAGTGTTCCGAAGACATTGGATGGTCTCGGATGAGGATCTGACTGTTGGATCGTCATATAATTGTGTTTTGTGAATTGTGTGCTTTGTGTTGTATTGAGTGTGACCTTGATGTGATTAGGTGATTGACGAAATTGTGTGAGTGGAGTTTGGACGATTTGGTGCTTATCTTGGTTTTGTGTGAAGACGCAGCAGGATATGGAGGTGAGTAAATCTCACGGTGTTTCGGTCGATAATTTAGTTATGTTTAATTTAGTAAATTTAATTGTTAGCATGCAAAATCATATTTATCAAAATAAATTATTTGTTTTAAAATATATGAACTTGATCGACAACGGTTCATGGGTCGGTTAAAACATGGTTTTGATATAAAATGATTTTCGAGAAGTATAATTTATAAAACTATAGTTGATATTAGTGGTCATTCCTGCGTGAATGATTACGTATATATATATTTACGTGGAATATATATATCTGGATGGTGTGGCATTGTGATATGTAGACTTTTAATGATTTATATTGTTAAAAGAGTGATTTGGAGTTATGGTGTGACATCTGTGAGTCGTGTGGGATTTGTTTTAAATGTTTTATTCTGAGGGCCAAAGGGTCCAAAGTTCGACGGTTTAATGATAATCGAAGTAAGATTGTTCTGAGGACGGGGGCGTCCAAAGTTCGACGGTTTAATAGTAACCGAAGTGCAAGATATCGTAAGGCTGAACCTCGGCCGAGGTGACAGGTTACGACGTAAGGCTGAACCCCGACGGGGGTGACAAGTTACGATTCAGTTGGAGCTCTAGTCTGATGTATGCGTGCGGCCATGGTGGTAACTGGGTTACGGCATCATGAGTACGTAGTCTGTGGTATGCGTGCGGTCATGGTGGTAACTGGGTTACGGCATTATGAGTACGTAGTTGATGTGCTCATATTTTCCTATATTTCTATGCCTCTTAATCTTGATATTTATGTTTAGTTCTCCTTATTTATGATTCATTTACATCTTTTAGTGTTTTTGTAGGTTTGTTCCATAGAAAGAAGAAAAGAAGCCAAAATGAGCTAAGTAGCATTGAAAGGCAATGTGCAATCTGAGACTGGGAATCTGTCTGTGCAGAACACCCAACTTCGCCGAATTACTGGGAAATGCTCAGATCGAATCAGACAATGAGCCTTACACCATTGGAAAGCTACGGATGTTATTTTCTGTAGAATTTTACGGATTTTGATTTCGATACTTCTGGAGAAAGTTATGATTATTTGAGTGAAGATAGGTCGGATAGGAAATCTGCTCGGGATTTTACACACATTCGTGGAGAACTCAAGTTTCGTGGCACAAGAGCATCAATCCTAATGTTTCAAGGAAGTTAATTCAGATGTGGATTCAATGAGGAACTTATTCCTACTTTTACAAGAGATATTTCAAGCTTTTCCCATTCCAAATGAAGAAAGGAATCTAAATCCAAGTTTTACAAGGAAACATGAAGCCAAAGATCAGCAGAAATCTTCCCTATATAAGGGAGCACGAATTTACATGAGAAGATAGTCTCGGGAGCACAATGTAGATGCCTATGGAGCGGAGACTACTCATCCATCTTCCCCTTCTTTTTCCCTTCCATTCTATTTATGTTCTTTCTATGTTTTATTTAGTTATCTTTTGCTAAACCTTTTTCTAGGGTTAAGATGATGCCCTATCATGATTATTTATGTACTTTGATGATTTGTTGATGGATTTATAGTTTCTTTATGATGAATTCTCAGTCACTATTTGAATTGATGCTTTATGTTTAAGTTCTTTGATTGATCACCTTAGGGCTTTGCATCTAGTAATTAGAAGATGAATTTGAGGCGTACCTGCAATATAATTCAAATTAGCTTCTTGTGATTAAGAGTTGTGAATTACATTATTGTCGTACCTGAAGTAATGGTTTGCATGATTCTCTTGTTTTCTAGAACGTAATGAGTCCTATGTGTTAAATTTATGCCGTACCTAGATAAACTGCACGTTAGGATATACGACATCTGCCGTACCTGGAGAGAATCATACACTTAAGGAAAACTATGGTCTAAGTGCCGTACCTGGACTTAGATACGGGAATTATCATCAATAGAGAAACAAAAGAATCTATTAATTGCATCGAAACATAAATAGGATTGTTAGTGGTTGATTTCGAAACCCTGGTTTTATCATTATTTGTTTGTTTCTTTAATTCTCAAATTATTTGTTATTGAAAACCCCAAAAATCAATATCTTCTTTAGCTTGATTGTTTATGTGTTTTTTGTGTTTGGATTAATTAGGTTAGGGTTTAAATTGATTATCAATCCTTAGTTGGAACGACCTCGTACTTGCACACTATACTAACGACGATTCGTGCGCTTGCGAGTTTTAATTAAAATATCACAATAAGTTTTTGACGTAGTCTGTTGTATGCGTGCGGTCATGATGGTAACTGTGTTACTGCATCATGAGTACGTAGTTTTCGAGGAATGTTGTTGATGTTCTTTCTTTAGTGTTTACGTGAGATTTGGATTTCTATGAATTCTATTGTTTGTTTTAATGTAATCTCCTGAACTAAGTTATATGCAGGGATTACTGCCTTTTGTATTGTTTGTTTTTAATGTAATCTCCTGAACTAAGTGATATGCAGGGATTACTGCCTTTTGTATTGTTTGTTTTTAATGTGATCTCCTGAACTAAGTTTCTATGCAGGGATTACTGATTTTACTTAATTCAATTGTAAGTGCGGTTGTGGTTGAGATTTGTAGTGAGTTGTGAAATGAGTCGTGAGGTCACCGTTTTGAGAAATGTTTTATGTTGAGGGGAAATGAGTGGGATTTTCGTAGATTTGTCGTTGAGATGGAAAATGATTTGAAACGTCACTAAGGTGACAACTACTTTTGTTGAGACAAATGAAGGTTGATTTTGTAGTTCGTTGTGTTTTAAAATGTTTAAAACATAATTGAGTTTAATTGTTTAGTTGAAGTACTATTGTGAAATTGGATGCATGAGTCGAGAGTCAGAGCATATTGATTTTGATATGAGTTAACTTACGTGAGCATGATATGATATGATATGAACTTGATGTTTGGTTGTGTTTTGTGGAGTTAAATATTGTTGCTTTAATTCATCTCACGAGTTGAGAAATTATAAGCATGCGTGACGTGAGTTACTTTAATTGAGTTTACTCATACGGGCTTAAAAAGCTTACCGGGTTTGTTTTATTCAACCCGGTGCACTATTCTATAGTGTAGGGTTTAATGTGCGGTTAGAATATCGATTAATCGTCGTCGAAGCTGAGGGGTACGTTCGGTAGCGTGGACGTCGAAGGGTAATCTTAGTTTTAAGTCTTCCGCTGTGTAGTGAGTTGTGGTGGGTGTGTTTACTTTTTGAATTGTCATTCAGTTTAATTTGTAAACTATCTGTAATGTAATATGTGACTCTAAAGAACGAGTCGGTATTGACATTGTGAGCTCAGTTTGTTTAGTTGCTTAATTTAAATGAATATTTTTCTATGTGTTTTTCTTGTGCTTGTTGAGTTATCGCGTTTCGGATTTGAATTTATTTATTCAAAATTCGGGGCGTGACACGTACCCAGTCACTAGCTGTAAGTCTGTAACGCAGAGTAAGGTTGGGTGGCAGTGAGTCGTAGACGAATTAGCGTCATTGCATGCAATATTACATATCCCCAAGCAGAAAAAGGGAGATTGGTGCGCATAACCAATGTCCGTGCTATCATCTGTAGTCGTTTGATAGCGGCTTCTGCGAGACCATTTTGGGTATGAACATGGGGAACTGGATGCTCTACTTCAATCCCCAGTGACATGCAATAGTCATCGAACGTTTTCGATGTAAACTCCCCAGCATTATCAAGTCGAATTGACTTAATTGGATTGTCAGGGTAGTGAGCCCATAGACGAATAATCTGGGCGAGGAGTTTAACATAAGCAGCATTTCGAGCGCACAACAGTGCGACATGTGACCAGTGTGTCGACACATCAACCAATACCATAATGTATTTAAAAGGTCCGCAACAAAAATTGATGCGACTGAAATAGCCACACAATTTAACCCTGCAAAATGTAGTTGTCAGTATAGGATAAGCAGGGATCGTTCAGTCCGGGGATTGTAGGGTACACCTACACAAAAAGGTCAATTAACAAATAAAAGAATAAAATGGGGGGTTTTGAAATTTGGTTTCTAATCTATTTCAAATAAAAATAAAACAAATAAAACTATCTACAATGATCGACTTCTTCACACTCAAATCAGAATTTTCAAACCATATCAACATGCAATGAATTGTCTCAATCTATACAACTTAAAATCGTGCCAACACTAAATATCAGAAAAGAATTCGAAGTACAAGTTTGAAGAGATCGAGTACCACTTTAATTCTTCTTTTTAATCTCCTAAGTTAGGAAAAGTCCATAACTTAAAATATTTCATATAAAACATCACGTTAATACTGAAGAGCATCCGTCAACATTAAATATGAATCATTAAGTGCAATTAGAATTCTGAATCCAAACATGTATGCATCCATAAGAAGTTACAAACGTACAAACATGTAGCATATAATCTCGACCATTGTACATAGCCTTTACCACTTCAATTTATGCCCTAAAACGATTAGGTGAATCAGAACACAAATTTGGCTGTATTAACCTGCAGATTAACATCATAATTTAACCAAAATCATATGCTTAAAGATATAAAAGGATGGCACAAAATCAGATTATAGAGATATCATAAACAACTCAAGAACATAAAGAAATGAATCTGAAAATTACTAACATAAACTCATTCTTAACAAAAATCCAACTCCAATAACAAAGTTCATAAACGAAATCTGAAATTCAATACTAAAGAGTACGAAAACAGAAATAAGGGCCATGGATTACACTTTTTGATCTTCAAGGAAGCTTGGAGAACGTCAAGAGAACACAGGGCTTGGCCTTCAAGAACACGAACAGCCTTGGAGAAGTCCTAAAGCTCTTCATGCCAAGAGGCTTTTTCTGAATATTTTGGAGAGGGTTTTTGGAGAGAAGAGAGCTAAGCTAATGAACTGAATTTTGTGTGTAGAAGTGATGATTTTGGAGTAGAGAATGGCTGCTATTTATAGTGGAATTCTCATCTCTTATGATGCAATCATGGCCAATTATCTAGAAGTGATTTCTCCTCCAAATTTGCTTGATTTTCTCATGACAAAGTCTTGATTTTTCTGATCTTTTTCCCCTTAATGACTTATTGTATATTCCTTGAATAGTGACCAGATACATCCCTTATTCATCTCCTTTAAATTGCACTAATTTCTTCTTCCAATTGTGCACATAATGAACTCCTACAATCAAGAAAAATAAGAATTTAATTAGTGTTATAATCAATAGAAAATAAGATAATTAAGAATAAATATTGACTATAAACACTCCATTTTATCTCCTCGAATTCTTCCTGATTTTTCCTTTAAGTTTTCCTCGAATTCATCACTCAAGAATTCTTAATTTGATGGACTCCTAAATTCTCTCTTTAATAGGAAAGTTCAAAGAAAGTTCCCTAAAACAAAATAGGAAATATTTCCTAAAATGAAAGAGGAAAGTTTCTAAAATGACTTGTCCTTATTTTACGCTCATTTCTGCTATTTTTCACCTCTTTTCTGCATTTCCGTCCTTGAAGTACCTAAAAACAGAAATTATGTTGTAACTAGTAATTTTAAGAGAATAACTTAGCCAAATGAGGGAAAATACATATTAAAAACGTCACACTTTGTGCTCCTATCAGATGGTTGAATTGGTCCACAGATATCCCCTTGGATTCTCTGTAAGAACGGAATGTGTATTTTAGGATCCTTTGCGTAGGATGGTCTTGGAAAGTGGCATCCATGGCGTCTTGGCCATGGGGAGAAACATCCATGGCATCATGGCCATGGGTGGCGCCATTTATGGAGTCGTCACAAAGGATATGGACGGCCCTAGGGCGGCCCAAGACAGCTGCAGCGCCAGAGGCTGCGGCTGTTGCTGTCTTGGTGAGTCCGGGAATCAATTTTCAATTCTTGCTTTTTCTCACTCTGAAGAATGGATGTCAGTGTGAAGTCTTTAGTATACAGAGCATCATATCACGACCAGGATGTCCTAGTCGGTCATGCCAAAGCCAGTATGGGTCAGAATCCAAGAGATCTTCTCTTATGACATTATTGGATTCAATTGGTCGAATTGTAGTGACATAAAGTCCACTAGACTGACACATAAGCTTCTCTAAAATGCACTTCCGTCCGCAATCCTTAGAGGTAATGCAAAGGAACTCTTTTCCGTTCTCAGTATGCGTTTCCGCATGGAATCCGTTGGCTCTTATATCTTTAAAGCTCAATAAGGTTCTATTTACCTTAGGAGCGTAGAGAGCTTCTGCGACTTTAATCAAGGTGTCATTAGGCAATAGGAATTGGGTCATTCCATGTCCTTGAACTAAACCTGATGGCCCAGTCATCATAGTCACAGAGCAATGTGTAGGCAACATCTCTAAGAATAATTGCCTATGGCGTACAATGGTGTGCGTAGTTGCACTATCCACAAGACATTGTAGTTCTCCAGAATCCATTCCTAAAAGAAAAGCTCGTAATTAAAAAGGAGTCATAAAGAAAAGAACTCAACTTTTATTAATAAGCCAAACGGAATTACATCATTGTTTCTTTGACCAAAGAAAATCTAATCCAATAAACTAGCTAATGAAAAACAATGGTAGTCGTCTAACTTCTTTCGGTAATTCCAATGCAAATGTGACTAGGTGAGTAGAGAGATGTCGGTGGAGCAAGGCTCACTTAAGTACCTCTAATCTCAAAACTTTCCTAGACATCACACTTACATTGAGTACGCCTACTTTGAAGAAAGATTAAACCATTGGCATCTACTAAAAATAATTTGGCAATTGCCTACATCTCTTGGAAAATAAAAAGACTTAATCAAAATCGCCAGTTTCTCAGTCTTGATCCTTGTAGTCTTCCACCCTTAGATCGAGATTGCCATCTTAATCTTCTTGTTCCATGTAATTTGCCTCCCTTGCTTCACGATACATCTTGTATGCGTTTGCAACATTCTGGGATGCTTTACATGCCCTTGCCCAATGTCCAGGTAGTCCACATCTGAGACAAGCATCTTTATGGTCAGGTTCCCTTGATCGAAGCGCTTTAGAAGCGTTTTGGGGACGGTTTCTTTCCTTGGTGGCGTCACCACCATAACCGAAGGCTTGGCCTTTCTCTTTCTTCACAGGTTTACCACCACGGTTCCGTGCACACCTATCTTGGCGGTTACCTTCCTTTTTAGGGTAAGAATTATCCCTATCCTTAGAGTTTCACTCCTTGCGACGTCTCTTAGGGGCGCGACTATAATTAGACTCCGGAATTGACTTGGCTCCCAAGGGTCTAGAGTTATAGTTCTTCACAAGTATGTTATCGTGCTTTTCAGCCACGTTCATGGCACCAATAAGCTCATGAAATCTTGTGATGCGTCTAGCATTGACATCAATCCGATAGTTCTTGGCTACCATCAATGCAGAGACAGGGAAGGTAGAGAGAGTCTTCTCGATCAACATCGTATCAGTGATTTTCTGTCCACAGAATTCTATCAAAGACTTGATACGAAATGCTTCCGAATTGTAGTCAAGTACAGTCTTGAAATCACAGAAGCGGAGGCTATGCCATCTCACTTCTAAGTCTGGAAGCAGGGAGTCACGAACGTTGCCAAAACGTTGCTCGAGTTCTACCCATAGTTTTCTTGGGTCTTCCTCATTGAGGTACTCATTCTGGAGCTCGTCATTCATGTGCCTTGTCATGAGAATGATGGCTTTAGCTTCATTCGCCTCTCTCGTAGCTCTGTTTGCTTCAAAAGCAGCAGCTTGTTGAGGAGTAAGCACATCCTGACTTGGCTCTTGGATCGTACTCAGGATCCCATCAGCCTTAAGATGCTGGCGCACATCACAGACCCACTTGTGGTATCCTACGCCTGTTGTCTCTAGTGGAGCGAAGCTCAACTTGTTCAGGTTACTCATCCTGAAAAACAACAAGAAAATAGGGTTAGTTTCGAAGCGAAATAGGATACCACGAAAACAATAAAAATTTCTGAGCGTAGTCGCTTCCAAGAAATTGGGAATTTCCGAGCATAGTCGCTTCTAAGAAATTCGATTCCAAGAGGGGTTGGATTAGATTGAAACAATGATGTATGTGGTCGATCATTTTTCTTCTCAACAAACTCTAAGTTTGGAGGATTTTACAAGCTCCAAGCTTGGATTGAGCACGAACCCCCACAGTTAGGCTTTTGGTCTCCCCTATGAAGAAGAAAGGGGGGTAGAAGAAGGGAGGTTGCAAGTCCCCGATAAAAAGAAGAGAAATTGAATTAAAAAAAAAACTCTAAAAAAAACGGGAACTTTTAGAAAAAAAAAACCTCTAAATAGGTCGTCGGAAAAATTTGGTCGGAAAAGTCGCCGGAAAAGTTGGCCGGAGCTGATGTGGCACCGGTTGCTGGTGTGGCAGTCTGTGCTGACGTGGGAACTGACGCGGCAAGCTGACTGGGTGCTGACGTCAATGGGTTGACTGGTTGGGCTTCGGGCTTGTTTCTTCCTTCTGGGTCGTGGGCTGGTCCTTTGCTTCTGGGCTTAGGGCTGCTATGTTCCTTGGGCTGGGCTTGTTTCTTTCTTCTGGATTGGACTCACAGAGGCAGAGAGAAAACTCCAAGGATGAATTTCAGGCGGCAGTTCAACGCCGATGAACTTCTGGTGGCTGGTTCTAGTGATTTCAGGCCGGTTCCGGGATTAAATTTTCCGGTTCCGGCAATCTGGGGTCAGGTTAAGGCTTCTGGTGGAGTATGGTAGCAGGAGGCTGATAGGAGCATTTTAATGCGACGTTTTAACTGCATTTCCCTACATTTTCTGCGCCATTTCCTTGGAAAAATCCCTGTTTGGGAAAGTTTCCATTCTTTGATTGGGAAAGTTCCTTATTGTAGAAAGTTTCCATTTTTGTAGTTTCCATTTCTCATTTCTGGCAAGTTTTCATTTTTAGTTTAGGTAAGTTTCTATTTTTCATTTTTAGAAAGTTTCTATTTTCAGTATAGTTTCTATTTTCAGGACCTCCGAGCTAAAAAGTGGAAATGAACTCACGAATGGAAAGAGGAGCTTGCGAACGTCAAGACGAGCGAATATGAGACAAAATGGGCCACACAATTGAGCAGAAATGAAGAAATAAGTTTTCCTAGTCCAACCAGGAAATCCTGCGAAATGGAGGAAGGCTTCCCAAGCAAGTTTCCAACGCAACCATGAAAAAGAAATGGAAAAATAATGTGTTTTGACGTTGGAGGGAGACAAGGCTTGAAGTTGAAGCAACGAGGCCCAAGAACCCTACAAATTGAATTGGATTTTCGGCAAAATGGATCAAGGCCCATGAAAGCCCATGGAATTAGGGTTTGTGACGCAAGGATAAAACCCTAGAGATGCTTTGCCGTGAAAACCAAAGGGAGGAGAGAAAAGTGGCGTGAAAAATCAAGAAGAAATAAAAGATTACGCAAGAGATTTTCTAGGGTGAAGTTTATGGAAAGAAAAAGTGTGGACATCAAGAAAAGCACCAAATGGCGTCTAGATTCATTCCTAGAAACCCTAAGTATATTTTGGCCGAAATAAGAGAAGAAAATTAGAAAATATTCAAGGAATTTCGGCAAGAATATATTAGGGAATCTTCTTGGAGTTTTATGATTGGTTGGATGACACACTAGGGCTTACTTGGCAATTTCTCATTGGTGGAAGCTATGTGGAATTATTTATTTAATTCCTTGGAAAATAAAGCAGAAAATACACGGCTTGGAGAGCAAGGAGGCCGTCCCCTATATATACTTCCCCTTTCTCAACGTCAAGGGCCCCTCTCCCTTACATTTTAATTCTAGAAAAAAATCAGAAAAGTTCCTTAGCATAGCCGTGAGTTCTTCCATCCTCTAGAGCAAGCCACGAAGTTCAAGTAAGGCCGAAGAAGAAGAAGAACCAAGCCGTGAGCATCATCATCCATTCTCCACCTTGAAGCTTGCTTTCGAGATTCAAGACTCCGTACGTTTTATCTTTCATCCCCATCTCCATCTCACGGTGTAATTCAACCTCTTTCTTTGTAACCTTGTTTGATTTCGTTGGTTTTGTTCTAGTTGACATATATGTTTGAACAAATATTAATTTCTGGAATTTTTATGCTTAATTGAGAATTTTCAGATTCATATATTGTGATTCGAGAGTTGCTTATGTGAGTTTGTTTAATTAAATTTGCGTTATAGATAACTTTTGTATTTTAATCTTATGTGGTTGCAAACACTTAGGGTTTCGATATGAATGGTGCTAGGTTTAAGAACATGAAATCAACTTTTTGTTTTGTGTAAACTTGAATCAAAGTAGTAAAGGTTTTGTACAAAGATCGAATTTAATTGAAGAGAATTGCAATTAGGTGGACTTTTCCATAACTAAGTTGTACACTTGAGTTGATAGCCTTTCTATGTGTTTTATGCGTTGAACATGTCATGATTGACTAGCTTTCTAGGGTTTGATTACATGTTTAATAGGATTGATCTAGGTGCTTTCGCTTAGGTTAATTAGCATTGAAAAGTAAAAAATGGGAATTCATTTGCTTTCGAATGTTTCACATGATCAACTCCTTTCTCATGACTTAGATGAACAATATTAGGGTTTGAATCGATTTTAATCATGGTTTCGGTTTTGATCTTTGTTCTCTCATTCCATCATTATCTTTATGTTTTTGCATTTTATTTGTTTTACTTATTTAGTTTTATTTTCAAAAATCAAAACCAAAAATCCCCCCTTTTCGTAAATATGTATATATTTTGTTATATCTTTGTAAATATTATACTTTGTTTTAATTTTAATTGTTTAATTGTTTGACAATGACAGGTGTACCCTCAATCCCCGGAATAGAACGATCCCTATTTGCTTATACTACTAACGATATTTTCAGGGTTAAATTATATGCTTGCTTTAAGCGTATCAGAGGCGGTGAGGAAGCCTTTGAACCGGGCAGAGAGATTTTCGTCACTTCCGGGGGCCGGTTCGGTGTTTTTCCGGCCAGTTCTGAGGGTGGCGCCGCTGGTTCTGGACTCCTGGAGTTGAGAGCTTCAAGGTGGGCGGCGGTGGTTTCTGGGATTTGAAGGCTACGAATTTAGGGTTTCAGGGTTAGGGCTTCGTGTTGATAACATGTTTTAGGGAATTGATATTTGAGAGAGAATTGTTGTGTGTTCTCATTGATAATAGGGGCCTCTTTATATAGAGGATTACAAGGTATAGAATCTGAATTGTACAAGGAAAGGTAATCATACAATCAATGAATATCTCTAAGATTCTTCGAGATTATCTCTAATTAAAACATTATTACCACTAGGTCAAGTAACCTAGAGTTTAAGCTAAATACAAAGTAAAGATTTAATTTACTTAAACAAAAGCTGATATATTACTGACAATAAGAGCATTTTTAGTAATGCTAGTCATTTTTTAGTCAAATTTTTAACCAAAGTATCTAAAAACTTATTTTGGCTAGCCACTTTTAGAAAACGTCTACATCAGTTCTCTCTATTTTAGCTAGTTTTGAATTTATATTATTTTTTGAATGAAGATTAAATAGTTTAAATGTATTTATAAAGTATTTATAAATTACATAAAATAACTCAAAATAAATGTTTTAAATTATAGAGAGCCTCATTTTGCTCTCTATATTTAGGAGCGAGATAGCTAAAAGTTATAATAGAGAGCCACTTAAAATTCTGGTATAGCTGCTAAATTAGATAAAAAGCTAAACATGCTTTTCAAAATAGCTAAGAGCATCTTTAGCAATGTTAGCTATTTTTGAGTCAAATTTTAGTCAAAGTAGTTAAAAAGTCATTTTGGCTAGCCACTTTAGAAATACGGCTGCATCAGTGCTGTCTATTATAGCTAGTTTTGAATTTATATTATTTTTTAAAGGAAGGTTACATAGTTCAAATGTATTTAAAAATTACATAAAATAACTCAAAATAAATGTTATAAATTATAGAGAGCCTCAGCTAAAACTTATAATGGAGAGCCACTTAGGAGTCTGGTGCAGCTGCTAAAATATATAAAAAGCTAAACATGTTCTCCAAAATAGCTAAGGAGCCAAAATAGAGTCTGCTAAAGATGCTCTAAAGAGCCAAAATAGAGAGTCTGTTAAAAATGCTCTAATCCTAGGATATAGTCCATAATAACTTAGATGACGTAATCAACGAAATCTTGTCTTTAGGGATTATTAAAATTCTGTTTTATTTTTATTTATAAATAAAATAGTGATCGAACATGTAGCCGCTTCTCGTCCGGATTTACATATAACAAGTTCCGAATGAAAACAAAATTGAACTTTCATTTCTCGCGAGAAACTTCTTCTTTTACGTAGCGTTTGGACTTTGGATGAGAAATTATAAAATCCGTAGGAATTTATAAATGATGGAATCTTTAATTTCATCAATCTGAAATTCCATTAATTGCAAATTCTATTGTTTGGTTGCATCTATTTAGGATTTGAAATGTGTAATAAATTAAGAAAGTTTAAAACAAATAAAAAGATAAAATAGAAAAAAGTCTTGTTTTGAAAATAAAAATTGAATATTGCAAAGGAATTCGTAAATGACACCTATTTTTGTGGAAATTGAAGTGAGGAATTTAAATAACGAATTCCTTCTTTTTTTTGCATAGAGAAATTTAAAATTTCCAATATGATAATGCCAAACGAGGGAATTGACTTTTAGGAATTATGAAATCTCACTCTCAATTAAATTCCATCATTTTTTCTCTCATCCAAACACACTCTTATGGAACATTGTTTCCTATAACCGGCAACCCTAGATTTTTTTTTTTCCTTACATTATATTGCCAAACCCTAGCTAGCCTATTCATCAGACCGAAAACAATTTCCCCTCACACACCACACACCACACCACACCCCCCACCCCTACCAAGCCTATTCAATATTCATCACACGCATGGTTAATTAACTGACATATATAACCAAAATATTACCAAAAAAAAAAAACATATATAACCAAAACAATTCAACTATCCCCAAAAAAACAAAAAGGGTCAGTGGTTCAGATACTCCAAGTCGGTCATTGATTGCATTAATGGAAAATGTGATATTTCTTGGCGTATAAAACTTGTCATTAAAGACATTATTAGCATGAAGAATAGCTTCTTAGATATCTTCTTCATCTATATCTTCAAAGAAACTAGATTCACAGTGGATTCGGTTGTGGAAATTGATTACTAGAGCTCATTGCAAGACAGAGTTTGGGATATGGATTGTCATCGATCAACAACGTACTCAACCAACTTTTAATTTCGATTTGTTTGGTTCTGGATACCTAAGAGGCTTTTGTTTCTGGCTTTGTAAATAGGCTTTTCTTATTTAAATACACACACTCATTATCTGCTAAGGAGGTCTTTAGGTATTAATATCTAAGGATTTCCTTGATAGATGACCCACTTTTCGATCGCATATCCACATCTCAACCGTTCAATTTTTAGGTCCTAATGTATAGATCACTTCTACAAATTTTCAGTCAAATTGATGATCGTTAAGGTATCAAACTAGATTAAATCAATGAACTATATATCTCCTCGATACTGCGTTCGGGTGTTGCCTATTATATGCACAAGTTTTGGGACTTGCTTTGTCTTTGTTCTTGTAGTCGTACGTCGTTGCATGATTTTGCATGGTGTTGGTTTGTTTGGTCAATTAGGAATACATGCATATCAGAAAAAATGAAACTCAAATCTACAAGCAAGGCAATATATATGACAGCCTGATGAGAAAGAACGCTCGCTCATGTGTTAATTGACCTAAGATCAAGTTTCTTGCATGTCCGTTCCGTTGCTAAAAGGTTATTTCTTGATGGTGAACAACTCCTAAAAGAAAGACGAAAGATCAAATTCAATTCAAAGATCGACAGCCAGCGAGGCAATGTCCCGAAAAGTCGACCGATCATAGTGACCTTCGCCCTAAAAGAATGACTTCCACTAATTCTCTAGCAGGGAAGAGATTTTCGAACCAAAGTAAAGGATCTAATGACTAAACCAATAAGAAAATCGATCCCTAATAACAAGATTTGGTTCCCTGACTATAACACGAAAGAGCGATACTGTGAGTTACAATCTTGGTGTATGAATAACTTCAGTTTCCTATAATTAATTAATTGTACCAAGAGACCTGCTTAACTTCATCCAAAATGGTACTACCTTCAACGGGGAAAAAAGGTTCACCCCATTGAGTTGGCAAACTTCAGTCTTCCTTTCAAACTAGTAAGGGATATATTCTATATTTCTATTAAACTAAACAAAGCATTGAAGCACAGCAGCAAATACTCAAGTTCCAAAAAAAAAAAAAAAAAAGAGAATTAATTAGTTGAACCAGGCACATTAACCGATTAACGCGAAAGTACTACTCTCAGTTTCCTCAAGCTCAACAATGGCATGCCCATACATCACCAACTGAGCTATACATCAAAAGCTTAATTTCAAAGTTAAGATACACTCTGCGACAGAATTTTTATTATTTTTTATTTTATTTTATTTTTCAATTTAGAGAACCAACTTGTTGAATTTACTTAAAATTTATGTAAGTTTGTGATAAAACCTGAATAAACAGTATTGTCATGGGTGGGTGCAATGCAAGAAATTAATAAGGTTCAGTTTGTTGTATTGTCAAGTGATATGCACTGAGTAAGTCAATAGATCGATGAGATGGAGACATAATTAGCAAAGAAAGAGAAGAAGTAGCAAATATATACGTTGGCATGGAGACCAAACAAAATAAAAAGACTCCAAATATAGCCAGAACTCGGTAATGATGACGAGTGTTACACTAGTTATAGGCTTAGTTAGATTGAACTATTAGAATATCGTCAAAGTCGTCACAGTCAGGAAGATTGGTGGGGTTATCATCATCAACTCCACCTATCTTTATATCATCAATGCTACAATACATTCCGTCAAAATACTTACCAAGTTCCTCTAAAGAAGAGGAGGCAATGGAGGAGGCAAGTTTGTCAAGCTCCTCATTATCTGGTACAAAGTTGAAGACGTCTAGCTGTTGCTGATCAGTGGGGAGAGACTGCAATGCTTCATCCAGGAAACTCATGTCCAATGGTATCCGCAGTTGTCCAACATTATTAGTGCCAATGTTTTCCCTGTCTGAATCCGCATTCTTTCCCAAATCAAGAACCTCAACCGGAGATCCCTTATGGAACAAAAGGCCGTTGCCACCAGAGTTGGAAGCTGTTATTGGAGTTGCTTTGCTTAAAAGAAATAGGTGTTCGTGGTCAGAATTACTCTTGTCATCTTTGTTGCTTTTGTCAGAAATACTGGTTGTAGTGGCCCTCAAAATTTCATCGAACTTACACCTCATGGTCTCGTAAGCCTGGGAAGCTTCCTCGGCAGTGGCGTACGTACCCAACCAAAGTCGGCCACCTTTGATAGGATCTCGAATCTCAGCAGCCCATTTACCATATTTTCTTTGCCTTACACCTCTGAAAGGTGAAGACGAGAATCGCTTTCTTCCTGAGCTAGTTCTAGTCGTTCTAGTCTCTGGTGGTGCTTCACAACCAACTGCCCTACCTGAATGCATGAAGAAAGAATGAATGACTTCCTGTACAAACCTTTTTGATTTTTTTAATGATTTTTTCTTCTCATACTGTGCAGTCTCCATCGTTTCATCTTCGCTCGAGGATGAAGAATCAGTAGCATCGGGGTCGTTAAACATTATCCGGACTTTTCTTGTCAACACTTTGTTATCTTCATTATGAGCATGAAATTCTCGTCTCTGCTTAGACGACTGCTTGGACTTGTGTTTTCGTTGATTCAATGAAGGCCTTGACATTTTTTTAGACTAATTCTATCAAGTGTAGATTCCTTCTCCAAAATACAGAAACACATTAGGAGCCTGTAAAATATAAAAATTACTGCCAAATCAAAAGCTAAACCCAGAAACCACCATACATGAGGATATAAGATTTACAACCACATTAATGATCATCGACAATGGTACATATAATCAACTGAGCAATAGTTAAACAGACCCAAAAACCACAAAACTGAGCACCAGTTATAAGAAATTTGAGAATAATGAATCCAGAGACCTTTTAGGTTTTTAAAAATTCCGAACAACGACAATATATATAGCATATATAACACCCACAACGTACCTTGGGTACTCTAAGTACCTTTGCTAATTTTCTTTGCTCTAAATAATAAAGCCATGAAAAGGACTTACAGGTAAATAATCGATGAATCTGCAGTGTATGTAAATATACACGCAAATTTATACACTGGAAATCTTCATTAATTTGAATAAGATTTAACCTTCCTAATCTCTATTCTATTATGATCTCCCTCGTACTATTCTTGTTCCTGAATTATGTTATTCAATTATCAGAAAAATCAGGTAACTTGTGTCTCGTAGGAGAAACTTTCAAAACTTAACAATTTTGGCCTTCATAAATTGTTTGAAGTGAAATCACAAAAATATGGTAAATAGCCGAAAGATTCTGAAATCTATTAAATTAGGATAATGTTCAAAGTTCCCGTTTTGTAATAGGACACAATGATTAGTTGGCATGAGTAAAATTAGGGAAATTTTTTTCCAGGTTAGGTAATTAAATAACTATATACACGTAATATAACCGGATAACTTTACAAATTTTTTTTTTTTTTTGGAAGGTGATACAGCCTTACCATATTATTACTCTGTATATTCAGAACTCCACTGTTTTGTCTTCTTTTTTTTTTTGGGTTTTTGTGCCAAAGACGTTCATATATAGTTTTTGATTCATGTTCCATCCTTCTATGACAATGTCGCTTATTTTTGACGGATTTGTTAGGAGGCTGGCGTCAGATTATTGGAGATGAAATGTGGGTCGTGGTACCATAGGTACTTTTTTTTTTTTTTTTTTGAAAATATAGAGTTCATACTAGTTGTATGATCTTGGTTCATAGATAAGAATAACACAAAATCGACTACTCTGTTTTGACATTGGAAGCGCAAAGTAGTCTATGCTAACAAAATCAACTCGCCTCGTAGGCAATCTATTCTATCTGACTCTAAACGCCAAACACGCCATTGTGGTACATTAAAGCCAAAAACTTCTACAAAGACTTCTAGAGAAACTTCTACTATCATAGACATTAAATAAAACTACTAAACAACTATGGGCTCCTTCCCTTTAGAAGGGTCAGAGCTTTTGACAAGTCCTAAGAACCCAAACCTGAGACTAAGCCCAAAAGCCCAACCCCAGGCTCGGGCCCAGGGACTAGCAAAAAAAAGAGCAAAATCCCTAGACTGCTTCTGCCAGCCTATCGCTGCCGCCGCCGCCAAGTTTTCCAACAATCAGCCCTTCTAGCACCGCTTCAACACCACCTCGCCTCTGCAACCAATTAAGCCCGGATCAACAGCCTAAAGTGCTCGGTGCTGGATCTGATTGAAAAAAAAAAACTTGATTCAACAGCACCGAAAACAAGTAGGCAATCTATTATATTGTTTTCTTCACAATTGTTTTAAAAAATAATAATAATAATAATAATAAGAAATCTTATATGAGGGCATAAAAATCATTTCAATTTAGAAAATTGGTGAAATGTCTAATATGTCCTTAATTTTAACGGAGATTGGACGGTAAAGTGATAAAACTATCTTGCTGATCTTGTTTTAGAGTTCAGTACCTAATTCATAATTTTAAAAGTTTAGGTACCATTGAGTCCGGTCTAAGAGCAATTTTAACAGCTTTCCTATATTTTGGTGTTTCTCTATTTTAAGGAAAAATAAGCATCTTTTGCTCCAACAGATTCCCTATAACTATCCCTATTTTAGGGGTAGTGAGGAAAGAGAAAACAAAATTCCCTAAATTTACAGCAATTTCTAAAATTTTAAGGAAGAATATCTCAATAATTTTTCCTTAAAATTTTAGAAATTGTTGTAAAATAGGAAATTTATTGGTGTTGGAGAATAAAATTGTTTAAAGGTTTGACTTTTGCTTCCCTATAATACAAAAATTATAGGGAAACTGTTGGAATTACTCTAAAAAAGTACATGCTTACCTTACTCATGATAAAAAACCCTTTTTGTGATGTTGACCACCACTTGGCAATGCAATGTGGGATTAGAAAAGAGGTTGCCCCAAATCTATGAATCTCAAACCTCCTTATCTTTTGTAAAAACACAACTGACTAATTTCTTGGCTGTCAAAATCAACCACCGAAAAATTAGAAGAGAATTATTGCATAGGTTTTGTAATTTCGAGTCCAAAACAAAGGTGTTTAGTGTATCATAATTTTATAACTCAATTGTGTTAGTTGCCAAAAAAGAACTTTAGATTAAAAAAAATAATAGAAGAAATTGGGACCAAGAACCAAAGCCGGGAAGAAGGCAAATAGTTTCCAAAGTAGGGTGTCCACGTCGAGGAAATTAAGTAGCCGTTGAGGATATCCAACGGTTAGTGGCGCCGGCCTCTACATTTTTGCTTTTGTTTCTTTGATAGCTGTCCCCCAACTTTAATTTCAGATCCGTTATCAACGATCACTAAACAATTAAAGTCACCTGCCAAACCAATTATAACAACGCGTAAAGTGTAAATTAATCTTCCGTGGTAGCTAGCTAATACGCGTAGCCAGCTCTCTAAACCAAACCTTGATAATGATTTACAGACCCAGGTTGTCAATAAATAACAAGAGACGCATGCATTTCCAAAAAACTCTCAACTAATACCCACCGCAAGAACCAGTGTGATATCAAGCTCTCTCTCCCCCAATGCCAACCATTTTGGTCAGGATTTTCCTTATTTACAATCTTCTTAATGCATTCCTCCTCTCTTTGGTACCCAAAAAACTGAGACCTCTTCTCCCCTCATGTTGGTTTCCTGACATAAACCAAAACGAACCCAAAGCCAAAACCAGAACCAAAACAAGAACCAGTGTTGCTGACAAGAACAAGGGTCAGGGTCAGGGTCAGGATCAAGATCAGCTGAGAATCACAAGAATGGAGCCGACTGAGCTGAAGCGCGTGTTCCAAATGTTCGACCAGAACGGCGACGGGCGCATCAGCAGAAAGGAGCTGAGCGATTCGCTGGAGAACTTGGGCATCTTCATCCCTGACAAGGAGCTGGTCAACATGATCCAGAAGATCGACGTGGACGGAGACGGGTGCGTCGACATTGACGAGTTCGGAGAGCTGTACCAATCCATAATGGACGAGCGGAACGAGGAGGAGGACATGAAGGAGGCATTCAACGTTTTCGATCAGAACGGTGATGGCTTCATCGCCGTCGACGAGCTGAGGTCCGTCTTGTCCTCCCTCGGCCTCAAGCAAGGCAAGTCCATGGAGGACTGCAAGAGGATGATTATGAAGGTCGACGTCGATGGAGATGGCAGGGTCAATTACAAGGAGTTCAAGCAGATGATGAAGGGAGGAGGCTTTAGCGCTTTAACATAGTCCCTTCTTTTTCTTCTTTTTTCTTTTGCCTACATTCATCATCATGTATTCAACAAGGGATCCAAATTCTTTGTGTAAATAGTTTTCAGATCCAATCATGGAACAAATTAATTCAGAGATCGAGTCGGTGCGTGGAGTCGGATTCCGAGTTGTTTTTGTGGCCGGTGAGATGACGTTGCTCGCAAATTTATGTCCGGCATCATGCAAGGTCGGCTCCGGTGAAGCCTTCTGTTCAAAAGGAGGAAGGAGGCCGGATTGAAAGGCATAGATTACTAGATTAGAGAATTTCATGGAGCCGCATTATGCATATCAAGAGTTTTCAACAATTTTAAGAACAATGTGCAATTCTTTGTACGTGTTTATTGATTTGTTTCCTATCTTTGAAACTTTCTATCTATCCCTCTAATTGAGTTTCTAGGATCCACTCTAGGATCCACTAGATCAGTGAAGCTTGCCTGTCTTTTTGAAACCGACTCGCATTTAATGGTTCAGCAGAAGAACCCTGAAACATAACACAAAGTTTAATACATAACACAAAGTTTTGGCCTTCTAATACCACATTTCTGAGGCAATGAATTCCAGCGGGGTGGGGGATGGCCATGCATCGAGCAGTGGCCTTGGAGCAGTCTTGGCTTCTACCAGTGGCTGCAACGAAATAGACCCTGAAGTAACATGATATCCTACAGTAACATGACATGTTGCAAAGTGCAAGTCCATTAACTATAAAAATTGATCGGGTGAAAGAACAATACGTTTTTTATTCATCATAGAAGGTAAAAGAAAAACTACCGGAAAGAAAATAAAAACATTTCAAATACAAGAATGCAAGACACAGCAAAGAGGCAATTATGATCATTCAAAATCATTGACGGATAAAGATCATAAAATTATGGAAGTTTGATAAAATGTAGCGACGGAATATATCAGGGGAGTGTGGCCTCTAACTTTCAACTAACACTTGTATCACTTTTGTGTTGCTGCTTCATCTGGGGTTTTAGTAGTCATCTGATCTACTGCATGCACTGTGTTTTGAAGCTCCTCCCATATGGCTTTGTACACCATCCTCTGCCTATTCACAGCAGATTGGCCCTCAAAAGATGAAGAGACAACATCAATGCTGACATGCCGACCATCCCCGTTAGCATCTTTAACAATAACAGATTCTGCATTCAGCTGTTCCTTGATCTTGTTCTCCATGGACTGCATGAGAGGCGAGCCAATGTAGCCAGCATCATTGACGTGGGAAGCTCGAGTAGTGAACCTCCTCCCACCACCAAACACCAGTCTCCTTGAGTTTCTGTGTTTGTTGGCGGTTGCTCTATCATTTAACAATTTCATGCTCTGAGTCTCACACACTAACCAATTATTCCTTGGTTCAGCAAATAAGGTTGGTAGAGCTCGACTTAGTGCAGAGGCTGCTGATGGCAGAGCTCGACTTAGCGTGGAGGCTGACACATACGGACGCACCATCACCATCCCAGCCACCATTCTTCACTTTTTCTACCACTGCCCCCATATGATAGTTAAGCTTTTGTCTGACAAGCACAAAGTTGTACAATACATATGTAGAAAAATTTCTTTCCGAGTTGAAAAGGCATTGACACACATGGATATATATAGGACTATTGGTTGTTGGTTCAATCATCTTAAATCTCTTTTATTTGCTTCATTTATTATGCATTGAAAGATTTCTTTATTGCTCCTTTCCTAACAAAACTCAAAGCTAAGTCAATTCAGTCTGGGGCGTTTAAAACTCGTAAAACAAAACTTAAGCCCAAAGACTCATACATTCAGACCCAACGTCTTCCGAAAACAGAAGCAAAAACAAACAAAAGCTTCTCACAACAGACCATCAACATTAACCCAACTCAAGGGTCGGTGGGTTCCTTCAATTCTACATCATCTCTATGCAAGTTGCGGTTGATTATAACACAAATAATGAAGCTTTACCATATACCTAGCCAATAACCCTACATTATATTTGATGCAAAACCAATAGCCAAAACAATATTACAAATATATATTTTCACTCCTAGTTTGAAACGAAGGTCGTTTATGCAATTTTATAAATTAGAGTCTATCTTGTTCAATTCAGCACCCAACAAGGCAACAAGACTTGAGAATTCAGAATTCAACTCCCTCTCAGTGTCTGCTCTATTTCAAGTCTCTCAGGCCTGAAATTTACCTAATTTCAATTTAAAAAAAAAAAAAATAAATAAATACAGTTTGTGCAAAACCATGTTACAAATATGACCTCCAGGACTTTGTAATCTACCATCCAAATACAGCATCATACTCTCCCTTCAACAAATGAAACAGAACTCGAATCACTCATTCATGCCACCCAATAATGACTCTGGAAACTCAACAAAAAAAAAAAAAAAAAAAAAAAAAATCTAGCAGCATCAAACTCGTATTCAGCAAGAACGAAAGCAAAGACAAATACTCACTTCTCACTGTTTTCTTATATTTTGGTAAATTAATCTTTGATGGCAATACATACGTTAGAATCCAATACAATAAATTCGAAGCCAAAAGATTTAGAGATTTCGTGGCCGGGGACTTACAGAGATGGGCGGCAGCCGAGCCAAGAGTGGATGAGAAAGCAGAGATGGAATTTGAGTCTTGGGGCGGCCGAGTGTGGGTTCGATAAAAGTTTATAAAAGGCTAATTGCACTTTTGGTCCTCTACTCTCAACATTTTCTTTTCTGATCCTTATCATTTAACATTTTTTATTTTTTTTTTTGGAAATTTATCATTTAACAATTTAGGGAGGCTCCAAGTGGACTGTAGTGTATTGTATTGTGTGTGTGTGTCGATGGAAAAGGAGAAGGAATTCTCAAGTCAAGTTGCAGAGTTGGAGGAAGCAATAAACGTGTTGGATTCATCCCTCTCTCTTATCAAATGGCGACTCAAGTATTCAAGCAGACGTCGACTTGAGATAGGTCTCTCTCTCTCTCTCTCTCTTTCAATTTTCTTAGCTCAGACTGTTCCTTGAGGATTTTAATTTCTCTTTTTTTTTTTGCGCGATTTTTCTATAAATTTCTCCATTATTGCAAACACTGATTCACCTTTGTTACTGCAAACTGTTTGATTTTTTTTTTGGAATTGTTTTGCAGATATTCTGGCCTTGTGTACTGGAATGAGGCCAGTGATAATGGTAGACTATGGTGGAAAGATGCCCGAACTGCAGGAGAGGCTCTGCAATCTTTTAAAACTTTGTCGAAAGGTTTCGTTTCTGAATACCTCACTAAATTAATTTCCCAGGTCTTTCAAGGCTTACTTCACGCAGACACTATATCCACAGTGTGCTATTTTTTACTCCATTGATATTGTTAGCCAATATAAAAAGTTTATGAGTTCTTTCAAGTTTTAGTTCTATGATTTCTGCCTTTTTTTTCTTTCATTTAGGAAATTTCACTTGTGTGTTCGGTGTCGTCAGTGTATTTTTCAAATTTAGGAAATTACATATCAAACGGTTCTCTCTATATACCAAACTTATATTACTATAAGGAATAATTGCCAAGAGAAGGTAAGGTCTGAAAAGAACAAGAGAATCAAGAACAAAAAAGTGTGAGAGAATTTCTAGAGTCCAATGTTGAAGAATACTTGTTACACAGCAGTCAAGCCCCTCAAAGTACATAAGCAATCAACAAGCTTTTGAAAGAGGAACCGTTGTATGAATATAGTTAAGTTTATCTAGGTTGGACATTGGTGTTCCCTCATCCCTCTGTTTCTATAGAACTATATTTGTCTGTAAACTATACAACAAACAGATGACCAAACAATCTACTATCGGTTTGATTTTTTGCTGGGATAATTCTTCAAGATAAACCTAAATGATGAGCGGTTCCGATGATTCAATTACATTGTCAATTGGTTGGAATAAGGACGTCCTCTTTTTAATAAAAATGGAGGGTCCTTTAATTTTCTGCAATTCTACACCCATTCAGCTACTTTGTATGTATATTAACACATTAAATTAGAACCAAGGGTCTGGCTCTGTATTATGTCTTTCATTGGTCTGGAGGCAAAGATGATTGGGGTTACCTCTTTCAGCTTTCTCCTTTTCCCTTCTATCTTCTCTAAAATGGTCTCTGAGCTTTGGTTCATAGTCTGTTATACATGATCAAGTCAGATGGAGTTTGCTATCATGTCTTGTAATTCTTTTTCCTCCAGTCTTTCTCTTTGTTATGAGTTCACGGTTTTCTGAAATCAAAATACTTAAAAAAAAAAATTCTGCAGAGCTCAACCATTTTTGAGCAGCTGAGAGTAATGGTTATAGAAGAAATGATATATTTGGTGCACATTAGTGAACTTGCTGATTATGTTAGGTCAAGCTTGAACTCTGAAGCAAAGCTTCTCTTTGTGGACCTTGAACATGATCCTCCAAAGGTGCTCCCTGATGTTCGCTTTTTCTTCTTTAATATATTCCTTTGAACCTCAACATGCACATTTGTTCTCTTTGGTGACTGCCCTTCTTTAATTTCTGTTGCAGATGATAAAACAAGCGGAGAAACACCAACTAGGTGTGCAGCTTATATCAATTCAGAAGTTGTTCTCTTTAAATTTTCCTGCTGGTGGAATGAAAGATGACACATCGTCATCTCATAGTATAGATATGGTTGATTCTAAACCTGCCAGAAATGAACTGATCTCTTCTCACTCTTCCGAGATTATTGATTTCAGTACCTGCATGCAAGATACTCAGGTCACCTTGCCAACATTAAATGGGTAACTTCCTAAACTCACCCTTGCATACACCAGTGCCTTCAGATGGTCAGATAAATCTTAGTGGTCCCCTTCACTGGCGCGTTATTTGTTTGGCCTGGAAAACCAAATGATCAATCTCAAGTTTATTTGCTTGTCGAGGGGGGGGGGGGGGGTTGACTTACTTAATTCTCATCAGTGCAGTCTGCTTGTCCATTTTACATTTTCCATAAAGGGTAGGTTAGGCCCTAGTAAAAATGATGAAGGATTTCATTTGGGAAGGGTGTTGTGAGGGAAGACGGGCAAGATATGATTGGATGGGATCTTGTTCAAAACTAAGGGAGAGGGGCACACTTGGGAATTATTGAAGAGAATAGGCTACAGTTGGTCAGTGGTTGTGGAGGTTCCCTCTTCAGAAAAACTGCTTCTGGGTGTCAATCATTTGGAGTAAGTACTCATGCTAATTGGTGCAATTCTTGGATTGCTGAGAGAGGTTATTTACAAAATTCTTGGACATATCCTTATTTTACTCCTTATGAAGTCTGTGGTTGGTACTGGGAATCAAGTGACATTTTGGAAAGGAATTCCGGTTGGAGGGTTATCCTTTGTCTACACATTGATGTTTGTTCAAAATAAGGAAGCTTGTCGATCACATATTTTCACATTACAGTTTAACTAGACAGATTTGGAATTAGTTGCTGGAAATGTTTGTTTGGTGTATGTGTATACCTTAAGAGCTGTTTCTTTGTTGTTACTAGGGGGCTAGCAAGATGGTTATTCTTTGGAAATGTACTTTTGTGTGTTTGGCTGGAACAAAAGAAGTGACTCTTTACTGACAAGGAGAAGGAAGCACAATTAATGAGCACTGGAGTAGGTTAATGTCTATTTGCGTTTCTTGTTAAAAGATTTAAAGATTTTCCTTTACTGCCTGGGAGTTTTCCTCCTAGTGTTTCATGGGTTTTGAACTTTGGTGTACTGGTTTGGTGCTGGTGTTGTTTGAGAACTTTTCATCCATCAACGTTTATATATCTTATTCGGCATTGCACCTATTTAGGACCTTTTTCAACCTTTGAGTAAAGTCCAGAGATATGTTTAGAAACTGACTCAAATCAGAAGCTGAATAAATTTGGAATTATCTTTAAATTTTTGACATGATTTCCTAAACATACAAGTCTGAACTCTGTTAAAAGGTGCATGTAAATTGCATTTAAATGTCACTGAAGTTGCCAAAATTGAAGATTGCTTCTAAGTATTGTATTGTTTTTTAATATATGGTGCTTAAATGTGAAATCAAGAGGATCTACCTTGCTCTACAAAGTATCATGTGCTTTTAGAATTTCTCATTACTTTTGGTGCAAAGTGCTGGAAGCATTTCGATACAGATAAAATACACTAAAAGTGGATATTTAACTTCTTCAGATGGCTTCTTGGTTATCCAGTGGTGTACTTGTTCAGCAAGGAGCATGTAGCTGATGCTGTTTATAATCTTTCTATGAAGTATCTTCATATTTATACAATATCAGTCTGCAGGTTGGTTGTTCTCGTCTTTGTTTCATTCAGTTAGTACTGCATAATTTAAATTATGACATCTATTGTGGTTATTATGATTTTAATGTCCTACGTGAGCTACATACAATTTATTACTATCATGGTATCCAATGTGTATTTCAGTTAGAAAAAAAAAATATAGTGCTGTCTGCAATGCCATTGAATTTGCAAGAAGAAACCCCAACTAGAGTGTGTTTTTCTTCTTTCATATGAAACCAAATTTTGTTTATAAGAAGTTGAGTACAAAACATAGGACAGGCAGATGTCCACCTTTTCTTTTGGAAAGAAACATAACTTCTACCAACCCAAACAAAAAAGATTTTTTTTTTTTTTTTATCAAATCTTTAAAGTACAATACTGTGGACAAGAAGTCTACATTTGCCTCCACCTCACTCTTTTTTCTTTTCCCACATCTCTAACAATTGCTCGCTCCATGCCTTAACCTTTTCTTTTATAAATTTAAACTGCACACAAACTTATAACCTCTTCTCCTCTATCTCTACTCTCCATAGTCCATACTAAAACTTTTCTTTTTACTATCTATCAATCATGGGAAAAAAATATATATATATAAAATCATATCATAGTTCTCAAGCAGAAAAGAATTGCAAAAATTCCACAGTGATCGGAGTCCTTGTGAAATGACCTCCATCCTGCAACAATACCACATCCTTGCTTCTACAACTCTTGAAGTTCCTCCTATGTCTTTTCCACCATAAATGACAGCCAACATTCTTCATCTCCCTTCTTTCCACCATCTGAGAACTCTTTTCTTTCACCAACGAGATCACAACATGATGCTAGAGTAGGCCAACTCAAAGAAGCTAAATCCAGAAATTTAATTTCGTCAGGTTTAGTTCCTGTTTTAAAACACTTACTATACAGCACATGGACCCCAAAAATGTCAATCTATTGTCCAATTTCTGCTGCCCTGCAACAAGGAAGAACACTGATCCACAAGCTCCAAGTGAGAACACCAATTTCTTCTGATCCTCGAAGATGTCTATGAGGAACTACAGATTAATGTTCCTATTGAACAATAAATTGCATATTTAGTGAAACAGACAAATAATTCCTCTTACAAATACACTGTTTAAAGTGGTGCATCATAGTTATTGAACTTAGAAATATAGGTTTGTTCTGAATTTTTTGTAACTTGCAGGAATGGGACCCCCAATAAACAATCTGAGCTAGAAGAACTCTTGAGGTAAACATTCCTTGAATTTTTTAACCCCTACAGTGTTGTGTTGTGATTCTTAGAAAAGAAGAACGGATAAAATGTCACGAAGGAAAGATGTTGATGGTCTGCGGTGCATTTGTATCTGCCATTCCCAAAAGTGGCTGTGGTGGTACTTTGGAACCTTGACCCATAATCCAAATGAGGCCTTAAAATATCAGGATTTAAAGCTACTGTATCTTTCTTTTGTCTGTTTTTCTCTCTATGGTGTCTGGAGTGTATGCCTTTTACTTTGTACGTTTTAGCTTATACTGCTTCATTTCATCACTTTTATCCTTTTTCTGTTTTCCCATTTTAGGTGTTTTACTTCGTTAGAAATTTCAGCAAATGCTTTGTGCTCTATTTATAATCTCTCTCTTTGTTTCAATAAAAGTTTGTTTGTTTACCATATCAACAATGGCTGAGAGTCTTGACTCTTGGGCTTTATATGTGGTAAACGAGAAGTTAGGGTTCAGACTATAGTCAGGCCAAGGTTTGAAGTATTGGTTGATGATCGGGAACAGATTCGGATATACGAAAGGCATAACAAACAGGACAAATAATTTATAGTCTCAGTTTTGTGGGAGCTTATATTTGGTTGGAGCCTTTTATCGCTGAAATGTTCTTGTGTTCTCTAGAGTTTCTTAAGTTGTGTTTTAGTTTTCCCAAAGCACTAGCTGTCAATCAGTAGTAACTAGTCTTTTAGCCTTTAGGAGTCCTGAGAATCATTAATGCTTGTCTGGTCCTTCTGTAGCTCTATAAATGAGCATCTTTGTACTTCTGAAAACCATCGAGTCATTAATGTGTTGTCTGGTCCTTCTGTATCTCTATAAAAAAGCGTCTTTGTACCACCAAAAACCAGTTCTATGAGAGTATTGAAGTTTATTCCTATCATTATCTCTCAAGTGATTCGAGAGAAATCTTGGAGTGATTCCAACATCTATTTGTGGTGTGATTCCAGAATTCTTATATCTATTCTTCTTCAGTTCCAGACCTATTAACCCTCCTCTATGCACCTAAATCAACTTTAACACTTTACCATCACCGGACCTAAACCTGGAATTATTGAAATCCTTGAACTGAACCTGCGTGGCTATACAAGTTTCACCAAGTGCTATAAGGAGTCCTATGGGTGAATTCTTAACTTGACTTTTGAATTCTTGTATTCTTGCACTGAGCGATCAGCTCCTGCATCTTTAATTTACATTTTTATCTTTTAGTTACTAATCACCTCAGCTCCTATTTTCATTCGAGTTTAACCAGTCTTTACTCTTCAATTTATTCACTGAGTTTTATTACCTAGTCAGAAAAATTACATCAGTCAATATATGGCCCAGTAAAATGGCTAGGAAGGGATGCCTTCTTTGTCACTGTCTGGCACAGATTGTCTGGTGCGGTCTTGTTAAATGAATCACATGTTGAATAATGTCTGGTAAAGGGGCAAAAGTTTCCACCAAAATTTCAAAGATAGGTCCAGCTCATTGTCTGCCAGGTTTTTTGTGCCAGCTCATTGTCTAGCCGTGCATAATTTGGACGTTGATTTTCATTTTTCACATAGAAATTTTATGTACTGCCACCAAAAAGAACATTTAGGATACAAACTGGGAAAGGGTTACTTCAATGCAGACAATTAGTCCAAATAATTAAACTGAGAGAAAGCTTGTACTGAAAAATCGTGGTAAAATAGAACATATTGTACAGAAGTTATCGATTACTAAATTTTTGGACAACCACTTGTAACATTTAGACCACCATGCTATAATGATATATGTTGGAAGATTATCATAAGCGTCCTGACTAGCATTTGCTTTTGTTAATGGTTGAATAGTTTCTCGGTGCCTTACGGTTTAAGCATAAGAGGGAGCAAAGAAGAATGGGCCGAGGCATCGTTGGCTCATCTGCAGGAGAAGTGGGAAAGATGCAAGAATGCTTGGAGGTCTTTGCAGTTGGAGGTTAGTGAATTAAATCCACAGGCCATTGTGTTGTAATTGACCTCTTCACCCATCACCTCGCATCCTTACAGATTAAAGTTGGTAGAGGAAAATTGACTGACAGGGTACTAGTGAAATTATGTATATTTTCTAAGCAACTCTTATAATTGCTAGAAAGGAGTTTGATGAAGAATATTATCTAACACAATGAAATAATATATTAAATCAAGGACATTTGAATACTGGAATCCTTTGAAGTAGAGTTAAACTTAGTACTGGAAATTTGTCATGCAAGATCGATTGATTGCTGTATTTATTCTTCAGAATGAGACTGGACTAACATGTGGAATGGAAACTAGTAAATCCTTTTCGGACTATGCCTTCGGGTTTCTTATGGTGGTTGTGTGAAATAATTTATAGATATTATGGTGGATGTAAAGGATAGATTAGGATTTTCTTTTGCATTTTTTGGTAACACTAGAAGCATGCGCTATGAAATTATGAATTTATTTCTTCAGATGAATTGCAGACGTTGAAATCCAGCATCGTTGCATATCTGCTCGATCTATTAGATTTAGCTTAGGCTTTGAGAGTCATTGAAATAGTTCTGATTCTAGTGTTATTCGACTAGTAGGAAGTTAGGAACCCTGGATTGCAAGACTTTTCTACTTTATCTTTGCTACTTCATTACTATCAATACAATTTTGAAGCAAGGGTCCCTTTGTTGTTTGTATTAAATAAGTAGAAGATGCGGCTATCTACACCTCACCTTGGACACATTTCACTCCCCATTCCGTAGAACTTGCACCTTTCCAAACTGTGATTCAATGCATTTTTTTTTCTCCACTCTGATACTGCGCAGATAAATTATTTACTATAATAATTCCCTACAAGGGGAGAAGAAGAAGGGGGCCCCCAGACTCCAATTACATTCGATTCAATGTCACCATTTCCACATTCACTAAAACTTCCTAGCTAATTTGAAAAGTTGACTAATTGTTACCGCACACAGGTCCTGTAAATCTATAACAAGAAAATGGCAGCCATGATCGACATACCAACAGAACTTCAAGGTCAGGTCCTTTTGACCTTTTCTAGAAATTGATTCATTCCTCCAAACATGTAGATTTGACCTGGCAGTTTGGGAGGTGAATGAGTTTGGGTTATGGGTTTGGATGTGGGATGCAGGGAAGAGTGGTCTGCAGAAAAATAATCATAGTGGTGTGTAGTGAGGGTGCTTTGAGGTTGCAGCGGGCTAAGGATCTAAGAGTACATATGGCTTGGGGAGTTAGTTGGGGGAACAACTCTTTAGACCATAGCTCTGGTTGAATTTAGGAGAACTGGATAACTTTCTTCCTTTTTTTTTTTTGAGGGGAAAGGAAGATATATTCCTGTGATCGAAAAGATCATACGACCTTACAAGGTCATTCGAGTAGATCCGAAGATCACCCATTACATTCACTGCTCCACTGACCGTAGTCAGGCACACTTCCCAAAGGAAGATGCAAAACCTAAAATCCTAAAAAAAGAAAATGCGAAACACTAAAATCCAAAAGGAAAATGCAAAAAACAACTAACAACGTAATTTATTCCTACACAACCCTAATCCTCCGCATCTGCCTTGACTGGCTTGGGGCCTAAGACCTCTTGGTGTACCCTTCCACCAGACCCTGCAGTGAATAGCTTCAAAATAGGATTATGTTGAGTCCAGCCCCAAACAAACTCGCCAAGGCCCAACAGCGAACCCAGCCCAAGTCAGAGATAGGAGGGAAAATGGGCTTGACCCAATAGGCCCAACCCACTCCCACTACCCTCATCCCTACACCCAGACCAGTTCTCACCGGAACCCTAGCAAGACCGCCAGAGCTGCTGCCGCCCCTGGTTCAGTCTGGTGGCCTCCCCAGATCTGGATCCACGACAGCCATCCCGTCCGCCCAAAGTCGGCCTCTGTCGACGCTACAACTACCTGATGCTCTCACGATCCAATCGTCTCCTTCGGTTACCTAAATAGCCGACGTCGAACCCCACCGCTCAATCAGCAGAGGATCGGAGATCTTCACCGCCCTGTAACTCAAAGCCCAAATCCAGACCCGACTCACCTTGCCTTCAAACCCGACACCGGAAGGACCCCTGCCGCTGCACACGCTCGACGCACCAGACGAGATCGACGCCGGAAGACGTCCTCTAGCAGGCAGTGAACGAAACCGCCACCGCCGCACTGCTGCACGAAACCCTAGGTTTCGGTATGCAGAGCTCCGAGTTTTCGGGAGCTCTAGGTCCAATTGATTGGATAACTTTCTTCCTTGTTACTACTGTTTGTTGAGAAATTTTTTCCATCTGTTAGGTCCATATAAATTGAGAGCAGACCAGATCCTAAAGTCTCCAACTTAAAAGACCCTATTTGCAACATTGCACTGGAGTACTCAATCGGCCAAACAGAACTCGAATTACTTTTAAGCTATAAAAACAAATTTGTAATAGCAGCCAAAAAATAAATATTTTATTCAGTGTTGCTTGAGGGGCAAGTTTACCGTTAATACACGCAAGAAGAGAAGAAATACTGAGGTTGGAAAACACTCTCCATGCCAATCAAAAGCAAAGAAGCTTAGAACAAAAGCCCCAGAACAACAAAAATGTGGATCGATCTAGGCCCCTTTGATTAGGGCGAGGGCATCAGACTCAGTGGGGAGTGCAGAAATTGCTTGCTCCCTTCTTAGTAGTTGTAGGGTTAGGGTTAGGGTTTTCCATTCCGAATCAAAATCCAATTTCAGCATGGGGAAGAACGATTTCCTCACGCCAAAGGCAATCGCGAACCGAATCAAAGCCAAGGGGCTGCAGAAGCTCCGGTGGTACTGCCAGATGTGCCAGAAGCAATGCCGCGACGAAAACGGCTTCAAGTGCCACTGCATGAGCGAGAGCCACCAGCGCCAGATGCTCATCTTCGGCGAGAACCCCAACCGCGTCGTCGAGGGCTACTCTGAGGAGTTCGAGACCAGTTTCTTGGAGCACATGAAGCGCAGCCACCGCTTCAGCCGCCACCGTCGTTTACAACGAGTACATCAACGACCGCCACCACGTCCACATGAACTCGACGGAGTGGGCCACGCTGACGGAGTTTGTGAAGCATTTGGGGAGGACCGGCAAGTGTAAGGTGGAGGAGACGCCCAAGGGCTGGTTCATTACTTATATTGATAGGGATTCGGAGACTCTGTTTAAGGAGAGGGAGAAGATGAAGAGAGTCAAGGCCGATTTGGCGGAGGAGGAGGAGAAGCAGGAGAGGGAGATTAAGAAGCAGATTGAGAGGGTTTATCAGTCAATGCTGCCGAATGCAGATAATGTAGAGGAGGGTCACGGTGGTGAGGAGGTGAGTAGGGAGTTCAAAGTGGAGAGTGGTGTGAAAATCGGGTTTGCGCTTGGGGGATTGAAGAAAGACAAGGGGGAGAGTTCGAAATTGGTGTTTGAGGAGGTGGAGGATGAGAGGAAGAATAAGAAGGCGAAAACCCGGGGTGGTAATGGTGGTGGTGCAGCGGGTTTGGCATTGGAGGAGTTGATGAGGGAAGAGGAGAGGAAGAAAGAGAGGGTTAATAGGAAGGACTATTGGGTGTGTGAGGGGATCATTGTGAAAGTTATGAGTAAAGCTTTGGCGGAGAAGGGTTACGTACTATAAGCAAAAAGGGGTTGTGAAGAAAGTGATTGACAAGTATGTTGGGGAGATTGAAATGCTTGAAAGCAAACATGTCTTGAGAGTTGATCAGCAGGAGCTTGAGACGGTGATTCCTCAAATTGGGTGCCCTGTGAAGATAGTGAATGGCGCGTACAGAGGATCGAATGCGAGGTTGCTGGCAGTGGACACGGATAAGTTTTGCGCTAAGGTGCAGATAGAGAAGGGCGTCTATGATGGTAGGGTGCTTAAAGCTGTTGAGTATGAGGATATTTGTAAACTTGCATAACGTGTTTGCATAACTCTTGAGGGGTAAACATTCCCTGAATTTTTGAACCCCTACAGTGTTGTGTTGTAATTATTAGAAAAGGAGAACGAATAATAAAATGTCACGAAGGAAAGATGATGATGGTCTGCGGTGCATTTGTATCTGCCACTCCCAAAAGTGTCTGTTTTTCTGTCTATGGTGTCTGGAGGGTATGCGTTTTACTTTGTACGCGCTCTAGCTTTATGCCTAGTCTGCTTCATTTCATCACTTTGATCCTTTATCTGTTTTCCTATTTTAGGTGTTTTAGTTCATTAGAAATTTCATCAAACGCTTTGTGCTCTATTCATAATCCCTGCCTTTATTTCAATAAAAGTTTGTTTGAACACCATATCAACAATAGCTGAGAGTCTTGACTATTGGGCTTTATATATGGTAAACGAGAAGTTAGTGTTCAGACTAGTCCAGGCCAAGGGGTTTGAAGTATTGGTTGATGATGGGGAACAGATTCGGATTTACGAAAGGCGTAACAACCAGGAGAAATAATTTATAGTCTCGGTTTATATGTGGGAACTTATATTTTGTTCGAGCCTTTTATCGCTGAAATGTTGTGTTCTCTAGAGTTTCTTATGTTGTGTTTTAGTTTTCCCAAGGCACTAGCTGTCAATCAGTAGTGACTAGTCTTTTAGCCTTTAGGAGTCCTAAAGAGTCATTAATGCTTGTCTGGTCCTTCTGTAGCTCTATTAAAGAGCATTTTTGTACTTCTGAAAACCATCGAGTCATTAACGTGCTGTCTGGTCCTTCTGTAGCTCTATAAAAAAGCGTCTTTATCTCCCGAGTGATTTGAGATAAATCTTGGAGTTATTCCAACATCTATTTCTGGTGTGATTCGAGAATTCTTATATCTATTCTTCTTCAGTTCCAGACCTATTAAGTATTAACCCTCCTCTACGCACCTAAATCAACTTTAACACTTTACCATCACCGGACCTTAACCTGGAATTATTGAAATCCTTGAACTGAACCTGCGTGGCTGTACAAGTTTCACCCAGTGCTGCTATAAGGAGTCTTATGGGTGAATTCTTAACTTGACTTTTGAGTTCTTGTATTCTTGCACTGAGCGATCAGCTCCTGCATCTTTAATTTACATTTTTATCTGTTAATCACCTCAGCACCTATTTTTCATTCTAGTTTAACCAGTCTTTAGTCTTCATTTATTCACTGAGTTTTATTACTTTGTCAGAAAAACTACGTCAGTCAATATATGGCCCAGTGAAATGGCTAGGAAAGGGATGCCTTCTATATCACTGTCTGGCACAGATTGTCTGGTGCAGTCTTGTTAAATAAATCACATGTTGAATAGTGTCTGGTATAGGGGCAAAAGTTTCCACCAAAATTTCAAAGATAGGTTTCAGCTCATTGTCTGCCAGGTTTTTTGTGCCTTGATTGTACATAGTTGGCTTCTACCCATGCATAATTCAGATGTATCATTAAGATGTTAGTTTTCATTTTTCAGAGAGATTTGATGTACTGCCACCAAAAAGAACATTTAGAATACAAACTGGGAAAGCATTACTTCAATGCGGACAATTAGTCCAAATAATTGAACTCAGAGAAAGCTTGTACCGAAAAATCGTGGTAAAATAGAACATATTGTACAGAAGTTATTGATTACTAAATTTTTGGACAACCACTTATAACATTTAGACCACCATGCTAGAAACTATGATGATATACGTTGAAGATTATCATAAGCGTCCTGAATAGCATTTGCTTTTGTTAATGGTTCAATAGTTTCTCGGTGCCTTACTGTCTAAGCATGGGAGGGAGCAAAGAAGAATGGGCGGAGGCATTGTTGGCTCATCTGCAGGAGAAGTGGGAAAGATGCAAGAATGCTTGGAGATCTTTGCGGCTGGAGGTTAGTGAATTAAATCCACAGGCCATTGTGTTCTAAATGACCTCTTCACCCATCACCTCACATCCTTACAATTACAGTTGGTAGAGGAAAATTGATTCAACTCTTATAAAAATGCTAGAAGGAGTTTGATGAAGAATATTATCTTACACAATGAAATAATATATTAAATCAAGGACATTTGAATACTGGAATCCTTTGAAGTAGAGTTAAACTAGTAATGGAAATTTGTCATGCAAGATCCATTGCTTGCTGTATTTATGCTTCAGAATGAGACTGGACTAACATGTGGAATGGAGACTAGCACAGCATCGTTGCATATCTGCTCGATCTATTAGATTTAGCCGAGGCTTTGACACAGTCATTGAAATAGTTCTGATTCTAGTGTAATTCGACTAGTAGGATCCCTGGATTGAAGCAAAACTTTTCTACTGTATCTTTGCTACTTCATTACCATCTATACAATTTTGAAGCAAGGGTCCTTTTGTTGTTTTTCATCATTAATAAGTCGAAGATGCGGCTATCTGCACCTCACCTTGGACGCATTTTACTCCCCATTCCGTAGAACTTGAACTCTTCCAAACTGTGATTCAATGCATTTCTTTTTTCTCCACTCTGATACTGCACAGATAAATTCTTTACTATAATAATTTCCTACGAGGGGAGAGGAGAAGGGGGCTTCCAGACTATTTACATTCAATTCAATGTCACCATTTGCACATTCACATTCACTAAAGCTTGCTAGCTAATTTGAAAGGTTTACTAATTGTTACCGCACACAGGTCTTGTAAGTTTATAACAAGAAAATGGCTTCCATGATCTACATACCAACAGAACTTCAAAGAGAGAGGTCCTTTTCTAGAAATTGATTCATTCCTCCAAACATGTAGGTTTGACCTGTCAGTTTGGGAGGCGCATGAGTTTGGGCTATGCGGGTGGATGCAGAGAGGAGAAGTCTGAAGAAAAATAATCATAGTGGTGTGTAGTGAGAGTGTTTTGAGGTTGCAGTGGACTAAGGATCTAAGAGTACATATGGCTTAGGGGAACAACTCTTTAGACCATCTCTGGTTGAATTTTGAACTGGAAAACTTGATTTCTTCCTCGTTACTACATTTTGTCGAGAAATTTTTCCATCTGTTGGGTCCATATAAATTGATAGCAGACCTAAAGTCTCCAACTTAAAGACCTATTTGCAACACTGGAGTACTCAATCGGCCAAACAGAACTCGAATTACTTTAAGCTATAAAAATAAAATGTAATAGCAGCCAAAAAATAAATATTTTATTCAGTGATGCTTGAGGGGTAAGTTTACCGTTAATACACGCAAGAAGAGAAGAAATACTGAGGTTGGAAAACACTCTCCAATCAAAAGCAAAGAAGCTTAGAACAAATGCCCTAGAAAGATGGATGAAAAACAAAAATAGATCTATGCCCCTTTGATTAGGGCGAGGGCATCAGACTCAGTGGGGAGTGCAGGAATTGCTCCCTTCTTAGTAGTTGTAATTGCTCCACATGCATTTGCAAATTTGAGTACTTCCCTCAATCTTGGCTCATCCTGCAATCAAATACAAAAAAACATTCATCCTGTAAATATATTATGAACTAGGTGATATCTCCATCTATCTAGCTACCACTTAACTTACCTCAAGAATGGATTGGTCATCAACAATCTTTGTGAGAAGAGCACCCACAAATGCATCACCAGCACCAGTAGTATCTACCGCAGTTACATGGAAAGCTTCCACAGATCCACGGAAATTCTATGTTTGATTATCAGCAAAAGAAATGAATCAGAACAATGCTTCTCTACTCTCTTGAGAACAATATAACTTCATCAAATGAAAGTGAAAAATATGATGCTAAATTTACTCCCCCTTTTTAAAAAGAATTATTGTTCTAGAAAACTAATTTTAATTGTGAAAGTACTTTTGGCACAGCAAACCGCACCCTTTTTTTTTTTGGCTTTTGTAATCAATAACTATTAAGATTGGGGCCCTATCCAACCTCCTTTGCCCGCAACTGCAAGCAAAAGAAAATTATGACAAAGAACCACCTACCCTCCTAAATCCTAATGCGCAATGAATGCAAGCAAGCAACTGAAAGTCAGAATTACTCAAAAGCACAACTGTATGCAAAGTACTGCTGACCTTAGTGTAGTATTTGCAACCCTTCTCACCAAGAGTGACAAGGAGGAGCTTCAAGTTAGAGTGCCATAGAGTCAGTGCATTTTCATCATCAATACTGTCATTTCCTGTGAGGAACTCGAGCTCCACATCACTGACCTTGATCACTTCTGCCTTTTCCCATATACTCAATATCTGCTCGCGTGCCTCCTTAGGTGAGGGCCACAGTGGTAGCCGGAGGTTCGGGTCATAAGAAAGCAAGGCACCGGCATCTTTGGCAACCTCCATTGCCTTTAGATGTGCCGACCTGCATGGCTCCACGATCAAGCTTATTGATCCATAGTGGAACACTTTGGCCTGTTAGATAATACACAAACGACATATATCAAACAACCATGAAAAAATCAACTCTTTGAAGAACAGGTGAACAACCCTAACCATTTTTCTTTTAAATTTAATTTATTTAATTCTTGTATACGGATTAAACTGTATTGGCCCAGGGCATGTGGTTGCTAGGCTGGAGGGGAGGAGTACACTGTCCTATCAATTTGGCATTAAAATAACTGTGCATATGACCCAACATGTGAATCACAAAGTAGAGAGAGACTTGCGTTGGGCACCCGCACCACGTGGATATAGGACTGACCAATCAATCAACCCCTGCAGGGGTCTTTCGAGTATTGCCCTTTTAAAAAAGGCGGGCAGTTTCGGAACAAGGAAAAAAAAAATCTGATATACCTAAGAATTTCTCCACAAAGTAATGTTATTTACAAAAAGAAAGAAGAAAAACCGTTCGATTGTCCCCAATTATCAGTCCGTCCAAGCAGAAAGCACCTTGTAAAGAAAAAGTCCAAGCACTGATGAGGTCACTTACTGGCTAATACAATGCTCTGTAATCTAGTCATCTAAATGTAATTTAACAAGTAAAAAAAATAAAAAAATAAATAAACGTCGTCATGTTTTTGGTGGTGGTCCGAAAGTAATGGTGGCGTGATATATGGTGTAAGCAGAGGCAGACATTAGTCAAATTAAAACCCACCATCTGAACCAAAACACACAAGACAAAAAACAATCTTAATCTTCATGATGTTTTGAAATAAACATTATATCCACAAGCGGCGGGACCCACCGCCAAGCAGCACCCTACAATCATTTGAACTTTTTTTTTTTTTTTTTTTTGCAACATAATAATCATCATCATGAAATTAGGAACCAACCAAAAATGAAAAAGAAGACAAAGCACCATACACCGATCCATCCGTCATCATGATATATATTTAAAAAAAAAAATGAGAAAAATAAAACAAGGAGAAAAAATGAAGTAAGATCCCACGTGGGTGTATATTCACTGATTCAGATCTAGCATCGGGACATACGACTGACGTGTCGGTAAAGTCAGCAAACGACCAACCAATTCTATTCATATTCATAGAGGGATCAAAAGACTAGACTTACCGATCTGATGAGCTCGAAATTGAGCTCTTCGGGCTTGAGCAGCATATCGGCGCTAGGGTTCCGGTAGAACATGAACTCACGCTCTCCGTCGGCGCGTAGGGTCACGAAGGCCAGAGCGGTGCGCGCGCCCTGGTCGAACAGGATGCCGTCTCCGGTCACGCCGTTCTCCTTCAAGATTCCGGCGAGCATGTGGCCGAACTCGTCGTCGCCGAGTTTGCCGACGAAGGAGGCGTGGCCGCCGAGCCGAGCCACGGCGATGGCGACGTTGGCGGGGGCGCCACCGGGGGCTTTCAAGAACCCCGGGGCTTCGGCCAGGGAAACGCCCGAAGCGGTGGGCACGAAGTCGATCAGCATCTCCCCGAAACTCACGATCAGACCCTTGTCGTTAGCCATGACTTGACTTGATTTCTGAGAGACCGAGAGAGAGAGAGAGAGAGAGAAAGAGGAGGGTTTGGTGGGTACAGCAAGATAGAGGAGGGATCTGATCACAAAGCATGCAGTGTATTTTATAGGAAAGACTAGGAAGGGGTAGGATACTCCTCACTCTTTCTAATATAATCTTCTATTTATGTCACTATTCAAAATGCAATTATCTTTTTTACTTTTTTTACACGACCCCAAAATATTTCCTTTTGACTTACTATTGAACGAGGTTGAAACTTAACTCCAATTATAGAGGATCAAAGTCTCTCTCTTTTTTTTTTCTTTTTTTGAACAATAAAGAGAGAAATTGTTTAAAACCAAATTACTCTACCTACCTTTTCTAACGTCTCGTCTCCATCTGTGGGCTCCATCTACTCACCCCAATGAGGAAAAACAATAGTAATTACTTTACTAAATGGATATTGTTATTATTAGAGTTTAATTAATTACCTTTGTTATTTAGATTTTTATGATTAATTAATAGATTTTCTTTTTCTCTTTTGGCAAATAAATGGCACAAGTTTTTCTACCCTGTCGTGACTCATGCAGAAAAGGGTTTTATTGGCATATGGATGATGACTTACAACTTTCAAGTATTATCCAATTCTTGTTGTACAATATATTTTGGTTCTGTCCTTTCGGAACATCCGGTAAAATTGGAACGATACAGAAAAAATTAGCATGATCTATGCGCAAGAATGATACACATAAATTCAGAAATAGTCTAAATTCAAAAAAAAAAAAAATATATATATATATATATATATATATATATATATATACAGTTCCTATCCAGAGCGGAGCTCCGCTTTGAAATTAACGTGTGAAGTTCGAGTATTTGGTTACTTTTCGGTCACATATCCACATCTCGACCGTTTAGTTTTTAGGTACTACTGTATAGATCATCTCTGCAAATTTTCAGCTAAATTGATAATCGTTAAGGCATTGATAACAGCTTTAAAGCTAGTACAGTTCAGGCTGACAGATTCTTGTTGTACAATATATTTTGGTTCTGTCCTTTCGGAACATCCGGTAAAATTGGAACGATACAGAAAAAATTAGCATGATCTATGCGCAAGAATGATACACATAAATTCAGAAATAGTCTAAATTCAAAAAAAAAAAATATATATATATATATATATATATATATATATATATATATATATATATCATGCTAATTTTTTCATGCTTTAAAGTTAGTACAGTTCAGGCTGACAGATTCAGTCCGTCCATTAGTTTAAGCGAGTTAGATATCTTAACGATCATCAATTTGGCTGAAAATTTGCAGAGATGATCTATGCACTAGTACCTAAAAACTGAACGGTCGAGATGTGGATATGCGACCGAAAAGTGACCCAAAACTCGAACTTCACACGTTAATTTCAAAGCGGAGCTCCGCTCTGGATAGGATCTGTGTATATATATTTATATATATATATATATATATATATATATTTTTTTTTTTTTTTTTTATTCCGACTATAATCAATTTATCAATTAAAAACACACATGACTAGTAGGGACTTACTATTGAGCCAGTGGAGGTCCTTCGTTTATAATCTAGTCCTATTTCTTCAATGCCGAAAAATTGAGTATATACCAATCCTCATGATCACAAATAGAGAGGACATTCTTAAAATTCTATACAGATGACTAAGTACCCATGAAAACTTTGAGATCGATATTCTTCCTTACTAAAAGTAAATGACTCACACCATAGTGTTGTTGGGACAACAGTCACAATACAACATTGCCACCAGTCCACCACCACCACCACCAAAGGTGTCCTTCCCCTTCTAGATATGGCAAGTGACGCCATTAACGGGCCGGACAATGACCTCATCAACCGTCTCTAAACGATGACGCAATGTTGAAAAAGAGATAAAGGAGCTCTCCTATTTTCTCATACATTTTTTTTTTTACTTGTAGAAAAGGTAAGAAGACACTTAATACCAAATTATCACTCAACTTTGAGTTATTTGAACTCTGATCACTATATTTTAAAAAGGGTAAATCCTCATGATTAAGGTACCTGAATTATTATAAAATGCACTTTTTAGTATCAACAAAATTTTGAGTCTGGTGGGTACCTGTATTTTCTCGCCATTAGCCCCTTTAGTACTTTCATCTATTGTTTCGTTTTGTAGACATATTTTTTTTATTAAACTAAATTAAATTAAGTTGTAAAAAGAAAGTCTCAGTATCATTTGGTGTAGTGGTATAAGTCTACGTTTTGTAAGTGGTAGGTACTAGTTGTTGATGCGATTAAAAAAAAAAAAAAAGTTGTAAAAACAAAGAGCTAGAATTGATGTCTGGTGAAAATCTAGATTTATCTACCACATTCATTGATTAATCTCATTAATTGTTTCAAACAAAAAAATTATTACTGATCTATAGTAATATAAAACGAACCAAACACAAACAAAGGTACTAAAATGAAAAACGGGTAAATGTTCAAGATATTTCAACACGAGTCGGAGGCCAGGAGGAGTCGGACTCCAGTGATCTCTTCCTCTCGTCTGGCGGCGGTCGACGACAGCATTGGCAGTTTCTGTCTCGCTGTTGTTGTATCGTTTGCCGGACGGGAATGGTTTTGGGCTAGTACCCTATTGGCTTAAGGATTTCTGGCCTGAGGTTTGACTGTGGTGGCGGCATAGTTCGTGATCCTTCTTCTCTACGCCATGGACATCATCTCGAGGGAGGCGATTCACGGCGTGAGGTGGGTTTCGGCGGCGGGGATGGCTACTTCGGGGGGAGCTGGTAGCGGCTTGAGACGGCGATCCAAGTTGGCTGGCTTGCTCAGGCTTCATCGGTGCTTTCTGGTGATCGTTCCTTCAGGCGTCGTGGCTCAGGCTTGGTTGCGGCGGCGTAAAGTTGGTGGCGAGTTTGGTGTGTACGGCGGTGCTGCACAGAGAAGGGATGATTGGAATGGGCTGGGCCATGGGTGGACCTTGGGCTAGGGTTTTCTTTTGGGCTTTAGGGTTTGTTTTAAGGTTTTTTTTTTAAATTCCAATAACTCCCTAGTTTGTTTGGGGAAAGTAGTGGGTTTTGGCCCAGTTTAGGCCTGCTTTTTTAGTGGGCTTTAGTCTATATTGCTATGGTTTCTTCTTACACCAAGTTAATGAATCTCCTGGAGTACCACAATTGAGTGCATTGATGAAGGGAGATTCGAAATAGTTTTCTTAGTGTACGCTGAGATTTGTAGTTGTTTAGGCTCGTAAAATTCAAATGAGCATCATTGTACTAGTGGATGGTACCCGTATTCCCTTACCTGCTTGACCACTGATTTAGGGTACAAGCATATAAGGTTTATTTGTATGTGCCGTTCTGGCTTTGGGATTAAATGAAATCTCTATTACTCTGTCAAAAAAAAAAAAAAGGTACTAAAATGAATTGTCCCGAGAACAATAAAGAATGGAGTTGGTAATATTTTTATATTTTTGTGCAAAATATTTTTTTTCAATTATAGATGTAACATATTTTTGTAGATGTGTGTCAAAACTATTTTTAAATTGTAGATGTCAAAATATTTTAATATTCTTTTTTTTTTGTTTAGAATAAAATATTTTAATATTCATGCATCTTCATTTTGTCTGCCTTTGAAATTTTCTTTGTTCAAGCTTGGGGTTGTCACGCGGTTTAGATTATCTCTCTTTTCTTTGTTATTCATAATTGCTATTGATGATGATTTGAGGTTCTTTTCTCAAAATTAGTGTAAATGGGTTTTGATCAGATGAATAATAGAGTTGAAGTTAGGGACCAAAATAATAGTTTTGAAAATAAAATGAATAAAGGGCGTAAATTCTTACCTAGACTATATCTACCTTTGATGGTTTCACAGCAATAAAAGGGAAAAGATTTTAATCAACATAAGACAATATGGCGGAGAGTTATTTTATTGGCACGTTTACTTATTTGAAATGGAAAAAATCACGAATCGGATACGACTGAAATGGGAGAAAGAATGAATCGGTATGAGAATATTTCATTTCTATTAAGCCGTTTACTTACCATATGAAATCAAAATAGGAATGCAACTGGTTACAATTAATGTTATTCACTAATGTTTATGAATTAGAATTAAAACTAATTTGATTACTAAAATATCACTACAAAAATAAATGTTCATGAGAGGTATATATATTTCTAGGGTTATGGGTAATGGGGTTATTGAAAATACGTGGGATATTTTGGTTAAAAAAATTCATTCTTGAAGCTTTCATTCCTAAACCCATACCCCCTAGTTATCAAATTTTGGGTTATTCAGGAATTGATCCTTGACAATGAGGTGGGACCTGTACTCATTCTAACACATATATATGTTCATACACCGGAATCATTCTCGTCATTTTTATTCCCATTCCAGGTAAGTAAATGTGTCAGTATGTAAGTTTTCGAAAAGCCATCTACCTAGCAGAAACCTCCTAATGTTTCGAGTCTAGCAGCGGCGCCACCATTCGGACTAGAATCCTTTGTGCCTCACGACGCCTGCCGTCAGGATCTCTTCTTCAGAAGATCAAGTTTCGACTTAATTTCTGGATTAGCCTCTAGGAGATTTCTGAGATGTTTATATTTTTCATGTGTACCACAATTGAGTGTAAGCTGGTTAGGCCTAAGTTATGGGCTGCCAAGGAGTTGCCACCCTCATCTATTACTTAGGTAGTTTCTGGATTAGCTTCTAGAAGATTTCTGAGAGGTTTATATTCTTCACGTGTACTACAATTAATGTAGGAAAGTAAAGTTTAAATGATCGATTTTTCCATAGGAGGCGAAGTTATTCCAACTTGTATTAGGCTTGCTTTTATGCGAACGTCTCTTGATCGTAATGAATGCTTGGATAGAGACTTAGTTGTTCCTCGCGGGGCTGTTGATATAATATTATCAACTTCTATCTAATAAAAAAAAAAAACAGAGAATATGGTAATTCTCTTAACAAATATATCAATTATAAAGGGTGAAATGGCGAATGTTATTCTGGGTCCCGCTATGGAACATGACTACTACCTCCACTAACATGCTTCAACGGCTATGGATAAAACACTAGCTAATATATGGGAATAATTTGATTGACATTTTGATACTTCGAGCAAACATCTAACATTATCATAACTATTAAATTGATAAGATTACATAATCATAACGCACAAGGAATAAAAAAAAGTTAAATTTTGATAAAAAAATTATCTTGTTAAAAAATAATACCAAACATTTGACGTGTTATTATGCCTCTTGGCGAGCTTGCTTCTTCATCATCATCAGAATCAAGACTCCTATCATCTTGGGAATCCGATTCACCTATTGATAGTTGTCATCTTCAGAACCATGGCTTTGTGATAGCTCTGAATATGAGTAATCTCCAGGAGTCGTGCAGAAAAGAAATCACTAGTAAGAATCTAGATATCACCCCCGTCTCTTTCGTAGCACTATCAAAGATTGAATTGAGATTCCGCCGTTTTGGTCACCAATATCATACAGTACAGTCTTGCTCCTTCCTAGTAATACCAATGCCTCTTAAGCTTCAGCCTTCATTTCTCTGTAAAACCAAACAAATGATCTAGTAATTGAAAAAAAAAAAGCATGCATAAAGCAACATAACTTTTATTGAGAATGAATGCAGATCAGCAAAACATAGCATTCAACTGCAATTGTAATTCATGCCAGATGAGAAACGACTTGTTGGATCGACCTCGCTGTATACCCAAACAAGACGAACAAGGCCAGCCTAAGGCTCTAAATACACAGCCACAGTGGTAAAATGACTCTAGTAAGCAACAGGCCGTGTCTCACCCGCAGCAGACCACCAGTACTTTTTTTTTTTTTAGACGAGAGATCTATTGATAAATGTATATTACAAAAGAACCTAAAACGCTTTTCTGGGCCTCTTTAGGTCCCCTTTGTAACAAAAAAAACAAGAACCTAAAACGCTAATGGCCCCACAGAGTGAGCACCCCTGTGCAATACTATTAGAACAACAAAGTGACCCAAGAACACAGCTACAAAATGCTACTCTAATGATTGATTTTTTCAATAATATAATTAAATTAAAATAATTATTTCGTAGGCTAAAACTTGTAACGAATCAGTTAAAGATGGGCAAAATAATGAACCCACGATTTGGACAAGTAGTCGACATTTTGGGTGCATTTTTCAGACTCCAATTTTATGCACTTCTCCATTAGAGATGACCTACCAATACTACTAAAGTATAAACTGCAAGATAAACTCATCACTAAGTCAGTGCAGCTTACCGACCTTATAACTAGTGGTTGAACTCTAAAAGTGACAAGAGCCAGAGAGCACACCAAAGCCCACATCTACTCTTGTTGACCTTTTTTTTTTTTTTTTTTTCAAAACTTACTGTAGGAAAAAAAAAAAGTATGGTAGGTTTTAGGGAACCTACACTTGGGTGTACTATAGCTGGTCTGTGGGTTCGCTAGGGTTTACGAAAGTGGACCATAAACACAGAAGTATTACTACAGCTTTAACTAAGATGTAAAGACAAGGACTAGGTCACATCCATAAGCACAATATCAGATAAAGAATAGTAATTCAACTGATCAGCTCACCCTTTTGACCTTGTACTTGATTCTCTCGAAATTCTCCTCAGCATTAGCAAATTTCTGCCTTTTGACTCTTCCCCTCGACCCTGAGCAGATTTGGGTCCCTCTTATTGGCTGTTTTGATTCCTGCTTCTCTGTTCCTCTGCAGCTTCAACCTCTTCTGGTTCCCATTTTTCGGAGGAACAATTTCATCATCTCAAACTTGAGTTTATCTTCCGATATCACCATATTCACTCAAGTTTCTGAAAACCATAATTAGTTTGGTATTTCCCAATGGCCAACATGGGGATCGTGCTGCATATAGGTCAAATGGATGGACCAGTCTCAATCCAGCTACAACCTGGCTGTGTCTTCAACCCCATACTTCATCACGAACCAATGCTAACTCCTGCATTATTTGGGAGTCCTTGTCTGATTCTCTCAATCATCGTCTCATTCTCATGAATTTTGCAAGCACTAAGCAGAGCTCCCCAAACAGAACCATCAGCTTTCAAAGGCATTTCTTTAATAAAAGCCTATCTAAGAGCCCAGCTCAACCGTACATACCAACCAAACAAGCATGATATTGTGTTTCAGGGACAATCCAGTAAACTTTCTTCATAGTTGAAGAACATCAACCCTTGGTTTACAAGGCCTGCATGACTGCATGCTGTTAATAACCCAAGGAAGGTTACACCATCAGGAGAAACCCCACTGACTAGCATTCAGGAAAAGAGCTGCAACACATGTATGCCGTACTGCTTATTATGGTACTCCATAAAATGATATCTTTGCACTCCAAGGCCTTAAAAACCGAAATAGCCATACCCAAATGTCCACTCCTAACATACATGTTGATCAAGGCATTTCCCACATTGCTATTCACCATGAGATCTGGCTGAGTACTGATATAGAAATGCACCTGCTGGCTTGAACTCAAGGAACAAACAGAAGAACATGCTGACAATACATTGACAATGGTAGCCTCATTCAGCTCAACTTCCCAGCCCAGCACCAGTTGTTGGAAAAGTCTCATTGCCTCCTCACATAAACCTCTATGTGCATAACCACCCACAATGCTACTCCAAGAAACAAAATCTCTCTTGGGCATAATGACAAACAAGTATCTTGCAGCCACCAAAGAACCAGATCTCAGATAGAAATCCAACATTGCATTGTCCAAAATCATATTACACTTGTGTACGTTCCTCAAACAATGGCCATGAACAGCTTTACCTAACTTGAAAGCTCTTAAACTAGAACACGAAGACAAAACAGTCACAAGAGTAGTAACATTGGGTTCTGCGTCCATGGACATAAATTTAACAAGTGCTTCCCCTACAAACCCACACTTGGAAAGACCCGAAAAGATCGAAATCCAGGAAACAACATCCGGATCGCTATCAAATCAAAAACATGGGTAGCAGAAACAATGTCATTTTGAATTACATAAAAATGGAGCAAAAAGTCTTTGGATGAAGGTATCAGATAAGTGACCAAATTTCATGACATGGGATTGGATTTCTTGGCCTTTATGGAGTGGATGGAGCAAGCAACATGCCTTGTGAGCACAAATGAATGTGTTGTGATTATCGGAAGTTCAGTGGTGGAGCATTTGGTTATTCAGTAAAACAGCATTTTGTGGTGCAGAAAAGTTTGCTAGATATCCCAGCCGAGGGATTAAAACTTGGGGTTCTGAACCTTTGATTTGTCTCATTGTATGAGTGTCAGGCTGGGTACAATGACTATTCGCTGGCATGCCATATACATGTTTTGGGTACCCTGCTTTTGCATACTGATCATCTTCCGACGGACAATAGTCCAAAAGTCTCCTACATCAAACCAGACATCAGAACGCGATTAATTTCCGCGAACTGAAGCAACACAAAAGCACAAATCCCCAGATCTTATAAAAATATATAATGCAATATTGCAATGAACAGACATTAGGACCAACTAATGACTCCTTAGATAAAGAAAGCATATTCTATGGGAAGACCAAAACAGAACATAGAATATGACTCAGATGAATCTGAACATCCCAAAAATTAGATATTCCGATCCATTGCCCAAATGGTTTAAAACTGGAAAGCCTACTATCTCAATTTCCTTGAACCACAAACGAAAAGATCACCCAATTCCAAGATGGGTGTCACGGTAACGTAGTTCACAGAATCTGATTGACTTACTGATTAGTTGTGATCTTCAAAATCATCAGCTTTTAACAGCTCTGAATCTGATGAGTCTGATTCTGTCTCAAGAAGACCTGCAGAAAAGAAATCACTAGCAGAGTCTAGAATTTGGTTTTCTAGTATTTTATGTTTCTCTGATGCCTCAGTTTCTTTTGTAGGACCATCCAAAACTGAAATGGGATTTCCATCATTCGGGTTACCATAAAGCGCAATGTGCCTGTAATAGAGCTCCAATTCCTTCTCAGCAATAGCAATGAAGTGCCGCACAGACTCCAGCGATTGCTCATATTTGGATTTCTCCAGTGCCTATTAACAGGGAAAAATAAAGTCAGTAGTATGAGCAACGAATAAATTTCAACTTTCATTAATAATACAACTCACCATAAAAAATAATCTAGAATATTTTTGGATAAAAGATATTCAAAAAGCAACACGTATCACAAAACCCTGCTAACTTCTGTTTTATATACTTATATGTGTGTGTGACTGTGTGTGTGTGTATTTTTTTTTTTTTTTTGAATTTTTGAAAACAAACAGATTTTATTAAAAAGAAGATGAATACCAACACAGTGGACTAGGAGTCCACAAACAAAGAAAAGCGACATGAACCAAAGACCCCTCACGAAACTCCCAAAAGAGAAAACAAAAGTTACTCCTAAACTGCTGCTGCTCTCCAATCCCTTAAAATACAAGAGTAATAACTTTAAAACCTTGCTAACCTCTGTTCATCAAAACTGCTTAACATAAAATGCATCATTCCCTATATAAGGAGAAATTGTGGATTAAGGGTACCTCAAAATCAAGTTTTACAGTCTTTAATAAAAACCAATACTAAAATCGAGAATAAATTCAAGTAGATAGATTAGAACAAACAGCATGACAGTTCTGAATAGATTCAATACTAGGCCTACCAGATTGTTGCCTACGGCATGCTACCAATAAGGAGAGGGGGAAAAAAAAGCATACATCTAACTTAACTTTCAAACTTTAATCAGTTCTTTGTCATAAAAACTTAACTCCATGGACCTCATGAAACTTAATTGTACTCGTATGTCCTGTGTCAATATTAATTTACAACTATGCCGCTGAAAGAATTCAAAATGGGCTCAATGAAATGTTTTATTTTTGGGCTAGTTAAACCCAATATAAAGGATGGAATGCTAAAATATTGAGTGTCAAGCAAATATCAGTTACTAACATGTTCAAGCATCAAGATGTTGATCATTTTTGAGGAAAACTTTTGTGAGAGATGCAAATAAGCTGGAGAAAAAGCAGCAGTTGTACTGCAATACATCTGTGTGTTTTAGCCACATCAGAAAGATTGAGGTGGAGGTCAAGTAATCAATCGGCTGGGCATGCATGGTTCAAGCCAAATAAAAACTCATGACTAAGGTCATGCATGGTTCAAGCCAAATAAAAACTCATGACTAAGGTCGGGTATTCAATGGGATGGGCTGTTCACCCAGACAGGCAGAACCAGGCCGCCTACGGCCTTATCGACAGGCCAAAGTGGTGATCAGGCCTCTAGAGGGCTACAGATTGTGGCCCACAGGAATTGGACCCGCCCACAAGGTTTTGATCACTAAATACTTAATCCAAAAGTAAGAGAATACTATTTACAAATGAAGTGTGGAACACTAGTTGTTGATGCAACGCCGAATGATTTAAGTGAACCTGAATACATACTCAGAATTGCAAAAACATTCCAATGAATAATGTAATGAGAATATGAGAGCATGTTGAAAACTGAAAGAAGAGAGAGACATATGTAGAGAGATCGAGAGAGTATAAGAGAGCATGAGAAAACAAGATGATAGGTCAAAATGTTAGGCCTACTGTCTAGTAAAGTCAAATGAGATGGTGGGCAGGAAGCTGAATTAGAAAGAGCTGCTAGAATAGTTCCAATTATACCATGCCGAGAAAGAAATTACTAAATTGGAATAGGTCCTAGTGCAATACCAGTGCTTGTCACTCTTTGAACTCAAAAGACATGCCATGATTTGAGAGTTTAAAATAGTATAGATTTCATAAAAAAAAAAAATAATAATAATAATAAAAATAAATAAATAAAAAATTTGTCAATTGAAGCAATTGTAGAGAAAGCTCAAAACTCACCCTTTTTTTCGATAAAGTATCTACAGGTGACATTACTGCCGGCTGCACATAGTTCTTTCCTCGATAAAATATTATGGTGTCATCTCCAACAACCTGAATTGGGATTCCCCCACTCAGTCTAGCAATTTCCTGTGCATACTCATGTACTTGGCCAGGCTTGCAGGGCTTGCAAATAACCTTTACCGTTTCATGTTTCTTCCAATGCAAATGCATATTAAGAATAACACCTCCAAAAATTCCTCGTTTGCCAATTGGGGCATAGTTAGACTTCTTTTGGGCCATTTTCTTCATATAAAACCGCTCCTCACCTGTCAGATAATTTGGTTGTACCACAGGACCCTGAATTTTTGGAATTTCATACCGCTTAAGTCTTTCAATCAGCAAAGCCTCCTTAACTCTGGCCTGAACAAGAACCAAAGTTAGAAAGGAATGACTACAATTATTAGATAAATCGACAATTATCTTCACAAGAACAGTGGCATAGGATAGATTTTAAAAGAATGACAAAACCCAGCTGGACAGGGGGAACAATATCAGTTTTGAATGCATTGAAATGCTGGTTTCACAGTGTATCAGTGACTTCGAGACCTACCAACCATGGAAACAAATGACTAACAAAGTAACAAGAATATGAATGAAAAAATTTCTTTGATGGCTACACAGCAGGGCGACAAAAGTGGGATAAGAAGCAAGAATAAAAAACCTAGTCATGGCAAGAAAAACATGCATACAAAAAATAAAGATAAAATCAAACTAGCTGATGATAGTTAGAGTGCCCATGTAAAAATACATAAGTTAAACATAATTTGCAAGTTCCCAATTTCAGTCTATTGGTAGTAGCTTCCAAATCCAATGAAGTGTTATACTACCACATATCTATCTTCCAAGACCAGCTGATTCTGTAATCAATTAATACAAGCACGGATCTTCTGTAATGAGAGAGAATTAATGCAAAGTACCATCTTCTGTAAAGATTTTGACACAATTCTTTAAAACTCATCCATTTTTCTTTTATAAGCTGGAAGAGGGGGATGACTCGGTCAAACTCTTGCCATGAGTGTCATGTTCAACCATTAAACAACTGGATCCCAAAAAATAGACTAATAGAGAAGAGTAGTTCCCAGGTGTTTTTTTTTTTTTTTTGGAAATACTGTGGTAAAAAAAGATTGGTTCAGAACATGATACTCTTATTTTTCTGTTGTTTTCCAAACTCAGACCCAAATTGGTCATATATGTGAAGGCTTAGTAATCAATGTAGGTGCAGACTTACCATCACTGAAAACTATGTTAGTATGCACAGGCAACCCAAGGGACTTAGCTGATAATAGTACTTGTGAGATAGGAGGACTATATGTCCAGTATTTACTTGGATCTCAAAAGGGCTTAGATACCTTGCAGAGAAACTAAACCAAGAGGAAACCTAGGTTCAATCATTTCCCCCATCTAAACCCAGTCTCCCTTTTTAAAGAAAGAAAGCTAGACTTAGTAAAGAGTGTACAACGAACTATGGGGAAGACATTACCTTACTGAAATTGAAAAACAAAGCAGGAGCTAGAGGGGAAAAATGACAGAAATCTACAAAAGCTGGAAATTCCAAAACGAACTCTATAAGGCTGGCGTACCCAAGAAAAAAGAAAGTAGAGAGTTTCCATCCTACTGATAGAGTTTGTATGTCCATCAGTTTTCTTTAATAATGGAGTCAGCAAAATATGGTTGGAGAGGAAGTTTCCGTCCTAAGTGAACAAATTTTTATTTATTTATTTTCATAAGCAAATATAAGATAGAGCAATGTGAAAAGATATGTAATGCAACAAACATGTCCAGCCAAGCAATACAGAGGAAGCCAAACAAAACAAAAACAACCTTCAATGGATATTACCGGTTAACAAAATTAGTGTGGATAGATGAGAAGATTTCACTCAGAAAGTCCACCTTTTTTTCTTTTCAGAACCACGAAAAGGTGGTGCAACATTCACTCATCCCTTGCATTATGGGTGGTATAATCGCACCCCTCAGAAAACCATCCCTCAACAAAAGATTAGACAATGTACTCCCTCTATAGTTCCCTATAGGTTTAACAAGCCTCACCTAACAACCTTGTGCAAGAACAAAGATATAGGTACTATCCATACCAAAGCTATTTGCAGCAGGAGTGGAAAGTAAAAAAACCAAGTTGCATCCATAGGGAAATAAGTCTGGTACCTTTTCAAGCTTGAACTTGATTTTGTCCTCAGCATTAGCAAACTTGTGGCTTTTCTTGTTCCCCTTAATGCGAAGCCGACGGGGGTCCCTCTTGTTCGCTGCTTTCCTCTCATGCTTCTCCCTCTTCCTCTGAATCTTCAACCTCTTCTTGGTCAACCACTTGTGCTTCTTAGGAGGATCAACTTGGTACGTCTCAAACTTGAGTTTTCCTTGAGATATCACCAAACTCACAGACCCATGGCTCATGTTTCTGAAAACCCAACCTGTGTTTGGTACATTTGGGCGCCGCAAGTAGTCATGGCTTAGAAAACCCGACCTACAACCAAGTAAACAAGCTAATTAAGGGATTCGATGATACGTAAACAGTTCCGAATTGCAAAAATATGAGAGAGAGAGAAAGAATACCTTCGAATTCCAAAGAGAATAAGTTTAGGAGGCGAAGATTTGAGAACGGAAGATGCTAGACGAAACACAGCAGCTTTTGCCATTTCGCTCTGGAAATTCTCTTTCTCTCATGAGGGAAAAAATGATGGAATTTAATTGAAAGTGAGGATTTCATAATTCCTAAAAGTCAATTCCCTCGTTTGGCATTATCAGATTGGAAATTTTAAATTTTTCTGTGGAAAAAAACGAAGGAATTCGTTATTTAAATTCCTCACTCCAATTTCCACCAAAATAGGTGTCATTTACGAATTCCTTTGCAGTATTCAATTTTTATTTCCAAAATCAGACTTTTTTCTATTTTATCTTTTTATTTTTTTTAAAACTTTCTTAATTTATTACATATTTCAAATCCTAAATAGATGCAACCAAACAATAGAAAATGCAATTAATGGAATTTTAGATTGATGGAATTAAAGATTTCATTACGGATTTTATAATTTTCTCATCCAAACGCACCGTCACAGAAAGAAAGAAAGAATGGAATTGTCCAAGGCCAGGTCCACCCAGGTAACCACGTGTCAAGGCGGCAGGTGGAATGTTGACTTTTATATCTATACTCAGCCAATAGTATTCCACCACGTCAAATGAAATTGAGCCCTCATCTTTATTTCCTGAACCCTTGCCTCTTCTCGCTCGCTCGCTCGCTCGCTCTCTCTCTCTCTCTCTGTCTGGCTCTGGCGACACCCAAAAACAAAGCGTTTTTCTATGTTCATCACGATCATCTAAACAAGAACAATTCCAGTGAGTCTTTTCATTTTTTTTTATTTTTAAATTTTTTTGTAATTTTCCCAGCGTTCAAGTATTTAGGGTTAGAGATTTCATCAATCAATAGTAACTCTTTACTGGGTAAATTTGCCTCAACCCATCTATATTGCTTGTTTATTATTCTGGATTCGTGTTCCTGCTAACATATGTGTGATATTCAACTTAGTACAATTTTCTTTTTGTTTCTGATTGTTTTGGTCTGCTTTCATTTTCAATTTGGGTGTTTCAAAACTGTGAGGCAATGTAGGAAATGCCACTGATCATTGTCTTTGTCTTTGACCACTCAACTATGCCAATTCAGTTGCTAATTGGTTTGTTTCAATTTCTGTTTTTTCCTTTCATGTAGCCTAATTCACATAGAAAACCATAAACAGAAATGTCACTTTCTTCTCCTCTTTTGGGCTGTTTGGCAACTAAACAAAGAATTCAGGTTTTTATTAGATGAGACTTTGAGACGGTGAGTTGAAATTTATACAGGCAGTGTAGCTTAAAAAAGAAAAAGAAAAAGAAAAAAATGTGTAATGAAGAAGACATGAAAAGAATACATAGAAATGAGCTTCATCTGTTAACGCTTGCTCGATTTCTTTTTGTGGTCTATATAGAGTATGGAATCTTCTTAGATTACTTTCCACGTCATATCTGGCAATCAATGACACTTTTGTGACTGTGTCTGCTGAAACATTATTTGCGTGCCAAGGAAAAAGTATTGAAAAATATTCTTATGGCTGCAGTGGAGTTTACAGTTGATGGTGATGTTGATGGTGAGGTTGTGGGCAGTTCTGCTGAGATGGAAGGAAGTAGAGCAGGTGATGAAAATGAAACCGGTGCAAGTTCTGTTGAAGGAGCATTCCAACTGGGTCAGGAAGAAAAGATAATTCTAGATTCATCTGGAAGGAACATAATTCCATCGGCAATTCCTGTAGTATCAGTTGTTTCAGCAGATGAGCCATATGTTGGTCAAGAGTTTGAAACGGAAGCAGCTGCTCATGCATTTTATAATGCATATGCCACTCATGTGGGATTCATAATTCGTGTAAGCAAACTCTCTCGATCAAGGCGGGATGGAACTGCCATTGGCCGTGCACTTGTTTGTAATAAAGAGGGTTATAGAATGCCTGACAAGCGTGAAAAAATTGTAAGGCAAAGAGCAGAGACCAGGGTTGGTTGCAGAGCAATGATTTTGGTGAGAAAAGTAAGTTCTGGTAAATGGGTTGTCACAAAGTTTGTAAAGGAGCACACTCATCCTTTGACACCTGGGAAAGGTCGAAGGGATTGCATTTATGATCAATATCCGGTCAGTTCTTGTTTTTCTTTTTTGGCCATTGGCTCTTGGTTCATTATTGTACCTTGCAAATTTCTGACGTATAATCCTTTCTTAATATGTCGAGATACCACTTTAGAATATTATTATCTAAAACATCTCCAAATTCAAAAATCTTTCTTCCCACACTTGGATCTATATCTAACGTTAGTTGATCAAAAATTCCATGGTCAGATACTGACCAGGTGAACACTGCTAGGTCATACCTCCATTAATTCTGTTATTTACAACTTGTTTCATGCTGTTAAAAAGATGGTAATTTAAGAAGTTCAAAACTAAGCAAGATGTATAGTATAATTGCTGTTCATTGTAATTGGCCTCGAAGATACTTGCTTTGGAAAACGAATTTGTCTGTACTCTTTGAATATCATGCTTTGGTCTTGGGCTTCATTTGGTTCTCTAGATCGAATTGAGTTATTATGTAGTTTTCTTATCTTTCACAATGATATTGTTAAATTAGTTTTGTATATACTACCCAAACTTCTAGAAGATGTACAATTGTTTTGGATCCTTGATACTCGTTGACAACTTATTTTTATGAGAAGCTACTATATTGTAGTGCTCAATATTGAAATAACTCCTTATCTTCTGTTAGTTTGGTAGTGTGCCAAGAATGTGATATTGTTTCTCCAATATGCCATTAGTGCATTATTTGTCTGAATGTCTTTTCATATAGTCCTAAGCTCCTAGTTTTACAATTTTCTTTCCTTTTTGAAACTTAGTTTTACCAGTTTGTAGTAGTTTGCAGGAAATTCGGACGTACTTAATGGTATCAATTGGGTTCTGCTATGTCTTTGTATAGATTGCTTTCTCCATTTTCTGCTTTAGCTACTCACAGTTCTTATGAACAATTATGGTTAACATCTAAGCTAAACAACTGTCCAGTTAATATGGTTTCTTAGAACTGAAATATTTTTCTACCTTTTTAGATTATTAGATTACTTATCAGTAGTACTGTCATTTCTGAATGCAATTTCATTTTTTAAATTAGAACGTAAATGGCGGTTTTTTATAATTAATGTTGTATTCCTTGTCATGTGTGAGAAACTCCAAAAATGACCTTGAAGTTTTAAGAATCATAACAGTAATTTATTTTTTTGTTTAAAAAGTTCATAATGTTAATCTTAGTTTGTATTCTCAATACCTTTTTATTTCTTATGCAGAATGAACATGACAAGATTCGGGAACTATCCCAGCAGCTGGCCGTAGAGAAGAAACGTGCTGCAACATATAAAAGACATCTTGACCTAATATTTGAGCATATTGAAGAGCACAATGAGAGCCTATCAAAGAAGATCCAACACATAGTTGATAGTGTGAAGGAGATTGAAAGTAAGGAGCAGCAAGTTTACAGATAGTCTGCCTTCGGCAATATAAAGCACCTTTTGTTTTGTGAAGCGTAGAATCAAGCTATGTTGTGGAGAATGCTACAGGATGAAGCAGATTGTTTGGTTTCAGTGTTGGTTTACGATACCTTGTGCTTCACCTAGGTTTAGGTAACTAGTTAGTTTTGTAGTTTGGCATGTTTTAGTCAATGGCATTCATTGGACTGCTTTGCATAATGTGTTGTCTACAGCAAATGTTTCCTACCGCAAATGTTTGTAGGAAATTTGTTGAATCCATGTATAGTTTACCTGGGCCATCCTTATCAAAATGCTTAACATGCAATAATTTTAAAGAGTACTAGGATGTCCCAAGGAAAGTTGAATCCTCTATTTAATTTGTATAGCAGAATATATGTCCTTTTAAGTTGAACTTTTTAAAGTTTCCCATTTGTTGATGACCTCCAGAGTGAGAATTTCATAAAAGTCAAAAAATGAAGGGAAAATCTCACAAACAGTACTTAAACTTTCGGCCACTAATAACTTTCGTACCTCAAATTCAAAAAATATCAGATTGGTACCTGGACTTTTAATCCCGACCCAATATTGGTACCTAGAAACAGAAAAATCGTTAACGGAGTTAACTTTTAAAGGGTAGAATTGTCATTTCACTGTTCACCTTCTCCAAAACTCTCTCCTCCCTCTCTGCAAACCCAGATTTTTCATTATCTTCTTCATACCTCACACACACAAACCCAAATCGACCAAAGAATCCCCAACACTTCTCCAAACTTTCCTTCCCATCACCAACATCTCATTCAAATCCACAAAAACGTGACCAAAATCGTCGAAATCAAAACACGAAACACCAAAACCGCCACCAACAAACCCCTCCGAATGCAACCCCATCATCTGTTCTCCTTCTTCCTCTTCTCCACTCCCATGGCTGCCCATCGACTCCTGCAGTTCACCGTATCCACAATAACACAAAGAAACAGACCTTCAATCCAATTATCAACGAAGATTTCAATCTTAATAGCATATGCAGAGGGACCGTGGGCTCTTCGGCGACGGCGGAGATGAGATCGAAGCAGAGGCTAAGTGATGATTCCGACGATGGTGGCGAGGAAAATCGCCAGAAGCTGCCACGCGTTTTTGGTGACATCGGCAGGAGTCGACACGAACCAGAGGGAGGAGAGAGTTTTGGAGAATGTGAACAGTGAAATGACAATTCTACCCTTTAAAAGTTAACTCCGTTAACGATTTTACTGTTTCCAGGTACCAATATTGGGTCGGGATTAAAAGTCCAGGTACCAATCTGATATTTTTTGAATTTGAGGTACGAAAGTTATTAGTGGCCGAAAGTTCAGGTACTGTTTGTGAGATTTTCCCAAAAATGAAATCAAATCATTATAATGAGCTTTATCCAGTACTAGTGCTTCTCTGTAAGTAGTATACGAAATTATATGGATTGTACCCCTAGATTGTATTGAGTAAACAGTAACTACCAGACCAAACATTTAAAAACAGAAAAACCATATGTGATAAGATTTAGACACAAAAGGACAGAAGCCCAGGCCCAGAATGAATTGGAGCAAGCTTGGCTCCACATTTCAAGAGAAATTGACCAAAAGCTTCCATTTTTTGAAAATATTACAGCACTGCCACTGAGTGGATCAGATAACCCCAAAACGGAGGTCTATTGTCCCCAAACATGAACACTAAGAGCAACTCCAACAGCTTCCCTATAATTTTTGTATAATAGGGAAGCAAAAGTCAAAACTTTAGCATCTTTTTCTTTTCCAACTCCAACAGATTCCCTATTTTACAGCAATCTCTAAAATCTCCATATTCTTCTTTAAATTTTTAGAGATTGCTGTAAATATACGGAATTTGGTTTTCTCTTTCCTCACTTTCCCTAAAATAGGGATAGTTATAGGGAATCTGTTGGAGTAAAAGAGGCTCATTTTTCCCTAAAGTAGAGAAAAATCAAAATATGGGGAAGTTGTTGGAGTTGCTCTAATAGTCTAATACCAAAACGTTGAATCTGAGAGATTTAGAAATCCTAATTGTCTTAATCTCATTAAATTTGATCATTGGCGGCTGAGGAAGTCGGGTCTATGGCGACGGCTCCAGAAAATGCAAAACCCACCAGAGCTGCTATAGGCTTTCCTGTGTTCAATTCTCCGTCCACGGTGCATGATTAGACAAACCAAAACCACAGGCATGACGGCGACGGTGTGAATAACCGAACCCGACAGGTTTCGCAGTCGGAGGTGGTCGGAGCGAAGAATTCCGATCAGATCTTGATTCGGTCGGCGGGTCGTCGCTCCGGGTCGAAGAAGCTCAAAGCTTCTGGAGAAATCTGGTGTACTCGGTCCTATTCCAGCCATTATATTTGATCTCAACGGTTGATATCAAGCGATGGAGATAATGCACGAACCAGATCGGGCCAGAAAATTTCTATGTAATTTTCTGACTAATTGCTAGGAGAGTTAGGGTTTTTGTTTTTGATGATGATTGGGAGATTGATTTGACTAATTTCTACTAGTTTGGTAATCTTGCTGTGGGAATAATGCGATGTTTTATGTTTTCAATTTCATTCATGGATTGACAGATCTAATTGCTACTGCTCCTGCTACTGCTATTACTCTTGCTCCTGCTACTGCTCTTGTTACTGCTCATGCTCCTGCTCCTGCTACTACTACTGTTACTATTACTGCTCCTACTACTGCAAATGAAGCTGCTACTGAACCAAGGACACGTTTAGCAATAAAGAAGAAAAAAAAAGTTTGACGAAGAGCTCTGAGATTCTCTCTTTTAGCAATGTGTAAAATGAAATTTATTATTATTTTTTTTTTGCATTTGAGAAGTAACAAAAAAGGATTATTCTCAAGAAAAAAAAATTAACATAAAGGGATTTGAAGTCAAAAGAAGTAATTAAGGGTAAAAAAGTTAATTAACTAATGACATGTGGCAAGTGGAGAGTAGATTGTCATTATTTGTAAGATTTAGTCCTTATAAAGAGATTAGAAGTGAGACCATATTTGATTTTCCACGAGGATTGGAGAACGCGCCACACGCACCTGGTGTCGTTGAGCGAGAGTGATGCTCCGTCCAGCGGCGCGTCTTTGGGGCGTTGTCGTCGGACGGGCCGGTGATGGTTCTGTGCACTCCGACGAGGGTTTCTGGCTGAGACATGGCCCAGGGCAGGTGGATGGTGGTTGTCTCTCGAGTTGGACAGAGCGATCTCGATCTGTCCTTCGCGGGTTGCGGGCGAGCGCAGGTGAGGAGCGGCGGTACAGTGCGGTTGGCCGGCGGGGAACTCTAGAGTCCTCAAAGCACCAGAGATCTGGGCAATGGCAGCGACTTCAAGCTTTGGACAAAGTCGATCCCGAAAGGGATCTGTTCCGCCTTGGGATCCGGTCGCTGTTGTCAGAAGAACTCGATCCTTGGTATAGTGATGCTATGCGGTGGAGTGGTGTGGCAAGGCGGTGGTGTGGTGTTGCGTTACGGTGGCGCGGTGGAGCGAGATTATGGTGGCGGCGATGGCTGCCTGTGGCGCTAGAGGTCCTTACTGGGGATAGTGGTGACTGGGCCGGGCCTTTGGTCTTGGGCCCTTGCTGGTTGTGCTTTGTTTTTTGTTGGTTTAGTTGTTCTGTTTGTTTAATTGTTTTGTTGACAATAAGTCTCTACCATGTTTGGGTAGGGCGAAGTGGGCCTTATGCCGGTCTGTGCACCTTGTGTGCCTTGTCTGCTCTAGGTAGGTGGCGAGTTCCTGACTTTGTCAAATGGTCGCAACCTCCTAGTGGCAGTAACGTGTCTGCTCTAGGTAGGCGGCGAGTTCCTTGTTTGGTCAAATGGTCACTGCCTCCTAGTGGCAGGGTGAAACTAAGTGTCACTGGATTTATTTTCCAGTGGCAACATAATGGGAAAGCTGTGCGTATGGAAATTATGCTATGCTATAATCGAGTTGCAGATCGAGTTATCTTTCTGTTGTGTCATCGCTGTGTCAAAGAAAATAGAGTCGCCAGTAGAGCGCTCTTTGCTAGTTGGTGCATAGTTGAATATAGTTGTTTAGTAGAGACTCATGATAGTATGTCAGGATGTTCTCTAGTTGCCTATTGTAATCTGATAACGCTAAAAGCAGCGCGCAATTTAACCCTGTAAAATGTCATCGTTAGTATATGGTAAATAGGGATCGTTCTAACCGGGGATTGAGGGTACACCTGTAATTGCAAAAACAATTAATTAATTAGTAAAAGTAAAAAGTATTATTTACAAAAATAAAACAAAGAATAAAAATATATACAAGTAAACACAAATAAGGGGGTCTTAGGAATATAAAATTAATAAATAAAATAAAGAAAATGTAAAAACATATATACAAGGGTGGAACGTAAGGAATAAAGATCAAAACCATATCCATATAAATGAAATCCAATTACAACTCCTATAGTTGATTTTCTATGTCATGAGAAATAAGTTGACCATGTGAAACGTTAATAAGCAAACGATTTCCCATTTTTTACTTTCCTTCAATATTTAATCTAAGTGAAAGCACCTAAATTAAACCTATTGAACATGCAATCATAGTCTAGAAAGTTAGCTAATCAAGAACACATTCAATGCATGAAGAACAAAGAAAGGATGTCAACCAAAGTGCACAACCTAGTATGACAAAGCTCATCTATTTGCAATCCTCCTTAATTGATTTTGACTTTTGTCCAAAGCCTTTACTACTTAAATCTCTAGCTCCAATTACATGCATATATCCTAAGTTGGCCACCAAAGAACATAAACATGCAAAAGTTTTCTATAATCCAAAATCAATCAAGCAATCTCACATAAGCAACATATAAATCAACATAAAGAAATCACAAATTTATTTCAAAACATATAAACGGGCTTTAAACTTTGCCCTTAACGTCATGTTAACTAGAATTTATAACTCTACGAATCAAACAAAGGAAAATAAAAGAAAGTATGAAATACACCGTGAAAGATGGATGACAAGCCTTGAGACGAAGAACTTGAAGATCCTTGAAAGCAAGCAATCTTCTAGGGATGACACAAGGATGGATGGTGGCTAGGATCTTGATGTATTGCATGACTTCTTCTCCTCCTTGCTTGAGACGCAGAGCTTCTGAAGACTAGAGAATGGAGAGAATTCTTCTGATGTTTATTTTTGTGAGGGGGAGAGGTGTGTTGTGTTGTGGTGGTGTTGTGAATGCTCCTATTTATAGGAGGATGACAACTTAGTCTCCAAGTCTTCAAGATTGATCCACACAGCATTAACCAATCAGATAATGTCACGTCAGCTCTGCCATGTCACTCAACCAATCAAAAAGCTCCAAAATAAGTCCATAATCTTTCCAAATATATTATTGCTGATTTTCCCAAGATTTTATCTGATTTTTCTCTTAATTTTCGGCCAAAATAATCTTGAGTGAAAATAGGAATGAATCGGGACTTGTTTTGGACCTTTTCTCCCTTAAATCTCTCCATGGCTTTATCCTTAACATCCTCCCCTTGATTTTCTCTTGATTTTCACATTAAAACTGCATATTTTATTCTCTAATTTCAGCCAACATATCTTGAGGGAATTAAGGAACGAATCTGGACTTGTTTTGAGCCTTTTCTTGTTGCACAATCCCTTGAAACTCTCCCTTGATATTCTCCTTGATTTTTCACGTTATCTTCATGATTTCCCATGCAAAAATCAGATTTAATCTCCCATAATATCTCCAAGCCATGTGGTCTCCTAATGCCTTCAGGTTTCCTAGCCTCATCAGGATTCCAGCGTTGACTGGGATTCCTAGTCGGACCAGGAATACTCTATTTCTTCATTTCAGCTCATTTCTGCATCTCTTTTGCCTTTAAGCTCATTTCTTCTCCATTTATTTGATGTACCTAGAAAATAGAAACTAAATTAAAATTTATTTATTTAAGGAAATAACTAAGTAAAATATGAGGAAATAATTATTAAAACGTTGCATAAAAATGCTCCTATCATAATCCGGGGTTTTTGCTCAATGTCCCCCCTTGTATTCGACAGTTTCATTAATCAAGGCTTGAGGGCAGCCGCACCGCCCTTTCTTAAAAAAAAAAAGAGATTAGAAGTCAAAATAAGTAGTTAAGGGTAAAAAAAGTAGTTAAGGGTAAAAAAAGTAAATTAACTTATGACATGTGGCAAGTGGAGAGCAGATTTTTCCTTATTTGTAAGATTTAGTCCTTATATGTTTAATTCAATCTTTAAAGGATGTATTTGTTAAGTCATGTTTTGTCAATAACTTATATGCAATTTGTTAATTAATTAAACCATATTCACATAGAAAAACCTCTTCTTTAATTTCTCTAAAAAAAATAGAGAGAGTTCTACAAGAGAGCTTCTCTACGCTGCGTTTGGATAAATAAATTCTTGAGAAATTTTAAAATGATGGAATCTACAACTTCATCAATTAAAATTTCATTAATTACAATTTCTATTGTTTGTTTGTATCTATTTAGAATTCGGAATGTGTAATAAATTTAAGAAAATTTTAAAAACGAAAAAGACATTGTTATGGAAACTAATAAAGTAATAAAAAGAAACGTTTGCAAGGAAATCCAAATGACACATATTTTGATGGAAATTGAAGTGAAGAAATTAGACAATCAATTCCTTCATTTCTTTTCACAGAGAAATTCATAATTTCTAAGTTTAGAATGCCAAACAAGGTTATTCATGTTTAGGAATTATGAATTCCTCATTTTCATTTAAATTTGTTTTTTTGTTCATTCAAACACACCTAGGGCTTTCTTTTTTCTTAGCATGCCTTTTTCTTGTCGTAAATGTTGATGAGGCCTTTGCCAGGTTGACGACATTGCTCTCCATTACTGAGAAGAGGAAGGGATATGTTACTTTGGGTGGGTGTGGCATCACTATGGTGATCCAAGATCATTATCTAGTGGGTCAACTGCTTTTGGCAAGGAAGAAGGTCGATCTCAAGGCTTTTATAGGCACTATTTCAACTGTTTTGAATCTCAAGAATAGGTTATCTATTCGTGATCATGGTGACCGGTATGTTTTCAAAATTTCGATTGAAAGAGAGGGATCAAATTGTTAATGACTGTCCTTGGTTCTATATCAAGTCTATTCTAACCTTATTTATTTTCAGCGGTCTTTTGGATACCTCCTAGGCTCTGATATCCTTGTCTCGGCGGAGATTTTCGGCCTTCTCTTGGTGCTGATGATAGAAGAAGTTGCTTTGATAGTTGGATCAACGCTTGGCTATGTCATTCAAGTGGATGAGGTCAGGATCCGTCGAGGAACGCAGGTTAGGGTTTACCTACACCACGATATTTTAACACCAGTGATGTAGGGGTATAGCCTTTTGAGTTCGAATTCTTTCCGGGAATATCAACCACTCTCCAATTTAAATATGATAAGTTAATGATTTTTTTTCCATGTTTGTGGCATGCTGAACACCCTTCCTTTGACTGCTTGGATCCTTCTTTCCCGAACAAGACTGACAGTGATAGTGCACCAAATCCTGCTGTAAACAATAACCCTAAAGTTAGGGTTATTGGGTTCTAATTTGTAGGTTTATAGTGTGTTGCTTATCAGTGATCATTCTCAAGGGGCTACTAAGTGGGTTAGTAATTATTTTTCCACTGGTGGCAACTTTTTTTTTTTTATATCGATGCTCTATACTTTGTCTAACTTTTGGGCACTCTCTTACTTTGGAGGCGACACGGTTTAGTCAGCTTCTCAGTCTTTTGAGGATAATGTAGGCAACCAGATGATTATTGACCCCGCTGAGCTTGCTCGATTTTCCAATGTGAAATATACGACAGAGACGACTTTGATAACCAATGTAAAGTAGTAAAAGCAGTTGATTCCAGTTATGTCAATGAGCTAGACTTTTAACCCTCCCTTGCCCTTGCTTCTAAGGAAAGGGGTATTGTTGTATTAAGAACAAGCCAAAAGAGGATAAGCTAGCCAACATGCCTAAAGTTCCTAGGAAACATAGGAAAAAGAAGTTGTTGTTGCAACGGGATGTGACTTTATTGTCTATTGAGGCTTTTGAGGAAGCCTCTTATGTTTAGAGTGGTCCGAGAGCTTATGAATAAATTATTTACATGAATGCTCCATAAAGCTAAGAATGAACAATTTCACTAAATCATATACCAAAATCAAAAGATTTAGAAGCAAGTACTTTGGGAATTCAATGTAGAGAAACTAACACTAGAAACTAAGAGATCGCTTTATTTGAAACGAATAAGAAGTATGTAGGGCTTTTTTTTTTTTGGAGAACAAAGTATGTAGGGCTTTAAATCTCACTAAAAGCATAAATAAGAATAAGGATAGAGATGGTGCCATGACCCGCCCCAGATTTTAACTTAAAATCCGAAGTGATCCTGCATGAACCACTTTTAGAAAATGTCACGCCCCTGATTTTTACGCAGATAAAAATCGATATATATAACCCCATAATTATATATGCGTGAACGTTCAGTCATCAATACAAATACCGGGAACATCTTTCCCTTAAGACAAGTACATACTGATGCCCTGAACCAATTCAAGTTAATATACACTCGCTCAACAGAGTTATATATTACATAAGCTTACGAATTAAATTGCCATCACAAAATAAAACGTAAATACTCCTCAGAGTTCACTACAAAGCGGAAGTCATAACAATGGCAAAGCCAATCAAATTTGCTTCCTACCAGTTCTGCTGCCAACAAGCTACCTCAGCTTCAGCCACGATTTCCCTGACCTGCAAGATTAACCCCTACACCGTTTGAATAGTGCACCGGGTTGTCACACAACAAACTCGGTAAGCTTTTGCAAGCCCGTATGAGTAACTCAAAACAACTCACACCAAATTACGGGATAAAAGCCCGCACAACTCACGCCAACACGAGGAACATCTTTCGACTCGCGAATAAGGAAAACATACCATGCTTCCCAAAACAATACTTTTTTCCAAAAAGGAAATCACAAAAGTCACACCGTGACAAAATCATATAAATTGTTAACCTAACAATTCAAATATGATTAATCGATCCAATCTGGATAAAACACATAAGCACATCAATCATACCTATCGTTAACCTAACAAATAGCATATGATTCTTAGTCCAACCTGGACAAAATACGTACCCAGGTGTCATAAGTAATCTACTTAGATCCATGAGGTACCATGGCAGACATACTAGCGCTCTAGCTTATCGTAACCACTCGCCCGGCTAATTGCGCGATTCCTTATTTCTTGCCTTGGTCACTATCAGCGACCTGTCACCATCTGTGACATATGGTCTTCAACCCCCATCTGGTCTCAGATCAACCATTAGTCACCATCTGCGACTTGTCACCATCTGTGACATATAGAATATGATTCACAAGTCCTCCCAGGACATTTAAAAGAAAGAATTCCTGAAACTCTCTTTTAAAAACACGTACTCATGAGCATCAGATAGCTCCCCGCTAACCCCATGATGCACCAACAACAACTCAGTCTAACCTAGACATATCAACACAGATTCACCACGAAGCCACCAATACATGAATACGTATTTATATATATATATATATATATCCCATAATATATATATGTACACACATAATCATTCACTCACAAATGCCACTAATACCATCTATAGTCACAGTTAATTCCATAACTCTAAGACAATATGGTAACTAGGCTCATAACACAGATAATCATTGGTCACCATCTGCAACCTATCACCGTCTGTGACTTTTGGTTTTCATACCCCGTCTGGTCTTAGAAGCAACCGTTGGTCACTATCTGCGACCCATGCTTTTCAGACCCCATCTGGTCTCAAGTCAACGTTAAGTAAGTCACACCTGACCTAAAAACGTTACGACTATCTAGTTCCGGCTTTCCCCATCCCTGCTCACCATCTGTGACCCTTGGTACAAAGACCAATACATTTAAAATGAGTCACGCTTGACTCCAAAATGTAACATCAACTCAATACTTTTCAAACAATAGAAAACATCTTTTTCCACAATATTGTTTCTATGAAAAGTCACATTCAACAATAATATGAACCCATCATGCATATTATTCATCACACATCATCCACAAGAATATATATATTTCACGTAAATATATATATACGTAGTCATTCGCTCAGGAATGCCTACTAATAGCAACTATAGTTTGCAGTTAAATAATTAACGCCAAAACAATAATGGTAATTCCGTTCATAATGAACCTTGTGAGATTACTCACCTCGAAACTCCCGCTGCGTCTTCAATACTGAACAAGGCAGCCACACCACAAAACAACCGTCCAAGGATACCTCGTCAAGCACCTAATCACATACGGTTTCAACTTAGCAACAATCCACAAACGATTTAAGTCTGAAACCCCTGTTTTGAACTACAATCCCCAAAGTGACGCCAATCGAGGCGAAACCACATCCGAGACCACCCAATGTCTCGGGAATACTTCTACGATCGATATGCCAAGACCACAAGTCGATCGGAAGCTCGAATCCTCACGGATCGAAACATCGAACGGTCCGAAACCGTAAAAATCACAACATGCTCATACGATCTCCAAAAATTACAAACAATATATCGAAATGCTCGTATCGACGAGTAGATCGAACTCAGAAACAGAAACTATCCCTGAGGTGGCCGGAAACCGCCGGAAAACACCACCACAGTGGCGGCACCGCCGCCAAACCAAACTCGGAATTTGACAAAACTCCCAACACCAAAGTTCTTCATCTCAACCCCAATTTCAACTTTCATAACTACAACAACGTCCAAATATGAACCAATCGATCAAATTTTACCTTAGAAGCCGACGGATCCGATGAACCCTAGTTTTGAATTCGCTCCAATTCGATCTCCACAAATGAAATCGATGCAAGCCAGCTTGGGGGAAATGATCTACGTCCCTTGAAGTGCAGAATCCCTTTTGGAACCACTGCCAAAGGTGGCCGGAGCTGGGAGAACGAAGATCGGCGAATAGAGGCGATTCCGACCTCTACTCGGGTTTTTCTCGACGTTGTAGCACGAGCTGCAGCTCGACCCACCCTCGATTGCTTCCACAGACGTGTAGAGGGCAGCAAGGCGAACACAACCCACCTTGGATCGAGTCCTATGGTGGCCGGAGGAAGAAGAACGAAGCCGGCGAAGTGGAGAGGAGAAACCGGGCTTGGGGGAGAAGAGGAAAACTCGGGTTTCCATTTTGGGAAATCTGGGCTTTTCTGCAATTTTCCCAAAAATTCGTCCTTTTATACAAAAATGGAAAGTTTTTCCGAAGCCCCTAACTTCTTCATACGAACTCCGATTTCCACGTTCCGCATGTCCACGAACTCGTATCGACGCGCTCTATAACTTTCGTGAAGGAAGTTTTAGAAGAATCTCAACGTATCAAAAGTCAACCTTAGCAACCCCCCCTAAAGTCATACTTTTCGAATAAAAATTCAACCGGAACACTTCCGCTCCATCCACGAGCCACGAAATCGTCCAATACCCACAATTTAAATTCCGGAAAATCCTCGGAAAGTAAATACGAATTTCCGGGGCATCACAGAAAAACTCTACTGAAAATTCGGTTGAACTTTCATTAAAAATGGGCAACCCAAACCTGTAGAAAATAATTTACAGTTCTAACCCATCAGTCCAAAATCAACTCCTGGAGCCTACCTGCTCCCCATAAATAAACCAACTCTACAACAAAAACAACACATACTCGAATATCCAAACTCCCAAATAATGATCACAATATCCTACATCCCAAGTCTACAACTTAAACAATACAAATCTTCATAATATCCCAAAGTCGGCTTGTAGACCCTTATTTAACAAACTTCAAATAAACAACATCTCATGGTCATTTGAGCAATATAAAGGAAATGTAAAGGAAATACAACAAGTAGGTTAATTGGTAACTTATAGATGAAAGATAGCAACAGTGGTGCTAAGCCTCGACCTATACTATTGTTGAACAGTTGATCTACAGACTGAGCATTTAAACTGAAGGGCCCATGGGAGAAGTATTTAAAACGTTAGCGTGAGTGGACAAAAATAAATATTTGCGATAACTGAAATGAAAGAATATTTTAATAATTTCCCACATTTTCCTTTTAAATCGTTGATGCATGCAACATTTATAAAACTCTTATTTGAAGAAAAATCTCGTAAAATCCGACAGGCCTCATTGGTTAAGTAGGTAAGTAAAACATGGGGAAGAAAGTACCAGACAATAAAAAGCCTCTTAGGCTCGTGCAATAGCCACCCAGGCTAAATACTCAACTCTACTCCCAAGTCCCAAAGTATTTTCCTGCCACTAAGGTAGGGCAGATTTGGGCTGCGGTGAGCCTGCCACAAAAGCAGGTTGTTCACCTCTCCACAAGGGAGGAGGAGAAATAAGTTAACTAGCAGTGAAATGATATAACCCAAGTATGGTGAAGAAAAATAATCTGAAATTCATCATAAAACATTTCCCAAAAATATCTCGCATAAATCAAGGAAATATCCAGCAACATGCCCCGCATGTCAAAGTATCAAGAACATCACAACTCGATCATAAATGAAGTTCAAATGCGAGATTTCAATAAATCATATATCAACATAGAAATCAAGTTCAAGCCATCCAATGGAAATCATAAGCCATAAATATAATTCAAATTTGAAAATCTTGACCAAAAATCAAATCATGGCAATATTCGTAAGTCATTGTCAATTCCAAATCCAAAATACCAAGAGATAATTAAAGCATTCATTTAGACAACGATAGTTGCATGCATATCCTTAAAAAAAAAAAAAAGAGTTCATTCACAGTATACAGCTAAGTCTGCCGTCGACTAGAACTCTCCTCAAGTGGGGCTTCTTACGCCCTGTACAAAATAGCCCTCATGAACAAGCAAACCAAAGCACAAAATTTTAATTTATGTTAATTAAAAACTGAACTCTAAATGACAACCCTTGAAATCTAAAATCTCCAATTCTCCTCATATTATTCAACCCAAACTTCACCACTAACATCGTCTCATCAATTTAAATGTTCTAGAAAAGAACTAAAGGAAATCCAACGGTAGGATTTCTGTATATCGACCTCTGAAAACCCAAACTTCGAAATTCTTCGATCCATATCAAACCTTCCCTAATTATCTCAACTTTCTACCCACAAGATTAACTCAACAAGCTCTACTTAACTAGCTCAACACCCTCCCAAAACACGAAGGCACGACCCCCACACGCCGCTCCTCCAACCACCTCATTTTGGCCCAAGGCTTACATCATAACAACATTCCTAACTAGCTCATTTTGCCAAAATTTATCTCGCAAGAAAATAAAGCTTAAATTCTTCAAGAGAAAAATTAAGCAACCGTCCCCAAACTATTGTGCCAAGGCCAATTTGATACTCAAACTCTCAAACGTACCAATGTGAAACCCAACGTCTTATATTAATATCAACAAGGTGCCTCCGTCTAATGTCGTGACGGCTCCGTCAAACTGATGACGTGGCAAGCACGTGTTACGCACGTTATATTTTTATCAAGGGCAAAATTGTCTTTCTCTACTAATTAATTATATAAAAAAAAAAAACAATAGCAGATCAAATTCTCTCTCTCTCTCTCTTGCTTTTCCTCCCTCCTTTCCCAATCTGATCCTCTCCCCTTTCTATCAATCTATGTCTTGTTCTTCCAATAAAATGAAATTGTTGTTTATTTTCTGGGAATGAATTTGTGGCTTTATTTTCTGATGAGGTGTTGTGTGAAGCAGCTTTGAGACTTCCAGTTTTGGAGGAACTTGACATTTCGATGTGCAAATTCTCCAGTAAAGCTCTACAAGTAGTTGGGCGCTGCTTCCCTCTTTTGAAATCATTCAAATTTAACAACCCGAATGGAAGACTTCCTTTCAGGCAGTATTATAGCAATAAGGATGCAGTTGCTATATCAGGAACCATGCATGGTTTACTCCACCTTGAGATCCGTAGGAATAAGCTGACTTGCAATGGCTTGGCTAAAATTCTTGATTGTTGTCCTCAACTCAAGATCCTTGATTTGCGCAAGTATAAAAACCTGAAACATATAACCCCAGATTTGGAAATAAGATGTGTTGAAAGAATTAAGAAGTTGTGGCTCCGCGGCCTGATCGATCCCTCTAGTATATCAGACTTGAATTTGGTGGGCAAACCATGTTATTAATTGTCTTTTTTATTTTATTTATTTATTTTTTATGTTCTCTGTCAATGGTTTTCTTTCTCATGTTACCATGAGTCTTTTTGGTCATGACCTTTGCTGCAGAGTCTTTGTTGTTATTACCATTAGACTGAAAGGTAGATCAATAATAAACCCAAATTTCATAACTAAAGGTTACTAGTCTGGATTGTCATTCATAGATCGGTACCGATCAATCTACCAATTTTGAGATTCTCGCTTCGTCTCATGTACTTTTACTTGTTTGCCTCAAGGAAAAATGGTCTGACATTAGGTTTTTGTTTGCAATGCATTTTCTGTTGCAGATTTGATTTTGGCATTTGTAGATATGTTATTTGGCCTTTGGTTTTGTGCACTAGATCTGAGTTCACTAGCTTTTGTGGAGTGTTCAAGTGACCTCCATTTCTCTCGGCTCAATTCCCTCCTTTAAACATTAGATTTTGTTGTTTCAATGTACAGTAACTAGGTTGTTGTGTTGTCCAATTGGATTTGTATAGTTAACAGTTGAACCCAAGAACTCATTGCTTCTTCTTGATCTTCGAAACGAGCTGCCGTAGTTTCCTTTTGCATTTAAAGATCGAATTATAGTGGGTTTGGTTGAGGTGGAGCTGTAGAGGTGTTCATCAATGGCAAAATTGGATGAGAAATGAGGAAGAAGGAGAATATGCCACGAGGGTTTCGATCTTGTTGCGGCTTCTACACCTCAAATCTTGCAACACCACCACCAAGGATCGAACGAGGATGAAAAGACAAATCAAATGGGACTGGTGCGGTGCTAATTGATGGCTGGATGGTGGAGAACCCGCTGGGTTTGTGATCTGGCTTGGTCGGGTCGGCTGGAGAGAAAAATTAGGGTTTCTGATTTAGGCCGAGGTGAAAAATGACTTACCATTTTCAGTAAGTTCCTATTTATACTCCTTTTTGAAAACGGTAAATTTAGTTTTCTGACCATAACTTTCGCGTACGAACTCCGCTTTGGGCGTGTTATGTGTCTATAGAGTCAGTTTAACGTCTCATACGACTCTCAACAAGAAAATTTCCCAATATGGTTATCCTATAAAAAGTCAAATCTTTGGGCCCCTTAATCGTTAAAATAAATTTCGAGGAAAATAAAACTTAAAGTAAAAGACTTGAATATAATAATTAAGGAGGTGAACTAGATACGGGGCGTATCAAATAGATCAAGGCATAATTGACTTCTTTAGTGGCAAACTGTTAATTGATTGCATTCTCGGAAAGGTTTATGTTCCTTGGCGTATCAAGATCTTGGTGGAAGATATCGAAAGGATTGCAGCCTCTTTTGCTTTTATCAGATTTAGGTATATCTTTCTTGAGGCTAATTTCGTAACTGATAAGTTAGCTGCTTTTGATCTCAAAGATAGGGACTCTGCTATTTAGCGTAGCTGTCTTACCCTTTTTGTGTTTCCAACATTCCATTTGAATTAGCTGGAAGGGGGTATTTGTAGAGGATTTTTGGTAGGGTTCTTGAACCAAAGCACCAAAATTGGCCAAAATTATCCCACTTATCCCACTAACAGATTTTTATTCCCACTAACCCAATTTAAAATGAAATGACAACTTTGCCCTTAACTTAATTACGAAATCACAGCCACTACCACTTATATATCTCTCTCTCTCATCCCGCTGGCTGGAGTCGATCTCTCTCTCTCTCTCTCTGAGCATGCATCAGTCGACACAAACCTAGCTAGCTAGCTCTCAACATACAAATCAAAAAGACTATCTTCCTTCCTTCTTCGATCTTTTGCAGAGTAGCACAACAACCGCATTGAAATCGGCGATCATTAGGCGAGTAGTTGACGTCATAGCAGCAGAAGTAGGCTTCCGACAATGGTGTCTGATCAGATTTTCAGTCACCGCGCTCTCTACTTGTGAAACTCCGTCGTTGGACATCGATCCCTCTAAGCTCAAGGTCAGTATTCTATTCTGTCCTCATCATCGTTGAGTTCGGCTTCGCGATGGCGATAATAGTGTTGCAGAGCTCCATGACTTTGGTCTTTAGGACGGTTGTTGAGGGACGGCTTGAAGTTCGCGAGCTCCTTGAGGTTTGTGCCTGGAAGGGTTTCTCAAAAGTTTGTCCAAGTTGATGGGCTCGATGGGTTTTGGATCTTGGGCACCATAATGTATTTAATTTTGGTTTTAATTTTGGCTTGGTTACTGGTGGTATAGTATTTGCTGCAATTTTGAGTTTAATCTTGAGCTTTCAGTTATTTTTGCCATTTATGTGTAAGCATCTTTATAAATTGGAGGTAGTGTTCTAATTTGGAGTTTAATTAACTCTCAATAAAAAATTTAATAGAGGACAGTAAAGGGCTATTGGAGGGCAATAGAGGTCTGTTAAAGGTTTATTGGGGGGCAATAGACGTGTATTGGGGGGCAATACATGTTATGAATTTATGTAATCTCTTCGTTTTTTTCCTTAATCAAAGTTTTATTGGTCTAATTTTACGGAGATTAGTTCTAATTCCGGCGACCGAAAGTTCTATTGGGGGGCAATAGACGTCTATTGGGGAGCAATAGAGATTTATTGCCCCTCTATTGGTGGGCAATTGACGTCTATTTAGGGGCAATTGACGTCTATTTGGGGGCAATAAATCTTTACGGCGACCTATGAGATCTTTGACGACCTCTTTGGAGACCTCAGGCGAGGTTTTCAGAGAAGTTCGGTGGGCGGCGGTTGGTGACAGGATCTCGCGCGACCGGTGACCGGATTCCAGCGAAAGTTGGTTGGAATCCGGCGACCGGTGACCGGGCTCTAGCGAAGTCTCCTATGGTTTCTCTCTCTTTCATTCATTCTCTGTCTCTCTCTCTCTCTCTAAGTAACAAAGGGATGAGGGTATAATAGTCTAAAAAATAAACAAAAAACAAAAACAAAAAACTTAATGGGGTATTAGGGAAGACTTCCTTAGAGTGTTTTGGGTAAGGGGAAATTTAAAAAATTTAATGGGCTAAGTGAAAAAAAATCTCTAAAAATGGGGTAAATGGACAAAATCCCTTTTTGTTAGGGTTATATTTGTGTTTCTATTTTTCTTCAATTATCACAAAAAAAAAAAAACAAACAAACTTTGTAAAATTGAAACTGTTTGGCAATGTTCCATTTAATAGGCAAAAAAACTGGTTTTGCTTTCTGGAACGCGCCTCACGCGCCTTCCCCAAAACCCATCTGCTACTCATCTTCTTCCCCGATTGGCCTGTCAACTCTAAATCTCTCCGCCTTCTCCGGCTACCTGAGCTTCTCTGGTGGCTACCCCAGCGTTCGTGTTCTCCGCCCTTCCACCGGGAAGCGGCGGAGATAGGGCTCCGATGTTGATTCAACGCAAACGTGTGAAGAATGGCGATGATATCAGCTCCGATCTGGAATCTCTTCGCATGGAAGACTTGGACTCCTCGGTTCGAACCTCACCTTGCCTTCAACCTCAGATGACCTATGCCAGTACTCTTAAGAATCCGGTTGACCATTTCAGACAAACCATGGTGGAAGACTTTGAGTTTACTGATGAGGATTGCTCTTATTCCCAGGGTATTCATGGCCTGAATGTTTCATTCTCTGAAAAGATGCACAACAAACTGGATTATGATTGGCGATGTGCTGTTGTGGTCAAGCTCATGGGTAAGCCAAATTCAACTAATACCTTTGATTTCATGTTGAGGGGTCTTAAGAGAAAATGGCAGGTTAAAGGGGGCTGGCAATTAATTGACCTCCCCAATGATTTTTTCATTGTGAAATTTACTCTTGAGGAAGACATGAATTATGCTTTGTGTGGTGGTCCTTGGATTCTTGCGGGCCAAACTTTGATTGTGAAAAAATGGAGACCAGATTTTGATCCCATGACTGAACAAATTGGCAAAATGGCCTTATGGGTTAGAATTTTTGGATTGCCTGTGAAATATTTCAAGGAGTTTACTGTTGCGAAAATTGGAAAAATCCTTGGAGATGTTGAAAGTTGATAAGCTTACTGTTGGGCAATCTAGCTAGGGGCAAGTTTGCTAGAGTTTGCATTGAGGTTGACCTTAGTAAACCGTTGAGGCCTTATGTTGAAGTTGAATCTTCTGCTTTTCAAGTGGTTTATGAAGGAATATCTCTTATCTGCTTTGAATGTGGCTGTTTTGGGCACCCTAAAGACAAATGTCCTACTCTGAAAGTTGATGCTAATAAAACCTTTGTTGATGAAAGCACCAAGACTCCTGCTCCTAGCTGTGATGTTGCTGATAACTCTGATGTGAATATGTCGCATGAATTACCTGTTAATCCCTTGATCCTGATGCTATGCTAAAAGATGACATGGGTCCGTGGATGCTCATGAGTTATAGAAACAAAAAGAAGAGCAATGATTCTGGTGGCAACAAAAAGAGCAGTAACTCTAGCTCTAGATTCTTTGTGCTGCAAGATGAGAGTGAGCCTAATTTGCCTACTAAGACCATGAATGAAAACTCTGTTGATACAGCTCAGCCGATTGTGAGACTTTGGCAAAGCTTCCAAGAGAAAAAGAAACAAGCCCCAGTGTCCACCAAAGCTAAAAATGCTAGCACTTCTAAAGCCCCTATGAAGAGCACTGCTACTGATGGCATTACTTCACCTCCCAAAGATGGTCCAAAGTTCACTGACATATCTAGCTTCAAATTCATGGGGAACTCCAGAGTTCCTATGAAGGATGTTTCTAACCTTGAAAGCTGAAGTGGATCCAAACTTGAAGTGGTCTACCAAAGGAAAACTAAAAGCCACACTTCCTCTACCACCAAATAGCAGAACCACATCTTCAAGAGGCTCTCCTTTGAAAACATGGGTTCCACTGCTCCAGGTGATGGCATATCTGCCATTTTTGGTCATTGCCCTCCTGAGGAGCTTGCGACTAACATGGTTGCTGCTTCCTCATCATCCCAAGACTCTGCCACCTTTGTTGAAAAGACTTTTGCTAATAACAGCAAGCTGACAGCTGATGACAACCTACCTTCTCATGATGGGGAGGGTATGGTTGATGCTTAACTTGGGTTCCTACCCTCTCTTTCATTGCCTCTCAATGATTAAGATCTTATTTTGGAATGCAAGGGGTGCTGGAAGTGAAAATTTCAGGTCTGCTGTTGCAGATCTTGTTAAGATTAATTCTATTGACGTTTTGGCTTTATGTGAACCTCGTGTGCAGTTCCATAAAGCTAGGGACTCTCTTAGAAAACTGGGATTCTCCGATTTTAGAGTTGTTGAGGCTGCTGGGTTCTCTGGTGGCATTTGGCTTCTTTGGAATAGTTCCAGAACCCAGATTGAATTCATTGATGATAATTTTCAATTGATTTATGTTAAAGTTACCCTTCCTGGAAATTCTCCTTGGATGCTTACTGTGATCTATGCTAGTCCTAACCACACCTCAAGAGCTTCCCTCTGGAGTTATTTGGATAACCTTAAAGCTTCTACTAATCTTCCTGCTTTGTTTATTGGTGATTTTAATGAGCTTGTTTCGGATGCTGACAAAAGTAGTGGCTCTCTAACTGGACGATTTGGTGGTCTTAGGAGTTGGATTAATCAGAATGCTCTAATTGACATGGGGTTCAAGGGCTCATGTTACACTTGGAGTAATAATTCTGTAAAGGAAAGACTTGATAGGGGCTTTTGTTGCTGTGAGTGGAGATCCATGTTTGCTGAAGCTTTTATTCAACACTTGCCCAAGACAAGATCGGATCATTGTCCCATTCTTATGTAGTCCTTTTCCAACATTCGCATTAGTAGAAAAGCTATGCCCTTCAGATTTCAGGCCATGTGGTTTTCTCACCCTAATTATTCCAAATTTGTATCCTCTACTTGGAATACTTTATCTGGTGATTTTTCCTCTAAAACTAATGCTCTCTCTGTTGCTCTAGCTCATTGGAACAAAGATGTTTTTGGCCATCTCTTCCAAAGGAAAAGAAGGTTACTGGCTAGGATTGGTGGTATTCAAAAGGCAAGAGACAGGTATGAGAATCATTCTCTCATTAATTTGGAGGCTGGACTCATTCAAGATTATGAAAATATTAGAGATCAAGAGAATCTTTTTTGGAGGCAAAAGTCTAGAGACAAGTGGCTGCTTGATGGTGACAGGAATACCAGGTTCTTTCATTTGACCACCCTCATTAGAAGAAAGAAAAATAAGATTGAAGGTCTTTTTGATTCTCATGGTGCCTGGTTCACTGATTCTGAGAGCATGAAGAACATCTCTGTTGATTTTTTCACTGATCTATTTTCTTTGCATAATCCTGAAGATATGATAGCGCTCAAAGTAAGCGCGTAATTCAACCCTGAAAAATGTCATCGTTAGTATATGGTAAATAGGGATCGTTCTAACCGGGGATTGAGGGTACACCTGTAATTGTAAAAACAAATAAAGAATTAATAAAAGTAAAAAGTATTATTTACAAAAATAAAACAAATTAAGAAAAGAAATATATACAAGTAAACACAAATAAGGGGGTCTTAGGAATATAAAATTAATAAATAAAATAAAGAAAATGTAAAAACATATATACAAGGGTGGAACGCAAGGAATAAAGATCAAAACCACAATCATATGCATGAAATCCAATTAGAATTCCTACAGTTGATTAACTATGTCATAATGACTATGTGAAACGTTAGAAAGCAAACGATTTCCCATTTTTTACTCTCCTTGAATATTTAATATAAGTAAAAGCACCTAAATTAAACCTATTGAACATGCAATCATAGTCTAGAAAGCTAGCTACTCAAGAACATATTCAATGCATGAAGAACAAAGAAAGGATGTCAACCAAAGTGCACAACCTAGTATGAAAAAGTTCATCTATTTGCAATCCTCCTTAATTGATTTCGACTTTTGTCCAAAGCCTTTACTACTTAAATCTAGCTCCAATTACATGCATATATCCTAAGTTGGCCACCAAAGAACACATACATATAAAAGTTTTCTATAATCCAAAATCAATTAAGCAATCTCACATAAGCAACATAAAAATCAACAAATAAAGAAATTGCAACTTTATTTCAAAACATATAAATGAGCTTTAAACTTTGCCCTTAACGTCATGTTAACTAGAATTCATAACTCTACGAATTAAACAAAGGAAAAGAAAAGAAAGTTTGAAATACACCATGAAAGATGGATGACAAGCCTTGAGACGAAGAACTTGAAGATCCTTGAAAGCAAACAATCTTCTAGGGACGACACAAGGGTGGATGGCGGATAGGATCTTGATGTATTGCAGGACTTCTTCTCCTCCTTGGTTGAGACGCAGAGCTTATGAAGACTAGAGAATGGAGAGAATTTTTCTGATGTTTAGAATTGTGTGAGAAGTGGTGTGTTGGTTTGGTGTGTTGTGGTGTGTGAATGATGCTCCTATTTATAGGAGGATGGCAACTTAATCTCCAAGTCTTCAAGATTGATCCACACAGCATTAACCAATCACAGAATGCCATATCAGCTCTGTTGAGTCATCCAACCAATCAAAAGCCTCCAAAATAAGTCCATAATCCTTCAAAATATATTATTGCTGATTTTCCCAAGATTTTATCTGATTTTTCTCTTAATTTTCGCCCAAAATACTCTTGAGTGAAAATAGGAATGAATCTGGATTTGTTTTGGACCTCTTCTCCCTTAAATCTCTCCATGGCGTCATTATTGACAAGACCCGCCCCGGATTTCACCCTGAAATCCGAAGAGGCCCTGCGGGGCCCACCTTAGAAGAAATTCTACCAAAAATTTGACAGAACTTCCCCTAAAAATGGACAACCCAAAACCTGTAGAAAAACATTTACACTTCTAAATCATCCATCCTTATTCTCCTGGAGCCACCCTGCTCCCTATATCACAACATCTCCCATTTCACAAACAATTCTGATACTTAAGAATATTAATCTCATAGGTTATCAGAGCAATCTAATGTAGGCGTACAAGAGAATAGAAACAAGATAAATGACTGATGCTTTTATAATGCGGAAGCTATGACAGCTATGCCTCAATGTGATGACCTGGATTTCTGTTATTTAATTTTGGTAATTAATAATGGGCCAGTTGTGCGAATAATTATTATTGTGCTTTATTCGTAGATCGTATGTGAAGTGGAATGGTTTTCGTACGTATAAATATTTGAATTTCACAGTTTAGGAGGTCGTGTGAAGTTTGACTTTTTATATGTTGGGATTCTCGGAAAACTTCCTTCACGAAAGTTGTAGAGCGCGTCGATACGAGTTCGTGGACATGCGGAATGTGGGAATCGGAGTTCGTATGAGGAAGTTATGGCTATCGGAAGAAGTTTCCGTTTTAGTATAAATATGGAAAATCTGAAATTTTATTTCATTTTTCCCTTTCCTTTTCCGGAAACCCTTCTCCTCTCTCTCTCTTCTCTCTCGGTCGACCCCTTCAGAAACGAAAATCTTCGACTGACCCGACCCGGACCCGGCCGACCCGACCCGACTTTTCCGGCGGACTGCGGCGGTCTCCGGCGACGAAACTTTCCAGACAGGTTCGCCTCCTTGCTCCGGTCGTCTCTGTGGTGGCCTCTATCGACGATTCTCCTCCACGGCGGCGCTGCAAGGCGGTGCAGTTCGTGGTTTTTCAACCCGACCGGAAAACGCAACTCCGACGTCGGCGGCGCTTCAACCTTGGCCTGGGGAGTTCGCAGCAGCCTCCTTGTGCGAGCTGTGGTGGTTGTTTGGAAGGATACACGTGAAAACTCGATCAACTCAGTTGGGATTACTGTTCACGGCTTGTGAGGTAGTTTTCGATCCCTTATGGTTGTTTTCTGACTTCGAGCTAGTTATGTGTTGGCACAAGCATGCTTAGATGAAGCTTTTTGATGTTGGGAGTTTTGTGAAATATTGAGTTTTGGTCGGCGGCGGTGCGCCTCCGTCTGTGGCGGCGTTCCGGCGGTGTTCCGTCCATGTATGAGACAGTTTCTGGTATTATATGTCTTCTACTCGTTGATACGAGCGTTTCGATATATAATATGCAAGTTTTGGAGTTCGAATGAAATTGTTATGATTTTTATCGTTTCATATCGATGAATTTATTCGATCCGTGAGGATTTGAGTATCCGATCGACTTGTGGTTTGGACACATCGATCATGGAAGTGTTCCGGTGACCTTGGGAGGTCTCGGATGTGGTTTTGCCTCGATTGGCGCCACTTTGGGGATTTTAGTCCAAAACAGGGGTTTCGGATTTAAATCAAATGTGAATCGTTACTAAGTGGATACCGTTGTGATTAGGTACTTGACGAAGTATTTGGACGGTTAATTGGCGGATTGACCGTTTTGTTCTTGGTTGAAGACGCAGCGGGAATTCAAGGTGAGTAAATCTCACAAGGATCTTTATGAACAGAAGTACCATTATTGTTTTGGCGTTAATTATTTAACTGCAAACTATAGTTGGTATTAGTAGGCATTCCTGAGCGAATGACTACGTATATATATATTTACGTGAAATATATATATTCATGTGGATGGTATTTGATGAATAATATGCATGATGATGCTTATATTATTGTTGAATATGATTTTTCATGGAAACAATATTGTGGAAAAAGATGTTTTCTATTGTTGAAATGTATTGATGTTTGATGTTACATTTTTGAGTCAAGCGTGACTCATTTAAATGTATTGGTCTTTGTACCAAGAGTTACAGATGGTGAGCAGGGATAAGGAAAGCCGAGATTAGATGTTAGTAACGTTTTAGGTCAGGTGTGACTTACTTAACGTTCGACTTTGAGACCGGACAGGGTCTGAAGGTCATAGGTCGCAGATGGTGACAGGTTGCAGATGGCGACCTTGATGTTTGATTTCACGATCAGACGGGGTCTGAAATCATATGTCACAGATGGTGACAGGTCGCAGATGGTGACCAAGGCAGGAAGTTGGTAATCACGTCCTTGGTAGGACGAGTGATTACGATTTCAATAGAGCTCTAGTCTGTCTGTCATGATAGCTTATGGGAGTAACGGTCGAGGTTGCTTGAGACTCATAGGTATGCAGCTTAAAGGAGAGTTCTGATGGCATTCTTCTTTAATTGTCTAGATGAGACGTGAATTGCTACTTGATGGTTAAGTTAGCAAATAGGGCATGGTCATAGTGGTGACTCATGTTGTCCTTTCTATGGAAAGGATATGGAATGTTAGAAGGAAATCATGGTGGCATGTTCCTTAAGTAGATTGACGTGAGTTGTTGATTGATGTTCATGAGTTACTCATACGAGCTTGAAGAAGCTTACCGGGTTTGTTGTTTGGCAACCCCGGTGCACCATTCTATGGTGTAGGGGCTAATCCTGCAGGTCAGGAAAATCGTGGCTGAAGCTGAAGGAGCTTGTTGGCAGCAGAACGGGTAGGAAGCAATTTTTGTTGGCTTTGCCAATATATGACTTCCGCTATGCAGTAAGCTCTGAGGAGCATTTACGTTTTATTTTGTGATGACAATTTGAATTCGTAAATTTTTGTAATATATAACTCTGTGGAGCGAGTGTATATTAACTTGGATGGTTCAGTGTATCAGTAAGTACTTGTTTTAAGGGAAAGATGTTCCAGGTATTTGTATTGATGACTGAACATTCACGCATGTATAATTATGGGATTATATATATCGATTTTTATTGTTGTTAAAAATCAGGGGCGTGACAGATTGGTATCAGAGCGTAAGGTACATATTTGGTGACAGTCAATACTCCTCGAGTGATGGCCCGTCTGCAGCGGATCCCCATCGGATGCTCTTCGGTATTGATATAGTCATTGGGTATGTAGTGAGCGTTAGGATGTGAGTCGTCAGGGTAGTGTTGGCTCAGTGGATGAAGGTTAGGAGCTAGATGTAGCTTCTATGAGTTAAAGACTTTTGAGGAATGATGACCTTTAGTTTTAACTCAAGATTGACGTAGGGGATGGAATTGTATCCTCTGACGTAGTATCGTGGTTGATTGAGTCATAGCGTTGACTTATACTTGTGTTTGAGGGTCATACAGGTATTAACCACATGTTGCTATGCTCCTTAGGTGATGGATTCTCAAGGAGGCAGAGCTAGGGGTCGCGGTAGACCCAGAGGCAGGGGTAGAGCCCGAGGTAGGGGCAGGATTCCTCCTCCTGTTGAAGAGGTATTCGATAATGACGTTGAGGCATCGAATGTTGAGCTGCCTGTTCCACCTGTTGTGGAGGCCGCAAATGTTGTAGATCCCATTCGTTTGTCAAAGTTGGCAAAGGAGATATCGAGGTTGGGAGGAGTCCCATTTCAGGGAGGTACGGATCACATGTTGGCAGATCAATGGATCGAGAACATGAAGACCTACTTCGAGATGGTCGTCTGCGACGACATTGAGAAGAGGAAGATTGCCACATTTATGCTCCAAGGCGATGCACGGGTGTGGTGGAACGGCACACAGAGGGTGATGGATGTGTCCACCATGACCTGGGACGGTTTTGTGGAACTGTTCAGGAGGAAGTACTTTCCGCCTTCTGTGAGGGAGCAATTGGAAAGGGATTTTGTCTCGTTAGTCCAAGGGACTAAGAGTGTGAGGGAGTATGAGGCTGAGTTCTCAAGGTTGTACCGCTTTGTAAGGCAGATGGATGCTGAGAGCTTAGCTATGAAGTTTCAGTGGGGACTGAATGCTTCAATCCGGCGCGATGTCGCTGTTCTGGAATTGAAGACGGTGGAACTCATTTTCGCTAAGGCTATGGCCATTGAGCAGGAGAACCTGACTTTCCAGGAACAGGAATCGGCTGAGAGGGATTTTCAAAGAAAGGGAAAGGCAATTGCGGGGAGCAGTAAAGCATCTGGAAATCGAAGTGGATTCTGGAAGAGACAGAGGACTAATCAGCAGGCGCCAGCTAGGGCTGCAGCTGCACCTGCTAGGGTTGCACCTAATAGGCCGGTGGCGAACCCGAAGTGTTTCAATTGCAATGAGATGGGCCATGTTGCTCGAGCTTGCACGAAACCTAAGAACTTGGCATGCTTCACATGTGGCCAGATGGGGCACTTCTCAAGGGATTGTACCCAGCAGGGTAGGGGACAAGGGAATCAGCAGAGGCAACTGCCTCAGGGGCAGGCTAGAGTGTTTGCTATTGGTCAGCAGAATGCCGGAGTGGAAGGTACCTTATCCTTATTTGATTTCTTTGCTAGGGTGTTATTTGATACGGGAGCGTCCCACTCTTTCATATCTAGTTCTGTGGTTGATATGTTAGGTTTGACTCCTAGGCCTCTTGCTAGACCCTTGTGTGTTATTTCCCCACTTGGTGTTTCCCTTGAGCTTGATATGTTTTGTGATGCATGTCCAATTGTGATTGGTGGTAAGGAGTTTACCGCGACCTTGATTGTGTTAGCAGATCATAAGTATGATGTCATTTTGGGTATTGATTGGCTGAGGCCAAATCATGCTATGATTGATTGCTTTGAAATGGTAGTGTCATTTCATATACCTGGACAGCCAGTGTTTCGTTATCGGTGTCTTAGGTCAGATACTGCTATGAGGGCAGGATTCTTAGCTCACGTGGAGTCAGTGAGTTGTGCTGCGGTTATGACAGAGATTTCTGTGGTTTCCGAGTACAGTGATGTATTTCAGGATATACCAGGGTTACCTCCAAGGAGGGTAGTGGACTTTGCTATCGATGTGATACCAGGTACTGCACCTGTATCTATGGCACCATTTCGGATGGCACCAGCTGAACTTAGAGAGTTGAAGGAGCAAATTGATGGTTTACTTGAGCAGGGGTTCATTAGACCTAGTACTTCTCCTTGGGGTGCACCTGTGGTGTTTGCGAAGAAGAAGGATGGTTCACTAAGGTTGTGTGTGGATTATCGGCAGTTGAACAAGGTGACGATTAAGAATAGGTACCCTTTACCTAGGATTGATGACTTGTTTGACCAGCTTAAGAAAGCTACTGTATTCTCGAAGATTGATTTGAGATCTGGATATCACCAGTTGAGGGTGAAGGACGAGGATATTCCTAAGACTGCTTTTAGGACCAGGTATGGACACTTTGAGTTTGTTGTCATGCCTTTTGGTCTAACCAATGCACCTGCTGCATTTATGGACTTGATGAACCGTATGTTCAGTCCGTACTTGGATAAGTTCGTGGTAGTGTTCGTGGATGATATTTTGGTTTATTCCAAGACGTTGGAAGATCATGATAGGCATCTGCGGATTGTACTACAGATTTTGAGAGAAAAAGAGTTGTTTGCGAAATTCGAGAAGTGCGAATTTTGGCAAAGAGAAGTTAAGTTCCTTGGTCATGTAGTTTCGAAGGATGGAGTCTCTGTGGATCCTTCTAAGGTGGAAGCAGTGATGAACTGGGGCCAACCCACTACAGTTACTGAGGTACGTAGTTTTCTGGGTTTGGCAGGTTATTATCGGAGATTCATTGAAGGATTTGCTAGTATTGCTTCAGCTTTGACCAAGTTGACCAGGAAGGATGTTCAGTTTGTGTGGACTGAGAAATGTGAGCGAGCATTCAATGAGTTGAAGAGAAGATTGACCACAGCCCCAGTGTTGACTATTCCCACAAGCGGTGGTGGTTTAGTCATCTATAGTGATGCATCTCATCAGGGTTTGGGGTGTGTGTTGATGCAGCATGGCGGTGTTGTCGCTTATGGCTCTAGACAGTTGAAGGTGCATGAGCGTAATTATCCCACTCATGATTTGGAGTTGGCTGCAGTTGTGTTTGCCTTGAAAATTTGGAGGCATTACTTGTATGGAGAGAAGTTCGAACTCTTTTCGGATCATAAGAGTTTGAAGTATCTGTTCTCTCAGAAGGAGTTGAACATGAGACAGAGAAGGTGGATGGAGCTCATAAAGGACTATGATTTCACCTTGGAGTATCATCCAGGAAAGGCCAATGTGGTGGCGGATGCTTTGAGTAGGAAGCCCAGAGGTATTGTTGCTTCTGTTATGGTCCAGGAGTGGCTTATGTTGGAGACTGCATCTGAATTTGACCTTGTACAACCAAGAGTTGAGAATGGGAGTTTCCTTGGAAGTATCACGGTACAGCCTACCCTGATTTCCAGGATTATTCAGGGTCAAGCGCAGGATGTGTTCTCACGTGCAAGGCTGGCAGAGTTAGTTGCAGATTTGATTGATGATTGTCCTTCTGAGTGGGCAGTTGGATCCGATGGTGGTTTGAGGTTGAGATCGAGGTTGTGTGTTCCGGATTGTGATGAACTCAAGGGGGAGATCCTTCGGGAAGCACATCGATCTCGATACACTGTACACCCTGGAAATACTAAGATGTATCGGGATTTGCGAAGGCAATTCTGGTGGAATGGGATGAAGAAGGACGTGGCAGAGTATGTTTCCAAGTGTCTTACTTGCCAACGTGTGAAGGCTGAGCATCAGAGACCTGCAGGTATGTTGAAGCCATTACCTATTCCCGTGTGGAAATGGGAGCAGATCTCAATGGATTTTGTCACTGGACTGCCTAGGTCCAAACGGAATCACGATGCAGTGTGGGTGATCGTGGACCGTTTGACGAAGTCGGCGCACTTCCTACCTGTGTCAATGATGTATTCGGTTGACAAGTTATGCGAGCTTTACATCGAGGTGATCGTGAAACTTCATGGAGTGCCTGTGTCGATTGTTTCTGATCGTGATGCTCGGTTTACTTCAAAATTTTGGAGCGGTTTCCAAAAGGCCATGGGAACTGACTTAGATATGAGTACGGCATTTCACCCTCAGACTGATGGGCAGACTGAGCGAGTGAATCAGGTGTTGGAGGATATGTTGAGAGCCTGTGTGTTGGACTTCAAGGGAAGTTGGGAGGATCATCTGCCGTTGATTGAATTCTCCTACAACAACAGTTATCACTCCAGTATTGGTATGGCACCATATGAGGCCCTGTATGGTAGGCCATGTAGATCTCCGATCTGCTGGGCAGAAGCGGGAGATAAAGTGTTATTGGGTCCTGAGATTGTGCAGGAGACCACTGAAAAGATTTCAGTTATCAGGGACAGGATTCGAACAGCACAGAGTAGACAGAAGAGTTATGCAGATTTGAAAAAGAGACATGTTGAATTTAATGAGGGTGATCATGTGTTCTTGAAGGTCTCACCCATGAAGGGTGTGGTGAGATTTGGCAAGAAGGGGAAGTTATCACCAAGGTTTGTTGGACCTTTTGAAATTCTGGAAAGGGTAGGAGATTTGGCTTATAGGCTTGCCTTACCTCCTAGTATGTCTGGTGTGCATAATGTGTTCCATGTGTCTATGTTGAAGAAGTATGTCCAGGATGTGTCACATGTGATCGATTATGGCCCGATTGAGGTGCATGCGGATACGACCTTTGTTGTTGAACCTGTTCGTATTCTGGATAGGTCAACAAAGCAACTTCGAAGGAAGGAAGTTGACTTGGTCAAGGTATTGTGGAGTCACCATGACGAGGGTGATGCTTCTTGGGAGTTGGAGTCGGATATGAGAGCGAAGTACCCACAGTTGTTTGTTGATGAGCAAGCGTGAATTTCGGGACGAAATTCCTTTAAGGAGGGTAGAATGTGATGACCTGGATTTCTGTTATTTAATTTTGGTAATTAATAATGGGCCAGTTGTGCGAATAATTATTATTGTGCTTTATTCGTAGATCGTATGTGAAGTGGAATGGTTTTCGTACGTATAAATATTTGAATTTCACAGTTTAGGAGGTCGTGTGAAGTTTGACTTTTTATATGTTGGGATTCTCGGAAAACTTCCTTCACGAAAGTTGTAGAGCGCGTCGATACGAGTTCGTGGACATGCGGAATGTGGGAATCGGAGTTCGTATGAGGAAGTTATGGCTATCGGAAGAAGTTTCCGTTTTAGTATAAATATGGAAAATCTGAAATTTTATTTCATTTTTCCCTTTCCTTTTCCGGAAACCCTTCTCCTCTCTCTCTCTTCTCTCTCGGTCGACCCCTTCAGAAACGAAAATCTTCGACTGACCCGACCCGGACCCGGCCGACCCGACCCGACTTTTCCGGCGGACTGCGGCGGTCTCCGGCGACGAAACTTTCCAGACAGGTTCGCCTCCTTGCTCCGGTCGTCTCTGTGGTGGCCTCTATCGACGATTCTCCTCCACGGCGGCGCTGCAAGGCGGTGCAGTTCGTGGTTTTTCAACCCGACCGGAAAACGCAACTCCGACGTCGGCGGCGCTTCAACCTTGGCCTGGGGAGTTCGCAGCAGCCTCCTTGTGCGAGCTGTGGTGGTTGTTTGGAAGGATACACGTGAAAACTCGATCAACTCAGTTGGGATTACTGTTCACGGCTTGTGAGGTAGTTTTCGATCCCTTATGGTTGTTTTCTGACTTCGAGCTAGTTATGTGTTGGCACAAGCATGCTTAGATGAAGCTTTTTGATGTTGGGAGTTTTGTGAAATATTGAGTTTTGGTCGGCGGCGGTGCGCCTCCGTCTGTGGCGGCGTTCCGGCGGTGTTCCGTCCATGTATGAGACAGTTTCTGGTATTATATGTCTTCTACTCGTTGATACGAGCGTTTCGATATATAATATGCAAGTTTTGGAGTTCGAATGAAATTGTTATGATTTTTATCGTTTCATATCGATGAATTTATTCGATCCGTGAGGATTTGAGTATCCGATCGACTTGTGGTTTGGACACATCGATCATGGAAGTGTTCCGGTGACCTTGGGAGGTCTCGGATGTGGTTTTGCCTCGATTGGCGCCACTTTGGGGATTTTAGTCCAAAACAGGGGTTTCGGATTTAAATCAAATGTGAATCGTTACTAAGTGGATACCGTTGTGATTAGGTACTTGACGAAGTATTTGGACGGTTAATTGGCGGATTGACCGTTTTGTTCTTGGTTGAAGACGCAGCGGGAATTCAAGGTGAGTAAATCTCACAAGGATCTTTATGAACAGAAGTACCATTATTGTTTTGGCGTTAATTATTTAACTGCAAACTATAGTTGGTATTAGTAGGCATTCCTGAGCGAATGACTACGTATATATATATTTACGTGAAATATATATATTCATGTGGATGGTATTTGATGAATAATATGCATGATGATGCTTATATTATTGTTGAATATGATTTTTCATGGAAACAATATTGTGGAAAAAGATGTTTTCTATTGTTGAAATGTATTGATGTTTGATGTTACATTTTTGAGTCAAGCGTGACTCATTTAAATGTATTGGTCTTTGTACCAAGAGTTACAGATGGTGAGCAGGGATAAGGAAAGCCGAGATTAGATGTTAGTAACGTTTTAGGTCAGGTGTGACTTACTTAACGTTCGACTTTGAGACCGGACAGGGTCTGAAGGTCATAGGTCGCAGATGGTGACAGGTTGCAGATGGCGACCTTGATGTTTGATTTCACGATCAGACGGGGTCTGAAATCATATGTCACAGATGGTGACAGGTCGCAGATGGTGACCAAGGCAGGAAGTTGGTAATCACGTCCTTGGTAGGACGAGTGATTACGATTTCAATAGAGCTCTAGTCTGTCTGTCATGATAGCTTATGGGAGTAACGGTCGAGGTTGCTTGAGACTCATAGGTATGCAGCTTAAAGGAGAGTTCTGATGGCATTCTTCTTTAATTGTCTAGATGAGACGTGAATTGCTACTTGATGGTTAAGTTAGCAAATAGGGCATGGTCATAGTGGTGACTCATGTTGTCCTTTCTATGGAAAGGATATGGAATGTTAGAAGGAAATCATGGTGGCATGTTCCTTAAGTAGATTGACGTGAGTTGTTGATTGATGTTCATGAGTTACTCATACGAGCTTGAAGAAGCTTACCGGGTTTGTTGTTTGGCAACCCCGGTGCACCATTCTATGGTGTAGGGGCTAATCCTGCAGGTCAGGAAAATCGTGGCTGAAGCTGAAGGAGCTTGTTGGCAGCAGAACGGGTAGGAAGCAATTTTTGTTGGCTTTGCCAATATATGACTTCCGCTATGCAGTAAGCTCTGAGGAGCATTTACGTTTTATTTTGTGATGACAATTTGAATTCGTAAATTTTTGTAATATATAACTCTGTGGAGCGAGTGTATATTAACTTGGATGGTTCAGTGTATCAGTAAGTACTTGTTTTAAGGGAAAGATGTTCCAGGTATTTGTATTGATGACTGAACATTCACGCATGTATAATTATGGGATTATATATATCGATTTTTATTGTTGTTAAAAATCAGGGGCGTGACATCAACCCCAAGTACGCTCGACCTCAAGCTAAACTGGCCTGCAAACTGGGCATTTAAAACCGAAGGGCCTAGGGGAAAACATTTAAAATCCGTTAGAGTGAGTGGACGAAAAATAAGTACTTTCAAATGTATAAGTAAAACTTAATGCTTTCCCAAGTTATTCTCTAAAATCTCGCATGCAGTAACAATCTTGAAAACACTCTTAATCATCATCTTTACTGCAATCTAATCGCGTAGAAATAAAACATATTGAAATCTCTTAAAATCTCATCCTCAATCCTTATAAAAACATCCTTTTCAAGAGGCTTGCTTGATAACTCGAAAGGACTGCTGTCTAGTCATCTCATGCCATCTGGGAGGGACTGCCACCCAGATGACGCATCGGAAGGGACTGCCAACCGGAATAGGAGGCGGTGGTAGAAGGGACTGCCAACTAACCACAGGTAGTAGACGGGACTGCCGACTAACTACCTCATGTCATCTGGAAGGGACTGCCACCCAGATAACGCATCGGAATGGACTGCCAACCGGAATAGGAGGCGGTGGATAGAAGGGACTGCCAACTAACCATCTCATGCCATTTGGGAGGGACTGCCACCCAAATGACGCATCGGAAGGGACTGCCAACCGGAATATAGTCTGGAAGAGACTGCCAACCAGATTATTACCTAGAAGGGACTGCCAACTAGGTAATATGCGCATGCGCCGTAAATAGCCTCCTCAATAAACTGAATAGCCTCCTCAATAAACTGGAAACAGCCTCTTACAATTACCTGCTTTCGGAAATAAACTCGATAATACTTCAATAAATCATTAATAATCCACTGAAAGCATAACTCAAGATTTTCCCGCTAACTCATACCTCAATATCTCAATAAATCCTCGAAAGCATAAATCAAATACTCTGTAAATCAATAAATGCTTTCGGAAAGAAAACTCAATCTTACTTCAAGGCTGAAAAGCTCAAAACTCAATAAATCTCGATAATTCAACTATGCTCAAATATTTGCTAAATCCTTCGTACTCGTATATCATCGTATCAACTGATATTCGAAATCAATAATTCTCATAATATTTTCTTAATCAGTCACTTCCCGAAAATCATTTCTCAACTCAATAACTCCTGAATAACTATCTCAAAAATCTACTAAAAGCCCTCGGGAAGGAATTTCAATACTAATCTCGTAATTCATGAATAAATCCCGATAAATCAACGCTCAATAAACCATAAAACTCAATAATTCAAAACATAATTTAAATCTCAATTGGAAGGAAATAATAATACTGCATGCATAATTAATTTAAAAACAAATGTCCACTCACAGTACTATTTAGGCGACCATGCATACGAGTTCCTTCGTCGAGCAATAGCTCGGTACGTCGCCCTGTACACAATTATTTTTCGTGAATAACTATTCAACAATTAAATACGATTCTCAAAATTAAATCCTCATAATTACATCTCCACTTCTCCTCGGATGCAACCCAAATTATACCACTAATACCATTTCGTTAATTTAAAGGTTCCAAGGCAGAACCGAGAGATATCCGACGGCCGGATTCTCGTAATTCGATAATCGAAACCCTAAACTTCAAAAATTCATAATTAATTCCAAGCTTCTCCAAAATTCACCAAATTTCATATACAAGCTCTACAATATTTATAGGATTTAACTAGCTAAAAAAAAAAAAACAGAATATAAATCACTGTTCATACACCGCACTATTCATGCAGCTACACTGTTCATGCGGCGGCCAACTCCTCCTCCGGCCACCAAATTTCAACCACAGAATCATCTCAACATTCTAAGCACTTTTCATAACTGTGACCAAGTGAGAAAATACCTTGAAATGCTCCAATTTTGCCGCTGAACACAAACCCGGAAATCTCCAAACCCACAAATTTGGAAATCCTTCAAATTCACCTTCCAAACGTGGAAATTCCAACTAGAAGTCTTGAGGGGAGATGATCAGTGACTCGAGGCGCTCCTAATAGAGCCAATTTCACCGCCGAAGATAGCCGGAAATTGGGGAATTTCGCCGGGAAAGCAAACTGCTACAGTAGCAATGCTTGCATAAATTCGGGGCTTTCCGGCCAAATTGCCGATACCCACTGGTACCATCGTATAGAGGAGGAAGAGACGGTCCAAGGACAACTGGAATCGAGTCAATCGGACGCCGGACGGTGAAGAAATCGGAAAAAGAAGGAGAGAGGGCGACGCGGGGGAAGAGGGGGAGAAAATCGGGGAGAGAGAAAAATGACGAGTTACCCAGTAACTCGTCCTATTTATAGAAACTTACCATGAACAGTAACTTTACCATTTCGCTTATAACTTTTGCATACAAACTCCAATTTTGACGTACCACATATGCACGCGCTCGGTTTAACGTCCTCTACAACTTTCATGAAGGAAATTTTCTCAAATTTTGACCCGAACAAAAAGTCAACTTTTAGGGCCCCCTAAAAACATTGAAACGACAGTAAAAGTGAAAGTAAAAGTTGTTTACCGTCCAAATGACTAGTAAACCGGTGAATTCGGGTTCGGGACGTCACAATTATCCTTGATCCTCTCTTGATTTTTGACATTAACTCCATGATTTTCACATTATCTCCATGATTTCCCATGGCAAAAATCAGATTTAATCTCCCATAATATCTTCAAGCCATGTGGTCTCCTAATGCCTTCAGGTTTCCTAGCCTCATCAGGATTCCTGCGTTGACTGGGATTCTTAGTCGGACTAGGAAAACTCCATTTCTTCATTTCAGCTCATTTCTGCATCCCTTGTGCCTTGCCTTTGTCATCTCCAATGTCTCACATCCTTCAAGTGTCTTTAAGCTCATTTCCTTGTCATTTATTCCAATGTACCTAGAAAATAGAAACTAAATTAAAAATGATTAAGTAAAAGAAATAACTAAGAAAAATATGAGGAAATAATTATTAAAACGTCGCATAAAAATGCTCCTATCAAGATATTAGATTCTTAATTCCCTGGCTCTTCCCTACCCTTGATCAAAACAGGCTGGTGAGTTTATGCCGACCTGTTTCCCTCTTAGAAGTTAAAGATGCTTTATTTGCTATTGGTGGCCTCAAAGCCCCTGGTCATGATGGCTTTCCTGCTATTCTTTATCAAAACCACTGGCAAACTTGCTCTGATGACATTTTTAAGGCTGTCCAGGAGGCTTTCTGCGCTTGCAAAATTCCTGCTGGGCTTAATCATACCATCATATCTCTCATTCCTAAAGTTGATGGACCTCAACATATGGTCAATTTCAGACCCATTAGTCTTTGTACTACCATTTATAAAGTGATTTCTAAAATTATTGTGGCTAGGATCAGACCCTTGATGAAGACCCTCATTAGCCCTAATCAGGTGAGCTATGTTCCTGGCAGGCACATCTCTGACAATGTCATGATTGCTCAAGAGATGTTGTTTAAGTTCAAAAAGTCTTGTGGCCATAAAGGGTTCTTTGCTTGGAAGGTTGATTTGTCTAAAGCCTATGATAGACTAAGATGGGACTTTATTGAGCGTGTGCTTTGGGAAGTTCAATTTCCTGAACCTATTGTGAAATTAATCATGCACTGCATTACTTCCACCAGTTTCCAGATTTGCCTTAATGGTGAACTCACTAATTCTTTTAAAGCTCAGAGAGGGATTAGACAAGGAGATCCTCTTTCTCCTTACATCTTTGTCCTCTGTATGGAAAAACTATCTCATTTGATTCAGTCTGCTGTGGAGTTTGGCCAATGGAAACCTGTTAGAACTTCTCAATCTGGCCCTATGGTTTCTCATTTATTTTTTGCTAATGATTTAATGCTTTTTGCTGAGGCCACTACTAATCAAGCCACTACGCTCAAAAAATGTCTTGACCTCTTTTGCTCTCTCTTTGGACAAGCTGTTAGTTATCAGAAGTCTCTTATTTTTTGCTCTCGTAACACTACCAAGATGATTGCTGCTGATATTTCCAGGACTTGTGGCTCTCCCCTTACTGAGGATCTTGGAAAATATCTTGGTATGCCTCTCATTCACTCTCGAGTTAATATGCATACTTATGCTGGTGTTTTTGACAAGATCCAAAATAGACTCTCTAGCTGGAAGAGTAAGGTGCTTAGCATGGCTGGCAGACTTACTTTAGTTCAATCTGTTACTTCTTCTATCCCTATTTATGCCATGCAAACTGCAAAACTACCTGCTAGTCTTTGTGATAAAATTGATAAATTAAATAGAGACTTTATTTGGGGGGATACTGATGGCAAAAAGAAAGTCCACCTGGTCAACTGGGATATGGTCTGCCAACCCAAACAGTTGGGTGGTTTGGGAGTTAAATTGACTGCTGAGATGAACCAAGCAATGCTTTCTAAAGCAAGTTCGAGAATCTTCCAAAATGATAGTGGTTTATGGGCTTCGATTTACAAAGCTAAGTATCTATCTAAAAATCTTCTTACTGATATGAACTATAAGCCTCCTCCTGATTGTTCTAGCACTTGGAGAAGCATCTCTTATGGTGCTGAGTTGATGAGAAAATGCTTAAAATGGAGAGTTGGTGATGGGAGAAGAATTAAGTTTTGGACTGATCATTGGCTCATGCCCAATCCCCTTATCACTTTTGCTCTTCCTTTAGCTACTATCAATATTAATGCTGTTATCAGTGATTTCTGGGATGATGTTGGTTGGAATTTTGATCTCCTCCTTACTTTGGTGCCAAGTCACATTGTCAGCCAAATAGTCAATGTACCTATTGGTTTTGTGAACTGTGGCAGTGATTCTCTTATCTGGGGCACTACTTCCAATGGTAAATTTTCTGTCAAGTCTGCCTACAATTCTAAGTTTGATTTGAGTAGGCCTCATGTCTCCCGTTGGAACACTATATGGAAATTTAATGTTCCTCCAAAACTCAAATCTTTCTTATGGGTGGTTATGCATAAAAAACTTCTGACTAATGTCCAAAGAGCTAGAAGAGGCTTCACACTGGATCCTTCATGCCCTATATGCCATATGGAGGAGGAAACTATCTTGCACATGCTCAGAGATTGTCCTAGAGCATCTGCCATTTGGAGAGCCTTTCTCAAACCGGGTAACATTCTCAACTCTTTCTCTCTTGATTGGAATGGTTGGATTGCTGCTCAAATTCATTGTCAAACTGTCATTCAAAAGAATGTGAAATGGTGCAGTCTCTTTGTTTTCATTTGTTGGTTCATATGGAAATGGAGGAATAAGGCTGTTTTTTATCCCAGTTTTGCTATGCCTACCTGCCCTAGAAAAGTTATTTGGAACTAGACCTGTAAATGGACCGGATTTTGATCCGGACCCGCTCCAAATCCGTGACTATTGGACGGGTTTGGATCGAAAGTTTTGATCCGTTGATCCGTTAATGATCCGAATCCGTTAACCCGTTTATTTAACGGATCAAATACGGATCTAGGTCGATCCGATCCGTTAATGATCCGGCCTGTTTTTGTAATAATAAAATATTATTTTTATTAATATATTATTATTTTTAAAAAATATAAAATATGAAGAATTTCTAATACAAATTTTTTGCAGAAATCTAAGGGACAGTCTATCACCCAAGATTTCAAGAAGCATTAAGAATTTTGATGATATAATTCTACTTTTGGTGATACTTTTCATGTTGTTTTAATATTTTATTAATATCTTATGAGGTATCATGATATAAATTTAATATTACTATTTAAAATTTTAAAAATATTTGAAATTATAATGGGGCGGATTAGCGGATCGGGTATCCGTTAACCCGGCGGATACGGATTTGGATCGAGCTATCAACGATCCGCCGGGTTAACGGAGCGGGTTTGGATCGAATTTTTTTTTAAGTAAACGGATTTGGATTTAGGTCGATCCAATCCAAATCCGATCCATTTACAGGTCTATTTGGAACTATGCAGATGAGTGGACTAGTGTCAATCTCAGGAAAAATGTGGATTCTGTTTTCAGTAGTGTTTATCTTGCTTGGCAAAAACTTGCTGATAATTTCTATAAGTTAAATGTGGATGGGACTAGGAGCTCATCTTCTGGTAAGATTGGAGCTGGAGGTGTGATCAGGGATAAATTTGGCAACTGGATTTCTGGATTTCAAGTCAACTTAGGCATTGGTGATATCCTTGATGCTGAGGCCTGGGGTCTTTACTTTGGGCTTAAAATGGCTGCTAACTTGCAGATCCCTCAACTGGAGGTTGAGTCTGACTCTGCGGTCCTGGTTCAGCTGATCCAATGTGCTGAGCTTGACACTCAACCTCTTGGTTCTTTATTGATTGGTTGCTTGAACTACATGAAGAGCATGGGAATGACTCATATCTGCCACATCTTTAGGGAATGCAATATGACCGCAGATGCCTTAGCCAAAAACAGTATTAATCATGAGCTTGGTCTTATTGCTCTTGATAGCCCTCCCCTGCATGCCGCTCAGTTCTACCTTGATGACATAGCCTCTGTGTCTAGAGCTAGAATGAGTGCTTGTGTTAATTCTTAGTTGTTGGTCTTTTCTTTTTGGGTCTTTTAGGCCCTGCTTGTAACCAAAAAAAAAAAAAAATGTTCCATTAATAGGCAACCATTTTGCACGGTTTGGGGCGCACTTGAGTTGCAGCCGTTGGATTAGCGCACTTGAGTTGCAGCCGTTGGATTATTTTGTGCTTATATGCGGCGGTGTCACGTTAAAAGGCTACAGACCGCTGTGTTTCTAGTTTGCTTTTGAAGCTCTACTCCAGTTTGCTGCCTTGGCTTCCCGAGAACAAACATCGCCTTTGGCTCTGCTCCAATCAAGTAAGTGTTCCTGCTCGAATCTCTCCATTTCTGAGATACCCAAACACTGAATCGGCTCTTCTCTTACGCCTCTGCTTCTTTTATTGCTTAAGCTGCTTCTACTCTACGTAATTTAGTTTATCACTGTCGAGCGAGTTAGATTTATTGTAGGATTACCATCTGTTTGATAGAGAAAGGCTTTGCTTGGTTTATTGGAATTGAATGACAAAAGATGAAAAGAAACACTCATGGCGTCACTATGTTTCAAACATCATGTTTATTGTGATTGGCTGGAATTAGAAGCTAAGTAACAGACACTGTGTGGCAGTGGATTCAGGAGCACAGGAAGTGATTGCATATGAAGGAGAGGCCATTTTAGAACCATACGAGGGTATGGAATTTGAATCTGAAGATGCTGCAAAGATATTTTATGATGACTATGCCAGACGCCTTGGATTTGTCATGCGTGTCATGTCATGTCGTCGATCCGAAAGAGATGGTAGGATTCTTGCTCGTCGACTTGGCTGTAATAAGGAAGGTCACTGTGTTAGTATTCGAGGTAAATTTGGACCCGTCAGAAAACCGCGAGCCAGTACAAGGGAGGGTTGTAAGGCAATGATTCATGTCAAGTATGATAAATCTGGTAAATGGGTGATTACAAAATTTGTTAAGGAACATAACCATTCACTTGTGGTGTCTCCTCGTGAAGCACGTCAAGCAATGGTCAGTAGTTTTCTTATATTTAGTAATATTTGCCAGTTCCTATATATAATTGGACTTTCAATTCTGGGGATTATTAGTGTCTCACATGTTTCGACTTGATGTGTTACTTGACTGGTATCCCCCTTTTAGAAAGAATTCTTATGTTCATAGCCTGAATGTTCTTCCATATATGTATGTATGTATTTCATATACGCATATATGCAGGTACTCCATGTAGGAGCACAATGTGTGCTGTTTAAGAAGACTGATTATATTACACAGAGATATCTGCAAATTACTAAGAAATTTATCGTGGGAAGAAAAAAAATCTCTTTACATGTTTTCAGGGTGTTGAAAATGAAATATTTTTTTTCTCACGACCCTATTTTTAGCACACATGTGGTAATTACACTTTAGGACTAAGGACTGCTTTGGTATTACCTCTTAAGACATATGGTTTATTGATGGAAAAAATGCTACCCAATTAGATTTCAAAGTTTTACGTTATATGGGTGATATCTCTAGTATATCCTTGAATTCTGCTTTACTCTGTAACTTGTCCGGCATGGAAGCAAATATAGTGAAAGCTTCATAATTGCTGATTACTAGCCGTAGTGTTTGTTTGCCCATCTTCTACTTTCTATGTAAAGAACATGCTTTAATTTGGCCTCCTTATGTTTTATTTACTTATTTTTTACATGAGGACTTGGTCCTTTTTCAAGTTTATTATCCTCGTACAATGTAAACATTTATTTCATATAATTTTTACAATGAAGAGACTTATTGGGACTTAATGATTTAATAAACAAAAGGACGATAAATAGGGCTGTCCTCATTGACGAACTAGTGTTCAGTACTGCAAGATTGTAGACTGCTTACAAAATTTTGGGGAGTATTCGTACACGCCAGACCATTATCACAGTGGTGGAGATAGAGAATTGTGATCATGTCTGTGTGTACTGATTCAAAGATATTACACGTGCTGCAAACACTATACAAAGCAGGATACATTTTATTCATCCCCTCGGAAGCTGAGTGTTTCTTTTTGCGCATTAGTTTGGAAATTAATGGAATCGTATTCATATGAGCTTCGTGTCTAATACCTGTGAGTTCAGATATATTGTGGCTATGTGTGATATAAAGTTGAAAAGTATTTCTATATTTGCTTGCCATAAGTTCATACTTATTATTTCCTATGCTCTCAATTTTCCTTCTAACACTGGGCTTAGTTATCCTACTAACTGTATACATTCTGTGCATTATTTAAGAAACACATGAAATATTTGATGCAAATAGACTAATAGTGTGTAATCATGCACATTTTAATTCTTTGAAGTGATGATGCCAGATAAACATTAGATTTCTCTTATTGAAATATTGTAGAATCCTATTGTATGAGTGCTTTGTTTCTCAAGCATCAAGTATGACGCACTTCTTTATTTTGTGTTTGTGTTCTCTTCTGCAGGATGAGAAGGATAAGAAAATTCAAGAATTATCTGCAGAGCTTCGGAATAAGAAACGCTTGTGTACAACATATCAAGAACAGCTAACAGCATTTATGAAAATTGTTGAAGAGTATAATGACCAGCTATCCTTGAAAGTGAAAAACGTAGTTAACAATCTTAAAGAATTCGAGTCCATAGATGTGGAGCTTACGCAGCGAGGATAGCCTCCTCTAACAGAGTGAGTACCTTATTGTTTAAAGTACTTGGTTTCTATTAAAATTGGGGTTATGTGTTATTGGTTTGGTAGGCATGCGTGAGCAATACATGACTACACCTTTGGTGGTTGTGCATTTTTTTTCTTTTAAATCTTGGAAGTGAGATTCATTGAAACAAAAACAATACTTCATTCTCTTTCTCTTCGCTTTTACTGATGTGAGATTTGATAAAAATTCTACTGGAGTCAACAATAGTTCAATATCTTTTAAAGTTGCATTCAGGCAGAATGGACCTCAATGAATATATAGCACTACTGCACAAGAACCAAAAAAATTGGATGATGTCTTTATGCCTTTTTTTTCACCCCCTTCATCTCTGTGCAGCAACAAGAAAAAAGAGAGACAAAAATCCACGATGGGTTGTATTTCATAGGTATGCAACCAGTGATGGAGCTACTGTATATGGTCCTCCATGTTCATGAGCTATGACGGTGTTTCGTTGGTGTGGCTTGGAGCAACCAGAAAGCATTGGCAGGGTCCTTGGGCACATTTGCAACGGTAAAAGATGATAATATCCAAGTCATTAGGGATGCCTAGTTGTTGTCAAATAGGGCATGAGTATCCAAAAGATTCTAGACAGAGCAGATTGTATCCATTTACCCATAGCAGAAATTTGCTTTCACGCACGTCAGTTAATAGCAGTTGGGATAGTTTTGATTCTCGTGTGGTATTCGTATTACAATTGTTCTTTTTTTGTACCCTTCAGGCTTCAACTATCTATGTATATAGAGCACATAAAAGACTTGGGAGATTATGTGCCTTAAGGCGTCATTAGCATGCTAATTTACCAGACTTTTTCTCAGCTATATCAGTCTTTCGGTGTTGGCCGGAAATGAATCTCAGAATTCTAAATAGCTTGTCACATACAAGATTCAACAAGTATTCAATTTACTCTCTTTTCTGGGGTGGATGACTGGATGACCATTCCAAAGACCGTATCTTACAGCTTTTTGGATTCTCAATTGGCTCTACCCCTGTTCGTTACCTTGGTATTCCTCTCATCACCTTGAAGCTTGGAATTCAAGATTGCTTTCCTTTGATTGATAAAGCCGAAGCTCGTATAACAAGTTGGGAAACAAGATAACAATTGATTAAATTAGCGTTGGTTGGTAAGCATTCAGGTTTTTTGACCTCTCATTTAGGTCTTCTAAAGAAGGTTATGATGGAAAGTGAAAGGAGACTTCGCTATTGCTTTGTTTTTGCTTGGGTAGAGCCGTTGCTAAAGTAGCTTGGGAGGATTCAGAAGTAGTTTCAAGAAGCTTGCATTGTTGGATTGGAACAAAGCGTTAATGATTGGGTTAATTCCTGTTTACCCAGAAATCATAGGTATTGTGTCCACTTGCACCAACAAGTTTGTATTGTGCCCATTTACACAAATTTTAGGGGAAAAGACCTATGAGGGTAGTCTTTTCTAAACTAGTGCCTAATATGTTTTATGCTGACTTTTGGGTTTAACCTTTACTTTTTCTTAGAAAAACCTGTTCACACTTTTGAGAAAAACAAAACTAGCCTTCAACATGCCTAAGTTTTTCACCTAACGGTTACTTTAACAGGCGGAATCACTGCTGCTTGTTTCTATCTTAAGCTGAGTCCATTTTTCCTAAGAAATAGAAAGTCAGCCTAAAAATAGTACAGGAAATAAGGCAGAAACAGATTAACTAATAAAACATCGAACTAAAATTTTAAAACGTAATGATAAGGTGGATGAGCAATCTGAAATTATTTATTCAAACATAATTTATAGACTAAAATTCAGAGCCTCATTCTCAGGAAAACAGCTAAGAAGCTGATTTAGCTGTCCATAAGAATGATTACAGATACTTACTTGTAATGATAGCATACTACTTCACACTAGACAGGAAGGGAGGAGCACACTGCTCTTATAGCATTCTTGAGAGAAGACTCTTCTGCTCAAGTTTCTTATCTAGAATGAAAGTTTTTCTGATGGTTGGAATTTTTGATGTAGGAATTATTCGATGCCTTACAAATGAAACTTAAGGCTCCTTATATAGGGAGCGGAACTCAAACTAGACTTCAAAACATAAAAATGTACAGAACAACTCCGTGATTTTCTGCTTTCGTGAGTGCTCCTGGTGATGGAGGTCGGACAGGGAAAAACAGATTCATTTAGGTGAAATGTTTTTCACCTTTCCTTTTGAAAAGCAAAAGCAGCCTTTTGGAAAAATCCAAAGTCGCTTTTCGGTGCTTTCTACACCTACTGCTTCACATGTTTTCGTCTGTTTCTGAGTTGTGGCCAAGGACAAGAGAGTTGTTATCCATCCGGGCCATCCCAAGTAGTAGTCGCATTATCTTCGACATCTGTATCTACATACATCTTGTAGTGGTTGTGATTTTCAAGCTTTTCAATCCACTGTAAGCATGCCAGTGTCGAATCTATTTCCTTTCTTGTGAGAGATAGGAAAAGATCGTTGCTCACTACGTCAGGATGATCGTAAGCAGTGATTATTGTTTTTTCTCCTGCTGCCAGGAATGTATTTCTTGTGTCTTCTGAGATGGTCTTTTTGATATATTCTAGAGCCATGGCTTTCATCCATGGGATTCTTGAATTTGGCTGGCCATTGTATCCAACACAGGCGGGCTGAAGATATCTTCTCTGAATAATTCTCATATAATGATAAGGAGAAATGTATTCAACTTCACCGTTTGCTTTCTGAATCCATTCTGGCGGAGTGGATCTGAACTTCAGTCTAAGCATGCAGTCATTTTTTCTGACATTTTTGACGGTGTTGACTATGATAGGGGGCATGCCGTTGAGATCATCATTTGTTTTGGTCCATAGATTATGGACAAAACCATTTTCAACAAGCCAAAGCTTGTGTTCTTGAGGATGTTCACTCTGAACATTGACTGAGTATCTTCCAACATATGGTCCTGCAACAATGAAGAGGGTTGGAGGAATACATGCCTCAGAATTATGACTTCCTATCAGATTATGGAATTCAAACCAATCTGATTCTTTTAATGCTATGATAGGAATTCTAGCGCTTTCTGGATCTTCAAGGTAGTGAATTTTTTCACTCCGAACAGCACTCTGCTGTGTATGAGCTTCTTCAAACTGTGGTCTAGCATTTTCATGAAGTTCTTCAGCTAATGCAAAGAGAACCGGGAACATCAGACCACTGTTTCTTTCTTGAAAGGCGAATAAAAGATTATCTAAGATTGCCTTCTGGTGGTAAGCTGATAGGAGCATTTTAATGCGACGTTTTAACTGCATTTCCCTACATTTCTTGCGTTATTTCCATAATAAAACTCTGTTTAGGAAAGTTTCCATTCTTTGATTGGGAAAGTTCCTATTTGTACAAAGTTTCTATTTTTGTAGTTTCTATTTATCATTTTTAGTAAGTTTCCATTTTCGGCAGTTTCTATTTATCATTTTTTAGAAAGTTTCCCATTTTCAGTTTAGGAAAGTTGCCATTTTTCATTTTAGGAAAGTTTCTATTTTTTTCTTACTAGTTTCTATTTTCAGGACTTCGGAGCTAAAAAGTGGAAATGAACTCATAAATGGAAAGAGGAGCTTGCGAACATTAAGGGGAGCAAAAATGAGAAACAATGAGCCACAGAAATGAGCAGAAATGAAGAAAAGAAGTTTTCCTGCTTCAACAAGGAAACCCTGCGAAAAGGAGGAAAGCTTACCAATGAAGTTTCCAACGTTACCATGAAAAAGAAATAGAAAAATGAAGTGTTATGACGTTGGAAGGTGACAAGGCTTGAATGAGAAGCAACAAGGCCCAAGAACTCTCAAGACTTATTGGATTTTCGGCAAAATGGATCAAAAGCCCACAAAGCCCATGGAATTAGGGTTGTGACGCAATGGATGAAACCCTAGGAAGCCTTTGCCGTGAAATATCAAGAGATAAATAAGGGAAGAGGCGTGAGAATCAAGAAGAACCTAGAAGATTTCGGGTGAGATTTTCTAGGGCTATTTTTATGGGAAGAAATATACTTGGAGACTTACCCTAGAAGGTTTTGCCGTGAAGAATGAAGAGAGAAACAAGGGAGGCAACGTAAAACCCTAGCTTTGGACGGCAAGAGAGGAGAGTTTTAAGGAAAGCAAAAGTGTGGAGACCAAGAAAAGTGCTAAAAGATGTCTAGATACATTCCTAAAATCCCTAAAGGTAGTTTGGCCGAATTCAAAGAGAAAAATCAGAATATTATCAAGGGAATTTCTGCCAAGATATTAGGGAATTAAAAGAGAATTTTGTGATTGGTTGGAACACATCATAGGGCTTATGTGGCAAGCAAGCATTGGAGGAAAATTATGTGGAGTTATCATTGTTGCCGTGAGAACTTATAGAGGATTACACGGCTTGGAGAGCAAGGATGCGTCCCCTATATATACTCAACCTTTCTCAACGTCAAGGGCTCCCCTCCTTTACGTTTTAACTTTAGAAAAAAATCAGAAAAGTTCCTTAGAATTGCCGTGAGTTTCTCCATCCTCTAGAGCAAGCCACGAGTTCAAGCAAGGCCAAGGGAGAAGAAGAATTGCCGTGAGCATCCATCATCCATCTCCAACCTTGAAGCTTGCTTTCGAGATTCAAGAGACCACCACATCAATCGTTCATCACCATCTCCATCTCACGGTGTAATCCGATTCTCCTTTGTAACCTTTGCTTTGATTTCGTTGGTTTTGTTCTAGTTGACATATATGTTTGAGTGAATATTAATTTCTGGAATTTTATATGATTAAATGAAATTTTCAGATTCATATTATTGTTCTTCGAGAGTTGCTTATGTGGGTTTGTTTAATTAAATTTGCGTTATAGATAACTTTTGTATTTTAATCTTATGTGGTTGCAAACACTTAGGGTTTCGATATAATTGGTGCTAGGTTTAAGAACATGAAATCGACTTTTCGTTTTGTGTAAACTTGAATCAAAGTAGTAAAGGTTTTGTACAAAGATCGAATTTAATTAAAGAGAATTGCAATTAGGTGGACTTTTCCATACTAAGTTGTACACTTGAGTTGATAGCCTTTCTTTATGTCTAATGCGTTGAACATGTCATGATTGACTAGCTTTCTAGGGTTTGATTACATGTTTGATAGGATTGATCTAGGTGCTTTCGCTTAGGTTAATTAGCATTGAAAAGTAAAAAATGGGAATTCATTTGCTTTCGAATGTTTCACATGATCAACTCCTTTCTCATGACTTAGATGAACAATATTAGGGTTTGAATCAATTTTAATCATAAGTTTCGGTTTTGATCTTTGTTCTCTCATTCCATTTGTGTTTTTATGTTTTTGGTGTTTTATTTGTTTTCTTTACTTAGTTTAATTTTTTGAAAACCAAAACCAAAAATCCCCCCTAATTTCGTAAATAATGTTTATACTTGTGAATATCTTTGTGAATGTTATACTTTGTTTTAATTTTAATTGTTTAATTGTTTGACAATGACAGGTGTACCCTCAATCCCCGGAATAGAACGATCCCTATTTGCTTATACTACTAACGACTTTTTCAGGGTTAAATTATGCGCTTGCTTAAAGCGTATCATAAGCTAGCCTCCTGCCAGTTCTGAATACAGGATCATCAAATGTTTGAAGTTCATAATTAAAAAAATTTATTACTCCAGTTGGAGTTGGTCTGCTTTTTGGCAAAGCAGCAGTCTTCAACGGTCTTGATGAGCCTTTACCGTCTGCCGTTTGAGACGGGCTAGCCAATCCTTTACCCTGGGATTGATCAGTTGGGGCTAGTCCTTTTGGACTTAGCAGAAACCTTTTGAGGATTTTTTCTTTGGGATCCTCAGTAGTTTCATGTTCTTTCCTAGTCCTTCTGCTTCTGGGATTGCGACCTTCGTCATCATCTTTGCGGCTGAACATTGCTATTTCTCTGGTTAAGGCGTCTGGAAGATAGTTCTTGTTTCCTGCAATTAATTCAACATTATAATCATATTGGTTAAGAAATAATTTCCAATTTGCTAGTCTTCCTCTATCAGCAGCTTTATCAAGTTTAAAATTTTTAAAGTTCTTTACTCTAGCACAATCGGTGCGTACAGTAAAGGGTTTTCCAAAAAAAGCTGGAGAATTTAAAATTGTTTTCTTGACAGCCAAGATTTCTTTTTCCCCTGTGGGATAATTTAGTTCTGCAGGGCTGAACTTGCCGCTACAAAATTTACAGATCTTTTCGATGTTAGTTTCAGGCGTTTTTTCCAGAACTACACCGGACCAGCAATTATCACTCGCATCTGTTTGGAGGATATTTTCATCATTTTCCTCTGGTTGTTGTAGAGGAGGGAGATTTTTGCAGAGATTTTTTATCTGCTTCACAATTTTTTCATCATCTTCTGTGAAGTTCCATTTTTTCTTGGAACTTGTTTTAGGAGATAACATTGCTGTTAGTCCTGAGATTTTGGGAATGAAATCTCTCCCATAATTGATAACTCCTAAGAATCTTTCTAGACTCTTAGCATCAGGAATTCTATCTGGAAACTTCCAAATTTTTTCAAGAATGTGGGGTTGGAGTTTTATTACTCCATTCTTGATGTTTATTCCTAGGAAATCAACTTCATCGAGGATAAAGAAGATTTTCTTTTCTGCTAGGATAATTCCATGCTGGACTATCAGCTTTACAACCTCGTGGAGGTGTTTCATATGTTCTTCTCTATTTTTGGAGAAGACCAGGATGTCATCAATATAGACGACACAGAATTCAGCCACCTGTTTGAAGATGTTGTCCATCTTTCTTTGGAAGATTGAGGGGGCTTGCTTTAGACCAAAAGGCATTACTAGCCATTCGTAATGACCTTGTGGTGTTCCAAATGCAGTGAGAGGCACACTCTCAGGATGCATTTTGACTTGCCAAAAACCCGACATTGCATCGAATTTTGAAAAGACTTTAGCTCCTCTGAGCTGGTTGATCAGTACTCTTACTTGAGCAATTTGAAACCGTCTTTTACGGTCTTCTTATTGACATCTCTGTAGTCAATTACCATTGTAGCTTTTCCTCTAAGATTTTCTGCATGATTTCTCACATAGAATGCTGGAGCATGATGAGGGCTAGTGGAAGGTTGAATTAATCTCTTGTTCAGGAGATCTTTAATATCTTTTCTGAATTCTTTTTGATCTTCCTCTTTGTACTGAGGAATTGCTTTGACATGACAAATGATATTTATGTCATGTAATCTTAATTCACAGACCACTGGGTCTTTTTCCCAAAATTTCTGGGGATCTACATCGATATTCTGCTCGAGTAGTTTCTTGATTTTATCAAGAGTAGGAATTTTTTGGGACTCAAGCTTATTCTGAAAATGCTTGAGGTTATGCTCATGGATGAAACTAGCTTCTTCACCTTCACTAGTTTCTTCTTCTTCTTCAGAAGATTCTTCAACAAGTAATTCTTGTTGTTGTTTGATTTGGAGTATGGGCTCGAATTTGGGCTTGTAGGGGGTAAGATTACCACTATTCTGTTGCGATCTCTGATACTGAGTAGTGAAATTTGGACCTACGACACTTTTTGCTTGTGTAAGTCGGTCTGCCCAGAACACCCGTTCTCCTTTTCTGAAGCCTATTGCTTCTTCATCCTGGATGAATCTCTGTTGGAGAATAAAATCATTTCCCAACAAGAAATCAGATCCTTGGCCTTCAGACTGCCAAACGTTGTGGATGATAAATGTTCCTCCACCAATGGTGATATGAACATTTTTTGGTACTTTGTTCATTGTAAGGTGACTTCCGTCAAACGTGACACCAGTAGCTGTTCTTTTCTTTTCCTCTTTTCAGAGTTCTTCTGGAATTGCAAATCTCTTTGCAATAGTGAATCCTGATCCATTATCTACAAATGCATGTAGATGATACTTCTTGTGATCAGGAAATTTTAGTCCAATCTCTATGCAGTTGCTGTATCTACTAGTAGAGACGACCTTTGATTGTTGAAGCTCATTTTCTTGAGTTTGTTCCTGTGGTATGAATGATTTGCATTCTTCTGGAACAATTTCTGGTGGTTCAACCAGTTCTATATTTTCATCGATTTTATCGATTTTTTCTTCCTTTATTTTTGAGGAAGATGGTTCCATGATTTCTTGGAACAGAGTTTCTATTTCTTTCTCTTTTTGCTCAGAGAAATATTCTTCATATTCTACCAATTGGCTGATAAGACCATTCTTGGTTTTCCTTCTTGCTTCAGCTATGAAGCATTATTTGTGATAAGTCTTTTTTGACTCTTCACAAAACATAGGGAGACCATTCTTCTCGTGACATAGGCAGTAGTCACAAACGAATGTACCAGGGTTTACCTGATAAGAAGACATTAATGATTCTGTCTTACTTTCTTCCCAGTTTTTGATGTGTAGAACATTCATCTGTCTAGATTCTAAGTATTCCACTTCAGAATCTGTTTCATAGTCAGATGATTCTTTTTCAGACCAGGCAGAGTAGACTGACCTGTCATCTTCCTCATCATCAGAATAGGCTATTTCGTAGCCTTTCAAATTTGCTATTTCTACTATAGGCTCATATTCGTCAAATAGAGCTTTAGTAGTTCTTTTACCCTTTTCTGGGCATTCGTTGGCATAGTGCCCTTCAGCTTTACATAACCAACATCTGCAAGCTTTCTTGCTTGGTTGTTTATGGTTGACTTGGTGATTCTTCTTTTTCTTGAAGAATTTCTTCTTAGGATCTTCGTCCTGTTGTTTCTTGAAGTTGGAATTTTTTTTGAATTTCCAATCTCTTTTCTTATTACTCCTTTTGAATCTTTTAGAGTAATATTTTTCTTTTTTCTTTCTGTGGACCTTGGATTCATGACATCCCCAGTTGGTTGGCATATCCAGTATTCCATAACAGAAATTTTCAACTCCTTTGAGTTGCTTCTTAGCCATCTTTGCTCTAAGGTTGGCTTTGCATTGCTCTCTTAGTAATTGCCTACTTCTGTCGGCAATTCCTCCAACTGAAAATCTTTCAATTGGTTTTTCAGCTATGCTTTCTCTCACAGCTGTTCTCCATGGTTCAGGGAGTTTTCTGTGCAACAGGTTGACTAGATCAGTATTTTCTAGTTCACCGATCGTACAGTAATATTCTTGAAATTCATTCAAGTATTCTTCAAAATATCTCATGTCACAAATTTTGAGAGCATAGATATTTGATTTGGCCGTTTCTTTAGCCTTTTCACTTAAATTTGAGAGGTCTCCACAAAACTGATCGCACAGGGGTACTGCAAAATCATACTGAGATTTCGAATTTTTGATTTCTTCTAGCCAGTCTTTTCCTTTGGCAGTCTCTTTGAAAGAGAAGTAATATTTTTTTGCTACTCCGGTGAGAGTAGTTTCGTAGTACACCTGAAGATCTGGTGCTTCGAATTTTCCAAGGGTTAGAGCAGATGCCATCATCAGGCTATCAACCCATTGGTCAAGAGTTTTTCTTTTGTCTAGAGCTTTATCTAGATTTAGCCAGATACCATGAGAAGAAATTGGTACTTTGGGTATATTGTCCTCTGGGACAAATCTTTGAGAATTTCTTTCTCCATTTTTTCCCGTAGGGGCTTTCTGTATAGGGAGTTTTATTTTTCCCTTTTCTCTTATGATGAAAGTTTTGGAGCTTTCTCCTTCTTCCATTTCAATATCCTGAAAGGGAAGGAGTTTTATTTCCTTTCCTGGTTTGAAAATTTTCATTTCTTCGATTAGTTTTTCTAATGGTTCAGGATTTTCGCTGGATTCTGCTTCATCATAGAGCTTTTGTGCCCTAAGCATATTTACTGGTCTGTTCAGATCAGCTTCTAATTCTTCTTTAGTGATAGACTCCGTTGGTCCTTCGACATTGACTTTGGTACCACTGCTACTAGCTTCTTCTCTAGTGCTGTAGCTTCTTCTAAGAAGATTTTTGTTTATCCTGATATTTTCTGTGATCGTCACTTTTTCTGTGATCGTCGAATTTTAGACTGATATCTCTAGTCTTTCTGCTTTCATAGATTGCCGCTTTGGCATTTTCTGCTGGTTTTTTTGGACCAGATAATCTCCATTCAATAGGAAAAGTTACTTCATTCCAAGTAAGCTTGTGAATCTGTTGTGAATGGTTCTTCTGACTGGTGAGGAATCCAGTAGTAAGACCTGGGATATTTGATATCCTTGTCTTAGGTTCTACTGTGGTACTCATCAGTTTATAGTATATTCCGTATACTATAGCCAATTCTTGCATGTCTTTTTTCATAGATATGTCATCTGTCTTGACTCTCAGTCTTAGACAGTGAGCTGCATCTTTCAAGCTAGTTGAGAAATTTGGAAAGCAGTTGAAATATGCTACTTGATTGCATAAAGATGCTTCAAGTGTTCCCAACAGACTAGCTTGGAAATCTGTCAGTCTATTGTCTTGTAAGACACATAGAACCGAACAGTTTATGCCTTCTCGAGCAAGAAATTTTATGGCTACTTGGACTGCTCTAATGTGCATAAATTGATAATTTTTTGCTCTTGCTTGGGCAACTTCATTAGGAGTGATCATCAAAAGATATGTTTATCTTGTTGTAAAGGGGGTTGTAAATTCCAATAATTTGAAGTGATGGCTGTCCATCAGGTCAAACTTTCCCCTTTTGTAGATTTGTTTAAAATCTAGTTTTGGAATTGAGGAGTTTTTTTACCTCATGTTCGATTTCATTGTATTCGAACTCTTCAGCATTTAGGAGTTGTACTCCTTTCTTTTTCCCGAAGATGCTCATCATTTTAACATCTCTGGTTTCTTTCGGGTTTTCATACCGAATACTAGTAGAACTAGTAGATGGTTCCAGAAAAATCATGTTTGGAACAGGATTCTTCTCTGGTCTTTCTAATGGTTTGAATCCATTAGCTTTCTTTGGTTTTACTGTAGGCACTTTCTTGTCCTTCAGTATATTTTTCATAGAATCCAGCGTTTTTTGCTGTTCATTGATTTTTCTACTAACATTTGTTAGCTTTTCTTCTTCCGTTTTTGGAAGTTCTTTGATATAATCTATTTTGTTTTCCAATTTTTCTAATTGGTAGATTATAGCAGGTAGTTTTTCTAGATGATCTTGACATCTAGATAATTCCTTCTGCAGGTTCTGATGTTTCTCATCAGACGATTTAAGTAGAGAATTCAACTTCTCTAATATTAAATCAGACATTGTCCCCATTGGGGATTCCCCTTTGAGCTCTTTGCAAGCTCTGATACCAGTGATTTGCGGATCTAACCAATGCTCATATAATCAAGAGGTTTTTGTTCCTCTCTAAGAGTATATAAGAGATTTTCAATATTCTGCTCAACTTTATAGATTCTTGTTTGAATTCTAAAGATAATATTCCAGTAATCGGGAGTTTCTCTTTTAAGACTTTCTCTATAGTCTTTCAATTTTCTTAACTTTTCTCTTTCTTTCTTCAATTCTTTGCTAGTAATATTACAGATAGCAATTAATTCAAGTCTGTCAACGATCGAAATTATGAATAGTAAATTTTAATTGCTTTCCTTTGAATATAGAGGATGAAGCTTAGCTGTAATTATAATTTAAACAGATAATTTCAAGATATGGGCCCACCACGCTTTATCAAAATTTAAACTATTAAGATAAAAGAGAAAAAATAATGGAGAGGGGTATTAGTGGGATGAATAGTGAGTGGTTTTGAAAAGTAGGGAGAAAAAGTGGAAAGTTTTGTGTGAGTGTGAATAAAAATAAGTTGGTGGGGTGTATGGGAGGTATTTTGCTAGATTTGGGGTGTTTGAGAATTTTCCCTTAATGATTTGCCGTATTTGGAATTTTATTCTCAAGCTTTTCAAATCTGTTAAGAGTTTTTTCTGTTTTAGGAAAAATTGAAATTGGGAGAGAATTGAGTTGTACTTTCATTGATAATAGAGGTCTCTTTATATAGAGGATTACAACTAGAGAATATGAGTCTTACATGAAAATTGAATCATACAATGAATAAGATATCTCCGAAGATATCTGTAAGACTAACCCTATTACAACTTAGACAAATCATTTAGAATTTGGATCAGACACATAAATCAGATGTCATTAAACAAAAAATAATATCACAGAGAAATAAATAATGCGGAAAAATTAACTACCCTCTAGTTATCCTTTTCTCTTGGTAGAAAAGAAGAAAATAAAAAAGAATATATGTGAGATGAACTCCACCGAATCACTCTTTACAGCAGAAGAAGCTGGAAACAACAACTGAGAGAGAGAGAGAGAGAGAGAGAGAGAGAGATGGGTTTGGAGGCAGTGGGTGATCTAGCGCTACACATAATCCTGCGCAAGTTAGGAGCTGAAGAGTCAGGGAGAGCCGCCTGCGTCAGCAAGCAACTCAGAGCTTCGGCCTCTGAAGAACCTCTTTGGTCCCATTTCTGTGCCCAGGAGCTCCACCTCTCACAACCCTTGGATCCTCATGGCAACCTTGCTCCTTCTTTCAAGGTCATTCTATTTCATTTCTAGAATTTCAATTACAGACAGAGAGACTCACTTCAATTTCATTACTTATCCCTTCGTCTGGTTCAGGCATGTTATCAATCATGGCGGGAATCTTTTCATATGTATCCTTGGTCCCTTGTCAAGCGAGTCAAAAGGTGTTGGGGCAAAATTACCAACTGGCTGACTCTTAATTTCCCAGAGGCTCAGTCTACGCTCAACAAAGGTGCATCAGAAGCTGACATTCAAGAGTTGGAGAAGACATTGAAAGTAAAACTTCCTCTCCCAACCAGGATTCTCTATCGTTTTCATGACGGTCAAGATTTAGAGGACAAGAATTGGCGGTCAAGTAGCCGAAATGGCACTCTACTGGGCCTCATAGGTGGTTATTCTTTTTATGACCGCATGGTAAATGTCTGCTTGTTGCCTTTACATCACATAGTCTTAGAAACAAAGGACATCATGGAAACGCTTGATTTTTCGGATTATATTGTTGTGGCTGCTTCTACTACACATAGCCAAAAGTTGTTTTTCCTCAACTGTACAAGTGGTCAACTCTATGTTGGTACGGCCAACCTTCTGCTTGATGGTGAAATGCTTCCTTGTGTACCGAATGCGTTGCTTAATTCAGTTCATGATCGACAGCAGGATGCCATGCTTCTTTGGTTGGAAGAACACGGCCGCCGTCTAGAAAATGGAATTATTAAACTCCGTGAACAAGAAACTATGAGAAGCATCTGTCAGTTTCCAGAGGAACCCCCTTTCTGTTCCACTGCCGTAACAAGTGGCGTACAGGTGGGCACTTTTATTAGTTTCTGCATCTCCTCCAAATTGTGCAAATTTTTGCAATATAACTAGTTACCTTCTTGTTATTCTTTTGTGCCTGGCGTATTAGTGATTAAAGAATTGTGGAATCAAAAGGTTCAATCCTGTTGACATGGTAATAACCAGCTCTTACTCTGTAAAACAACTTAGTTTAAGTCATGAAACCCACAGTTTCCTTAAAGCAGCGGGTGATGGTGTCATTTGTTATTAAGTTATACATACCTTAGGCATCAGTTTTAGATATGACTACCAGGCAAGCTGGATCCAAGCTATTACTTGCAACATCTCTCCAACTTCAATTATTGGGTCATATAAAATTTTAAACTTGTTAAGCATGATATGCTATACATTACATTACATTTATAGTTCTTGTTCATGAACATTTTTCAGCTTTCAAGGTCTGATTCCTCCAAGTAACTTATTTCAAATTTATGCTGAATGCAATTACAGAAGTGTCTACTATTAACATGTTTCTTGTCATCTAAAAGTTATCCTCTATAATTTTTAACTCAGGTTCGTTGTTCTTCCGTCTTTGTCCCGGAGTTTACTAATCTTCAAGATACCATCCAGAAGTACTTTTTTTCCTATTCAATTCGCATGTCTCTTCTACCTGAAGGATGTAGCATCAATGGAATGACATTCAACTCTTGCCAACTGCTTTCGAGGCACTGGGTCATTCGTGCTGGTGATGTTGTGGTAGGTAATGTAAATGCAGAGGCTGTTATAGGAAAGGTACGATTTCACCCTGTCAATTACATTTGCTGTCTAATTCTTCCAAAGTCTTTTAGATTTGACAATTCTACACCTTTTCCTTTAGTGGACATGAGAATTATCATGATCTTCTGACTGAGGGGTTTTCATTAGAGTCATATCTTCGAAACATATTTCAAATGACATCTCCTATTCTTCTGATATCTAGAGAAAATTGCTTATTTTAGTGATTGGAATTTTGTTGCCAACTTCCATTGTTATTTAGAAATTGATAGTCACAGCCCGTAGGCCAGAGGACACTTCCCCGATAATGAAAGTATGTTTCTCATCCCAAAAGACGAAAAATAAAAGATTGTCCAACATAAGTTTATCTTACAAATCCTTTGATAATCTTGTGTGTACTTTTTGGTCGTCAGAAATTATATAGTTAAGTTGAATTTGTTAGCTGAAAGCCTAATGTGTACCAAACATTTTGTTTTGTGCTGAATTCGGTTAAACTAGGGTTGTATGTTTGGGCATAGATGTTGTTTTTACCGACAAGGGTGAGTCTATTCAAACCTCCTAAATTGCAATTTGAACCTCCCATAATTTTTGTAAAAATTTAATCCCTCTGGTCCAAAGTAAAGTCTCCGTTGTAGTTTGAAGGTCTTGCTAGAGTCCTTTTTCAGTTTTATGAAGACTAATTATGAGTCTAGTGCTTTTAAGAGTATATTTAAATCTTAGGGTGAGTACTCAAGGGTCTTGAGTGAGTCTTTATGTCTATTTAAGTCTTCAAGTATTTAAGGGTCTTATTATTAATAAGTCTTTAGAGTCTTTTGGTGCTCTAGGAGTCTAGGGGTTATGTTTTTTAATCCTATAAATATGGCTACCTATTTTAAACCCAAGACAGATTGGAATGAAATAAAATTGAGTTTTATTGAAGGCTTGGTGCCTTGGTCTCTCTCCCCTTACCTCCCTCATTCTATTTCTCTATTGTACAGCTAAGAACCCTCTATTTCTTGTAAGATCAATCTGCTTTCTTAATCTCTCAACACTCCCAAACCCACCCAAATCATTCTCTCACCAACTGTTGCTCTATGCTGCATCACACCCTATCGACAATTGATATTCACATGCACTAAAAAATGATAATGAATATCAAGGATAATTATGGACTGTCAGCCTAGAGGTTGAGTTGGAGTTCTATATTTACAACTATTACCTTGGTTAGTAATTTAGGACAACCAAAGTTGTGGTCCTTTGTTGTTGGCACGATACATTGTAAAATCTGGACTTATGTTGTCTTTTGTTGTCGGCCAAACCACGTTAAAATCCTTCCTCAGATCAGGTAAAACGCAACATCATGTTCAGTAATTAGGTCAAAACAATTGTCTTAGATATGAATTCCCACTTCAATAACTGTGGTAATGTTCTCACTGATGAGGAGAACATTGGTAAATCCCCCTTGGGTGGTGGAAAGATAAAGTTTTAATTTTTATGGAATCCTATGCCCATAACTAAAACACGCAACTGCTTTCACCAGATTGGTAGAAGGTTGGCGTTTGGGCAGCACTTTGGCCATCCCTTTCACCAGATTTGAAGGACATCCTCTATCAAGTATTATCTTAGATTGGAAAGCTGCAGTATAACTATGCTCTCTTGTTTTGGCGATGGATATTGTATTTTGTACTATCTCTCTTTGTTTAGCTGTGGACTTCTGTAAAAAAAAATTCATGTTTCTTCTCAAAAAAGAAAGCAAAAATATTGAAGATCTCAGGCTTCTAGTACTTATAGTGCCAAACTATGCAAAAGAAGAGAATATATTGCTTTCAGAATTCTTATCTTCTTTATGTGGTTGCAGTACCCTCTCTTGCGTCCAGGTGAGCCAGAATTTGTATATGAGAGTTGCACGCCGCTGCCATCTTTGTCAGGTTCTATAGAAGGTTCTTTTGTGTTTGTCCCGGGCAGGTACGCAATCTACACCCATTAGAATGTTTGTTTTATTACATACTAGCCTCTTGATACGCATTCCGTGAGTGCCATTTGGCCTTTCGTTTTCTCTCAATGAAATGTCAAATAGTAAACAAACAATGAATTACAGCAAAAAGAAAAAACAGGTTTTCTAATAAAAAAGAAAAAAAGGTAGTGTGTTGTTTTTCCACTTTTTGTGATCAATGTTTGTTCTTCCTGTTTTTCTATTTTTCATTAAAAATCAGAAGTTAATAAGCCATGTCATGAATATGAAGTCCAAAAATTTTACCATTCTAAGATGAAGTTTGCTTTATATATAAGCTATGTATACATATTATACTACTTTTACTTTTCTTCCTAAAGAAATTAAGTGCAACCAAATTGTCATAAATAATTAAATAAATAAAAGAAATTTGTGGAACCCAAAAGCATCTTGCCATTACATTGGACCAAGGAGTTCTTCGTGGGAACAGTTTTCTTCTGTTTGAACTTTGAATTATACTTGGGCATAACTTTTTTATCTTTTTTATTTTTTATTTTTTTAGTTTGGGGTCTCTGTCTATGTTTCCATCACTTTTCCCTTACGGTTCTGCTCACATGCCAAGTATGTGGAAAAGGAAACTCTCACATCAGTTTAGAAGGTTTTGATGACTGATGTCTTCATTAGAATGAGCTTTAACAGTAATATAGCAAGACTAGGTTTAATCCTGAAGTCTGTCATTAATTTGGGCTACAGAGCAGCAGATTCCATCATATCAAAGTAGTGATGTTTGAGAATGTTCTACTTGGCTGATCTTATACCTATAATCTTCAGATGTTTACATAATGATGAACCTTGTCCGTCAAACTTTCTTGCAACAAACATGGACACATGCACTTCCCATGCTTATCTGTTGAAAGGGCTAAACTGACATTGCTCATTCTGTTTGTTGTTATAGGTTGGCGGACCCAAAAGGCAGAAGATTTAGAGTTCAAGCTGCATGCTTTCCCCTCCAGCTGCCAGACTACATCTTCTGATAATCAGAGTTCCTGATCCACATGTTTTATGTGGGAACTTGATCACACTGATCATAAAGTAGTGATATATTTCTCCTTTTCTATTTAATGGTAAATATTACCACGAAAATTCTCTCTGATGCTTGTACTTTTCTGGACATTTTGGCTAAGATCCAAGTGTGTTGTGACTATTATCTGGTATCAGTTTCAGTACATTATCTTTTAAGCTGGAATACTGGACATTGTCCTGTTTCAAGAATGCTATAGAGAGACGAAGTTCTTGGCAAGTATTTTTGAAATGAAAGAAGATCTAGGTGAAGCTGCATTTGTTCTTGGGATAAAAATTTTGAAGGAAATATCTATGGTCTGAAAATTGGACATTTCGAGGGAAATGTTGAGGATATATCGATTTCGGTAAATAATTTAGAAAAGTGATTTAAATTTGAAGAAAAACATAGAAATTTTAAATGAAACTTTTAGAGATGTTTGGTTGATCAATTATCTAATATATTTAAAAAGTAAATCTTGAACAAACTTTATTACACAGTGAGTTGTAGTAATTTAAGATGAAATATTATATGCGGAATCACTGACAATTCTTGTGCAACATCTCTCCGTTTCTTTTTCAATGGCTCGAAATCCAATCACGTCTTATATATAGTTTTTTTGTACGTATAATACAGTACACATTCAATTATAGAATCAATTTTTGATTCCATAAGCTGAGGTTTACTTATAAGGAATGGATAGATAACCTCAATTTTTGATTTCATCTCCCGTTATTCCACGCCTGTACGTATAACCTCATCCCTGGAAATGCATCTACTCATCTTCCTCAAATCACAATTATCCAGAGTAGGAAATAGATAAGGAATAATGAATCTCACATCATCAGTAGAATCATAAGAAAATAAATTCGCAAAATACTCAACTGCAATAGCTTTCATACCATTTATTTCACTACATAAAACTCCATCATTGTCAAGAAGAGCCTCAATTCTGTTTTTCCTTCTTCGAACCATGGTTGACATATGAAAAAATTTGGTGTTTTTATCCCCGTTCTGTAGCCATTTCACTCTGGACTTTTGTTGCCAATATAAAGTTTCCTGGTCCCGCACAGCTTCATACTCCTGGATAAGTTGTTGCTCAAGATTAATAAGAAAAGAATTAGAATTCCTATCCGTACATTTCTGAATCCCAGCAATACGAGCCAGCAGTTTTCTTTTCTTCTTAAAAAGATTACCAAACACAGTGGAGTTCCACTCGTTGAGATCACAGGCAAGTTGAACAACTTTATTTTGCAGGGTACCATTATAGCTTTTCCACTGATCATGAACAAACTGATTATAACTAATGTGTCCCATCCACATCGCCTGGAAACGAAACGGCCTATTCGCACCAGTGGTAATGACAGAAGAATTAGACTGTAGAAAAAGAGGGCAATGATCAGACTTCATACGTGGTAAATGTTGAATAAAAGCTTCAAGGAAGGCAAGTTTCCATAAATCATTACAAAACCCTCTATCAAGTCGTTCTTTAACCCTCTTATTAGTCCAAGTGAAAGCAGATCCATGAAACCCCAGATCAATCAAACCATATTGATCAATCCACCTCTTCATCCCACCAATTTTTCCAGCCATTGAGCCCCCATTTTTATCTGCACTACAATATTATTCATTGAAATCCCCAATAATTAACCAAGGAAGCTGACATCGAATAGCAAAGGCAGATAGATAATTCCATAGTTGGCATCTCATAGAGGTTGTAGGACTAGCATAAATAGCTGAAAGGAACCATTCCTGAGTACCACCAACAGAAACTTTAAGAGTGACAGACTGAGAATTACTATCAACAAACTCCACATTCATTTTATTCCTATCGAATAAAACCCAAACTCCTCCAGAAAAACCCACTGCTTCAGACACTTCAGCATCAGGAAACCCTTGTCTTCGAATAAAATTTTTAACTCTAGAGAAAGGAACTCTAGGCTCGCAGATAATTAAAATATCAACCTTATATAAATGGACAAGATCAGGAATAGATGATTTAAACTTCTTACCCCCAGCACCTCGCACATTCCAACATAAAATTTTAAACATTGGAAGATGAAGATAAGGTAGGGAGGGATCCCTTAATTTTCAGAAATAACACCTTCCACAAGAAGGGAAGGCACCTCTTGAACTTGTGTCAAAACACTGTTATTGTTTGGCTCCAATTTTGCTGCAGCTGGTCAACAGTCTCTTTTCTTGCGCGGGCGTGCCAGCACCGTTCGGGTGCGGTCGTCGGGGGTGTCCCTTGACCTGACTTCTATCAAGCGATTGTAGACGAGGAGAGCACCAACCTCGTCGTGGGATTCTTTGTGCCTCGTGGTGAGGACTTTGCTGAAGTTTCTTCTTGTTCACAAGTCGATACTCAATATTGCAGATTGAGCAGAGCGAAATCACCGGGAAGTATTGAGATCTTGCTAAAGCGTGACTTTAGCTTGGCTGGGTTGCTAGGGCGTTACCCTTGCTTGGCTGGTTCTGTAACCGTTGTGGTCGCGGCACTACCGTCGGCTCCCGAGGAGACTAGGATCGAAGCACGTTGACAGAGGGTTTGGTGGCACTGAAAGTCGGCTTCTGAGAAGACTAGGACTAGGAGTGTGATCACCAGTAAGAGAAAGAGAAGGAGAGGAGTTGCTCTTAGAGAGGTTTGCTCTAGAGAGAACTTAGATCATCTTAGAGATGTTGTTGTTGAATGTGAATGTGTCTATCTTGCTAGGGCGTTACCCTTGCTTGGCTGGTTCTGTAACTGATACGCTCAAAGCAAGCGCATAATTTAACCCTGAAAACATCGTTAGTAGTATAAGCAAATAGGGATCGTTCTATTCCGGGGATTGAGGGTACACCTGTCATTGTCAAAAAAAACAAATAAAGAATTAAAATAATAAAGTAAAAAGTATTATGTACAAAAATAAAATAAAGAATAAAAATATATACAAGTTAATATAAAAAGGGGGGTTTTGAGATTATAGAATTGGAATTAAAATTAAATGAAATAAAGAAAGTGTAAAAACACATATACAAGGGTGGAACACAAGAAACAAAGATCAAAACTACAATCATATGAATGAAATCCAATTACAATTCCTATAGTTGATTATCTATGTCATGAGATATAAGTTGACCATGTGAAACATTCGAAGCAAATGATTTCCCATATTTTACTTTCCTTGAATATTTAATCTAAGTGAAAGCACCTAAATTAAATCTATTGAACATGCAATCATAGTCTAGAAAACTAGCTAATCAAGAACACATTCAATGCATGAAGAACAAAGAAAGGATGTCAACCAAAGTGCACAACCTAGTATGAAAAAGTCCATCTATTTGCAATCCTCCTTAATTGATTTCGACTTTTGTCCAAAGCCTTTACTACTTAAATCTAGCACCAATTACATGCATATATCCTAAGTTGGCCATCAAAGAACACATACATATAAAAGTTTTCCATAATCCAAAATCAATTAAGCAATCTCACATAAGTAACATAAAAATCAACATAAAGAAATCACAATTTTTATTCAAACATAGAAATTGGGCTTAAACTTTGCCCTTAATGTTATTGTTAACTAGAAACAAATTCCTACGAAATTAAATAAGGAAAAAGAATAAATTACACCGTGAGTTGGAGATGGAGATGGAGTGCTTGAAACGTTGAAATCTTGAATCTTGGAAGCAAGCCTTCAAGGTGGACGATGGAGGATATGATATTCTCGGCTCCTTCTTCTTCTTCTTCTTCTTCTTCTTCTTACTTGAAAACGCAGAATTTTGCAACTAGAGAATGGAGAGAAAAATGGAATGGAAATGGAGAGACAAAGAAGATGAAATGGATGAAAGAATGTACTTAGAGTGAGAGGAGAAGGTGTTTATATAGGGAAGAAAAAGAAGAGTGAAATGATAAATGGAAGAAAAATAATGAAAGTGGTTTGTAAAATATGGAAAAGATGGAGTAATGATGAAATGAAAGCAAGGCATGAAGGTGCAGAAGTATGGAAGTGATGATGATCTATTGGAGCAGAAAAATATATCCAAGGAAAAAGAGAAAAGCATCTAGCTTTCTTCATGTGGGTAGGAAACTTGAACATGTGGTGTTGAGCTGTTTTAGGTCAGTTTCTGCCCTTTTATTCCTTCAATTATTTCTCCAACAGGAATTCAGTTTTGGCTCGTGACTTCTTCATATGAAATGATCTACCATGAGTGTAGATCATTTTGGTAAAATTTCAGAATTTATCTCCATGCCTTTGGGCTGGAAATGCTGCTGGACCTCTTACAGGTCCAGTTTTCCAGTTTTGCTTCTGCAGGAAATTGGGCTGACAGTTTGAAGGCCTTCCACTCAATTATAGCTCTGGCACTCTTCATAAGAAATGATCCTTAGGATGTGTAGAATGGATCTGGAAAGTTTCAGCTCATTTGAAGTTCATTTGGTCCGGCGGCCGCTCCTTCTTCCTTGCTTGGCTTGGTTTCTCCTAGCCGGAGTAGGAAAATGTGTAAAATTGACATTTTAGTACATTTCCATTTTTCTCCACCATTTATAGGTAAATGTGGACCTAATGCTCATTTCACCATCATTTACTCCAATCACCACTACAATTATGAGCAATGGCTACGGAAGGCAAGCCACGGTTGCAGTGTTTTGTGCGCAAGAGTTTCAGTCAACGCAATTCAATCACTTTATGAATGAATCTGCGGGTGATGCATGCCACATTTATTTACAAGCGTTACTTTTCTTTAAAATATTGCTTCAATCCGCTCTTTTTGCATTGGTCTTGGTAAATCTCTCTCTCTCTCGGTGACTGTTTTATAAAATATTGTTTCAGTCCCGCTCTTTAACTTAAATGTCTCTCTCTCTCTCTCCCCCCCCCCCCTCCCCTCTCTCTTCAAAAACCAGATCTGCGACCCCCACCGCGACCCTCACAACCCCCTCCGTTTCCAACCATCACTGATGGCCTCTCCTTCTATCTTTTTCATGTTATCTGCACTTTCCTTCACACATGGATCTGATCAATTTTATAACAGTAATCTTTTCTTCTGTCATATTGCGATTTATTCGATTTGGCTGTAAATTTGACAAAATTGTGTATCTTTTGTTTGTATGGTAGAAATTTCTTTTTCCTTTTTGTGAGTTTTGATTATGAATTGAGTTTTTGGGTTTATTTAATTTCTGTTTTGGGTTTTGATCTTGAATTTTTTATTTTTTTTTATTTTCCACGGTTGCAGGTCGTATTGTTTGGCTGTTAAAACCCTCTGCCAACTCATCTCTCAGGTATAGTTTCTGGGTTTGAGTTTTTATTGATTTGAGATGGACTTTGAATTGGGTTTTCCTGAGGAGACCAATCTTGTATCTTTCTTAGTACTGCTAATATCTACTAATACTACTGCATCTAACAATATTGAATCGCTGCATGAAGTACCACTTGAAAGGAGCTTTCTGTTAGATTTATTTGATCCGAATCCCATTTTACATGATGGAACTTTCTGTTGTACTTTACTGTATATGAATATCTCTTTAAAGGTAGTCATATGCTTCTTCTTTCTTATCTTGCTCTTGCTGTTTGCTTCAACAAGGAATGAAACAAATAATAATAAGCCCAGAAAGCTCTGAAGCTAAAGCATTAGAGAAGGTGGAGGATAAGTCCAAAGTTGCCAGGGTATACCAAATTTCCTATGCAAGATTAATTGTTCCGTAGTTTTCTTACAGATAATATGTAATTCATGCTGTAGTGCTAAAAATGTTTCTTTGATGATTATTTAGGCATTGAAGGAAAGTGTTCTCCATCAAATATGTGAGGCAAAGCCATTGGCTTTGATCATTGATTGGAATTCACTCATGCCTAACAAAAAGAAGAGAACTGTGATGTATTTCTTTGTATTTTGCTGCTGAGTTAACTGACTAATTTTTGTGCAAGCTGATTTACTTAGCAACTTGGATAATTACTGCTTACTCATTTCCTTTGCAATTTGGGCTTTTGTTAATTGTTTTTATACCCTATACTAATATTTGTGTATGTTGTTATTAATTGCAGGCACATACTATACTAGATTTCCCAACTTTCTTGCTTGTTAGCTCAATAGAAAATAGTTGATTGAGCCTTCAAACATTTAAAACCAATTGCAGGTGCTTGGCAGCAAAGGGTGAAGAGTCTGGTGAATGTGAAAGATATTCCAAATATTATCGTTCGCCATGCCCAGGTGAATGGGCAAGTATTTCTTAGCTTATTTCTTCTACAATTATTTGTCTTCCAATAAAATCTGATTGGAAGTTTAACTTCTTCTGTTAAACTTTTTCATAAATGTATTAAATTGTTGGTACTTTACTCATACGTAGATTGTCATTGCATAAACTGTGACATTACTGTGTAAGGATTGCATAATCTGAACTTTAACTTGCAGCATAGCCCTGGCAAAGTTTGCACCAGAATCACAGGGCACACTGAATTTTAAGTTTGGAACTTCTTCTGGAGCTGTATCTTAGCCTTGAGAACTTTTTAGTTAGAAACTTGTATGTGATAACAGTACTATTGGGATGGAGTGGGTTATGTAATGCTGTGTAGCCTGTGTTGGGTTTGATTTATAATACTCATAGTGACATTACTGTAATCTCTATGGTACAATGAATGAAGTTATTAATTTTATTTTCATCTTTTCTGGGCATGGTCAATTCAATTCCCTGCAAAGCAGGTTAAAATCCAATGGAGATTTGTTAAATGAGAACAGAAATTGGTAAACTACTAAATTAGGTTTGAATGGAGATGGGATGTCACAGATTGCATATAGGCGTGGATAAAAGAATAATAGAATATAGTAAAGGCTGTCACGGACATAGAGGTAGGCCCCTCCAAGAGTCAAACTGTATAGAGCCACATACCGATTTATATGTGACATATGGGCCTAAAGCAACTGGTCCACAGAGCACTGACATGAAAAAAAGTGGCTGCATCGTTGCTTTGCTCCATACACACAGATAACCGTAGCCTTTGACCTCCATACCCACGAATCATGCATGTGGCTATTGTTCAGAATTGTGGTGGTGAATGTACCTAAGAAAATAGAAATTGAGTTAAAAATCGATTCGTTAAGGAATTAACTAAGCAAAATGTGAGGAATTAACTATTAAAATACCACTTTAAAATGCTCCTATCAGTAACCGTTGTGGTCGCGGCACTACCGTCGGCTCCCGAGGAGACTATGACCGAAGCACGTTGACAGAGGGTTTGGTGGCACTGAAAGTCGGCTTCTGAGAAGACTAGGACTAGGAATGTGATCACCGCTAAGAGAAAGAGAAGGAGAGGAGTTGCTCTTAGAGAGGTTTGCTCTAGAGAGAACTTAGATCATCTTAGAGATGTTGTTGTTGTATGTGAATGGGTCATTGTGTGTTGGTGTTTGGTCGTGGTACTACAATCGGCTCCCGAGGAGACTAGGACCGAAGCACGTTGACAGAGGGTTTGGTGACACTGAAAGTCGGCTTCTGAGAAGACTAGGACTAGGAGTGTGATCACCGGTAGGAGAAAGAGAAGGAGAGGAGTTGCTCTTAGAGAGGTTTGCTCTAGAGAGAACTTAGATCATCTTAGAGATGTTTTGATGTTGTATGTGAATGTGTCTCTTAGAATGAGAGGAGAAGGTGTTTATATAGGGAAGAAAAAGAAGAGTGAAATGATGAGTGGAAGAAAAATAATGAAAGTAGATCTAAGTTCACTTGTAAAATATGGAAAAGATAGAGAAAAGATGAAATGAAAGCAAAGCATGAAGGTGCAGCAACATGGAAGTGGTGATGATCTATTAAAGAGATTGTAGAAGAAAAATATATCCAAAGAAAAAGAGAAAAGCATCTAGCTTTCTTCATGTGGGTAGGAAACATGAACATGTGAATATTGAGCTGGTTTTAGGTCAGTTTCTGCCCCTTTATTCCTTCAATTATTTCTCCAACAAGACTTCATTATATGCCTTCGACTTCTTCATATGAAATGTTCCACTATGAGTGTAGATCATCCTGACAAATTTTCAGATTTTTATTCCATGTGGTTGGGCCGAAAATGCTGCTGGACCTCTTACAGGTCCAGTTTTCCAGTTTTGCTTCTGTAGAAAATTGGGCTGATTGTTTGAAGGCCTTCCACTCAAAAAAAGCTCTTACACTCTTCATAATAAATGATCCTTGAGCTGTCTAGAATGGATCTGGAAAGTTTCAGCACATTTCGATTTCATTTGGTTAGTCTGCCACCCCTCCTTCCTTGTCTAGCTCGGTTTTTCCTAGCCGAAGTAGGAAAATATGCTAAAGTTGACTTGTCATACTTCCATAGTAGGCTTTATTTAGCCTCTAAATATATATTTCGAGCTTGTCGACAATATATAGCTTGAGCCACTGATATTGGCTCAATTTCTCCAAGACGTGCCTTGTCAGGCCAAAATGTTCATTTTGGGTCCAAACAGTTATCTGCAAAGGTCTTCTCAACAAAATTTTCAGCTGCATTTGACACTGTATCCTCCATTGAACAATCCCCATTCGACATTTTCTCCTCCGGAGGACAATGACCAAACACTGCTGGAACACAACAACTTTGCACGTTATTCTCCTGACAAACACTAGTACTAAAACTCACACCAATAGTACTAGTACCAGGATTAGTTAAAACTTTGCTCTTCCTCTGATACCGCATAGTGGATTTGGGCACAACTCCACTGCTAGAGGGCCCAATCACTTTATTAGACATATCTTTCATCGGAACCCTTGCAGGAAGCTTATCTTTCAGCCTTTTGATTTTTTCATTCATCACTCTCTTCCCATTGCTCTTATCAGAGGCTTTATCATCAGTTTCTTTAGACACCTTGGTCTGCTGAACTTTCTCTTGTAGGTTCTTCCAAAGCTTAACAATTGGTGGATCAGAAGGAGGAGCAGGTTCATTGCTACGAGAAGCATTTGTCTCATTTCCGATATTCTCCTCTCCAGAAGCCTCCTGAAGCACTGCAAAACGAGATCCAGAGCCTTGAACTTTCTTAACGTCCCCATTGTCAGCATTAGTTCTTCTTTTATTCTTATAGGTCATCAACATCCAAGGACCCATGTCCTTCTTCATAACGGGCGGAGAGGGAACCACATTCACTTGGGCGGTATCCATATCTTGCTGAATATTATAATTGGGATCATCAGGACCACTACCATCATTGGATGTAGGTTTAGCATTCGCAGAAGCATTTGCGCTAGTAACATTCTCAGTGTGGATATGGGGACATTTATCCTTAACATGACCATAGCAGCCACATTCAAAACAGATCATAGAAATTCCTTCATAGACAACTCCATAAGCCACACCCTCGACTTCTATAAATGGTCTCAAAGGTTTACTCAGGTCAACTTCAATACAGACACTGGCAAATTTGCCTCTAGCTTGGCCAAGAGTCACCTGATCAATCTTCACAACATCCCCAATTATCCCACCAATCCTAGCAATTGTGAATTCCTTAAAGTATTTCACAGGCAAACCACAGAGTCTTACCCATAAAGCCATTCGACTTATTTTCTCCTCAGCTGGATCAAACTCAGGTCTCCATTTATGCACCACCAATGTTTGCCCAGCTAGGATCCAAGGTCCACCACAAAGAACCTGATTCATATCTTCATCAAGGTTGAATTTAACAATGAAATAATCATTAGGAAGATCAATCAAATGCCAACCACCCTTTAGCTGCCATTTTCTCCTTAAGCCCCTAAGCATAAAATCAAACGCATTAGTAGAATTTGGCTTCCCCATCAATTTGACAATTACAGCACTACGCCAGTCATAATCGAGTTTATTATGAATTTTCTGAGAAAAGGAGACGTTGAGACCATGCTTACCAGTAGAGTAAGAATAATCCTCATTAGTCATCTCAAAGTCTTCTACCATGGTTTGATGGAATCGATCAACTGGGTTTATCAATAGACTTGCATAGCTGGGCACAGGTGAAGGAGGAGGAGTCTCAACCCGTCGCGAATCCAAGTCTTCCATTCTGAGAGCCGCCAATTCAGAACTCAGCTCCGTACCGTTTCGATTTCGTTTTCTTTGGAACAAGGAACCACCTCCTTCTCCGCCGCTTCCCGGTGGAAGGGCGGAGAAGGTGAACACCGGGGACGCCACCAGGCAACAAGAATGGCTCAATAGATGCCGGAGATAAGAGGTCAACGCCGATGAGCACCACAGTCAATTATCTCGAACGGTTGCTATCACAGAGAGAAAAGGGTAAGGCGCGTGAGAAGAACGCTCTCGAAACTATTCTGTTTTAATATTTAATTGTTAACTTTAATATAAGAGCAGTAGTATGATAAATTAGAAAATATTAAAATCAAAATTAAATACCCCTACGTACAATCTTATCCACCAACTTATATAAAAATTGACCGAGAAAAAAACATTGTTAAAGAGAAAAGAAATGAAAAAAAACAATCAAGATGTAGTATGTTGCCGCGTGGGGCAGATGCATTGGATAGATGATGCAACGGAGGGCAAAAAAAGAAAAAGAAAAAAAAAGTTGAATTAAAAAGAGCAAGGGAAGGAGGCTGAAAAAGTGAAAGAAGCCTCCAAGAGAGCAGACGCGGAAGCACGTGTGGTCACGTGATAGTCGCGGTGCTTCAATTACCTTCTCTCTTCTCTCTCAGGTTTTCACTGAAACGAACCGATTGCCTTGTTTTCTGGATTTCAGATCTCTTCGCCGGAGTTCTTTTCTCCTGAATTAACGGTATGTAGACTTACAGATCCCTTCGTCTCTCTCTCTCTCTCTCTCTGTAATATGAATATGTATTTGCTGTGTCTGAAAAGAATCCAGAAATACATAGAAATTGTAATTAAATAAATAAATGTTGGAATAGGGAGAGAAGACTGAAGGTTCGCGTCGAGTCTTCACTTTTCCCTTGCCCATCGGTCACTTCGCGTCGCCGTTCGATTTTTTTTTCTTCAGGTTTCTCAATTTCCTCTCTCCCCGATCTCTCAATTTAATAGTCGGATTCGGTCTTCTGGATTTCTTCATATAGGCAATGATTCTGGATTCGAATTTGATTGCTTACCTTTTATGTCTGCTTTTGCTTGGGATGTGTTTTTGTTGTTTGAGCTAGTGCACAATTTTTCTAGTGATGATAGTACAATTACGTGACTGAAAAGTGTGATTAAGAGTTAGAATTCTTAACTTGCTGGATTAAACTTTAGGGTTTAGAGATACTTATCAGTTGGCTCCATCTACTCGAAGAATTGTCATCTGGATACATTTCATGGTTTTTTTTTTTTTTTTTTTTTTTTTCTTATTACAGAAATGTACAATAATGTGGGAGCCCAGCCTGGTGTGCCGAGACCACCTGCAAATCCCCAGCCTAATCCGTTTGGAAATACGTTTTATGGTGCTGGTTCAGGACTTATCCGAGGTGGATTGGGTGCCTATGGAGAGAAAATTCTAGGATCAAGCTCTGAGTATGTACAAAGCAACGTAAGTAGCAGACCAAGGCTATATAGTTTCTGCTCTACTATAAAAGATAAGGATTATATACTGTTAACTTACTACTTTTGGTTTCAGTCAAATTATGAAGCTTGTGATTTAAGTGTAGATATCATACAGATCACCGCATCTTTGTTGGCCCTTCTTCATCTAACTTGGGTCCATGATAATTTTAGCAGACTGAAAATACTGTTATTCTGCATAGTGTAATAATAAACGGGATCATATAATAGATATGGTCAGTACAGTATATTGTTTGATTTATTTTTTATTTTTTTTGTTATAATGAATGGGGAATAAATATGCTCAGTACTATATTGACTGATACTTGAATTAAAGGGATGAACTGAAATTATAGGATGATCGCTTTATAAAAGGCTTGATTCATGTGGAACAAATTTGATTTGTTTTGTTTTGTTGTTTTTCCTTTTCTTTTATACTTTTTTTTCGTACTTATTTTTTATTTTATTTTTATAATTCATGTTACACAGCCCTTCAGTGGCCGAAGGTCAATGGTCCATGTTTAACTAGGTGATGCAGGACAAGTAGCAAAAAGAACTGTAGAGCTAGGGTTTGTTTGAGTACTCTTGAATTTGGTCGCTATGCTCTTGTTTTTTTAAGAAGAAAAGGGATTTAGAATAAGAAACTTAAGAAGAAAAGGGATAGAACTACTAGCATCACACCAGTAGGGTTTCTAGGCATCACACCCAGAGGTCTTAGGCATCACACCTAAGGTTAGGTTGCATCACACAAACTCGGAGAGAAGCAAAAGCTTTCAATTTTTATTAACTCAAATCTGAAAATAAAAGACTACAAATGCCTCTATATATAGGGAGGATAAGAAAATTCTAGAATAATTAGGAATATCCTTAAAGAATCCTAAAGAAATAATCCTAATAATTATAAGAATCCTAACAATAAAACCTAGATTTATTTGAACTACTTTCCAAATCCTGACTTAGAATATTCTGCTAGCATCCTTCATCACTAGGTTAGTCCATGGTATTGTAGTAGCCTGATGCCCAAGTTGTAAAAGGCATTCAACAACTTCAAATAATGTATTTAAATGACTAAATTAACCTTTGTAAACTTAAGTTCTGAAATGTTACAAGCTGTTCTTGAGTTGCAACTTTGTGATTTGGTTTATGGTGATTGAGCTTTATTCTGATATCTTCTGTTTAAATGAGCAGATTAGTAGATATTTCTCTGATCCTCAGTATTACTTCCAAGTGAATGATCAGTATGTGAGGAACAAATTGAAGGTGGTTCTATTTCCATTTCTGCACAGGGTAAGTGCTAACCTCATTTGGTTTTTTGCTTGTTGAATCAGGTTCATGCCATAGAATTCACTCCTTCACCCCTTTTGTTTCAGGGTCATTGGACACGGATAACTGAGCCCGTAGGAGGCAGACTTTCTTATAAACCCCCAATATACGATATCAATGCACCCGACCTATACATTCCCTTTATGGCATTTGGTACCTATGTGGTTTTGGCTGGCTTCTCATTGGGTCGTCATGGGAAGTAAGTTTTATGAAAATTCTTGTACTCCTTTTATTTTCTGGTTGATTTAGTGATGGCAATTCATTTTCAATTGGGAATGAAAATCAATATTTCTCTTTCAGTAGCTGTGCTGTCATTATTTCCCCTCAGCTGATGATGCTTCTACTATTAGTCTGTTCTTTTTGCTCTGGTCTCCGTACATCCATATATGAGAGAAATAAGTGAAAATCTATTTTTATTATTTTTATTTGGTAAAATTATTTGTTTGATTTGTTGCTTTAGAGTAGTTGAATTTGCATTTTCCCCCTCGAAAATGGGTCAAATTTCCCCGGAGGGCAATAGTCATCCAAATAAGTGCCAATGTATAACAATATTTTTTGGTATTAAAAAAGAAGTTAATAAAGAGAAAGAAGAACATTAAAATGATTTCATTGTTAAATCTGAACACTATCTTTTATCAAGGTTCAAAATAAGAGGTGCTTTCAAAATTAAAAGATGGTGTTCAAGCTTCAAGCAAGTCTCTTGCTAGATTCTGCCCTTGGCTTAAACTGTCAGCAGTACATCAATTGGGAAATTAGCGAGTCTATTGAAAAGAGAACCAAACACCCTTTTTACCGGTATTGGTGTACTGGTTAGTTTGAGGCCAATTTTAGTATTTTTGTTAGAAAAATAAAGACGACTTGTTGATGCATTGTGCTTTATTAAATGAAGATGTATAATTGTTCAGGGTCGTCATCAAAGAGAAGGGCTTCTTGATGTCACTTGTGCCGCACTTCTCAGTCTCACTGCCATGCTCGGCTTATGCTCTAATATGCCATTGATATTGTGCTATCGTTTGAGACAAGTTGATTTTGAATTGAAACGGGTCCTAGAATGTACCGGCATTTGATTCAGAATGTTATTTTGTTTAGTGTAGGTATATAAGAATCTAATGGAGTTGGGTAGATACTTCTACTTGTTCAGAACCAACACACATACAACTGTGCAAACTTAGAATACAAATCTTTACTATGTGTTTATGGAACTATGCATCTCCTATGGTATCAATCTGATTTTGTAACTCTTTTGGTTCCAATTCAGTTGCTTCAGAAATTGACAATATATTTGAGGCCTATTTTAGTATTTTTGTTATAAAATGAAGACGTCTTGTTGATGCATTGTGCTTTATTAATGAAGACGTATATAAAATTAGATCTGGAAGGATTTCCTAGGTCTTTTGATTCTTACCTGAGGTTTGATCACCACTGTACGCTTTTCCATTTCCTCAACTACATCATGCTGGCATTGGGATTTTCTTTGAACTTAAGAAACTTTTTAATACTTATTATTTCTCAAATTGTTTTTCCTCTTTATTGTCAGGTTCAGCCCTGAGGCTCTAAACTGGTTATTTATCAAGGGATTGCTTGGCTGGTTTGTGCAAGTTATAATTCTGAAAATCACGTTGTTTTCATTGGGTGGTGGTGAGGCGCCCTTGCTAGATATGGTGGCATATGCAGGTTATACTTTCACTGGGTTATGCTTGGCTGTGCTTGGACGGATTATGTGGAATTATTCGTACTATTTTTTGATGCCTTGGACCTGTTTATGCATGGGAGTCTTCTTGGTGAAGACTATGAAGAGAGTCCTCTTTGCAGAGGTGAGGAGTTATGATTCAAGCAAGCACCATTATCTCCTGCTCTTCATTGCTTTGGCTCAGTTCCCAGTTTTTACTTGGCTTGGTAACATTAGTGTTAATTGGCTGATATAAGACTGCTTTTGTATCGAGAAAGAAACATTCATTGTTTATAGCAGTTTCTGAAACGTTGTATACAATTTTCTTTGAATTTGTTTCAAGCGATGATGACTTTTGCACTCCCAGGTTTAACATTAACAGTTATAATTTTCGAGTGTTTTTAGTGCTGGGGCTTCTCAAGGAATGTACTAGTATTCTGGGTAAGAGGGAAATACTAGACTGGAAATTCATTACTGAAGGATAAAGCATTCCAGTGGTTTCCCATTTCCACAAATATTATTACGAATTATTATTTAGTTGACCGGAAGTTTAACCTTCGTCTCCTCTATGGTTGATCAAGGTTTAGGAATTAATTATCAGAGTTCCAAATTAACATTATCTAAGAACAAAGAAGCAAACCCTGTTGCTTGGCACTGGTGTCTCTTCTTACTCATTGGTGTCTGTGTGTTCCTGACATTCTGATATTTTCCTCTGGCGACCGGTGCACAATGGAATGTTGTCCGGACACTGTAGGCAGTTGTTTGAAAGACTACCCTTGATTCTATCTGGTCTTTTAATGAATTCCGCTGGAAGCCTTCCTAGCAAATCGTTGTGATCTAGGTAGAGCGTTCTCCAGGCTCCGACTCTTGCTCCATATTCCTCGGGTATATGACCAAAGAACTGGTTGTAGGAAAGGTTGATTGTTGTTAGATTCTGCAGGCTTACCAAATTTACAGGCAAATGTCCTCGCAGCTGATTTCGTTGAGCATCAAGCACCTGAAGCTGTGCTCCGTGTCCAACAAATCTAATGATTTCTATCAATTTGAAGTGGTTATTTGAAACGTTGAGTCGAGCCATCTTGGGTATGGTAAAAAAATCTCTAGTTATAGCACCTGAAAGTCTGTTGTTGCTCGCATCTAGCACTCTGAGGTTTTTGAGTGTGATTAGAGGTGTAAGGCTCCCAGAAAGTATGTTATGGCTCAGAATTAAGGTTCTCAAGCTTATTGGAAAATTTGGCAGACTCCCGAAGAGCTGGTTTCTGCTGAGATCTAATGTCTTCAACTGCCATAACCCCGAGAGGTCTGGGATTCTGCCAGTGAATCCATTGTTGGACAGGCTTAAGAATGTCAAGCCTCGTAATCCACCGATGCTGGAGCGTATTATACCAGAAAGCTTATTGAACGAAATGTCCAGAGATTCTAGCTTTTTGAGTGTGTTCAATCCCAAGGGAATGCCGCCCGTGAAGAAATTGTTGGACAGTGAAAGTCTAGTGAGCTTCTTTAGATTGGAAATGGATTGGGGTATTTGTCCTCGAAAGTTGTTTTTACTTAGATTGATGAAGGTGAGCTCGGTTAGGTTCCCAATTTCTGATGTTATGAACCCCTCATAACCCGCACCATCAAGATCAATGGCAGTTATTCTGCTTGGGGATTGGTCTAGAGGGAAACTGCATAAGACTCCGAGAAACTGCCCGCCTGTAGTTTCACATGGATCGTGTATGAAGTCCCAGCTACTCAGATAGGAATTTGGGGGGATGGAGTATAGATCTATGCAACGCTTCATGACATGAAGAACTTGAATATCGGAATGGAGTGTTAGTGAGCTAGTAAACAATGGAGAGGAACATAATGTGAAATACACTAGACAAAAGAGAGGCATCAGCTTGCCCATGGCTTGCTAATGGGAGGAGGGAGGGAGGGAGAGAGGGAGCTCAGAGTTTATTTGGGACTTTGTTGTTGGTTTTGCTTGGTTTCCCAAATGGTCCATCTTTATAATAAGTTTGAAGGTAAATACCATCGCAAGAAGCTTTGAATGAGAAAATGATTTTTTTGTTAATTCAAATGGTCATGCCAAGATTTCGGACCAATTAAGTTTTAATGGAGCTTTACTTGTATCTTTCTACATTCAGCCTAATCTTAGCTTATTCCAACCATCTTGTTGTACACCAAGAGCGCTCTTCCTTGTCCCCTTTTTTTTATTTTTTATTTTTTTGATGATTTAAAAGACTGTGTCACAAAGAAACACAAAATAACAGATGGAAAAATTACAAAACCAAACACTAATCTGATATGAAGTATGACCACGAAGTACTAATTCATCGGCGATCCACAGACATTTCACCTTCTTTACAGGTGAGTAAAATAATTATATAGAAACATGAGTTTCAAGGCAGGCCAGACAGAGGCGCTGCCATTTTCCACCTTTGAGTTCATGTTGATGCAAGCAGGGCTACGTTGGCTTCAGGAAATAGTAATAGCCGATGGCAACTGTTGATGTATGTGGTACTCTTTTTTACTCGCTCTGATCAAGCAAGATTTTCAACAAGACCACCTTAACCCCTAAAGTTGTAAACTAGACATTCTTAACAAATGTCCATTTTCATTGATAAAAAAAAAAAAAAAAAAGGCATGGCGGGCCTATGAAACACTGACCTGAAATTTAAACACTTCTGCCTCACAAACATCAATTACCGCTGTCACTTGGTATTTCATAACAGGCATATATGTCTCATTATATGGTCTTATTGCCAAGTAGGCAAGATTAATGGATCCAATAAAAAGACAGAAATGAGAAGCAAATCCCCTGAAGTAGAAAAATTTACTACCACAAGATCATAAAATCATGAAGTGTATCATAAATTCTTTCATACATACATCAATACATATTAGTATGTATTCACTAAAGCATAAACATATATAATTCAACCTATCAACTAATCCATCAAGTTGATACATGTCTAAAATATGCCAAGATCAGGAACAGTGAAATGCTCATCATCATCATCTGGGATTTCAATCCTAGGCTTCTTGTATGGACTGTTTGATTTTGGGGGTCTATATGACGTATAGTTGCTCGATTGTGATACTGGAAGCTGAGGTACTTCAGCTGCTGCCAGAGCCTCCTGAGGAAACTGCTCACCAAAAAGACTCATATCTGCTATCCATTCAAGCTCTCCAAACTCAAGCGACTCTTTCTGTGAAGAGCACACACAAGAGACTATAAATTTAGAGAAGTAATGCAAGAAAAAGCAAATACCACTGCTTTTAGCATGAATTGTTATACATTATTGCTATAATCAGATACGAACTAAAGATTTGCCCGCCCTAGCCCTACCACACCTCTCACAACTAAAGACAGAACCAATGATATTTTACCTTCTTTACAACATGAATAATACCCGGAATTCCAAAATAATGAAGTTCAAAAGATCATTGCCTCAGCACTCCATAAATGATAACAATTGAAAACATGGATGCAAAGAAAAATGAACTCAAAACCATAATATTGTAAATCTAATTTTTTGTTTTTGTCAAAATGTCAGTAGTATATGCAAGCCAGTTAACCCCGATACTTTTCCAGCTATGTTATTTCCATTGTTTAAGACATTTATAAAGTTGCCATGAACTGTGTACTAGTCTTATTACTTTCGTGATAGTTTCCACCATTTCTACAAAAAAGAGGGAAAACTTTTTTATGGTCATCCCCCCTACCATCATCATCTCAAGCAATTTTGATAAAACACAGTTGTATGAAAACATAAAAAAAATTCTAACCTTGTCAGAAGATTCAAAATCTGATAATTGCAGCAAGTCATCAACACCCCAAGGAGATGAGATGAGAGAAGCATGTGGCGTTGGCACTTTTGTTGAAACCAGCTGTGGACTATGATTGGGTGGCTCTAAGCTACTTGTTTCAGCGTCCTTAGTACAAGGAGAGCTCAATGCAACTCGGATTCCAGTGGCGAGGAACCTCTGGTGGTTGGCAGAGAGGCTATTGGCTGAATGAATTGATTCATCACAATCCTGACAAAAGAGGGCTCTGTCTTGGACACAGAATATAAAAGCTGCCTTGTCCTGCCAATTGGAAGATACGAATGAGTAAGAGTAAGAGTAAGAGAGAGAGAGATTGAAAGTTGAACAATTGTTAGAAGCGCTACTTTACAATTCATTTATACAAAAGAGGATAATATTGGGTGAAGTTGGTCTTGTACGTCCAGTTTGCAGTTAGGAGCAGCAAGATTAAGAGATGCAGTGATAAATAAAGCAATTAGCAGCTTAACCGAGTGGCCCTTTTCAGTTTTCATGGCATGACATTACCAAGAAAAACTACTGAAGCAGGTCAGTTGCGCGCGCTTTGAATTCAGGACGCATATATCTGCCTTTGATTCCACGATTCTTTACGTTAAAGAGTTGCATGTGGAAGCAGAACGGGTAAAGGGTATATATATATATGTAATAGGCATAAGATGTATGATTAACAAAATCCCTGAATTAATAATATGGCTGGGTGAATCAATCAATCAAACAAAGAAATTAAAGTGCAAGGGAGAAAAAAAGTAGTTACTTGGCATATATCACATCTAGGGAGCTTGTTGGATAGAGATTCAAGAAGAAGCCTCTGGTGCTTGCTTGCGAGTTTATTTGCTGCGTGCACTTCAACATCACATTTGGCACACAGTGCCGCCTCGTCAGCGCAACAAATCACCGTCGCCGGAGCTTTCTCACACACATCGCACTGAATCTTCATCTTCCCAGCTAGGTAGCCCTCAGATATATATATATATATATCTATATCAAACGAGATCGAAAACGCACGTACTGTGATTTACCCAGCTAGATGGAATCCCAAGCAAGCTGAGGAGGAGGATATTTGGAGACGATGATGATAAGGGTTTGGATTTTGCATATCAAAATCAAGAGAAATAGAATTTTTTTTTTTCAAGTACAAACTTGTGTGGTGAGGACTGAGAACTGTGGAGTGTGGGGGCCCACCAGGCTTACGTCTTGTGGCTGTTAGCAACTCTGCATGTGCTTGTGGCTACAACATATCGATCTCATACTTTTTTTTATATATTTTTTATTTTTCTTATTTCTATATGCTACAAGAAGCTTTGCTACCGCGTATGTTACCTAATTTTATGACCGACTACACCCTGCTGCTATGACTATTGACTCATTTCTGTTTAGACCGTCACAGACTCGGTCCTTTATTCACTAGCATGGAATGGAAACTTCTACCATCCACCTTGGTTGGATGCATGGTTATCTAATGTAGATCTGGAGTAAAGTTGAAGGCCTTGTCCTCGCAGCATCACACGCGCGCTCTGAGGCTCTAAGCGATAAATCCCAGCAGGATACTCAATCAAGACATTTCTTGACTATGGACTTAGCGGACTCCCTCGAGGCACACCCAGTCCTAATTAAGAGGGACCAATGCCTTTGTATAAAGATCCTCCTTCCGAGCGAGGTAACAAATATCCGAGCAGTCATCTCTCAAACGGGATCATTGCTTCTGAGCCATCTTGCCTCCCGAGCGTTCTTTCAACTCGGGAGACTTATACATACCACATATCAAAAGTGGAGGTAGCACCTGAACGGGAGTATCATTGAGCTCCACGCTTATACCTCTTGGGTATATCCAAACACCACACTCATGCCTCAAACAATATATTTGAGGTTCATGTCCAGATTGTTTTAGAATAAAAGATTTGAGAGATATTGATGAGAGAATTGTGTGTTCCACTATTGATAATAGGAGCCCTATATATAGGGATTACAAAGTACATATTCTAAAGATATAAGGAAAACTATTCAGAATAGAACTAGGAATTCTAGAACTCTCTCTCCTATTACAATCATAGAACTAATCCTAGTTTGAAAAGGCACACTAAATATCAACATTCTTCAACACTCCCCATTGTGTCGCTCAAACTTGGTGGTGACGCTTCAATTGTTGCCTCGTTAAAAACCTTGCTCTAGTGAAAAACCATGTGGGACAAAAAACTACCTCGACGATGAGAAAAAGAGTACAACACGTCCTTCACTCTTCGTGATCGAACATGTAGACATCATATCTCCCCTTGATATCGATATTTCCCCCTGATTGCTACAATCATGGGAGTTTGGATAACTTTCTCAATTCGATGCTCTTCACATGTTTCTTGAAGGTGGATCAATTAGGTAACGACTTAGTGAATAAGTCCGCTACATTATCCTCTGATCGGATTTGATTCACTTCAATCTTTAGAAGTTATTGATGTTGCTGATTATATAAAAAATTGGGCGATATAGTATTGTCGACCTTGATGAATCCTAGCTTCATTTGTTCAATACAAGCTGCATTATCCTCATAAATGGATGTAGGTTCATCTGCGGTAGACTTCAAACCACAAGTTCCTCGAAAATGTCTAATTACAGACCTTAGCCATATGCACTCACGCACGGCTTCATGTAGAGCAATAATCTCTGCATGATTTGAGGAAGTAGCAACAAGAGTCTGTTTTGTAGACCTCCAAGATATCGCAGTGCTTCCCATGGTAAAGACATAACCCGTTTGGGAGCGACTTTTGTGAGAGTTAGAGAGATACTCTGCATTAGCAAAACCCATCAAAACATCACAGTCATTTTGATGGAGGGGAGGAGGAGAATACCGGCCACCATGGGCCCCAGCGGCGGCGGCGGCAACATGGCCGGTGGCCATACCTTGGACGGCTGCGTCTTGCCTTATGGGGTCCGATCCCAATTTTTCATCATTCCTCTTCTCTCTGTAGGGATAAAATAGGCTCATATCAATCGTACCTTTTAAGTATCGAAAGATTGTCTTTACACCAAACCAATGGCAGCGTGTTGGCGCAGAACTTTGTCGAGCTAACAAGTTCACTGTGAATGAGATGTCCGGTCTTGTGTATTGAGCTAAGTTCAATAATGTGCCTATTGCACTTAAATAGGGCACTTCAACCTCTAATAACTCCTCGTGCTCATCCTTTGAACGAAGTGGATCTTTTTTGGACTCAAGACTACGACCAATCATGGGAGTACTCATAGACTTTGCTTTATCTTCATTAAAGTGCCTTAGAATTTTCTGAGTATATGCAGACTGATGGATCAAAATCCTATCACTACAGTGCTCGAGTTCTAAACCGAGACAAAGCTGTGTTTTCCCAAGATCTTTCATCTCAAATAAAGATTTCAAATACTTAGTAGTTTCCTTTAACTCATCTAGAGTTCCAATTAGGTTCATGTCATCGACATAAACGGCTACAATTGCAAATCTGGAACTTGTTCTTTTAATGAACACGCATGGGCATATTTGATTGTTAATCCCTTCCCAATTAATCAAGTAGTCACTTAGATAGTTATACCACATCTATCCAAATTGTTTTAATCTATATAGTGAGAGTTTTAATCTTATTGAATACGCTATCCGTGGTTTAGAGCCACTTGATTTGGGTAATTGAAGTCCATCTGGAACCTTCATATATATCTCTGAATCTAGATCCCCATATATGCTGTAACCACATCCATAAGCTGCATGTCAAGTTTTTCAGAAACTATCAAACTGACAAGGCAGCGGAACGTTATAACGTCTATTACGGGAGAATATGTCTCCTCGTAGTCGATTCCAGGGCGTTGTGAGAAACCTTGCACCATAAGGCGGGCTTTATATCTAACAACCTCATTTTTCTCATTACACTTTCTAACAAAGACCCATTTATGGCCAACAAGCTTTACATTTGGGGGTGTCTGCGTTATAGGCCCAAATACCTGTCTCTTTGCTAGTGAATCTAATTCAGCCTGGATCGGATCTTTCCATTTAGGCCAATCCGCTCTTCGTTGACATTCTTCAATAGAGCGAGGTTCGATATTATCATACTCTATAATTCCTTTTGTAATAGAATATGCAAAGACATCATTAATAGAAATAGGGTTTCTATTCATCGTCTCATGTACACTAGTGTAATTCATAGAGATCTCCCTATTCTCTGGAACTGGTTCTGACATTGGAGTGTCCCCTAATAATGTCTTTTGGATATAACCATAATCCGGAATATTCTCATGAGACGGATTATTTGCATTGATGATTAATGGATTATTTTGTGCCAAACTCACCTTCTTTCTTGGGCGAGAATTCATCGAACCTTTAGGCCTCCGATGAGCTTGGTCTAAGCCACTGCGTCACCCATATAGGGGACGGTGGCGCCGTGCTCTCTTCGTTTGGGTACAGCATCATGTCCTCTAATTTTAGGGACATCAATCCTTGCAGGCACGTTTGTAGCAGGTATGTGTGATATCGTCACTTTAGCGATATCAGAAAACTCATCAGGCATCAATTCTGCTATGTTTTGAAGATCGAGAATTCTCTGCACTTCAATTTCAGACTGTTCAGTTTGGGGATCAAGATGAGACAAAGTGGGGACAGACTACGACAATTCATGTCGATCCTGTCGAACATATATGTTCTTATCTCCCCTTAACGACGGGAAGATTGTCTCATCAAAGTGACAATCCTCAAATCTAGCGGTAAAGAGATCGTCTGTCAAGGGTTCTAAGTAGCGGATAATAGTTGGAGAGTCATATCCAACATAAATGCCTAATCGTCTTTGAGGACCCATTTTGGTGCACTGTGGCAATGCAATTGGCACGTAAACTGCACACCCAAATATACGTAAGTGTGAGACATCAGACTCATACCCAGTCACCATCTGGGACGCAGAAAAAGGTTGAGTGGTAGTAAGTGTCAGATGAATAAGCACAGCTGCATGCAATATTACATAGCCCCAAGCAGAAATAGGGAGATTGGTGCGCATTACCAATGCTCGAGCGATCATTTGTACTCATTTAATGGCAACTTTTATGAGACCATTTTGAGTGTGAACATGAGGAACTGAGTGTTCAACTTCAATCCCAATGGACATGCAATAATCATCAAAAGGTTTTGATGTAAACTCCTCAGCATTGTCAAGTCTTATGGACTTAATAGGATGATTAGGGTGATGGGCCCTTAATTTAATAATTTATGCTAGAAGTTTAGCAAATGCAGCATTCATTGTGGACAAAATCATGACATGTGACCAGCTTGTCAATGCATCAACCAACACCATAAAATATCTAAAACCGAAGATCCTTTAGGTAGTTTCGTTTAGCTTTTGTGTAGAGAAAAGTGTAAAGTGTCTTGGGTTTTTACCAAAAACTGAAGATCCTTTACATCTTTGATCAATCACACCTTAGTTTCATCATTTCAAGCCTTTGTTCTTCAAGTTTCTAAGAGCTTTGTGGATTTGTATGGCAATTTGGGTTTGAGAAAACCGAAATTTCCATACTTTGAAACATCTCTCACTAGTTTTACATCAATGGGAGTTGGTTTGGTAACCAACCACTTTCTCCACTCTTCCTCTTTTGCTTGATTTTATTATGTATATGGATTTGATTTATGTAATTATGTGTTGTGAGTAGAATAAATTTGGGGCTAGACCTTAGCCCTAGCCAAACTCATGTATAAAATAGTGTGATGCCATGTTTTTTTTTTTTTTTTTTATGAATATGCATGTTTTGAATCCTTTAGCTACTTTACTTTAATGCTTTCTTACATGTGTTTTTAGATTTGTCACCTAGAAGCATGTTGTAGGAATTTATGAAATCGAAAACTTAAGCTTGACAATGTTTTGTAACCTAGGAGCATGTGTAGCTAGTGGGATGGTGATCTAGCTTATTCTTACGGGAAGAACTAGATTGCTTGGGTCCTTACCTTAAAATTAATGCTTGGTGCCATGAGTTTAAGTGTCGAGAGGCCTTAGGCTTTACGACATCAAAGCCCTTTTATGTTTTAGCGAATGTAAATGGGACTAAGGTTGTGTGATCTAGCTTTGCTCTAGCGACATAGTTAGGTTGCATGATTAGTTGGTATCTCGGTTTCTCTAGCGAAAACCGAGGGGGAATTTATCAAAGCATGTTGTTATTAGAAAATGGGTTACATTATATGCATGAGGGAGGCTAGGTGCAAAAACCTATGCTCCTATTTATCTCATTGATCGAAGTCTCTATTTTATTTTGTTTTTATTAGTTTAGTTTATTTTTGTGCAACTTATTTTACTTTTTAGAAATTAAAATTACTTTTTAGAAATTAAAATCAACAAAGCCGATTCACCACTTTACCATTGTAAATATCATTATTGATAGTTTTAGCTTCCAAAGGGCGAGACTATAAATTTGAAAAAGATAGACTCACATGTGTTTTCTAGGTTTTATTTTCGCGGTAATCTAGTTAGGGTAGAGTTACTCAATCCCTTGGATACGATACTCTTACTTTTCCCCTTTACTAAAACTTGACCTCCTATAATTGGGAGTAGGAGATATCATTTTTGCACATATTTTTCTACTCAATGATGTCCCCAACATTACTTCACTTTGGCCAATAAGAAAATAGAATGAAAATTGGACATCAAATAACCTTCTTTTGCCGAAATCTTCCAAGTATGTAGACCATATTTCGGCCTCCTTGTATGTAGAGTCATCATTCAATACTTATTCCTCTATTTTCTCTACAAAAATTCCATAGAAAATCCAAGAATATCCCATAAGATAATTGCTGAAAATCTTCTTAATATTTCCTTCAAATTCTCACGGCAAAAACAAATTAGAATGGGCCATGGACTCCTGAACACGTCATAGAAGGATCTAGAGACTCATGTGCAAGTCACATGCTTCAAACTTCGGGCCAGACTCTCCCAAAATGGGCCAATTCGAAATCCATATGCATATTGCCGAAATTCCTTCAATAATCTAGAACAATCTTGAACTATCTTGAGTCATCTTCAAGACACAGCATCTCCTAGCCTCACCAAGTCTCCTAGCAGCATCAGGACTCCTAGTGTCATCAGGTTTCCTAGTCCAACTGGGACTCTGTCATTTCTCATTTCCAAGCACATTTTTCCGAGCTCTTTCCTAGTTGCGTTAGGATTCCTACTTCAACTGGGATTCCTTTTTCTGGTAGAACTGGAAAAACTTCATTTCTCCATTTTTTCTCATTTCTGCGCTAATAACTCCTTGCCTTCCATTTCTAGACTCAAAACTACCTAAAAACATAAAACAAGTTAGAAATGACATTGTTAAGGAAATAACTAAGCAAAATGTAGAGAGAAATGTGCTAAAAATATAATAGAAATTAGTCTCAACATCAAGGAAGCACATGTGGCTTCAAAACCATGTTTTGCCTGTAGGGGGAAGGCGGCGCTGGCCTGTGATGTCCAGATTTGCATAATTACTGCGCCGTGAGGCGCAGGTGCTTCCGCTTGGTCTGAAATTCGAGTTTTACTTCTTTTCGTTCTGAAGAATGGATGTCCGTGTGAAGTCTTTAAGATACGGATCATCATATCACGACCTGGGTGTCCCAAACGGTCATGTCAAAACCTATATGTGTCAGAATCTCATAAGTCATCTCTCATGACATGGTTGGATTCAATAATTCGAATAGTGGTTGCATACAACCCACTAGAACGACACATAAGTTTCTTTAAGACTCTTTTATGTCCGTAGTCACTAGAGGTGATGCAAATGAACTCTTGTCCATTCTCACAATGTGTTTCCACATGAAAACCATTGGCTATTATATCTTGGAAGCTCAACAGGGTACTTCCATCCCTAGGAGTATAAAGAGCTTTGGTGACATTAATGGTTGTGCCATTTGGCAACATAAATTGGGCTAGCCCTCTACCATGAATCAATTTTGATGATCCAGCCACTGTAGTTACAAAAGAATAAGTAGGCTTCATCCATAAGAAGAGTTGCCTATTTCAAAGTATAGTATGTGTGGTTGCACTATCCATGTTGCATCTAGCTCTCTGGAAACATACTGAAAATTAATAAAGTTCGGAATTAAATTATGTCCAAGACATGCAAAAGTAAATTGATACTTTATTAATAAAATAGTCAATGATTACATCAAAGTTTCTTGACCAAAAATCTAATCCAAAATAAAATCAAACTTAGACAAATCATAGTCACTCAATCCGTTCGGTAACTCTAATTTGATTGTGACCAGGTAAGGTAAGTCAAGATTTTGGTGGAGCTATGCCCTCTTGTAAAACCGTTCTCTTAGTTCAAACCTTTCCTAGACATCACAACTAATTTTGGATGAGCTTAGTGAGAAAGAGTTAATACAAAATATCATTTTATTGATTAAGGCATAATTGCCATTACATAATTCTTGGAAAAATAAAGGACTATTCTAATCAAAATCTACAGCATCCTTATGCACTTCTTTGTCAGATTTGAAGTCCACTATAGTGAGGTTGACATCATTATCATCACCATCATCTCCTTCTTCGACAAGATAGACTTCTTGCTTTCTCAAGTCCCTATATGCCTTGTATCGTGCAGCTAATTGGTTCACTGGATCCATATCGATGACACACATCATTGTGGTTGCCTCCCTTCAATTGAGGTGCACCTTGTGCACATTGTTGATATCTCTTAGGGGGATTGGCGTCACCACCATGGCCCATGGCGGCTCCACCATGGCCGGCAGCGCCACGGCCACCTCTCATACGTGTGGCATGTTTGCCACGTGTTCCTGCTCCATTTTAGTGGTTTCCTTCCTTTTTAGGGCTGTCATATGGACCCAAGTGGACGTGCGGCCCAAGTATAGTCGCCTAGACACAAAGTTCCTCTAACATCTTTTGGGCAACCTTACTGAAATGGCCAGGTAGGGGAGGGCGACCCTGAGAGGCAGGATCCATTTTGGCATGAGCTATTCCCACATTGTGGTTTAGGCCCATTTGTAAGCACTTCTGAATCCAAATCCTGTCATGAACGTTGTCCCCTTCCTAGACACCATCCCACATAGGCTATACTTACTAAGATGGAAAATGTCCTAAGTGTGAAGACAGTTCAACAAGTGTTAATAAAGGCCGCCCTCAACCTTAAGGACCTGAACTAGGTACCAATAAGGGGTTTAGGCCAATATTAACAAACGCGACTTCACCTATTCCTCTCAATTTACAACCTACAATTAAAATTCATATTCAATAATATAAATAACAACCTAAGTAATTATTTAACTAAATTTCGAAAAGTTTATGAACAAATAACAACTTATTTACGAAAACAATATATATCCAACAATTATTCACAATTCAACAAGTGATTTTTCAATCCCCGGCAACGGCGCCAAAAATTGATACGCTAGAAGCAAGCGTATAATTTAACCCTAAAATTATCATCATTAGTATAAGCAAGTAGGGATCGATCTAATCCGGGGATTGAGGGTACACCTGTCATTTTAAAAACAATTAAAGAATTAATAAAAATACAAAATACATTATTTACAAAAATAAAATAAAATATACACAAATAACGAAAATAAAAGGGGGGTTTTGATTTAAGATTTCGGAAATTAAAATAAAAAGAAAGAAAATATAAAAACATAAATACAAAAATGGAATGAGAGAAACAAAGATCAAAACCAAAGTCATAATCAAATTTGATTTAACCCTAATATTGTTCATCTTAAGTCATGAGAAAGAGTTGATCATGTGAAACATTTAAAGCAAATGATTCCCATTTTTTACTTTCCATCACTAATTAACCTAAGTGAAAGCACAAAGATTAATCCTATCAAACATGCAATCAAATACTAGAAAGCTAGATCATCAACACATGTTTAATGCATGAAGAACACAAGAAAGGATATCAACTCAAGTGTACAACTTAGTATGAAAAAGTTCATCTAATTGCAATCATTTTCAATTAAATTCAGTTTTTGTCCAAAACCTTTACTACTTTTCATTCAAGTTCACAAAACAATTAGGTGAATCATGTTCTTAAATCTAGCAACAATTATATGTAACCCTAGGTGTTTCGAACCACATAAGATAAACACATAAAGGATATCAATCAAGCAAATTTACTTAAACAATCTCACAAAAGCAACTTAAGAATCACAATATAAGAATCGAAAATCTCATTCAATCATAAAAATTTCGGAATTAACAACTTTGTTCAAACATCAATGTCAACTAGAAACAATCCAACGGAAATCAAACAAAGTTACAAAGAAAGAGGTTGAATTACACCGTGGATGGATGACGGAGATGGAGGTTTGACGTTTGGATCCTTGAAGCTTGGAAGCAAGTCTTCAATGTTGGTTGATGGATGAATTGCTCACGGCTCCTTCTTCTCTTCTTCGGCCTTGCTTGAAATCCGTGGGATGCACTAGAGGATGGAGAGAGGGAGAGAAAACTTCACGGCTTATATATGAATTTTTTTCTGAATTATGGGAATGGAACCCTTAAAACGTCAAAGGAGGGGGTATATATAGGGAACGAAGATGCTTCATGATTCTTCTATTATTTTCCCAAGGAATTTTCTGAAAATGCCACATAGCTCATCCAATCACAATATGCCAAGTAAGCCCTATTATGTTGTCGAACCAATCCCGTAGTGCCATGTAAGCTTTAGTGTGTCATCCCAAAAACTCTCCAAAATAAGTCTAAATCCATTTTTTTGTATATTAATGCCGAAATATATCAGATTTATTCCTAATTTTCTTCACCAATTTCGGCCAAAATACCTTTACGGTGCGTTTGGATGAGAAAATTATAAAATCGGTAGGAATTTATAAATGATGGAATCTTTAACTCCATCAATCTAAAATTCTATTAATTGCAATTTCTATTGTTTGGTTGCATCTATTTAGGATTTGAAATGTGTAATAAATTAAGAAAGTTTAAAACAAATAAAAAGATAAAATAGAAAAAAAGTCTTGTTTTGGAAATAAAAATTGAATACTGCAAAGGAATTCGTAAATGACATCTAGTTTTGTGGAAATTGAAGTGAGGAATTTAAATAACGAATTCCTTCGTTTTTTTCCACAGAGATATTTAAAATTTCCAATATGATAATGCCAAACGAGGGAATTGACTTTTAGGAATTATGAAATCCTCACTTTTAATTAAATTCCATCATTTTTTCCCTCATCCAAACACACTCTTAGGGAATTTAGGGATGAACCTAGACATGTTTTGGACTTCTTTCTTATTGCACACACTTCTTCTTTCCTTAAACTTATCCCTTGAAAATCTCCAACGTCTTCTCTTTATATTTTCTTTGATTTCCATGTTGTTTCATCTCCTTTTTCGTCAGCTCCTCCAAGAATATTTCCTTCCTTAAAACTCTCCCTTGATTTCCTCTTGGCGTTATCTCTTGATTTCCTCCTTAATTTTCACGCCAACTCCTTCTTTCTCTCTTTGCTTTGGACTGCAAAATACATTTAAATCTCCAAGAATATCTTTCATGCATCACAAACCCTAATTCCAATGGGCCTTTATCCATTTTGCCGAAAATCCAAGTCTCTTGATAATTCTTGGGCCTTTAAGCGTCACCTTCAAGCCATGTCATCTTCTAATGTCTTCAAGAAGCTTCTCTCAACGCCATGACACTTCATTTTTCCGTTTTCCCTTCTTGGTTGCTTCAAGGGTCTTGTTTTGGCAGAGTTTCCTTTTCTGAACAGGTTTCCTGGTTGAAACAGGAAAACTTTATTTCTTCATTTCAGCTCATTTATGCAACCCTTTGTGTCTTGCCTTCACTCCCCTCAACGTTCTCTAGCTCCTCTTCCCATTTCTGAGCTCATTTCAGCTCGTTTATTCCAAGGACCTGAAAATAGAAACTATTACTAAGAGTAGAAACTTTCTAAAAACAAGAAATGGAAACTTTCCTAAACTAAAATGAAAACTTGCTAGAAATGGAAAATAGAAACTTTCCTAAACTAAAAGGATTTATTTAAGGAAATAACTAAGTAAATATGAGGAAATAACAGTTAAAACGTCGCATTAAAATGCTCCTATCAAATAACTTATAAAACTATAGTTGGTATTAGTGGTCATTCCTGCGTGAATGACTACGTATATATATATATATATATATATTTACGTGGAATATATATATTGGATGGTGTGACATTGGTGAAGTAATGATGGTGATTTGATTGAATTATTATTGCAAGCATTTACTCTTTTCGGGAATACAATTCATCATGTGTGTGACTGATGTAATTGTATGAGTGTAGCGGTTTACAATTCATCATGTGAGTGATTGATGTAATTGTATGAGTGTAGCGGTATACAATTTATCATGTGAGTGATTGATGTAATTGTATTAAAAGAGTATTTGGAGTTGATGTGTGATCATCTACTTTAGTCAAAGTTGATGGGTGAACATCGACTATCGACTTTAGTTTGGAGTTGATGGGTGATCATTGACTTTAGTGTGAGTTGTGTGACTTCTTCATTTATTTTCCTTTTCCTTCTAATTGTTGAATTTTATGTAATCTCCTGAACTAAGTTATATGCAGGGATTACTGTCTTTTGAATTGTTTGTTTTAATGTAATCTCCTGAACTAAGTTATATGCAGGGATTACCACTTTTTGTATTGTTTGTTTTAATGTAAATTCCTGAACTAAACTCCATGCAGGGATTTATATGATTTCTATTGTTTGTTTTTAATGTGATCTCCTGAACTAAGTTTCCATGCAGGGATTACTGATTTTACTTAATTCAATTGTAAGTGCGGTTGTGGTTTGAGACTTGTAGTGAGTTGTGAATGAGTTGTGAGGTCATCGTTTTGACAAATGCTTTATGTTGAGGGGAAGTGAGTGTGAACTTGATGTTTGGTTGTGTTGTGGAATTAAATGTTGTTGCTTTAATTTATCTCACGAGTTGAGAAATTATAAACATGAGTGACGTGAGTCACTTTAATTGAGTTTACTCATACGGGCTTAAAAAGCTTACCGGGTTTGTTTTGTTCAATCCTGGTGCACTATTCTATGGTGTAGGGGTTTTTGTGCAGGTTAGAATATCGATTTATTGTCGTCGAAGCTGAGGTGTACGTTGGGTAGCGTGGACGTCGAATGGTATTTTGGTTCTAGTCTTCCACTGTGTTGTGAGTGTGGAGGGTGCGTTTACTTATTGAATTGTTATTTGGTTTAATTTGTAAACACTTGGTGATGTAATATGTGACTCTAAAGAACGAGTCGGTATTGACTTTGTGAGCTCAGTTTGTTTAGTTGCTTAATTTAAATGAAAAAAATTCTATGTGTTTTTCTTGTGCTTGTTAAGTTATCGCGTTTTGGATTTGAATTTATTTATTCTAAATTCGGGGCGTGACACACATGTAATTGCAAAAACAAATAAAAAATAAGTTTAAGTTATTATTTACAAAAATAAAACAAAGAGTATATACAAGTTAATGCAAAGTGGGGGGATTTTAGGATTTTGTAATTAAAAATTAAAAGAAGCAAAAATAAAAATGTAAAATACATATACAAGGGTGGAACGCAAGGAACAAAGATCAAAACCACATCCATATGCAAGAAATCCAATCACAATTCCTATAATTGATTTTCTATGTCATGAGAAAGAAGTTGACAATGTGAAACGTTAAAAAGCAAACGATTTCCCATTTTTTACTTTCCTTGAATAATTAATCTAAGTGAAAGCACCTAAATTAATCCTATTGAACATGCAATCATAGTCCAGAAAGCTAGCTACTCAAGAACACATTCAATGCATGAAGAACAAAGAACGGATGTCAACCAATGCACAACCTAGTATGAGAATAATTGATTTTCTATGTCATGAGAAAGAAGTTGACCATGTGAAACATTAAAAAGCAAACGATTTCCCATTTTTTACTTTCCTTGAATAATTAATCTAAGTGAAAGCACCTAAATTAATCCTATTGAACATGCAATCATAGTCTAGAAAGCTAGCTTCTCAAGAACACATTCAATGCATGAAGAACAAAGAACGGATGTCAACCAAAGTGCACAACCTAGTATGACAAAAGTTCATCTATTTGCAATCCTCCTTAATTGATTTCGACTTTTGTCCAAAGCCTTTACTACTTATGAAATAGGTTCACAAAACTATTACGTGAATTGTTTACCTAAATCTAGCTCCAATTACATGCATATATCCTAAGTTGGCCACCAAAGAACACATACATATAAAAGTTTTATGTAAAACAAAATCAATTACGCAATCTCACATAAGCAACATAGAAATCATAACTTTATTTCAAAACATATGAATGGGCTTTAAATATAAATAAGATTTCCGAGCTATGCTACTAAGAAATCAATTTCCAAGAATTTTTGGATTAGACTGAAACAATGATGTTTATATGGTCATAAATCAATACTTACGAACGCTCTTAGTCCGAAGTCTTACGAACGCTAGTTCATATATAGCGTAAATCCCCACGATTCCGCTTTTTAAAGAACCAAACCCAGGTTATAGAAATGTGGGATGTAGAAGAAGGGAGGTTGCAAGTCCCCGATAAAAGAAAAGAAATTTAAAAACTGAAAGTAGGAACTTTAATTAAAACTTACTTGTTGATTCGGAGCTTGAAACCTTGAGTCTTGAATTCTTGAAGTTTGGAGACGACATAGGTTGAGTTGGCGTGGATGGGGGGCTTTGGAGAGCACACAAGTGTGTGGCAAGTGATGGGGCCAAGGACGGCTCTAGGTGGAGCAGAGGAGGCGTGCGGCGGTAGTGAACTTCTGTGGTTGTGAGGCTAGCGTGGGCTAGGTACATGGTAGGAAATTTTCTGGCTTTTGGCTTTTGGTTTCAGGGTTAGGGCTCATGTTGATCACGTGTTTTAGAACAAGAGATTTGAGAGAGATTGATGAGAGAATTATGTGTTCCACTATTAATAATAGGAGACCTATATATAGGGATTACAAAGTACATATTCTAAAGATATAAGGTAAACTATTCCGAATAGGACTAGGAATTCTAGAACCTTCTCTCTTATTACAATCATAGAACTAATCCTAGTTTGACAAGGCACACTAAATGTCAACATTCTTCAACACCGGTCTATTAATGGAATTTTTATTTTTTATTTTTAACTATTGTTGATCCTAGGGGTCATCATTCGGCCCTAAACCCCCTCCAAGCCCGCCCGGCCCGACCCTTTCTCAAATAGGGTAGGGTATGGACCATGCAAATGAAGCCTGCCCTGGCCCTTTAAGCCCCCCAATTAAGCCATAATAATTTTATATATATATTTTTTATTTTTAAAATATGTTTCTCTTTTTTCTATAACATACAACTTATCTCTTTTTTTGTAATTGATTCAGTAAACTTTATTTTCTTTAATTTTTATTTCATTTGTTAAACAGCAATTACTTTCGGGAGATTTAGAGAGATAGTGAATTGAATATAACCACCTTAACTAATGTTTATAAATGTTATTAGGTTAATTCCAATATATATATATACATATATATATGTAAGACCTCGGAAATTTGTTATTAATTCCTAAATGTTTCCTGGGATTAATAAATTAAAGTGTTCGTTTGTATGATTTCGTGGTTCGAGGGTGGAGTGAAATTATTTTCGGACGAATAATTATTCGAAGTCCACGTTTTGGGGGGGGGGGGGGTTACGAAGTTTGACTTTTTATACGTTTAGATATTTTGAGAACTTCCTTCATGAAAGTTGTAGAGCGCATCGATACGAGTTCGTGCATATGTGGAATGCGGAAATCGGAGTTCGTATGAAGAAGTTATGAGGGATTGAAGTTTTGGGAAAATTCTATAAATATAGGAAAATTCCGGATTTATTCAGAAATCCCAAAAGTTCTGAAATTCCCATTTTCCTCCCCTAGAAACGCTCCGTTCTCTCTCCTCACCCGCGCGCGACCCGACCTTACCCGTGACCCGACCCGGTTCGATCTCCTCCGTCCGACGACGAGACCACTGCAGACGGCCTCGTCTCCTCCTCGCCGTCGTCCCCTTTGTGATCGATCACAGTAGCAGCTACTAAAACTGGGAGATCGGAGCAACCACAGACCCAAAAACGGATCCGGCCGGATTTCACCGATTCCGGTATCCCCTTGTTCGATCCATCCTGGTTTTGGAATCGTCTCTTCCTCCTGATCATCCTCATACCTACCTTGTAGGTCGATTTTCCCTGTGGAGCGAAAGATCAAGGTTTGAAGCTTTCGAATGTTCTGGTTGGATCTGGAAACGTGATCAGACGACTGAGATTTATCCAACTTCCAAGTTTGATCTAGGACGATCTAGGCCGAACCAGACTTAGCTCCAGGTATGAAGGTTGCTCAGCTTTTCAATTTGAACAAGTTTGTAGTTGATGACTTTTGCATCGGAGGTGGTTGATCCGGCGTTGACCACTGCCGTTGACCACCGTCTGACCCACCGCTTGTGGAGGCTCGTCTGGCCTTATTTTTGTGTTCTGTTTTCAGTTTATTCATCTACGCATCGATACGGTCGTTTTGTTATATTATAAGGTCAGTTTGGAGAAAGTTGATGCATGCTAGGGTTTCGGTTTTATGAGTTATCTTCGGTTTGCAATCCGCGAGGATCCCAACGTTGGATCTTTGTATAATTTTGATAGGATGATCCCAAGGGCGATCCGTGAGTATCTGACCGTTGGATCTTCGTTTAAGTGTGTTATGAATCAATTGCTAAGTTAGGATCGTATTTGTTTAGGTGATTGACGGTTTCGGTTGGGCGGACGGTTGTGATTGTGATTTTAGGTTGTATTGAAGACGCAGCTGGATTTAGAGGTGAGTAAATCTCACGCGGTTCATTTACGAACGGATTTATTTATTACTCGGAATTACTTGTTTAATTGTTAAATCATTTTCGAAACAAATTATTTGTTTTAAAATATATGAACTTGATCGACAACGGTTCATGGGTAAGTGAAAACAATGTTTTGATATAAAATGATTTTCGAGAAGTATAATTTATAAAACTATAGTTGCTATTAGTGGCATCCCTGAGTGGATGACTACGTATATATATATATTTACGTGAAATATATATCTTGGTGGAATTGAGTGTGTAGTTTACTATTGTTGTGCAATGTGATGTTGAGGAAAATATATGGTTTTGGAAATAAAAGATGATTTTGTGATATGAGTGAATTGTGATTTATTCAGAATATCGTTTTGAACTGTTGCTTATTGTGTTGAATGAGTAGTCGAGTTCGGTAAAGTTTTGAGTCACGTGGGACTTTAAATGTTTTCGGGTCTACGGATCCGGGTCACAAGTAGTGACAGAGGCAATCATTATCGTAGGTTTGAACCTCGGCCGAGGTGACAGGCTACGATTCAGTTAGAGCTCTAGTCTGTCTGCCATTGTATTTCAGGGGAGTAACACGAGGGTTACATGAAGCCTTTGAATACATGTTTTTAATTGAGAGTGTCGTGTGGGTTCTTTCTTTTATTGTTCAAGAGGGACTTGATTTTCATATTATGGGTGAGTTGGGATAATATGATTTTTATCACTTTTGTGATGTATGTTACCTTAAGAGGTAAGGATGTCGAGTTTTGAAAACGAGTCATGTTGTGAGATGATTTATTTGGAGTTGATGGGTGATCATCGACTTTGGTGTTGATTAGTGATCATCGACTCTGGTGTGAGTTGTTTGACTTCTTTATCTATTTTCCGTGTCATTCTAATTGTTTGATTTTAAATGTAATCTCCTGAACTAAGTCATATGCAGGGATTACTGTCTTTTGAATTGTTTGTTTTAATGTAATCTCCTGAACTAAGTTATATGCAGGGATTAATGCTATTTGAATTGTATGTTTTAATGTAAATTCCTGAACTAAACACTATGCAGGGATTTATATGACTTCTATTGTTTGTTTTTAATGTGATCTCCTGAACTAAATTTCTATGCAGGGATTACTGATTTTACTTAATTCAATTGTGAGTGCGGTTGTGGTTTGAGATTTATAGTGAGTTGTGAAATGAGTCGTGAGGTCATCGTTTTGACAAATGTTTTATGTTGAGGGGAAGTGAGTGTGATTTTCGTAGATTTGTTGTTGAGATGGAAAATTTTTTGAAACGTCACTAAGGTGATAACTACTTTTGTTGAGACAAATGAAGATTGATTTTGTAGTTCGTTGTGTTTTAAAATGTTTAAAACATAATTGAGTTTAATTGTTTAGTTGGAGTATTGTGAAATTGGATGCATGAGTCGAGAGTCAGAGCATGATATGATATGATATGAACTTGATGTTTGGTTGTGTTTTGTGGAGTTAAATGTTGTTGCTTTAATTATCTCACGAGCTGAGAAATTATAAGCATGAGTGACATGAGTTATTTTAATTGAGTTTACTCATACGGGTTGAAAAGCTTACCGGGTTTGTTTTGTTCATTCCCGGTGCACTATTCTATGGTGTAGGGGTTATTGTGCAGGTTAGAATATCGATTAATCGTCATCAAAGCTAAGGTGTACGTTCGGTAGCGTGGACGTGGAAGAGTACTCTTAGTTTTAAGTCTTCCGTTGTGTAGTGAGTTGTGGTGGGTGTGTTTACTTATTGAATTGTCATTCAGTTTAATTTGTAAACTATCTATAATGTAATATGTGACTCTAAAGAACGAGTCGGTATTGACATTTTGAGCTCAGTTTTTTTGTTGCTTAATTTAAATGAAAAATTTTCTATGTGTGTTTTCTTGTGTTTGTTCTCGCGTTTCGGATTTGAATTTTCTTTATTCAAAATTCGGGGCGTGACAATATATGTTCAAAAAAAAGAAGAAAAAAAAGAGAGTCTTGGATTACCTATATAACCATTGAGCCACATTTTGAGGGAAAAAAAAAATAAAAATTTCTTTTTGTTAAACAAAATAAGGCCTTTTTCGGCCATATTCAGAAGGTCGGCCTGACCTGGCCCTAGCAGCTTGGGCCTTTGGGGCGGGTAAGGGTTAACATATTTAAGCCCCGAGCTAGCCCTAAATTTTGTTGACTTTGACCAGGGTCGGTCCTAGCCTAACCCATAATGACCCAACAATTAAATTCTTTTCACTTCCCATCAATGAGACCATAGGAGAAATGAGTTCATAAAAAAAACCGTAACCTTTCTCCCCCGAGAGAGAGAAAACAAACCCGCAGCGGTGATACATCTTACGCTCGTCCGGTGGCGCTCCGACTTGCAGCAAAGTCAATCGTGATCAGCTTGCTATCTTGGAGGCACTGCCAAACGGGAGATGAGGTTCTATGGCTGGGTTCTTGGGTTGGCACTGCTCGAAGGTTAGGCGGAGGATTCCGATTTGTCTTCTGTTTTTGCTACTCTATAGTGGATGATGGTGGTGCACTGGTTCTGGTTTGGGCATTAGGCGCATGGTCGAGTTGTGTCCAAACGACAGCTTGGAGCGTGGATCTCTTTGCGCGGCGTCAGGATGGAACTTCAGCGTGTGATGATGGTTGACGAAATTGATAGTCTAGACTGTTCAACTCGAATAGGTGGAGTAGTTATGGGTTGGGCCCTTTGGTCGAGCCTCTTTAGGACTAGGGCTAATCTTTGGGCCTTAGCCCAATTCAGCTAGATTTCTTTTTCTTTATGTTATTTCTTTATTTTTAGTTTTTCCCTATTTACAATCATTCCTATCTTTGGGAAGCTAGCTATATGCACTTTTTTGTGCACTCTATTTAGGTGGTTTTTAGCCTCCAGATTATAATTGTAACGTCCCGAACCTGAATTTTCCGATTTACTAATCATTTGGACGGTAAACGACCTTTACTTTTACTTTTACTGTCGTTTCGGTACTTTTAGTAGCCCTAAAAGTCGACTTTTTGAGAGGGTGATATGTGCAAAAACAATCGCCAATTTAAACCCTGAAAAATGTCAAACGTTAGTATAGAGTAAGCAGGGATCGTTCAAGCCAGAGGTTGAAGGTACAACATATAACAAACGAAATCAAAGAATCATATACAACATATCACACGAAATTAAGAAAAAGAATATACAAGTTTATACGAAAATTACAGGTATAAATAGACAACAATTCGAAAATTACCAAGAATCCAAATCAGAGTTAAATTAGGAATCCTACTCCTACTAAAATACATTTTACAAGTCATAGTCAAAGTAGAAATCCATATACAACAAAGAATACTAATCATATGCAAAAATAGAAAACCAAATCCAATTAGAAAACAAATTCTAAATTAACACGAATTAGGAATCCAAATACAACACAAATACAAACAACAGATCCTAATTAAACTCTCACTACACAAATCCGTATATAACACAAACTCTAACAAATTAACATCACAATTACAAATTAACCACTATTCATGAAATTAAAATATATTTTCAGATTATTAACTTAATTATTTACGTTTACATGCTTACTAAAAATCTTAAAACCGATTTTATACATTTACAAATATACAAGAACATCAAGAAACAAGAACAAGGGGATTTTAAAGATTGAATTCGAAATTTCAGAAAATAAATAAAAGAATAAAATCGTTTTTATATACATAGGTGGGAAAAGAAGAACTTTTGGAAAACAATTTATCAAGAACCATTCAAGATCAACGTTTCATGCAATCTTTTTATCTTATTAGTTACTATGGAATGTTATCAACCAAGAAACAAAAATCAAAGCAACCAATTTATTTTACTTTCCTTTACACAATTGATCAAGCAAAGCACTCAAACTATATATTTCAAAAGCAAGTATCACACAATCAAAGCAATTTGTAATCTCATGTTTTCGAATCATTAAGTTCATGTGAAAGTTTGATTAATAATCATGCAAATCCAAGTACTCAAAGCAAGTCAATTCAATGCAAGAACAATCTGATTTCGACTTATATCCTAACCCTTTACTACTCAATTGAATTAGGGTTACAAAGCATAAACCTAATTACTAGCTCCAATTACATGCAATCATTCTATGTTTCGAACCAAAGAACAAAAACACATAAAAGATTTCAATCAAACAAAATCAGATTAACATTCCAAGATTTAGGCAACTAACAAAGATGAAAGACACATAAACACATCAATCATTGAAAAGAATATCAAAATTGCATCCAAAAATCAGATTACATACTCACAAGTTTCGGTTTTACACAAAAGAAATCAAAAGCAGAATTTCTATCTACAAGAAAACTAAACCGTGAAGAAATCATATGGAAGGTAGTATGAACAACCTTAGTCACGTCCCAAAGATCCAAAGCAGCTCCAAGGTGGTGGCACAAGGTAGAAGTCACGGCTAGGAACTTGAAGATGTGAAAACCTGAAAACTCAATAGCACAAGTGTGAAATCGAAATTGTGGAGAAACGTCAAATACACTAGGTATATATAGAGAGATGTCCCAAGGCCTCTCCCAATTCGTTTCTACTTGATTCTCCAAGTTCGTGTTGATTTAGGACTTCGTTGGCACAAAACAGATTTCAGGGAGAATTGACCACTGTGCACTAAATCGGACATAACTTCTTCTAGAAAATTGATATCGATGAACCGTAAAAATATCTGAAAACTAGATATCTGTAGCTTTTCAACCATATAAAGATCATAATTTACTGGGCTCTGACCTATTTTTGGTACTCTGTTGAATTTAACTGATCTGCACAGGCAGATTTCCGAATCTGTAATAGATTTGACTTTAAAGCATAACTTGTGTCCATTTAGGTTTTCTTTGCCATCACATGCCTCTCACATTTCTTCCACGCCTCTATTGAAGAGTTGACCTCAAGAATCCCCTAGAAACTTCAAGAATATCATGGCAATTCCAATCCAAACACAACTAGAAATCCAAACTCCACATTGCTTTGGAATCCGAATTCCTTGTGACTCTCTCCAAGTGTGCACGGCATGTGATGATTCAAGAATGTTCCAAGGTGTCTCCTAGCTTCCACAGGTCTCCTAGTATGATCAAAACTCCATGTGCAATCAGGTTTCCTAGTCAAATACTGCTTCCTTTTGCCGAAATATTTTGGACTCTTCTGGAACCTTCTTGAGCAATCCTTATTCAACATGGACTCCTTATCACACTAGAATTCCTTATCTGAGTAGAATTGGGTTACCTTGTCCAAGTAGAACTCCTTGGGAGAACTGATACGCTCAACGCAAACATATAATTTAACCCTATAAGATGTCATCGTTAGTATATAGTAAATAGGGATCGTTCTATTCCGGGGATTGAGGGTACACCTGTCATTGTAAGACAAATAAATAATTAAAATAAAACAAAGTATATTATTTACGAAATAAGGGGGGGTTTTTAAGATTTGGTTTCCGAAAATTAAAAGAATGAAAACAAATAAAACTATACAAACACAAGTACAAGAATGAAACATAAGAAACAAAGATAAAAACCAATTCCATAATCAAATTCGATTCAACCCTACAATTGCTCTTCCAAGTCATGAGAAAGAAGTTGATCATGTAAAACATTTGAAGCAAATGATTTTCCATTTTTTACTTTCCTTGCTAATTAATCTAAGTGAAAGCACCTAGATCAATCCTATCAAACATGCAATCAAAGTCTAGAAAGCTAGCTAATCATAACATGTTCAACGCAATACACATAGAGAAAGGCTATCAACTTAAGTGAACAACTTAGTATGAAAAAGTTCATCTAATTGCAATCCTTTTCAATTAAAATCGATTCTTGTCCAAAACCTTTACTACTTTTGATTCAAGTTTACAAAACTATTAGGTGAATCACAAACTTAAATCTAGCATCAATTACATGCATATATCCTAAGTTGGCCACCAAAGAACATAAACATATAAAAGTTTTCTGTAAAGCAAATTTAATTGAACAATCTCACAAAAGCAACTTAGAATCACAATTATAGGAATCGAAAATTCATTCAATCATAAGAAATTCAGAATTAAACTTTGTTCAAATATTATTGTCAACTAGAAACAATTCCAATGAAATCAAACAAGGTTACAAAGAAAGAGGTTGAATTACACCATGAGATGGAGATGAGGATGGAGGGTTGACGTTTGGATGCTTGAATCTTGGAAGCAAGTCTTCAAGGTGGAGGATGGATGATGATGCTCACGGCTCCTTCTTCTTCTTCTTCTTCTTCCTTGCTTGAAACCGTGGATTGCACTAGAGGGTGGAGAAAGAGCTTGACGTTATGGAGAGAATTTTCTGAATTATCAGGTGTGTGGAGTGTCTAGAGAGGAGGGTATATATAGGGGAAGGCAAGGCTTCATGAATTTAATTTCTAAGGAATTTTCTGGTTGCACCACACAGCTTCGACCAATCACGTAGCGCCACGTTATCTCTGCCATGTCACTCAACCAATCAAAAAGCTCCAAAATAATTCCATAATCTTTCCAAATATATTATTGCTGATTTCCCAAGATTTTATCTGATTTTTCTCTTAATTTTCGGCCAAAATAATCTCGAGTGAAAATAGGAATGAATCTGTACTTGTTTTGGACATTTTCTCCCTTAAATCTCTCCGTGTCATTATTATCCTTGATCCTCTCTTGATTTTTGACATTAACTCCATGATTTCCATCCATTTTTCATGCCAAAATATATTCTTGAAATTCGGCCAAAATCAGTTTGCATCTAATATGGACCCAAAATCTGATTTTTAACCATCTTTTCTTGCCAAAAATGACTCCCAATCCATATCACCTTTGTAGAGGACATCTTGACCTTGTTCTTGGGCTCTCCTAGTTCACCCAGGTATCCTATTGTCATCAGAACTCCTCATTTTTTGCCATTTCTCTTCATTTCAGCTTATTTCTTCTCCATTTTCTCCCTTGTACCTAGAAAATAAAAATTAAATTAAAATTTATTTATTTAAGGAAATAACTAAGTAAAATATGAGGAAATAACTATTAAAACATCGCATTAAAATGCTCCTATCAAGAACTTCCATTTCTTCATCTTTTCTCATTTCCAACGTCACTTGTGCATTCATTCGCCATTTTTGGACCTTGAGACTTCATTTTACCTGAAAAACACTAACTAAGTTAAATTGATCAAGTTAATGGAAGTAACTTAGCAAAATATAGGGTTTAAATATTATAAACGTCGCATTTTATGCTACTATCAGAGGGTCAAAATTTGATGAAACTGTCTTCATGAAAATCGTAAAGGACATTAAACCAAGCGTGTGTATATGTGGTACGTAAAAATTAGAATTCGTATGTGAATGTTATGAGCGAAATACGAAAGTTACTGTGGTAGCTTCCATTTTCGGAAACTACCCTCGGGTAACTCTCCCCATTTTCTCTCTCCTCTCCCCCGATCTCTCTCCCCCCGCGTCGGTTTCTTCTTCGATTTGACACCGTCCGGCCACCAAACTGCGTGCCCCGAGTGGCGGTCGACTCGCCTCCCCCTCCCCTACATAGCAGTGGTCATGGGTCACGGTGTCTTGGCCTGATAAAGCAGATCGATGCCCAAAAGCCCGACGGTATCAGTTGAGGAATTCCGGCGATTTCTTCCGATTCCAGCGATTTCTTCCAATTCCGGCAGTGTCCGGCGACAATATTTGGTTCAATCGATGCACCTCGAGCCATGGATCATTTCCCCAAGACTCTTGCCTCGATTTGCTGTGTGGAGAGAGAATCGAAGAAATTTCAAAACTTGCTTTTTGAAATTGAAATTTCTGGGCTAGTGTTCACCGGCCAAATTGGAGCCCTTCAAGGTAAAATTGGAACTTGTTGCAGTTGAGAAAAATGTTAGGTTTGTTGAGTAGGTGGTGCTGCCAAAATTTGGTGGCGATCGGAGGTGGTTTCTGGTGGCGCATGGGGCCCAGGTGCCTCCACTGTAGATGGCGCGTGGAGGCACGTAGGGCAGTTTTCTGGCTTCGATTTTTAGCCAGTTGAATCCTATAATTGATGTAAAAATTGTTTATGTGAATTCGGTCGGAATTGGAGGAGTTTTGTGTTGATTATAAATTTTCGGAATTTAGAATTTCGATTATCTATTTATGAGAATCCGACAATCGAATTTCTCTTGATTCTGCCTTAGAAGCTTTAAATTAACGAATTGGTGTTAGAGGTGACGTTTGGGTTGAATCCGAGAAGAATTGAATATGTTGGTTTACGAGAGGGTTTCCGTTTTCATTCTGGAATCGTAATTATTTGTCGAGTTGTCGCTTACGGACTATAATTTTGTATAGGATGAGGTACCGGACCATCGCTAGACAAGAATCATTACTCTTGGGTGCCACGTTAGCCGTATACTGTGAGTGGACGTTTATTTTCAAAGAATGATGCATGCATTTATTTTTTCCCGTAATAATAATTTATTTATAATTTTATTTATCGAGCATAATATTTTGCTTTGGATTATAATTTTGGCATTGTTTTTCCATATGAATTTTGGATACAAATTTATTATGCTCGGATTTGGAGTTTTATTTTCAGGAATATGATTTAATTTTCGGAGATTAATTATGATTTATTTCAATTATGTTTCGGAAATGGATTTTGGGCCTTCGATAGTTTATCTCCGATATATGATTTTAATTGAAATCATGATTTATGTGATTCTCGACGAATTATTTTCTGAGGTGATTTCCGGAATTTAGTAATATATTTTATTCGTCGATTTTGAGATTTCTGCCATATTATCAGACTTGAGGTTTTTGGAAGGATTGTTATATTTATTATTTCTCGCCTATTTGTTTATGTTTTTGAGAATGTTTTGGCATACGGGGCCATATCATTGGAATATATTTGTTTTCTCGTGAGAAATTGGGGAAGCCTTATGAATTTATGGATTTATTGGATTTGAATGTTTTCTTCACCATACCAGGGTCGTTCTATTAGTTCTCTTCCTCACATACTTTGTCTGTGTGGGTGGCAGTCGAGGTGATTGGTTCTCCTTCTCACATGAGTGGCAGTCAAGGTTGTCAGTTCTCCTCCTCACATACTCTGTGTGTGTGGGTGGCAGTCGAGGGTAGAGCCTAAGGGGCTCCTTTACCCGTATGGTGATCATTTCTTCCCCATATTTTACTGTTATTTGACTAGCGAGGCTAGTTCGATTTCTTCTGACTAGTGGGGCTGGTATGTTTTCATGAGTTTTCGAGTGGCGAGAAATATATTTTTCTAAATGTTGCATGCATCTGGTTTTTCTAAAGAAATACATGTGGGAAAGTATTAAAACTTTGTTTCTTCTAAATTATTTATCTACTTTTTTTTTTGTCCACTCACACTAACGTGTTTTTAAATGCTTTCCCCCTGCGCCCTTCGGTTTCAAATGCCCAGTTTGCAGGCTATATTAGTTGAGGTCGGGCGTACATGGAGTTGAGGCATAGTTGTCACTGCTTCCGCATTGTAGGATCTATCGATCTTTCATCCTCTTTACTTTTTATTCTAGTATACCTTTTGTTTTAAAATTGCTCTGATAACCTGTGGGATTAATGTTATTTAGTTGAGATTTGAGTAATGTGAATTGGAAGATGTTGTGATTTGGGGAGCATGGTAGCTCCAGGAGTTGAGGATGGTGTTTGACATTAGAAGTGTAAATGTCTTTCTACAAGTTTTGGGCAGTCCATTTTTCGAAGAAGTTCTGCCAATTTTTGGTAGAACTTCTTCTAAGGTGGGCCTCGCAGGGCCACTTCTGATTTCAGGGTGAAATACAGGGCGGGTCCTGTCAATAATGTTTCTTCTACATCTTGATAATGAAAGCTTCTGGTGTACCGTAGTTGAGCGCATTGGCAAAGGAAGTTTTCACATAAAATTACCCCGCTGTAGGGTAATGTTGTAGTTTGTTAGGCTCCTAGATTCAGTGAGCTTCAATGTTAAGCGAATGGTACATGATTCTCATTCCTAAGAAATTTGTAAGTGTCGTTCTTGCCTGCAATTATCAATAAAATCTTCATTTACTAAAAAAAATTAAAAAAAAAAAAACAGAGACCATAGGAGAAACTCACACAAACTATTGCCCGTTTGAGGTCAGCAAACTCAACTCTTACACACTCGTCACACATGAGCCAAATAATCGTGTTATAGCTTATACGTCTGACTTAAGAGGATTAAAGTTCGTTCCTTTAACTTACACTTGGGGAACTAGCATGGCCATGCCATAGTCCCGCCAGAGTGACTAGTGGTTATTTCGATACCAGGAGCTCTACGCTCATGCTTCATTAACGTCCTTGAGCTCAACGTTCGTGCCTCATTGGCATTCTCGAGCTCTACGCTCATGTCCAAATTCTCGCCTTGAGTGAGGTAACCCAAGATCTAAATTCTCTTTTTACTAACTAATTACTTGGGGGAATCGATCGAGTAACAACACTTTTGATGTTAATATATGTGAATCATATGCATACATCATAAGTACCATCGTGTTCATCACACCTGTGCATCATATATACTTCATTATGCTTTCACAACCAACATGCATTTTTAGACTCATACTATATGTTACATTAACACTCGACTATATAGGCATACACACAACGTGTAACATGTATCTCATATACTCATTTATGCTAACTTGATGCATTTGACTCGAACGTCACTTGGATTTCCCTAGCAATCAATATGCTATTTGTACACTCTGATCTTTATTTACAGGTACTAGCTTGATGCTGAGCCCCCCTTGGCACTAACTTGATATGCAGACTTTGTAAATCCTGTAGAGTCCCTTATTGCTTACGGAGTTAGGGGACTAGTATTGATATGACATTGTATGGATGTCACTTATACTTGGTAGCATCATGTTTAAACTCCCCAACCAAGAAGCGACTCTTACTCGGGGACTTGGGAGACTTGTTCATACCACCTCTATCATATTTTTCAAGCATAAGCAACGACCTTGTAGACAGACCACATGACATTCTTAGACATGCATCCGGCAGACCGACACCAGAGGTACCTCGCCGGGAGGCCTTTCTCATGCTCTCTACAAGGCTTCAAGAGAACCAATATGCACATATTGTCCCATATCAAAAATATGTAAATGGGAGGGGACCTCCCTTGACTATAAAAGGGAGTCCTCCTCTACTTAGAAGATGGTGAGATCCATGATTCCCACACTTGTATCACTACAAAGGCTAATTGGCCTCACTCTTAGTGGAATCTATAAGTGGACATTGTCATAGGCGAGGTGAACCATAATAAATACATCTTGTGTCGTCTCTCTCTATCTCTATCCTACTTCTTACTTAGTCTTTAGATTCACACTGAAACAATTATCTTACATTCTAACATATTTTAGTAGTTTCTAATAAAATAATGATGATTGTTTCTATTTATTACCTATAATTTTTATTATAAAAATGCAATGTGCGAAAAGCTTACGCCTTGCGCTTTGATGCTCAAGACTTAAACAAAATGTCTGGCCTCACATTTGCCTTTTAAAACATTGCTTTACATTATAAAGACTAGCCTTCCTGTACGCGCTCGTGCGTGCGTATTGCCTCTCCTCTCTTGCTACGCATGTTTGAATGTTACTCATGAGTGCAATATAATTTCTGTGTTGCATATTATCTAACTCTTACCCCATACAGATATTTTTTATAATATATAGGTCTCTAGCAATCCATTAGTAAAAAACATAAAACTTTGTACAAAAATATGCACTGGTAAATACAAATTGGTTTTTTTTTCTTTTTTATTTAAAAAGAGGATCAATGTCACGCCCCTGATTTTACACACATGAAAATCGATATATATAACCCCATAATTATATATGCGTGAACGTCCAGTCATCAATACAAAATACCTGAAATTTTTTTCCCTTAATCTTACACACATATTGATGCCCTGAACCCTCAAAGTTAATATACACTCACTCCAAAGAGTTATATATTACATAAGCTTACGAATTAAATTGTCAACAACAAGATAAACGTAAATGCTCCTCAGAGCTCACTACAACGGAAGTCCAAATAACGATAAAGTCACAAAATTTGCTTCCTACCGTAAAGCTGCAAAGGCGCTACCTCAGCTTCAGCCTGATTATCCTAACCTGCAGGATTAACCCCTACACCGTTTGAATGGTGCACCGGGTTGTCACACAACAAACCCGGTAAGCTTTTGCAAGCCCGTATGAGTAACTCGAAACAAGTCACACCAAATCACGGGATAAAAGCCCGCGCAACTCATGCCAAACACGAGGAAAACCTTTCGACTCGAAAATAGGAAAAACATACCATGCTTCCCAAAACAATACTCTTTTCCCAAAAGGAAATCACAAAAGTCACACAGTGGAAAAATCATATAAATCGTTAACCTAACAATTCAAATATGATAAATCGATCCAACCTGGATAAAACACATCAAAATGGTCCAACCTGGACAAACACATACGCACATCAATCATACCTATTGTTAACCTAACAAATAGCATATGATTATTTTAGTCCAACCTGGACAAAACACATTAAATCGGTCCAACCTGGACAAAACACCCCAAATCAGTCCAACCTGGACAAAACACGTCAAATCAGTCCAACCTGGACAAAACACGTCAAATCGGTCCAACCTGGACAAAAGACATCAAATCGGTCCAACCTGGACAAAACACGAATCAACCATATCTATCGTTAACCTAACAAATAGAATATGATTCTTAGTCCAACCTGGACGAAATACGTACCCAGTAATCGTAAGTAACGTACTTAGATCCATGAGGTACCATGGCAGACAGACTAGAGCTCTAACTGAATATATCGTAACCTGTCACCTCGGCCAAGGTTCAACCTTACGATATACATTGCCTGAGGATGCAACCTGCAACCCCGGATCTTTAGGTCAACCTGACCCTTAGATCAAAACATCAAATGAGTCGCACTAGACCCCAAAATATTAAATCAAATCAAATGGAGAAATCATAACCTATGACTCTCACATCCTCAGACCACCGGTCATCGGATCAAAACGTTAAATCAAATCAAATGGAGAAATCACAACCTGTGACTCCAATCCTCAAACACTTTTCAAAACAATAGAAATACCATTTCCATAATCATTTGTTTTCTGAAAAGCCATAACTCAAAACAATAAAAAGCATCAATTCATGCATATTGTTTTCATCAATCCACAACCCACCAAATCATGAATACATATGTATGTATATATATCCCATAATATATATATGTACACACATAGTCATCCACTCAGAAATGCCACTAATATCATCTATAGTTCATTTCGAAAGCTAATCAAAATCAACCAATTTAAATCCGTTCATGATTGAACCTTGTGAGATTACTCACCTCGAAACTCCCGCTGCGTCTTCAATACAGAACCGAACCAAAACTATCAGCAACAACTCGTCCAATTCACCTTTAGAAGCACCTAATCACCAATGATCTCAATCAGTAACGATTCACATTTGATTTAAGTTCGAAACCCTTGTTTTGAACTAAAATCCCCAAAGTGGTGCCAATCGAGGCGAAACCACATCCGAGACCTCCCAAAGTCCCCGGAATTCGTCCACGATCGATGTGACCAAACCACAAGTCGATCGGCCGCTCGAATCCTCACGGATCGAATAAATTGATCGGTATGAAACTGCAAAAATCATAACAATTCCATACGAACTCCAAAATTTGCATATTATATATCGAAACGCTCGTATCAACGAGTAGAACATATATAATACCAAAAACAGTTCCCTAAGTGGCCGGAACGCCGCTGGAACGCCACCACAGACGGTGGTGCACCGCCGCCGGCCAAAAACTCATTATTTCACAAAACTCCCAACATCAAAAAGCTTCATCTAAGCATGCTTGTGAATTCTCATAACTGGCTCGAAGTCAGAAAACAAGCTTAAGGGATCGAAAACTACCTCACAAGCCGTGAACAGTAATCCCAACTGAGTTGATCGAAGTTTCACGTGAATCGATCCAAACAAACACCAAGGATCGATCGGCGAGGCCGCTCTGAGCTCAACCAAGAAAACTCGAAGCCTTGCCGACGTCGGAATAAGGATTTCCGGTCGGGTCCGATTTCTTCAACCTGTGCTGCCTTGAACTGCCACCGAGAAGGAGAATCGCCGTAAGAGACCACCACAAAGACGACCGGAGCAAGGAGGCGAGTCGTTCTGGGCCGGTTCACCGGAAGAGGTCGCCGGAACTGTGAGTTCCGACCGGGTCGGAATGCCGGGTTCGGGTCGGGTCAGTCGAAAAACCCAGATACCGAAGGTATCAGTCGAGAGAGAAGAGAGAGAGAAAAACTGAGGGTTTCCGGAAAAGGAAACCAAATGAAAATAGTAAGTTTTCTCCTTCGGGAAACTTCTATTTATACCAAAATGGAAACTTCTTCCAATGGACATAACTTTCTCATACGAACTCCGATTCTCGCGTTCCGTATGTCCACGAACTCGTATCGACGCGCTCTACAACTTTCGTGAAGGAAGTTTCCGGAGAATCCCAACGAATAAAAAGTCAACCTTTACGCCACCCCTAAAGTCATACTTTCCGAATAAAAATTCGTCCGAAACACTTCCGCTCCATCCACGAGCCACGAAACCGTCCAATAACCATAATTTAAATTCCGGAAAATAAATACGAATTTCCGGGGTATCACAATCAAATGATTTCACTCCTACCCCCAAGATGACTTGAACCCATGACCTCGATTTTAGGTAGTGGGTGATCTAACAACTGAGCTAAAACCATTGGTAAATACAAATTGGTAATTGGAACTAGCAAGATAGGAAGGCCCACGCTTGCGTGTGTAGTATTTTGTTTTATATTGTTTTATGTGTCAATGTAATTTTGTTACCATTAATTTCTATGCACGTGTGAAAGGACCGTGCTCGTGCGTGCGTAGAATTTTTTATATCTACTATAGTACTTGCTCCAAATTAATACATGGTTATTTTAATTTATTTTCTCAATAGATACTAAGCAACCTTTATTACTGTAGGATCAACCGCAAGTATAGAATTGAAGCTTATTTTTGTCAAATATCGTAATGTTTCGCAGAATATGTACATGGAAAAAACAACTTTTTTTTTTTTCCATTTACCTATTCCACTCTTTTTTAAAGGAATAAACCACTTATAAGATATTACAATATGATTGTAATGTGACTCCTCCAATGGCTTTGTCCAACTCAAAATGACAACCAAAATTCCTTGTATGTTAAATACAAACTAATGTTCAATAAAAATAGAGAATATCAGCAAGGGAGATTGTCAGTTGCCCCTTGTATCTACTGTAGTTCAAACCTTGATGGTTGTTCATCATTCAGCATTATTGGGCAAAAGCATGGAATATGCAATTGCAAATGCCAAAATGGAACACGAATTGTCATCCTAAATACCACGCATAAGTATTTCAAATATGGAACTACCTCAAGAGAATCTGTAACATTATGGGAGCTGAGATCAAACATTTCTGAGTTGTTGAACATTTGACTTTCACCTACATATTGACATATAACCATCCAAACTTTAAACTGTCACTCTCCTGATCCAAGACTGTTAGAAAAAGGGATTGGAATTCAAACAAAAAGTTAAGATGAGCTGGCATTGAGAAACGAAAGAAAATGAAATCTCTACTATTAGAATACAGTAGATAACCATGTATGGAAAGGCCTAACAGAGGTCACCAATGCAAAGCTTCACCTCAACAACATAAACCAAGAGAAGTGAGACATGATTAGAGAGCAAAATACAAACAAAAAGCAAAAAATTCAAAGCAAGTAAACCAAAGAAAATAAATAGCAAAACTATTTTCAATTGATTTACGACCACTGCAGAAGGGTCTGAGACCAAACAAAATGGAAAAAGAACTAAGCAGCAATTGACCTTGAAATCTGGTGTCCCCATTTGTGCCTGTCGTGGGACTCCCTTAAATAAACCCCTTTAAGCCTAAATTAAGCCTTTTCTTTCATCACCCTTAAAATCCTTAACCCCAAAACCTTAGTATAGTTACAACCTTACCCTTTGTTCTAAGAACTTAGTGGAGCTAATTTTGAGACTTTACTTGAGGACTCGGCGTTAAGGATGAAGGTTGAGAAGAGGTGAAAGTTCAAGTGTGGGGGTAAACTTGTCCATGAAAAGAAAAAAAATATGTGAAAGCCGTGAAAAAGAAAATGAAAAAAATGTGTACGACTAGCAAAAGCTAAGTGTGGGGGAATCTGATAGGAGCATTTTAATGCAATGTTTTAATTATTATTTCCTCATATTTACTTAGTTATTTCCTTAAATAAATCATTCTTGTTTAGGAAAGTTTCCATCTTTAGAAAGTTTCTATTTTTAGTAATTTTAATAAAAGTTTCTATTTTCTAGGTACCTTGGAATAAATGGAGCTGAAATGAGCTGAAATGAAGAAATGGAGTTTTCCTGGTCCGACTAGGAATCCCAGTCAACGCAGGAATCTTGATGAGGCTAGGAAACCTGAAGGCATTAGGAGACCACATGATGACGTGGGAGATATTTTGGGAGATTAAATCTAATTTTTGCATGGGAAATCAAGGAGATTACGTTGAGAATTTCAAGGAAGAAAATGTTCAAAACAAGTCCAGATTCGTTCATCAATTCCCTCAAGATATGTTGGCTGAAATTAGAGTATAAAATCTGCAATTTTAATGTGAAAATCAAGAGAAAATCACGGGGAGGACATTAAGGATAAAGCCATGGAGAGATTTAAGGGAGAAAATGTCCAAAATGCGTCCGGATACATTGTCTAGGTTCATGCCTACATATTTGGCCGAAAATGGTGAATAAAATCATATTAAATCTTGGGAAAATCAGCAATAATATATTTGGAAAGATTATGGATTTATTTTGGAGCTTTTTGATTGGTTGAGTGACATGGCAAAGCTGACGTGGCATTAATTCATTGGTTGGAGCTGTGTGGTGCAACCAGAAAATTCCTTAGAAATTAAATTCATGAAGCCTTGCCTTCCCCTATATAAACCTCCCTATGCTACACCACAAGACACACCTCTTCATTCAGAAAATTCTCTACATAACCTCAAGCTTTCTCTCCATCCTCTAGTTTCAAGTCTCTGCGTCTTCAAGCAAAGAGAAGAAGAGAAGAAGAAGCCATGAAGCCTCCTAGCCGCCATCATCCACCTTGTGTCGTGAAGCTTTGGAGCCTTGCTTTCAAGATCCAAGACCAACGTCTCAAGCTTTCCACCATTCACCCTTCATGGTGTAATTCTATCTTATTCCTTGTAACCTTTTTGGTTTTCTTTGTTTTGATTTCGTATGAACTTGATTTCTAGTTGACATAAACGTTAAGGGCAAAGTTTAAAGCTCATTTATATGTTTTGAAATAAAGTTGTGATTTCTTTATGTTGATTTATATGTTGCTTATGTGAGATTGCTTGATTGATTTTGTTTTACAGAAAACTTTTGCATGTTTATGTTCTTTGGTGGCCAACTTAGGATATATGCATGTAATTGGAGCTAGATTTAAGTAGCAAAGGCTTTGGACAAAAGTCAAAATCAATTAAGGAGGATTGCAAATACGTGAACTTATTCATAACTAGGTTGTGCACTTTGGTTGACATCCTTTCTTTGTTCTTCATGCATTGAATGTGTTCTTGAGTAGCTAGCTTTCTAGACTATGATTGCATGTTCAATAGGATTGATTTAGGTGCTTTCACTTAGATTAATTATTGAAGGAAAGTAAAATATGGGAAATCGTTTGCTTTCTAACGTTTCACATGGTCAACTTCTTTCTCATGACATAGAAGATCAACTATAGGAATTGTGATTGGATTTCATTCATATGATTGTGGTTTTGATCTTTGTTCCTTGCGTTCCACCCATGTATATATGTTTTTATATTTTCTTTATTTTATTTATTTAATTTTTAATTTATAATTCTTAAATCCCCCCTATTTGTGTTTACTTGTATATATTTCTATTCTTTGTTTTATTTTTGTAAATTTTTACTTTTTATTAATTCTTTAGTTGTTTTTGCATTTACAAGTGTACCCTTAATCCCCGGAATAGAACGATCCCTATTTACTATATACTAACGATGACTTTTTCAGGGTTAAATTGCGCGCTTGCTTTTAGCGTTATCAGACAAAGAGTCCCTATTGGATAAGGATTACTCAAGAAGGTTCCGGAAGAGTCCAGAATATTTCGCAGAAAAGAAGTTTGTATCTAACTAGGAACCTGATTGCACATGGAGTTCTAATCATACTAGGAGACCTGTGGAAGCTAGGAGAAGCCCACGGAACATCCAAGAACTGTCTAGAAGACTCAAGAAGGATCACATGCCGTGCACACTTGGAGAAAGTCTCAAGGAATTCGGATTTCAAAGCAATGTGGAGTTTGGATTTCTAGTTGAGTTTGGATTGGATTTTCAGTGATATTCTTGAAGATTCTTGAAGGTTCTTGACGTCTCAATCTTCAACAAGGCATGGAAGACATGTGAGAGGCATGTGATGGAAAAAGAAAACCTAATTGGACTCAAGTTATGCTTTAAAGTCAAATCCATTACAGATTCAGAAATCTGCCTGTGCAGATCAGTCAACTTCACCGGAGTGCCAAAAATATCTCAGAGCTCAGAAAATTATGATCTTTATATGTTGGAAATCTACGGATGTCTAGTTTTCATATCTTTTTACGGTTCATCCATATTAGTTTTCTAGAAGAAGTTATGGCCGATTTAGTACACAGAGGTCAATTCTGCAGGAAATCTGTTTTGTGCCAACGAAGTCCTAAATCAATACGAACTAAGAGAATCAAGAAGAAACGAATTGGGAGAGGCTTTGAGACATCTCCCTATATATACCTAGTGTATTTGACGTTTCAAGGTGAACAACGTTTCTCCACAATTTCGGTTTCTCACTTGTTCTCTCTAGTTTTCAGGTTTTCGCAATCTTCAAGGAACTTTGCCGTGACCATCCACCTTCCTAGCAGTGATCATCCTTTGTGCACTACCTTGGAGCTGCTTTGGACCTTTGGGACGTGATCAAGGGTTGTTTGAATCACCTTTTCCATGTATTTTCACGGTGTAGTCTTTCTTGTAGTTAGAATTTCTGCTTTGGAATTTCTGTTGTGTAAACCGAAACTATGAGTTGACAATCTGATTTTTGAATGCAATTTTGATGTTCTTTTCAATGTTTGATGTGTTTATGTGTCTTTGATTCTTGTTAGTTGCTGAATTAATGGAATAATAATCTGATTTTATGCGAAACACATGTTAACTATTCTCTTGGTTCGAAACATAGGAATACTTGCATGTAATTGGCTGGTAATTAGGTTTACGCTTTGTAACCCTAATTCGAATAAGTAGTAAAGGCTTGCTTTGAGTCGAAATCAGATTATGCATGTAATGAATTGACTTGCTTTGAGTGCTTGGATTTGCATGTCTATCAATTCTTTCTTGAATTTGAAAACGGATTTTCAACGCAGTTGCTTTGATTGTGTGATGTCAAGTTTTTGAAATTTATTTTCTTGGTGCTTTGCTAATTCAATTGGCTTAAGAAAGAAAGTTAAAAGGGACATTGGTTGCTTTGATCTTTGTGGCTTGATTGTTATTGTTCCATGGTAACTAATAAAGATTAAAGATTGCATGAAACATTGATCTTGAATGGTTCTTGATAAATTGTTCTTCAAAAATTCTTCTTTTCCCACCTTTGTAAATAAAAACGATTTTATTCTTTTATTTTTTTTCTGAAAATTTCGATTTAATCTTTAAACCCCCCCCCCCCCCCCCTTTTGTTATGTTTCTTGATGTTCTTGTATATTTGTAAATAAATAAAATCGGTTTTAGGTTTTTAGGTTGCATGAAATCGTAAATAACATGTTAATAATCTGAAAATATATTTTAATTTCGTGAATAGTATTTTCATCAATAGTGTTTTAGGATTTGTAATTGTGATGTTAACTTGTTAGAGTTTGTGTTATATATGGATTTGTGTAGTTAGAGTTTAATTAGGATTTGTTATTTGTATTTGTGTTGTATTTGTATTTCTAATTCGTGTTAGTTTAGAATTTGTTTTCTAATTGAATTTGGTTTTCTATTTTGTATGTGATTAGTATTCTTTTTTGTATATGATTAGTATTCTTTGTTGTATATGGATTTCTAATTTGACTATGACTTGTAAAATGTATTCTAGTAGGAGTAGGATTCCTAATTTAACTCTGATTTGGATTCTTTGTAAATTTCAAATTTTTGTCTATATATACTTATTATTTTCGTTTGTCTTGTAAATTCTTCTCCTTAAATTCGTTTCACATGTAAGTACCCTCAATCCCCAGCTTGAACAATCCCTACTTATTCTATACTAACAACTACATTTTTCAGGGTTTAAATTGACGATTGCTTTTGCACGTATCAGCAGCTAATTAAGTATTTTTTTTACTTGTCAATGCAAGCCTTTTGTTCTTTAGGATTTGGGGGACCCAACTCAATAAACCATGTCTGTCGAAATCATCAATAACTTCAAAAATTGACACATATGGAGCAAAAAAGTTCATATCTTGTTGATGGGGTTTGAGAAAAGCAATCAAATTTAAGCAAAAGCAAACTAAATCATGAGGAGTTCTGAGATCAAAACTACATTTCTCCATAATGAAGAAGAAAACTACTAACCAATGAAGAATTCAGTCAAAAAATATAACCAATTAACCTTCTCTGAAAGAAATAGATAGAAGTACTAACAACCAATTTGTTCTACGTACCTTTTAGTGTGAAGCTGTTGCTGTGGGATTTGAAGGGATATGAGTAACTAATAACCAATTTGTTCTACCTTTTAGTTGTCAGACTAACAATCCATACATGAATACAACTTTACGAAAATGGAAAAACTTTAGAGAAACGATTTTCATTGGCAGACAAAACAACAATTCCAATTTGTGTTTGCACAATTCCGGCAACTTATGTAAGGAACCAAACTAAACAAACATATGGGCCAGAGAAGACTCACCTGGTTTCAACCCCTTATATAAATCTGCAAGCTGCACAACTGCATAAAAAAATCAAAAATAAAATAAAATAAAATAAAAAAGAGTTAAGCTTCAATTGCAGAAATCAAAACTTTAATTTGCAATCTGGACAACTGCATAAGCATGCCTTACCTTTGTATTTCTCAAAGTCTTCCTGTTTCTGTTTTGGTCATGACCCCTGCAAAGACAAACGATGAAAATCATGAAAAATAAATCCATCACTTTCACTCATTCATAGCAAATCAATTGCATACTAAATCAAACAGTAAAAAGTAAAATCTCAACCACAGAGTGGGTCAGGATTTATTCAAAAATTGAAATCAATCAGAAAAAGAAACTACAAAGTTCAATTTAATTTGCAGAAACCTACCTGGTCTGTTCCCAATTGCTCCTATTTTCATCAACGGCTTCCAATCGCTTTTTGTAGGAAACCGCAATGGGCAGTTAAAATTGAACGTGAGTGAAGACGTGAAGCCATCTCCCTACTCCACTCCAGTTTCTGCTCTCCCACGTTTTTACATCTTTTTCTAATTTTTATTTTGATTTTCCTTATTGTAGTTTGCCGCATCAACCCTTCAAGATATTTTTTCCTTCCGTCCATTTTCTCCCTGGCATGAGTATTATTGGGAGTTCACAAATTTGGTGAAGCTTTTACACCAAATCTGGCGCCTCCCTTTATAGTAGTAGAAATATTACACATATATAATGTTTACAACAAATTTTTATTTTTTAACTTGCAAAATCAATTGTTGCGGATCACCCAATCATAAATTATATTTTGTTTTGTAACTTTTTTTATGTTTGATTATTCCCCTAAAAACCAGTGAATGTCTGGATCATTTTTAACCAACCGTGATGGTCTTTTTTCCAAGGTTTTGTCAGAAAATAAAAATAAAGTAAGCTCCCGAAAAGAAGATCTCTGAACTTTTGCTTTTCCATTTCTGTTTTCTCCACAATCTTAATTTATAAAAGCTACCACCAAGGAGAATCTGAATAGCACTCCGTGAATAAGAAAAGATACAAGCCATGAAGCGCAATCCCAAGTTCTATAAATTGCTACACAGCGACACTCATTCTTATATATACAGTATACTCTTGAGATATAAAATAAATAAATAAATTACTTTTACCCATTAAATTAGAATATGTTGCCAATGGGAAATAGGACATGAGTGCCCACCTATGGACACAGCATGTGATAAGCAGAGACAAGCAGATGAGACCAAGTGAAGTAGTTTTGTCTATACAATATGGTCAGACAGTTCATGATACTTTCAATATCTCCGGCTCCATCTTCATCACATTCATTTGATTTATCTGCATATTGAAGTAAAGTATCAATGGTGAGACAAATATATTAAATAGCACAAAGACGAGTTAATGTTCGTGTTCAAAAACTAAATGTAATTAAGATGCAAATAACTTGTTTTGTAGAATGGTATTGATCAAGAATACGATTCTTCAAAAAGGATGTCTAGGGTTAAACATAACGGGATAGTGTGGCAGCAAAATCCTTTTGCAAGCCCTGAAAAATTGAATGTAATACATAAAGAAAGATGATATGCCTGTCCCCAAATCATAAGCATACATTCTGAATCAGACAGGCCAGCTTGCGTTTTTACAGAGACATCAGTTGATGTCCACAATTTTCTGCAAAGTTAAAGAGATACCTATTTACATATTGAGCTCTGAGCTTAAAATGTGATTCATATCCCACCGGCAGCACCATGGCAAATTTTCACAATTTAAGAATGTCCTGTGGCTTCTAATGTAATTTTTACTACGTGATTAACCAGGGATATAGTGTGAAGAACATCAGACTACTTTGCCAAGGTTCAGGAGATAGTTTGAAAATAAATATATAAACAAGAATAGGGGAAGAAATTGAAACAGAAAAAAATATTAGGACTTCATCGTATCCCTTTGCGATGTTATATTTGATGATCATCATTATTAACAGCAGTAAATGAACAGATGGTAATCTAAATATTCTCACAGTAGAAGGGGAATATGGTGATTAGTTCACCTATCCAATATTTCCTCCCATCTCATTTGAAGAAAAGGTAAAAATGTGGCAAAGGCAGGTCACCATAAGACAATACTACATGAGTATCAGTGTTATCAATTTGTCAGCAATATTACAGAAACAGATGTTTTACGGAGCCAACTTGGATGTGCAATATCAAGGTATAAGCAAGTCACTGACTGAAAAGAAAATTAACTAAATAGGAACACACGCATCGTTAAAAAAAATGATACACATACAGAACAAACAATAAGCAAATCCCCTGGCTGGAAAGACTCAAACAACATCAAAGCAAAAATGGATTTATTCTTACTTTTGGGAAAACAGTCATTTACACATCCCAACCTGTCAAACAACTACTCCTCAAGACATGTCAAGAGAGAAAAGAAAAACCAGAGAAAATAAACAAAAAAATTCTATGCTACCTGCAATAAAAATATTTAAAAGTATTTAAAAGTTCATCAAAGTCACTGCCAAGTTTATCATTATTATTATTATTTTTTAATTGTTTCATGAGGAAGCTGCATTTACATGAGCTTCTCTCTCGCAACAGCAACTAGATGTAATGAGAAGGGCAATGAACAAAGCTCAGACTTACCCTTTGTTAATCTCTTCAAAACTGCCTTCTTTATTATCCCCAGTTCCATTAGCATGTGGTGAGCCTGAGCTAGAGCCATTTTCTTGGGGACCTGGATGAAGAATATGGGAGAAACCCTGCCCAAGTGATTTCCATAGTCGTGTAGGCAGAGAAGACTGCAAAGTGCCAAGACTCCTATCAGATGATGGCTCAGCGGGCCGAGCCACAGCAGGGTCTAGGTCAGAGAATCTTACAGCACCTAAGAGCTGTTCTGGAAGCTCTGACTCAGTTTGAGCCTCGATCAGAAAGGCAAGGTCTACAGTCAATGTTGTGATATAACCAAATGCAAGATGAACTATTGCACTTGCAACCATGGAAGATCCAATATCTACATCTACTTCTAGGAAAGTGTCTGATACACTATAGCGACAAGAAAGGGCACGACCAATTATGCATATGGCCTGCTCCCCAACTGCTTTTCTTACAATCCAAGGGCCCTTGACAATGTTGGCAATCAACTTAAGCCTCGAATTCCTAAAGCCATCATCACCTTTCAGAAACTGATCCATCAAAGACCCCTCAGGGATAGGCTCTGTGGTTGTAAAATATGCCACTGCACTATAGTTATCCTTGCTAGGAACTTGAAGATTGAAAGCCCAAACAAAAGGCTTATTACCTGACCGAAACTCATCCTCAATAGCCTTCCTGACACGACTGTTAGGATGTTTTAAGATCCCTGTAATCTTTGTAGAGCTTTTAATCCAATCGAAACCAAGAGGCTTTAGAAGACATGCATCAGCAGGAATTTTAACCTTGGTCGACAAGTAATCCGGGCCTCTGACCATGAACTTGTGTCCAGGTGGAGAAGCCCAGCCATTTTGACCTGTGTCTGCATCAACAAGCGGAACAGCTCCCTCTGATCTCACTCTTTGTATCCATTCAGGCTCCCTTTCGGCTCCGGTGTTGGCCATAAGCTATTTCCTTCAGCGGCAACCTAGCACCTGACAAGATAAGCTAATAAGAATCAAAGATATCCACATTCTTGAATAATGTTTCCCTATTTGTTGTAAACAACCACTGGATTGTTCTTCTCCAATCTCCATTTTCTTACATCCATATTCATCTTTTTACAAAACAAAGTTTAAAATCTAATCGACGAGCCCGAATATGAGCTGAAATCATATGATTCTTACCAATTCAAACACTATTTTACAAATTCGGCATTCACACAAATTAGGATCGATAATTGTAACAAAAACAAAAAAACAAAAAAGAGGCAAGGAACAAACACATAAATACACTAGTAATCCAACTCTGTTTTCAGACAAAAAAAACCCTAACCTTGTGGAGCGGAGGAGAAATTCTGGAAACTGAAAACCCTAATTTAAGAGATTATCAATGGAATCGGATAATAGGGTTTTGCACTCAGATTTTGGGAAAGCAAAAAGGCTTCGGAGAGGAGAGAGCCTTCTTCTCCTATTCCATTTGTCTCTCTCATTTTTCTTCTTTTCTCGGTCGGAAAATTGCCATGTTTGACTTGCAACCGATCCAGCCGTTAAACTTTGAAATCTACTTTCTTTACTAGCTGTAAATAAAAATTGCATCGCTAAAAAGCCGGTTCCAGGCATTTGTTCCGTTTCAACTTTCAACACTTCTCCGTTTTTCGTTATTTTACGTAAAATTAACGGAAAATTACTCTTTCTTTTGGAAATATGATCATTACGATTTTTGTTTATAAAACCTTAGTGTGTTTTTTTTTTTGAATAAAAAAACCTTTGTGTTTTAGGAAAACTGAATTTGGAGGATAATTGAGTTGTGCTTTCATTAATAATAGGGGCATCTTTATATAGAGAATCACAACCAGAGAATATGAGTCTTACATGGGAACTGAATTATACAATGAATAAGATATCTCTGAGAATATCTGTAAAACAAACCCTATTACGACTCAGATAAGTAATCAGGATTTGGGTCAGACACACAAACTAGGTGTCCATAAACACTCACCCTTGTGTCGCCCAAACGTGGTGCTCCCCTCATTGTCTCGTTATAAACCTTACCGAATAACAAAAACCTAGTGGGATAAAAATAATCTCGGTCGAATGAGAGAAAGAGTACAACACACACTTCACGTTTTGAGACCATACATGTAGACATCTCATCCTGATGTCGGCATCTCCCTCTGATGACTACGGTCATGAGAGTTTGGATAACTTCCGCAAACGATGCTACCAACATGTTTCTCGAAAGTGGAATTGGGCAATGACCTAGTAAACAAGTCTGCCACATTGTCTTCAGATCGAACCTAGTTCATTTTGATTTTGAGGAGAGTCTGTTGTTGCTGATTATGCTTGGTGTTGCCGCCATTGATGTAGCCTTGCTTCATTTGTTCAATGCAAGCAGCATTATCCTCATAAATGCTTGTAGGCTCATCTGTGGTAGACTTTAAATGTAACATCCCGAACTTGGAATTTATCGATTTACTTGGCATTTGGACGGTAAACAATATTTACTTTCACTTCTATTGATGTTTCCGTACTTTTAGTGGCCCTAAAAGTTGACTTTGTGATCGGGCCAAAATTTGAGAAAATTTTCTTCATGAAAGTCGTAGAGGATGTTAAACCGAGTGCGTGCATATGTGGCACGTTAAAATCAGAGTTGTAGCGAAGAAGTTATAAGGGTTGAAACGTATTGGCAATTTTGTAATTTTGGGGCTCATTTAGATATAAGTGGAAGTTTCCCCTTGCGGAAACTTTCCATATTGGGATTTCCATTTCTGGAAATCGAAGAGAGAGAGAGAGAGAGATGGCCGGCAGTGGGCTTCCCGGCCTCATCGGCGATGTTTCCGGCCACCCTCGGCCGTGAAACCGGACTTTTCTGGACCGCCTCATCCTCCCTGTGGCAGCGGCGTGCAGTATTAACGGCGGTAGACGGCGCAGCAACTCCAATCTCCGGCGAGCTCATTTTCGAATTTTTTTGATCGATTCACAGTTTTCCGGCCATTTTAGGCGGCACCACCGTCTGGGATTTTTAGCCCCGTCCTCCACGGTCCTAAACCACCAACTCTCTTGCTCCAATTCAGCCGGAGGAAGGAGAATCGAAGAAATCTCCGATTCTAGGGTTGAAATTTCTGGGTTTTCTTCACCGGCCGATTTCGAGTGTTTAAAGGTAAAATTGGAACTTGTTGCAGTTATGAAAGATGCTTAGAATGTTGAGATGATTCTGTGGTTGAAATTTGGTGGCCGGAGGAGGAGTTGGCCGCCGCATGAACAGTGCCGTGCGTGAACAGTGGTGGCGTTTAAACAGTAATTTAAATTATTTTTTTTAGCTAGTTAAATCCTATAATTTTTGTAGAGGTTGAATATGTGAATTTGGTTGGAATTAGAGAAGTTTTTAATCGATTATGAATTCCTGAAAATTTAGGATTTCGATTATCGATTTACGAGAATCCGACCGTCGAATATCTCTCGGTTCTGACTTGGAACCTTTAAGATAACGAATTGGTATTAGAGGTAAAATTTGGGTTGAATCCGAAAAGAAGTAGAGAGATGATTTATGAGAATTTGATTTTGGGAATCGTATTTAATTGTTGAATAGTTATTCATGGAAAATAATTGTGTACAGGGCGACGTACCGAGTTATTGCTCGACGAAGGAACTCGTATGCGTGATCGCCTGAATAGTACTGTGAGTGGACTTTTGTTTTAAATAATGATGCATGCGTTTATTTTCTTGAATTACTGCTTTATTTAATTAACATATTACTTTTCGAGCATATGAATTGATTTCGGAATTTGATTTCAGTTTATCTCGTGGATTTGCTTTCAATAATGATTTTCAGATATTGATTACGATTTATCTCGGTTATCACTTGCGGATATTAATTTGCTATGCTAGGATTCGAATTTATAATTTATGTTGATTTTCGACGAATTATTTTTCCGAGGTGATTTCCGGAATTTCATATTTATTTTCATTCGTCGATTTGAGATTTCTGAAAGAGTTTTCGATGGAATTATATTTCTTATTTATTTATCGACTTTCGGTTTTGGCATTGGGAATGCCTTGTTGATGATTCTTGATTCGGTTTTGTTTCTGAACTGCGATTTATAATTTGATCTCGCACATTTGTTATGATTTCGAGAATATTTTGGCGTGCGGGGCCACATCATTGGAATATACCTTTTTCTCGTGAGATATTGGGGAAGCTTTATGGATTTATTGGTTTTCGATTGTTTTCCTCACCATACTCGGGTCGTTTGGATAGTGTCTCCTCCTCACTTACTTTGTGTTTGTGAGTGGCAGTCGAGGTGATTTATTCTCCTCCTCACGTGAGTGATAGTCGAGGTTATTAGTCTCCTCCTCACACAATCTATGTGTGGGTGGCAGTCGAGGTTAGGGGTCCGTTAGGGGTCCTTTACCCTACCCGTATGGTGACATTTCTTCCCCATATCCTTTTATTTGTTACTTGACTAGCGGGGCTAGTCCGATTCTCTTAACCAGCGGGGACTGGTATGTTTTCACGAGACTCCGAGTTTTAATGACATACATTTTATAAACGTTGCATGCATGGAAGTTTTATGAATTTAAATCCGTGGGAAAGTAATACAACTTCATTTCTTTTAAATTATTTATTTAGTTGTTTATTTTTGTCCACTCACGCTGACGTGTTTCTCAATTACTTTCCCCTGGGCCCTTCGGTTTCAAATGCCCAGTTTGCAGGCGAGATTAGTTGAGGTCGGGCGTACATGGAGTTGAGGCATAGTTGTTACTGCTTCCGCATTGTAGGATCTATCGATCCTTCACCCTCTTTACTTTTATTCTAGTATACCTTTTGTTTTAGATTTGCTCTGATAACCGTGACATTATTGTTATTAAGTTTGAGATTTGTGTATTGTGAATTGGAGAATGTTGTGATTTGGGGAGCAGGGTGGCTCTAGGAGAATAAGGATGAGTGATTTAGAAGTGTAAATTTCATTTCTCCAAGTTTTGGGTAGTCCATTTTAGGGGAAGTTCTGCCAATTTTTTTGGAAGAATTTCTTCTAAGGTGGACCCCACAGGGCCACTTCGGATTTCAGGGTGAAATCCGGGGGCGGGTCCTATCATTAAATCACAATACTTCAAACATGCGTAATTATGAATCCAATCCATATACGTTCATAACCGATTTGTGAAGAGCAATGATCTCTGCATGGTTCGAAGAAATTGCGACTAGGGTCTGTTCTGTAGACCTCCAAGATATTGCGATCTTGCCCATGGTGAACACATAACCAGTTTGGAAACAACCTTTATGTGGGTCAGAGAGATACCCAGCATCAGCAAAACCTTCCAAAACGCTAATATCATTTTGGGATGGGGATAGAGAACGCAAGCCAGTGTTAGCGGCGTTCCTGGAGTGTGATGGGTCTGAATCCATCATCTCTCTGTAAGGATAGAACAAGCTCATATCCTCAGTCCAATGGCGTTGCACTGGTGTAGAGCTATATCTAGTTAATAAGTTTACTGCAAATGAGATGTTTGGTCTTGTGCATTGAGCTAAGTACAATAATGCGCCTAATTGTACTTAAGTAATGAATTTCTGCCTCTGGCACATCTTCCTCATCATCCTTCGAACGAAGAGGATCCTTTTAAGGATCAAGACTACGAACGATCATGGGTGTGCTTAAAGGCTTGACCTTGTTAAAATGCCTAAGTATCAACACGATGCTCAAGTTCCAAACTGAGACAAAACCGTGTTCTCCCAAGATCTTTCATCTCAAACTCAATTTCAAGTGTTCAGCGGTTTCTCTTAACTCTTTAAAGGATTCCAATGATGATCATGTCACCAATATGAACGGCAATAGAATTTGAAACTTGTCGTGAAAACGTACGGGCATATCCCTTCCCAATCAAGTAGTTACTTTAGTGAGTGTTTCATCCTTATTGCAAATCCGCTACGTGGTCTAGAGCCACTTGACTTTGGTAAATGAAATTCACTAGGAGCATTCATGTATAATCCATATCTAGATCCCCAAAAGATACGCAGTGACCACATTCATGAGCTACATGTTCAATTATACGGAAACTACCAAGCTAATAAGGTAGTAGAGTGCAATGACATCTGCTACGGGAGAATATGTAATACCCCGGAAAATCCAAATTAAATTCCGTGGATTTTTAGAAATGATTTCACGATAGTGGGAGCGAGTACGAGGCTCGGAGAAGTTGTGGAATTAGTTCGAACGATTTTATTTTCGAAAACGAACGTTTTTAGGGGGTCAACAAAGTTGACTTTTTATACGTTCAAAATTTGGGAAAACTTCCTTCATGAAAGTTGTAGAGCTCGTCGATACGAGTTCGTGGACATGTGGAACGCAATATTCGGAGTTCGTATGATTAAGTTATGAATTTTTGAAAATTGGGAATTTTCTATAAATAGGAAAATTCTGATTTTATTTTTCATTCAAGGACAAAAAATTCCTTTTTTTGCGGAATAGTCCCCCCCCTCTCTCTCTCTCTCTCGCGCAAAACCCTCCCCACGCTTGCCGACCCGCCGACCCGACCCGACGCCAGCGGCGCCGTCGCTCGTCCTCCGGCCACGACCCGGCCCTCCCCGAGGTCGCCTCGAGCCGCCCAGCCGCTCCCTGCCACCGCCTTGCCCCGCCGCTGCCCCCAGATGGAGATCGAAGCCCCCCCCGAAGCTAGAACCCGACCCGACCGGAAAACCACTTTTCCGGCGTTGCACGGGCCGATCCTCCCCATTTTCGTGATCTCCTCCTCCCCCTGATTATCCCCATGTAAGCCTTTCATCACGATTTTGTGTATAGAACGCTAGATCATGGTTTGACTTTTTCGACGTCCCTGATTTAATCTGAATCTGATCAGACGCACGAGATTAATCCAACTTCAACGCTTGATCTAGGACGATCTAGGCCAAACCAGACTTAGCTCCAGGTATGGAAGTCGATCACCCTTTCATTTTGAACCAGTTTGTAGTTGGTCACTTTGCCATCTGAGGTGGTTGACCGGCGTTGACCGCCGCGTTGACCGCCCACTGACCACCGCTTGTGGCGGCGCATCAGACCATATTTCGAGTTTTCATTATCTAGGCGATGATCTATGCATCCATACGAGCGTTTTGATATATAACATGGTCATGTTAGAAAAAGTTGATAAATAGTGGATTTACGTTTTGACGTTACTATTTAACGTTTTTACGTTTATCTTCGGTTTACGATCTGTGAAGATCTGACCATCGGTTTTGCTTCAATTTTGGATATGTTGATCGTATGACTGTCCCGGTGACCTTGTGAGGTCACGGGCGAAGATCCGACCGTTGGATCTTCGTATAATTGAGAAATAGTGATTCGGAAGGCGATTCGTGAGAATCTGACCGTCGGATTTTCATATAATTTTGTGGAGATGTTAGTAAAGGCGATTCAGGAAGATCTGACCGTTGGATCTTCGTGATAATTTTGGAGGATGATCCTAAAGGCGATCCGTGAGGATCCGACCGTTGGATCATCATTAAATTCAGATCCGGCCGTTGGATCATCGTTTAATTTGAATCTGAGCGTTGGATCGTCGTTTAATTACATATTTGAGTTGTTGGCTAAGTCAAGATCATTATTGGACTAGGTGATTGACGGTTTGAGTTGGTGGACGATTGTGGATCGTATTTTGAGCTGAATTGAAGACGCAGCGGGATTATCGAGGTGAGTAAACCTCACGTGGTTCATATTACGAACCCAATACAATTAATTGCTTTATTTTGTTGCAATCATATGAACTATTGTTGGTGTTACTAGACATTCCTGTGTGAATGTCTGTATATATATTATTACGTGAAATAATATGTATTGTTGGAGTTGTGTTGAGTTATTGTTGAGAAACAATATATTGTGAGAGATATTGAGTTTATTGTTGAGAAACAATATATTGTGAGAGGTGTTGAGTTTTATTGTTGAGGAACAATAAATTGTTGTGATCTGTGGAGATCACTAGGTCACGAGGTGACCATGGCATCTATTAGTGAATCACGCTCTCGTACCGGGCTGGTGGTTATTAATAGTATTAAATCGTAATCACGTCTGTGGCCGGACGAGTGGTTACGTTCAGTTAGAGCTCTAGTCTGTCTGCCAAATGTGGAGTGACCTTATGAGTGAAATTGAGAGTAACTCATAAGTGTCAATATATATATGGTAACCTTATGAGGGAAATTGAGAGTAACTCATAAGGGTCTATATATATATATGAGTCTGTCTACCAAATGTTGGGAAATCTTATGAGCGAATTTGAGAGTAACTCATAAGTGTCTATATATATATATGAGAGTGAGGGATCTTATGAGCTAAATTGAGAGTAACTCATAAGTGTCTACATATATATATGAGAGTGAGTGATCTTATGAGCTAAATTGAGAGTAACTCATAAGTGTCTATATATATATATGAGAGTGAGAAAGTAACGTGGGTTTGTGGTAGTCTTGAAATCTAATAAATCAACAGTTCTTTCTTGTTTACTCATACTGGCTGTAAAAAGCTTACCGGGTTTTGTGTTGTTGCAACTCCCGGTACACTATTCAAATTGTGTAGCGGGTAATCCTACAGGACAGGAGAACCAGGACGGTGATCGTGCGGTTAGAGCAATTGTTAGAGTTTTACAACAATTGTAAGTTGTGAGGTGTGTTATGCTCATTTGAGCTTTATAATATATTGTGAGAGTGAATTGTAATAATGAACTCGAAGTTTCGAGATTTGGTTTTTTTTGTAATTGTAATTATTCAGGTTTCGGATTTGAATTTATCATTCAAAATCCGGGGCGTGACAGAATATATCCCCTTGTAGTCAATTCCAGGGCGTTTGTGAGAAGCCTTGCATCATAAGGTGATATTACCATCTCCTTTTCTCATCACGCTTTCTAACGAAGACCCATTAGACAATAGGTTTTATGTTAGGAGCTGGTTCGATTTCATCATACTCAACAAACTCATGTGCAATGAAATGCGCGAATACATCATCAATCAAGGTGAATTTTCTATCCCACGTCTCATGTACAATAGTGAAATTTTCAGAGAGCTCTATATTCTCAGGAATAGGTTTTGATCTTGAGGCGTTTCCTAACGATAACCTTAATCTGAAACATTCTCATGAGACGGATTTTGAGTGTTGACAATCAAAGAATTGAGTTGTGTCAAAATATCTTTTCGAACCCACGGGCCTCCCGCCCATCCTAAATGGGGCCATGGGGCTATATGTAATACCCTGAAAATTCGTTATTAATTTCTTGGAATTTCCTGGAATTAATAAAGTGTTCATTAGTAGGATTTCGTGGTGTGACGGTGGAACGAAAGTGTTTCAGACGAATAATTACTTGAAACGTTTTATTTTCAAGGAGTCAAAGGGTTGACTTTTTATTTGTTGAGCTTCTAAAAAAACTTTCTTCCAAAAGTCATAGAGCGCGTTGATACGTGTTCGTGGATATGTGGAATGCGAAAATTGGAGTTTATATGAAGAAGTTATGGGAATCGGAAAAAGTTTCCAATTTGGGATAAATAGAAAAATTTGGGGAAAAAAAATCAGAAAACCCTATTTTACCAAAAAAGGAAATCCAGATCCGATTTCTCTCCGGAGCCGCCTTTCGACCCATTTTCTTCTTCTGGCCGTATCTTCGCCGTCCGGGCTCCATTTGCGGCCGGTTCCATTCAAACTGCCTTTTCATTCTCCTTCGATCTATGGTGGTGGCCCATGACGATTCGCAGCCAGGACAACGTAGCACAGTGGCGGCGGGTTTTCGGTCCGCTGTGATGTCTCCGTCCTCCGGCCACCTCTGGCTGCCCCACCGGTCATTTCTTAAAGCCCAAGAGACACTGATTATCCTCTCCAAGTGGCTTGAACCAATCCATAGCGAGGAGGAATAATCGATCAAAAAAATCCAAATTGGGTTTCTCCGATTTCTTGAGCTTTCGAGGTAAATTGTGGCGAATCTCTTCATTTCTGGACTTCATAGTAGTTATGAAAGTTGTGGTGCATATTGTTGGGAACATTTTGGCATAGCTCTCTTCACCCAATTTGAGGGGTTGCCGACGGCACGTGGAGCCCATGCTCAGCCACTGCCGGCGGCGCGTGGCGGCTCGTCCGGCCAGTTTTAGGGTGTTTGTTTTCATGGTTGTCATATACTCGTCGATACAAGCATGTTGATATATCGTGAGGTCAAGTTGTGGTCGTTTGAAGCCTACTAGGTTTTCGTAGTTTCGATTTTCTCAATTTGCGATCCGTGAGGATCCAACAGTTGGATTTTCATATATTTTTGATAAATTAATCCTAGAAGTGTCCTCGAGACCTTGTGAGGTCTCGGAGGAAGTTTTGTCTTGATTGACGAAATCTTCATGTTTTGGTTCAAGTGCTCGATTCGAACCGTGACCGCTTTCGTTTTAATCGTGTATGATAGGAGCACAATGTGCGACGATATTAATGAGTATATGCTCCATTTTAGCCTTGTTTCTCCCTTAAGTTTCGTGTTTTGAGTCATCGAGTCATTTTAAGAGTCTTGTAGAGTGTTTGGCGTGAAATAGGCAGAAAACGCAAAATTCATGAAGAATCTTAGCTGGATCAGGATTCCTCACCGTCATGCTAATCTGTGAGCCTTAAGATAGAATTTATGGGAGTATTTTTCTGAAATTAAATTGTTTTAATTTCTTTTAGGGCAAAATACTGTTTAGTCCCTGAAGTATGCCTTCGTCTTGATACGCTCAAAGTAAGCATATAATTTAACCCTATAAATATCATTAGTAGTATAAGCAAGTAGGGATCGTTCTATTCCGGGGATTGAGGGTACACCTGTCATTGTAGAACAAGTAAAGAATTAAAATAAAACAAAGTATAATATTTACAAGAATAATTACAATTCACGAAATTAAGGGGGGATTTAGGTTTTATGTTTCGAAAATTAAAAGAAAGAAATAAAATTAAATAAATACAAAAACACAAGTACAAGAATGAAACATAAGAAACAAAGATCAAAACCAATTCCATAATCAAATTCGAATCAACCCTACAATTGTTCTTCCAAGTCATGAGAAATAAGTTGATCATGTGAAACATTTGAAGCAAACGATTTCCCATATTTTACTTTCCTTTACTAATTAACCTAAGTGAAAACACCTAGATCAATCCTATCAAACATGCAATCAAAGTCTAGAAAGCTAGCTAATCAAAACATGTTCAACGCAATAAACAAAGAGAAAGGTTATCAACTTAAGTGCAGAACCTAGTACGAAAAAGTTCATCTATTTGCAATCCTCTTCAATTAAATTCGACCTTTGTCCAAAGCCTTTACTACTTTTGATTCAAGTTCATAAAACTATTAGGTGAATCATAAACTTAAATCTAGCACCAATTATATGCAAATCCTATAAGTGTCGACCCAAATAAGATAAACATATAAAAGATATCAATCATGTAAATTTAATTGAACAAACTCACAAAAGCAACTTAGAATCATAATCATAGGAATCGAAAATATCATTCAATCATAAAATTTCAGAATTAAACTTTGTTCAAATATTGTTGTCAACTAGAAACAATTCCAACGAAAATCAAACAAGGTTACAAAGAAAGAGGACGAATTACACCGTGAGATGGAGATGGGGATGGAGAAGTTGACGTTATGGAGTCTTGAATCTTGGAAGCAAGTCTTCAAGGTGGATGATGGATGATGATGCTCACGGCTCCTTCTTCTTCTTCTTCTTCTTCCTTGCTTGAAACCGTGGAGATTGCACTAGAGGATGGAGAGAGAGCCTGACTTTTTAGAGAGTAATTTTCTGAATTGTGGGATCTGTAAAACGTCAAGAATGAGGGAGTATATATAGGGGACGTTGGCCTTGGTCTCCAAGTCTTCATGAATCTTCTATTATTTTCCCAAAGAATTATTTAATAATTCTGCATAGCTTCGACCAATCACGTAGCGCCATGTAAGCCCTGATGTGTCATCCAACCAATCAAAAGCCTTCAAAATAAGTCCCAAATATATTATTGCCAAATATCCATGAATTAATTATGATTTTCTTCTTTATTTTCGGCCAAAATTCCTTTAGGAATTGTAGGAACGAATTTGGACTTGTTTTTGAACCTTTTCTTCCTTAAATCTCTCCATGGACTGCCTTTAACGTCATCCCTTGATTTTCTCTTGATTTTCATGACAAAATGCAGATTTTATTCTTATTTTCGTCCAAAATATATTGAGGTGCTTTAGGAACGAATCTGGACTTGTTTTGAGCTTTTTCTTGTTGCACAATCCCTTGAAACTCTCCCTATAATATTTCCAACGTTTTTCCTTGATTTCTTCTTGATTTTTCACATTATCTTCATGATTTCCCATGGAAAAATCAGATTTAATTCCTAAAAATATCTCCATTACGTCCAACAACCCAAATTAATTGGGCTTTTTACCTTTTTGCCGAAATCCATAATTAATCTAGAAGATTCTTGGGCCTTGTTGCGTCATCTTCAAGCCTTGATGATCTCCGACGCCATTTCCATCATTATTTCGATCAAGTTTCTTGGTTGGCTTCGGAATCTTGCTTGGTACACTTTCCTCTTCTGAACAGGGTTTCCTGGTTAGAACAGGAAAGCTTCATTTCTTAATTTCTGCTCATTTGTGTAGCCCTTTGCCTCTTGTCTTAACTCCTCTCAATGTTGGCTAGCTCCTCTTTCCTTTCGTGAGTTCATTTCCACTTATTCGCTCCAAGGACCTGAAAATAGAAACTATTACTAAAAATAGAAACTTTCCAAAAATGAAAAATAGAAACTTTCTAAAAGTGAGAAATGGAAACTTTCCTAAACTAAAATGGAAACTTGCTAAAAACCTGAAAAAGAAACTTTCCTAAACTAAAGGGATTCATTTAAGGAAATAACTAAGTAAATACGAGGAAATAACCGTTAAAACGTCGCATTAAAATGCTCCTGTCACTTCTTCGTTTCAGTCCCTGCCTTTCTAATTTAATCTCAAAAGTCCCTGAACTCAAAATTTATAGTCCAACTGATCCATTCCCTCGATTTCATCCGGTTGCTCGCTGACGTGTCAGTTTTGTACTTGTCAGCTCAGCGTCACGTAAGACATTGATTTGTAAAGTGACGAAAATGCCCATGCTTCAGTTTCTTCCAAAATTTCCTCCGAAATGGTAGTCTCCTGAGAGAACTCGAGGAGAGAGAAAGTAGATCTAGATTTCTCTCTCTCTTCCACCAGTGAATATCTCGGCACCACCGTGCCTCACCTCCACCACCACAGTGTCCACCAGTTTCTGGCGACTCAAACCCAGCTCCCACATAGTCCGGAGCCGCCGGAAAATGACTCACGCGCCGGCGAAGCAATACCCAGAACAACTTTGGACACCCAACCTTTCTGGGTGTCTTAACTTCTCTCTCTTCTAGCGCTTCCGGCGAACCCAAATCACTACCAACGACTCCTCTCTTCTCCAAGTTGTCACCACCACCTCCCATTACCTTGAATTTCTTCAACTTGCAACTTTCAGGGTATTGGGTTCATAGAGGAGAGAGAGGATGGGAGAGAATCCCAAAAGTTAACTATACAAGGCAAATCCCAGAAGCTAACTATACAAGGCAAATCCCAGAACTTTCAAATAGAATCTAGCTTACCTTGTGATCAAATGAGATCAAGATCAGAACCCAAATTGCAGGTTCACGTTCGACGAAGAACATGACAAACCCAAATTCCACAACTCGGCCAATTTCCATAAATTTCCAGAATTTAACTCCGACTCAAGGTCACGAAGAACACGGCAAAGCCGAAACCAGCCCAAAATCGCAACTTTTCCAAAACTTGATCAAACTCGAAAATCACTTACACCAGCTTGTAGAGTACGGAGAGCAAATCGTCTTTCATATATCAAGCAAGCCCAACCGCCACCGTAGATGCCGGAAAATGTCCTGAAACGGCCGAAGCAACCCAGAAACGAAAATCATCAAAACGTGATCAAATTCAAAATCTAATTACACCGGCTTATAGAGCATGACGAGAAGTTGAATTTTGATGCCCCCGACAAAGTCAGGGAGGCCGGAGCCACGGAGACGGAGATCGACGCCGGTGAGAAATCGAAGAGTGCGTTTGGTGTCGTGAGCTTTTAGGGCGCTGAGAGTGGGGTTGCGGCTGGCGTATTTGTACTTGACGCTCAAGACCGCGTTGTCGAGAGCGACGTCTGCGATGATGCTGGTGAAAATCAGGAGGAGTAAGAGAAGAAGAAAGCTCCGGCATGAGGTTGTGAGAGTGAGCGTGCCTGTTTTCATGGCGGAAGACGACATCGTCGCGGTCGTCGTTGAAATTGAAGTTGAAGAAGAGCTTGGTAGTGGTGGTGGAGTGTTTTTGGATGGTGAGCTCGATAGTGGTGGTGGAGAGCTCGGTGTAAAGAGAAAGAACGAAGAGCAGGGGCATTCTCGTCACTTTACATGCAGGTAACTAACACGTCAGCGAGCAACCTGATGAAATCGAGGGAATGGACTAGTTGGACTATAAATTTTGAGTTCAGGGACTTTTGAGATTAAATTAGAAAGGCAGGGACTGAAACGAGGACGAAGGCATACTTCAGGGACTAAACAATATTTTGCCCTTTCTTTTATTTTCTCTAAAAGAATTTAATTTTGTGCCCTTTATTAAATCAGGTTGACCAAGAAATGAAGAAGGGAAATAAGGAGAAAGACGTTTTTCAGTTGGAGAATAAAGGAGAAAGATGTTTCAACTTGGAAATTAAAGGAATTGCCCCATTATGAGAGGAGTTAAGGCCTTAAAGGAGATGTTTTAGTTGGAAAATTAAAGGAATTATGATGCAATCCCATCCGTCCAATGATGAAGGGTATGATTGACAAAAGCCAACCAATGCTCCCCTATAAATAGCCAATGTCCAGAACAGAATTTGCATCACTTCCCGACCAAGATCGCTTCCTTGCCTATCACTTCTTGGTGCATCACTTCCCAACCAAGAACGCTTCCTTGCCTATCACTTCTTGGTGCATCACTTCCTGACCAAAAACTTTTCCGAGACTCTGCCCAATTCACTCCTTAAACTTCCATCACCTACAAGACCGTGACACCATCCATTCATCAATCTACAAAGCTCTAAGGTGCTGAGTCAAGGACGCTCCACCACCATAGTAGAGACAAGTTCATCACCTTGTTGCCAAGCCGCTGAGGAAAGCTTCAAAGTGTAACTATGACTCTACTTACAATTTTTGTTTCGGTTTTGTGGGTTTGCATTTGTGAGTTGTGTAATTGGAGACACGAAATTTTCAGAGTATTTTTATTAATATTTTTGAGATTTTCAGTTTATTATTGAGTTAATTTTGAGAATTCTTTTATGATGCATGTTACAATCTTGTGCCCTTTTATGTGTTTAGGTAATTTTCAGAGTTAGGTTCATAAGTTTGCATGCTAGAATAATGGTGAGAGTTCTTGTGTGTTTGCTTAATTTGCCAAGAGTAATTGTGATTTGTTAAGGCGCTAAGTTAAACAAGTAGCAATTAGTTCTAAAAAGTGGTAAAAACCATGTTCAATGGTTAGACAATTCTGGAAATTAAGTGTTAAATTCTATGTGTAATGGTTAATTTGCAAGTGTGAGTTGATTCGAGGGTTAGATAATACTACTAGTTAAGAGAATTACGCTAAGTGTTTTCGAAAATTAGTAGTATTAGGCTTGGTAAGGACTTTTCCGATCCAATCCTACATTAGAACGAATTAGATAAATGGATTGATCCGCTAAGGCTTTTCATTTGGGCTCTTATCTAGGCATTTAAGATAGGCACATTTTTGTAGCATGTTGAAATGAATTTTCTGTTTTTACACTTAGTAATTTCCGAGTGGTATTGGTCTAGGTTAGGGAAGTCGATCATTGTATATAGTTTTATTTGTTTTTATTATTATTTTAAGTAGATTAGGAACCAAATTTCAAAACCCCCCATTTTATTCTTTTATTTGTTAATTGACCTTTTTGTGTAGGTGTACCCTACAATCCCCGGACTGAACGATCCCTGCTTATCCTATACTGACAACTACATTTTGCAGGGTTAAATTGTGAGGCTATTTCAGCTACATTAGTGTACTATGTTGAGACCTCATTTTACTTAGGTGCTTGACTGAGAGGGTTCTGTACTTTATCTCGGCTGTGAGAGAAGACGCAGTTGGATTTAGAGGTGAGTAATCTCACTAGGTTCATTTATGAACGGAGTTGAGTTATTAATTTGGATTATTCGCTAAATTGTGAAATTGTTTTCTGGAAATAAATATTTGTTTTAAATCATATGAACTTAATCGACTATGGTTCATAGGTAAGTTAAAAATGAGGCTTTAATTATAAAAATGATTTTCACGGATTTTGTATTGTGAACTATAGTTGGTATTAGTGGTATTCTTGAGTGAATGACTACGTGTGTGTGTATATATATATATATATATTTACATGAAATATATATGTATTGGTGGAATTGTTGTGATGCAAGCAATATTTGTGAGTGAGCTCATATATTATTGTTTTGGGGTATGACTTTTCGGGAAACTATATGTAATGGGAAATGGTATATTCTATCATTTTGAAAAGTGTTGAAGATTTAGGAGTCACATGTTGTGATTTCTCCTTTTTGAGATTTGGGTAAAATTTTGGGTCCAACGCGACTTGTTTAAATGTTTTGATCTAACAGGTTGGCCTAAGGATCCAAGGTTGCAAGTTGTAACCTCAATGCAGGAATATCGGGATACAAAGCCTTGGCTGGGTGATTGGTTACGATTCAGTTAAAGCTCTAGTCTATCTGTCGTTGTACTCTCATAGGGCATAACTTTATGTTATGGCACTTGTGGGTATATGTTTTTAAAAGAGAATTTCGGGTGCGTACTTTCTTTTATTGTCCAGGTTGGACCAGAGTTTCATGTTGAATTGTTAGGTTAATATTTTATATGATTTTGTCACGGTGTGACTTGTGTGGTTTCTTTTGGAAAAAGAATATTGGGTTTTTAAGAAATCATGGTGTGTATTTCTTTACCTTGTGTTGAAAGGTTTTCCTAGTTATTTGTGTGAGTTTTGTGGTTTTTGTATTTGAGTTACTCATACAAGCTTTCAAAAGCTTACTGAGTTTGTTATATGACAACCTAGTGCACTATTCGATTGTGTAGGGGTTAATCCTGCAGGTCAGGGAAATCACGGGTGAAGTTGAGTTCTTGTAGCAGCTGTACGGGTAGGAAGCTAATATTGTGGCTTTACAGTTGTTAAGACTTCCGCTGTGTAGCAAGCTTTGAGGAGCATTTACTTATTATTTTGTTATGTGATAGAAGCATTTTAATGCGATGTTTTAATAGTTATTTCCTCATATTTGACTTAGTTATTTCCTTAAATAAATCAATTTTAATTTATTTTCTATTTTCTAGGTACATCAGAGAAAATGACAAGGAAACGAGTTTAAAGACACATGAGAAGGATGTGAGACGTTGGAGATGACAAAGGCAAGGCACAAGGATTCAAAAATGAGCTGAAATGAAGAAATAGAGTATTCTTGGTCTGACTAGGAAACTTGAGGGCACTAGGAGACCATGTGGCTTCAAGATGACTCAAAACTCGAGATTATTCTAGAATACTTGGAAATTTTCAGCAAAATGAAGAACCCTAGATATTATAGGGGTCTTGGAGGTAAAAAGAGTAATTTTTTGGGATAAATACAAGATTTTCTGTGAAAATAAAAGAAGATTCAAGAATGTGACGTTTTGAACTTATCTTGAAGAAATTCAAGGGATTACAACAAACAAAAAGGTTGAAAACAGGTCCAGATACATTCCTTAAGCTCCACACTCCATCATTGGCATTGAGGAGATAAATTAGAAAATAATCATGTAATTAATGCAAAAATAATCTCCATAGAATCAAGGTGCTAATTTGAAGGCTTCTTATTGGTTGGATGACATGGGAAGGATGATGTGGAATTATCTGATTGGCTAATGCTGTGTGGATCAATCTTGAAGACTTGGAGACCAAGTTGTCATCCTCCTATAAATAGGAGCACCATTGGGACGTTTCATACACCACTTCACACACCACTTTTCCCATAATTCTAAACACCAAAAATTATCTCCATTCTCTAGTCTTCAGACGCTCTGCGTCTCAACCAAGGAGGAGAAGAAATCATGCAATACATCAAGATCCTAGCCGCCATCCACCCTTGTGTCGTCCTTAGAAGATTGCTTGCTTTCAAGGATCTTCAAGTTCTTCATCTCAAGGCTTTGTCATTCATCTTTCACGGTGTATTTCATACTTTCTTTTATTTTCCTTTGTTTGATTCGTAGAGTTATGAATTCTAGTTAACATATACGTTAAGGGCAAAGTTTAAAGCCCGTTTATATGTTTTGAAATAAAGTTGTGAATTCATATGTTGATTTCTATGTTGCTTATGTGAGATTGCTTAATTGATTTTGGATTACAGAAAACTTTTGCATGTTTATGTTCTTTGGTGGCCAACTTAGGATATATGCAGGTAATTGGAGCTAGATTTAGGTTAACAATTCACCTAATAGTTTTGTGACCATAAATCATAAGTAGTGAAGGCTTTGGACAAAAGTCGAAATAAATTGAGGAGGATTGCAAATAGATAAACTTTTTCATACTAGGTTGTGCACTTTGGTTGACATCATTTCTTTGTTCTTCATGCGTTGAATGTGTTCTTTAGTAGCTAGCTTTCTAGACTATGATTGCATGTTCAATAGGATTAATTTAAGTGCTTTTACTTAGAATAATTATTCAATGAAAGTAAAATATGGGAAATCGTTTGCTTATTAACGTTTCACATCGTCAACTTCTTTCTCATGATATAGAAAATCAACTATAGGAATTGTGATTGGATTTCATTCATATGATTGTGGTTTTACTCTTTGTTCCTTGCGTTCCACCCTTGTATATGTGTTTTAAGTTTTTATTTTTATTTATTTTAGTTTTTAATTTTATAATCCTAAAACCCCCTTATTTGTGTTTACTTGTATTTTCATTTTTTGTTTTATTTTGTAAATAATAATTCATACTTTTTATTAATTCTTTATTTGTTTATGCAATTACAAGTGTACCCTCAATCCCCGGCTTGAACGATCCCTATTTATTCTATACTGACAACTACATTTTGCAGGGTTAAATTGCGCGCTTACTTTTAGCATATCATTATGCAATTTAATTTGTAAACTTGTATAATGTAATATATGATTCTAAAGAACGAGTCTGTATTGACATTGTATGCTCGGGTTATTTTGTTGCTTAGTTTAAATGAAAATTTTTCTAAGAATTTGGGCGAATTGTTGAGTTATTGCGTTTCAAATTTGAATTTCTTTTATTCGAAATTCGGGGCGTGACACCATGACATGTAACACCAGAGTGCCACTTTTTATGGCTTTGGTGCCATGCCTACCTCCATATAGGGTGGCACTACGTCCTCTCGCAAGGACGTCCATCCTTGCAGGCATGTTTGCAGCAGATATGTGTGATCTCATCACTTTAGTGAGAATTGAGATGAGACATAGTGGGGATAGTCTACGACAATTCCTATCGTTCATGTTGAACATCCGTGTTCTTATCTCTTCCTAACGACGGGAAGACTATCTCATCAAAGTGACAATCCTCGAATTTAGCGGTAAAGAGATCGTGTAGCAAGGGTATTAAGTGGCGGACGATTGTTAGAGTCTCAAATCCAATGTATTTTCCCATTCGTAAGTGAAAACCCATCATGCATAGTACACTGTGGCATTGCAATTAGCACATAAATGGCACACTTCAATATGTGTAAGTACGAGATACTTATACCCAGTCACTAGCTATAACGCAGAGATAGATTGAGTGGCGGTGGGTCGTAGACGAATTAGCATAGCTGTATGCAATATTGCATAACCCCAAACAGATATAGAGAAATTGGTGCGCATTACCAATGTTTGGGCTACCATTGTAGTATTTTCCGCGAGACCAATTAGGTGTGTATATGGCGAGATGATGTCCAACATCAGTCCTAATGCAATCATCGAAAATCTTCGATGCAAACTCTCTAGCATTGTCAAGTCTAATTGACTGAATGAGATAATCCTAGGAGTTGGCCCCTCGCCATATGATCTATGCTGGGAGTGTAGCTTAAGCATCATTGCAAGTGAACAATGGCACAACACGTGACTAGCGTGATTGCGTGTCAACCAACATCATGAAATGTTTAAACGTCCGCAAGTTGGTTGAATCAGTCCACAGAATTCCCTCGGATTCTATGTTAGAACAGAATGAGAACTTTTGTATCTTTTGCGTAGGATGGTCTCGGTCTTAATTTTTATTAGGAACAAGCTTTGCAGAGCGAGCGAGAGGCCTTAGAAGAAACCAATGAGGATTTTGGTTGGGCCTGAGCGTCTTAAATACTATTGGAAGAAAAGTTGGTTATTGCAGCATCACCTAGGCTGCCACACCATGATGGAAGCCATCTATGGCGTCATGGATAGAGATGTCATCAGCCCTAAGCTGGTGGTGGACGGCGGTGACGCCAGAGGCAGCGACGGCGGTCACACTGAGTCCAGGAATCAATCTTTGATTATTGCTTCATTTCTCTCGAAAGAATGGATGTATGTGTGAAGTTTTTAATAGACGGATTATCATATCATGACTAAGATGACCTATTCTGTTGTGACAAAGCCAATATGTATCTAAATTCAAGAGATATTCTCTCATAAATTTATTGGATTTAATAGCTTGAATAGTGGTGACATAAAATCCACTAGAGAAACATAAGCTTCTCTAATATGCGCCTTTATTCGCAATCATTAGAGGTAGTACAAAGGAACAATTTTCCGTTCTCTATATGCATTTCTGCATCGAATAGCTCAATAGGATTCCATTTGCCCTAGGAGCGTAAAGAGTTTTTGTGACAGTAATCAAGGTGCCATTTGGCCAGAGGAATTTTGGTCATTCCATGTTCTTGAACTAATCCTGATGGCCCAGCCATTGTAGTTACAAATTAATATGCTCAGAATTTCAAATGGAGTCATAATAAAAAGAACTCGAAATTTTATTCATAAGCCAACGGTGTACATCATTGTTTCTTTGACCAAAAGAAAATCTAATTTGAAACTAGCTAATGCAAAACAAAGGTAGTCGTTTAACTTCTTTCGGTAACTCCAAACTAAATATGACCTGGTGAATAGAGAGATGTCGGTGGAGCAAAGCTCGCTTAAGTACCACTTATCTCAAAACCTTCCTAGACATTTTACTCGCTTTGGATGAGTCTAGTTGAAGAAAAACGTAACCAATGTCATTTAGTACAAACTAGATGGCAATTGTCTATTACATCTCTTGGAAAATAAAGACTTGATTCAAAATAGGCAGTCTCTTGATCTTGGCCTGATTGGAAATCTTCCGCCCTTAGTTTGAGATCACCTTCAAAATAGGCAGTCTGTTGTTCCATGTAGTTTGCTTCCCTTACTTTGCAATACATCATGTATGAGTTTGTAACATTCTGGGATGCATTAAATGCTTTTGCCCAATGTCCGGACGCTCCACATCAAAGACAAATATCTCTATGGTCAGGCTCCCTAGATTGAGGCGGTTTGAAAGCGTTATTAGGATGACTCTTAGTGTTAGCCGCTCCACCAACATGGCCAAAGGCATTGCCTCACTCTGTCTTTCCACGTTGACCTCTTCGATTCTGTGTCCTCCTATTTTGGCAGTTACCTTCCTCATTAGAGCGAAAATATGGACTAGGACATCCAGAGTTGTCCCTAGATTTAGGGTTTTGCTCTTGGCATCCTTCCTTAGAGGCACGACTATAATTGGACTCCGGAATAGACTTGGTTGCCATGGATCTCGAATTATAGTTTTTCACAAGAATGTTGTCATGCTTCTCAACTATGTTCATTATTTCAGCTGTATAGATGGTGGTTTAGTCCAACAGAACCACTGGGTGTCTTGTTCTACCACTATCGCTATCGGTCTCGTTTATCTGTAAAAAAAAAAAAACAGAGGTCAGAGGGAAGACCGGGTGTGCCGGCTTTCGACACTCCGATGCCTAAGTCAGTATCGTTATAAGATAAAGATAATGGAAAACGATAGTAAACAGTTATCTCTTTGGGACATTGGGAATGACCCATTTGTAAGGGATTTGGTGGAGCATGCACTAGGCCAATAACCTCAATATACAACACTTTTTACACAACGAAAAAAAAAAAATTGTTGTGTGATGATGGAAAGTCAATCACACAACATGACTAAGAACCATACGTTGTATAAGGCCATAAAAATTTTGATGTTTTCATGGAGAAGGTGATTCCACAACACTGGCAAGAATATTTTGTTGTGTGAATGATTAAAAAAAGAGTGGCAGATTTCCCGCCTAGCTTGACACAAATTTGGGTCCAAATTAATATGTACTACATTGTACAACATCATGGTTATACCTGTTGTGTGATACTAGGTTGCAATTTATCATACAACAGTTTTGGACTTGTGTTGTATGATTAAATTAGATATTATTGGCAATTCTAGATGTGCCCCCAAATGCTGCTCCTTCTACCCCAAAACGTACAATTTTAGAGAACTTATATAGGTCATGGTTTGAGGATCCTACAACGTAAAAACCTTATTTTTATTGTCTGAATGAAACTTGTTTATCGTAGCACCGGCCAAAACCATTGTACATAGAGCGGCTGCGCGGGAACTTTCCCTCCTTGGAACCTAAGCTGAAATTTAAGTTGTAGACGTGTGATGCATTAATAAAAAATAAAGAGTGTTGGGTTTTTGACTTGGACAAATTAATAACACACCCTTTTCTGACGCAGAGAGAAATAACTTCTACCAAAACCAAAAACTCACAATCTCTCACTAGCCCCGCAACCTCTCACCGTAAACTGTCACCATTTTCAACTCACCACCATATTCTCTCATCAAAACACCATCACCGGCATCCTGCAACCTCTCCTCAGTTTGCGTATGGACGATTCGATTCTACCCATCGATGTCGGTTTGAATCTACTCATTGGTTTGGGTTCGATTTGGGTTCGATTCTCCTCAGTTTGATTAGAGTTCAACTCAGTTTGTATTGGGAAGAAGGTGGAGGAGAAAGGGGTTTTGATTAGGGTTCTTCATTTTGGGGATTTCTGAGCAACTCGATTTAGGGCTTTCTCGAAGCAATCGATTTGGTATGTTGGTTTTTGCCTTCTTCAGTTAAGGTTATTTGTACTTTATATCTTGGGATACCTCTGAGTTATTGAATATTAGGTTTGATAATAGATTTCGTCAGTTGTTCGGAAGGTGAGAAGAAGAACCGAAACCCTTTGTGATTTCATCAATCCATAAATGATATAGTAATTAAGTTGGTTTTTAGGTTTTTGTTTTTGATGAAACTGGGTTACATTGCTATAAGAAATTGACCCTCTTTGTGATTTTTGCAGTGTTCTATTAATGCTCTTTGGTGCTTGGACGAGCTGAGCTTTTGCAAAGGAGGTGAATAATTTCTTTCTCTATTTTGGTTTTGCTTCTGATTTGGGTTCATAAACAATGCTTATGTAATAGAACCGAAACCATTTTATGTTCATTGTTGGTGATGCTACATATGCTATTCTTTGATTAAAGTTGCTTTCAACTAAATGCATAATTCTCTGAAGGAAAATGCTTGCCAAGTGAAGGAAAATGCTTAAAGGTTGTATCTTGTGCAGGTTTAGCTTTGGAGTTTTAGAGAGAGAGTAGTGACTGACCCATTTGGTGGTTTGTCGAATTGGAATGATGAAGACGGAGATATTGACCCTTGCTCTTGGTTTGGGGTTGAATGCTTAAATGGAAAAATTGTGGTCTTGTAAGTACTCTCTTTGCTTCTTCTTTCATTTAATAATTTCATTGGGGTTGATCAAAATTGTGTCTTGGTTGGAAGATTCAAATCAGCCCACCATCAAAGTGTGAGCTCAGCAAGACAGTAAGCTTGTATGTATAATTTTATCATTGATTTTGTTCTTCCAGATGAGTGTTATTGTGAGACCTATATGTGTTAAAATTTCTGTCCATGTGTTCAAAGTTGTTATGGAATACACTTTTGACCATTAGTTAGCTTTGGTAACTCCATCAGAATGCTTAGAACTGAAATAGATTAAGGTTCAAATATTGCACACCATGTGTTTGATAGTATGCCTCAAAGACAACCACCAAGCTGAACTAGTGGGTTGTTCTGTTGTTTTCGAAAAACCTGTACTTCTTCTTTTAATCTCAGTTTTTGGCATCTTAAAATAGATTCTTCAATGATCGTTTTAAACTTGGTTTCATGCAAAATGAACTTGAAATGAGATACTTATGATATTTTGAAGTTAACACAGTGTTTCAGGATTTCTGCAGAAATCAGCATTTTCTATCACTTTGGATCTCTGTTTGACCATTCATTTGAACTCCGAATAACTTGAAATTTTTTAAAATTGTGGCTTTACATGTCTAATTCAAATCTGGAGAGTTGTGCTTGAAAGCACTACAAGGATGATTGTTGGTGAATTTTTCTTTTTTGCTACCAGTTTTCTGAAAATTTCTGAAACTTGCAGCAATCTTGTGACAAAACAAATTATATTAGAAACTATTACACTTTTGTCAGTCCTCAGTCTTTAGCATGTTAAATTATACATGTAAAGCATGCTTTGAAAGTTAAACTTTAGTCCAAGAGGCTTACTCAATCTTATTGAAAAGGTTTTCATGTTTTCATCTATGATGCACTGACACGGGTACGGGGTACGGGGTGCGATACGATACGATACGTGGATACGTTTTTTTTGAAAAAAACAGGATACGATACATTTCGGATACGTTTTCTAAAATAATATGTAACATATATATATATATATATATATATATGGTGTTAATAAATGTATCTGTTGAATATTGCATATAAAATGATGGCATTTGCAATGATAAAATGATGAATATTGCATATAAAATGATGGCATATTAAAACAATCATACAAAACATAAGTCCAATGATTAAATTACTTAACAAAAAGTTCAATCAATTTATAATAACAATCAATAACAATTAACAACCCCTACTCCAAAACGACCTTCAAGCTTTAATAATATATGGTTGCTGCCACGGGATTATAATTCAAACCAATTTATAATAACAATCAATAACAACCCCTACTCCAATTCAAACAGATGGTTGCTGCCACGGGATAATAACAATCAAACCAATTGATATAAGATGATTCAAAAATCTGGAGATCGACCTTCAAGCTTCAAGCCTTCAACCCACAGAGCTTCAACCTTCAAGCTTTCAATCTGAACATACGTCCTGGTCGACCCTTTCGTTGACGAAGCCGTGAAGAAGGAGAGAACAGAGACGCGAAGAGAGAACTAGAGACTAAGTGCGGCTGTGGTATGTTTTAGGTTTTAATTGATTCAATTTGTCAAGAATACCCCCCCAAAACGTATCCAAAAATAGGTCAGCACGTATCCAAGATGTATCCCCATGGTCAACACCACTACATAGTCAACGATACGTATTGAAGGTCTCAGATACGCACCCAACGCGTATCCAACCCGTATCCGTATCCGATAAGGATACGATACACCATAGTCAGATTTTTGGAGTATCCATGCTTCATAGGTTTTCATCTGATATATTTATTTAGAAACACTAGATTATCCTGCTTTATCTAATGTTGCTTTTTTATCATTGTGAGGAACCTTGCTAATACTGAACATTCCTGGGAGACTGCTGGGAGCAAAATCCCCAACTCAAAATCTTCATAACTTAAAACCACAAAAGACAGAACACTATGTTCCTACACTACTCTTCCACCTTCAGATGTAGATGTAAGTCTTTTTCTTTTGTCTTTCTCTGCAGCTTCTTGTATGTATCATTTTTAGTTGACATTTAGATGATTGATGTTGTTGCAGAAAAGAATTCAATGCTGGAAACGAATGTGGTAGTTGATTGATGTTTATGTCTTATTCTAGTTGCAGCAACAATAGCTAAATCTTATAAAGTAGATAATAACAACTTTGTTTAACATTTAGGTGAGGTTCTTGCTGAGATCTGGAAGGGAATATGAACAAGCTAGCTTTCGAAGCTAATTGCATTTGTGAAAGTCTCTCAGTAGCCACATGCTCCTTCAGGTACTTCACTCTTACAGGTTGTGTGCATTACCACTCAGACTAGTTCGTGTTTGGTAGTCGTTTAGTTAGCCAGAACGCTGATCATATATGAATTATCTCCAATAAATGTCACTAAGTCTTATGCTTTGGTGTGCTTACTGCTCAATTTTTGTGATCATGTAGGTTGTTCTACCTGTTTTCAAATTGTTTGTGCTGCCAAGGATATTGAAAGCTTGGATGAAGTGAAGAGAGGTTCAAGGAAGAGTAGTTGTTCGCCTTTAATAATATTGTTCTCAATTTTATTCTTGTGTTTTAATGTATGGATGATTGAGAAATACTACATTTATAGTACATTTGATGCTGTAATGTATGGATTACAGTACTTCATTGATGAATTGCATTTAGATTTCTTTCTAATATGGATCGGTATTGTTATTCAGATAACAATGGAGTATTAATTCTGCAAAATTCAGATTACATAATAATCAAGCAACAATTCACACAACAGACTTCTTATAACACACTAAAATTCAGTTGTCTGAACTAAATCATACAACAGTCATAGTCTACAAACTGAAGTGTGAGGAGCAATCACACGACAGTAAAATTCAAATACATATATGTTGTCTGACAAGCTTAACCAACAACAGTTTGAAAATAAATTCTGTTGTATGAAGGATGCACCTGCCAAGCACAGCATGGCTGCGCGACAGCTGTGCCCGACATCTGCCGAGGGAAGGTACAACGCTGATAACAAAGAACTGTCGACTGTTTGTGTTTCACACAACGGCTTTCCACCGTTGTGCCATTTTTCATCACACAATGCTCCGATACACAACGAAGATCGTCCAAATCATACAACGATTTTGGTCCGTTGTTTGTTTGCTTTTTTGGCCTAGTGATGGTCTCCTTGCATAAAGTGTGGGATGATTCGGTTTCCGATACTGCCCACAAGGGGTATCGGGAACCCTGCTTGGGGGTATCTTTGTTGTTCTTTGGTGGCTATGATTCACATGCAATTTATGTGTGTTTCTAGCTCTAATTACCTTGAAATTAGAGAATACTCGAGCATTATTTCGTAGTATACTTTGTTTTCTTCATTTGTAGGAATTTATGGTCAAGAGAGGAAAAAGACGAAAGAAGTAGCGAATTCGAGCAAAAAGTCAACTCTGACTAGAGGACAAAAAGTTAAATGGTTGACCATCGGGTCATCCAAGTCAACTTGGCCCAATAGTAAGAAGTCTGAGGCCAAAGACCAAAGAAGCACACAAGTGAAGATCCAAGCCCATTTGTATTACATCTTTGTATTCAAATTTCAAATTCAAAATTGATGTAATGATAATAATAATTAGTAGACCACACACCTCACACACATCACACATGTGGATGGAGATATTTATTTGTGTTCACACTAGTCACACACTCACTTACACTTTTGCCCACCTATTTTGTTTATATTTTCCAAAATATTTTCTAAACTTCTAATTCTCTACATTTTTATTAGGTTGTTTTAGTCTTTTCATTTTACCCAGTTTCTACTTGTTTTTGAGCCATTGGATCTAGGGTACAAGTCTAATCTTGACCTTAGAACCCAAGGGGGTATTTAAACACCTTTGCACATACATTGCAGAAGCTTAAGACCCATTTTTCTATACCCTGAGCCTTTTGGTCGAATTTGGGAGATCTCTCCCTTCTCACCTCTTCTTCTCTTCTTCATCCCCCATTCTTCACATGTAAGCTTGCACAAGGAGGAGGCACACACATTTCCGGTATCTAGGCCACCATCTCTACACCATGGCTTCATAATGTAAAACCACATTCATGCTCACAATCATATGCATACAAGCTCGACAACAATCACACAAGAATCAAGACTTACCTTTAGCAATTACTGGCATGGATTCCATCTTTGCAGCTGCACAACAAGGATAACTTGAAGATGGCCTTCTGTTACTTACCAACTTGTTTCTCAATGAACAGAATAATATGCAAAACGTGGTAGTAACAGGGACCAAGTTCATCTATTTATATAGGATAGTTAACCCTTTGATTCCTTCCATTAAGGTAATTCTTAAGGGACGAGTCTCCTAATTAGAATCCTAATGTATCACAATCTTGTAGCCTTTCTTGTAGACTAAGCAATGGATTACTACCCTTAATGAATTGATACACTGCTTCATTAAGTTACTAGTATTGATTTACAGTTTGTATCCATGTTAAACTAGGATTGATATCAAGCTAATCATCATATACATTATGATAATTTGTGACAAGTCCATATTTGATTCTTACAATCTCCCCCTTGGACTGACACATATTATACTTGATGATTTGCACCAGATAATATCAAAACTAATTTAACAAACTTGAATCATAAATCCATTTCAACATGGTCAGATCATAGTTACTTATGCAGAGCAAGAAACAGTATACATTTTAACAAAAATGCAGAGTGTCAAAACCACATGCATACACAAGCTCCTGCAATCTACATTTGTCAATCCAGAAGTGATACGATATATGCTAATGTGTATCAACAAGAAGGCATATACCAGGTCCTACTTTATGTTTCTTAAACCAGAAACTCAAGCAAATTTACTGAACACTGATGGCTTAAAATTATTGCTTGAACCTTAACATCATGCTATACATATTTAAGCCATCTGATAGCAAGTATGATATTCAAAAACAAGATGATAATTTCCAAAATAAAACAATGAAGCTGCAGCAAAACCATATTTGGAAATACCTCAAAATTTCATTGATAACTTTAAACTGTCATTACAAATAAGTTGTGATAAACAAAACTAAAAGATCACAACTGAAAACACAAGAACTCAAAAAATTTTAGAATTTTAAAATGCTCCAACTGGACTAACTCTCACTGAATTTAAACATCTAAGCTAGCCAAAACTCCAATGCTTGTTGTATGCTTCTGAAATGCAGCCACTGACAATGCCTTGGTGAAAGGAGCTGCTAGCTGTGAATTTTTGTCAATACTCAAAACAGCTATCTCACCATGCTTTACCCTTTCTCTAACACTATAATACTTTAAATCAATGTGTTTAGAATTATTTGATCTTTTACTATTCTTGCTAAAGAAAACAACTACTTCATTATCACAATAAATCACAACTGTGCCTGCCACAATGTGACTTAACACTTTGGTCTGCATCAAAAAATTGCTGATCCAAAGTCCTTCACACACAGTCTCATACACTACAATAAATTCAACTTGCATGGTGGAAGTTGAAACAAGTGTTTGTTTCATGGTCTTCTAAGCAATAACACCTCCTGCAAGCACATATCCACAAGTCGACTTCTTGGAGTCTGGATAATTTCCTGCAAAATCAGAATATGAAAATCCAACAAGTTTTAGATCCTCCACTTGCCTATAGACTAGCATGTAATTCTTGGTTCTCTGCATGTATCTCAACACTTTCTTCCCAGCTACCCAATGCTCATGGCCTGGATTAGATTGAAACCTTGATAAAATCCCTACTGCAAGAGACAAGTCTGGCCTAGTGCAGACTTGTGCATACATGAGACTTCCTACAAGTCTAGCATAAGGCTTTGACTCTGATAGGAGCATTTTAATGCGACGTTTTAATTGTTATTTCCTCATATTTACTTAGTTATTTCCTTTTTGTTTTGGAAAGTTTCTACTTCTAGAAAGTTTCTATTTTTAGTAAAAGTTTTTATTTTTAGGAAGTTTCTATTTTTAGTAATAGTTTCTATTTTCAGGTCCTTGGAGCAAATAAAGCTGAAATGAGCTCAAAAGAGGAAAGAGGAGCTAGAAAATGTTGAAGGGAGCTAAGACAAGGCACAAGGGCTGCATAAATGAGCTGAAACGAATAAATAAAGTTTTCCTGGTCCAGCCAGGAAATCCTGTTTCAACCAGGAAACTTTGTCAAAGCAAGACTCCTAAGCCAACCAGGAAGTATGGTCGAAATAATGAAGAAAAATGATGTTGAGAGAAGAGTTCTGGAGGCACTAGGAGACCTTATGGATTGGAGATGACACATGGAAGCCCAAGAATCTTCAAGATTAATGTGGATTTCGGCAAAATGGTGAAAAGCCCAAGTGATTTTGGGTTGTTGGACGTAATGGAGATATTTTTGGGAATTAAATCTGATTTTGCAGTGGGAAATCATGGAGATAACGTGAAATATCCAAAGAAAATCAAGGAAAAACGTTGGAAATATTCTAGGGAGAATTTCAAGAGATTGTGCAACAAGATGAGGCTCAAAACAAGTCCAAATTCGTTCCTAAATCCCCTCAAGATATTTTAGACGAAAATAAAGAATAAAATCTGCATTTTTATGTGAAAATCAAGGGGAGACGTTAAAGATAAGGTCATGGAGATTTTTAAGGGAGAAAAGGTTCAAAATGCGTCCAGATACGTTGTCTAGGTACATCCCTAGATATTTGGCCGAAAATGATGAATAAAATCAGAAATAATCCTTGGAAATTCAGCAATTATATATATTAAAGGATTATGGACTTATTTTGGAGCCTTTTGATTGGTTGGGTGACACAACAAAGCTGACATGGCACTACGTGACTGGTTGAAGCTATGTGGAATTATTAAATAAATCTTTGGGAAAATAAAAGAAGACTCATGAAGCTTGGAGACCAAGTTCACGTCCCCTATATATACTCCCCCCTAGGCTTGACGTTCTACACATTCTCCCCTCAGAAAATTCCCACAACGTCATAAGTTCTCTCCCTCTCTCCACTCTCTAGTTTGAAGTTCCGCGTTTTCAAGCAAGGAAGAGGAAGAAGAAGAAGGAGCCGTGAAGACATAGCCTCCATCATCCACCTTGAAGACTTGCTTCCCAGATTCAAGATCCAACGTTCAAGCTCTCCATCTCCATCTCCCCTCACGGTGTAATTCATTCTTTTTCCTTGTAATCTTTTGATTTCCTTGTTTGAATTCGTAGGAACTTGTTTCTAGTTAACAATAACGTTTAGGGCAAAGTTTAAGCCCAATTTTATGTTTGAATAAAGATTTCAAATTCCATAATTGTGATTCTAAGTTACTTATGTGAGTTTGTTCGATTGAATTTGCTTGATAGAAATCTTTTATATGTTTATCTTATATGGGTCGACACTTATAGGATTTGCATGTAATTGGTGCTAGATTTAGGTTAACAATTCACCTAATAGTTTTGTGAACCTATTTCATAAGTAGCAAAGGCTTTGGACAAAGGTCGAATTCAATTGAAGAATATTGCAAATAGATGAACTTATTCATACTAGGTTGTGCACTTAAGTTGATAACATTTCTCTATGCTTCTTGCGTTGAACATGTCATGATTAGCTAGCTTTCTAGACTTTGATTGCATGATTAATAGGATTAATCTAGGTGCTTTCACTCTTAATGGGGGAAGTTTGATGTTGAACTACTCGACTGTTTTGGTTCGCTTGTCAAGATGCCACCGTTGAAATCTAATAGGAATTCATTACTTAATACTGTGAAATCCACTCCTGAGTAGGGAATAAATTCAGCCAAATTTCACACTCACCGACATGGAAGATTAGGGTCAACCAAGGGAACATATACAAATTAAGGATTGGGCCAAATGGAAGAAACAGTTGTGAGAGAATTTATTTTGCAATGCAGATTCTGTTCACTTGTTCAGGTTTCCTTTGAGTGTGCTGTTAAGGAAGTATAAGACCAGCTAAGAAAGAATGCAAAAGATGAGCCGAAAACTCCAGAGTACAGCACAAACTCCAGATATCATTCTGGGGAAGAGAAAGACCTGGGCCATTGCATGTTTTTGGCTTTTTGCTGCCATTAGCCTGTCTATGACCGAAATCAGGTTGATAAGTTGGCTGGTTAAAGTCAATCACTTTAGCAAACTTGTCCATTACAGGTATCTTGAGTTTGGCTTGCTTTAGTATAGGGGCATCACCAGTAGCTCTCAGATGAATAACACTTTCTTAGTAGCAGTTAGGGACTTTGTGGTAGACATTGGTTGGAATCCTTGTTTCAGAAATCTCAACTTGATGAATACGCAGCAGTTCGACTTGAATTGAATTTTGTCAAAGATTTACAGAGACTGATGGAAATGAATTCGATTTCGTATATCCAAAAGATTGACAAAGATTGTATTGTAAAATGAGAAAATTTTAGAAAGAATAATGCGCACTTCTTCATTAATAATATGACCCTTTATACCCTTTCTCTCTCTCTCTCTCTCTCTCTCTCTCTCAAAAAAGAAGAGGGCGGCTAGGGTTTCTTTGGGTAAGCTTGGAGGCTCTCGTGCCATGCCAAGCTTTTAGTCTTGTTAGTGAGCGGTGAGTGCAGCGGAGCGGGGACGTTTTTTGATGGCCATTTCTCAGCCTGTTGTTGTGGCGGCGTGGCTCGAACCTTGACGAGCTTGCAAGCCTTGTGGTGGTCCTGCGTCTTCTGATCACTTAGAGGCTCTGGCAGGAGCAGTCTGGTGGTACCAGCATTCTGTCCCTTGATCGGCAGCGGCTGGCAGGATAGTGTGAGGTGGGGTTCTGACAGACTCTTTTGGATTGAAGTTCTCCGATCTAATATCCGTACTTCAGAACCATGCGGGGAGAAGGTGTTTTGGGGGAGGTGGTGCTTCTTGTCAGCGTGCTGGCGATAATGGAGGAATGGATGGTGGCCGACGGCTACTCGTGGCGGTGGCTAGAGTCTTGTAATTGGGGTGGAGGCGTGGTGGCTACTGCAGCTTGGAGTTGGCTAGGGTTTGAGTGTTTTTGGGTCTGGGTTTTGCTTTGGGCCCAACTTCATTTTTTTGTTATCTCTTTTTTTCTAATAAGGCTCCCTCTTTTATGGGTGGGTGCAGTGGGCCTTGGCCTTGTATACCTTGTTTCTCTAGGACGTTACAATGTGCCCAAGGATCAGTACTGATGTACACCATGAGGGTCTTAGGCGGATGTACTGATTTTTTTGGTGTTGTAGCTTCTTAGTATTCAAGGCGCAGTAGTCTAGGCTAGTAGTCATTTTTTATGTGCAGTCAGTGCACTACTTGAGCAATGATTGTAATATGAGGGGTGTTTGTACCCTTCATGCTTGACCGAGTGAGGTCGTATGATTTTATATCAATGGATCAGTCTTCCGTTCCCCTAAAAAAAAATATATATATATGACTCTTTATATAGGGACAAGAGTACAAAGATTACATAACTAAATATACTTTTCCTAAATATATATACAGATCATATCCAGAGCGGAGGTCCGCTTTGAAATTACTGAGTGAACTTCGAGTTTTTGGTCACTTTTAGGTCGCATATCCACATTTCGACCGTTCAGTTTTTAGGTACTAGTGTATAGATCATGTCTGTAAATTTTCAGCCAAATTGATGATCGTTAAGGTATCTAACTCACTTAAACCAATGGACAGACTGAATCTGTTAACCTGAACCGTACTAGCTTTAAAGCAGTTATCAATATTTTACAATGTGTGAATAAAACTTCCCATACCAGAATTCTAAATATAAAAAAAAAAAAATGTTATTAAATAAATAAATAATAATGATAATGATAAACCTGCGGAAGCATAAAGGGGAGCGGATGTGGATAAACCTCGGAGGTTTTAAGCGCCAAATTCCGAGAGAGAGACTTGAAAATGGCAGCAGCTGCTGAGCTCTTCTTGTCTGGCGGAGGAGGAGGAACCACCGCTCTGTCCAAAACCCTATCTCTTGTTTCTTCCCCATTTCCCAAATCAATTCTTCATCTTCTCCGCACCACTCCCTCCTCCCCTTCCCTTTCCCTCCACCACCACCACGCTTCTCGTCTTCCTCTCCGCTTGCTCTCCGCCACTGATCATCTCGACGTTTCCCTAACAGACGACGACGACGAAGAACAAGAACTAGAACCAGAAGCAGAAGCAGAGGGAGATGAGTCCGACGTCGATTTGGACCTCAACGCCCTCGAACAAGACGCCCTTCTCGCCGTCCGAGACTTCTCTTCATCTCTCTCCAACCAGCTCACAATCGGTGCCTCTCTCTCTCCCTGCTTATTCATGCTTCGCTACTCCTACTAGTCTTCTTACACATTGAAATCCACTTCCAAAATTTCAAAGGAAGAATGATGCTTTTCAATACTTGTTCTTATACACCTAATTGAATTCTGATGTCTGTTGCATCTATTTTTATTGGTTTTCAGAAGATGAGAAAACTGATCAAGAGGCACTCGGCCGAAAGCAGAGGAGGCAGAAAACTCCAATCAAAAATAAAACTGTAAGTAAGCAAATGATGGTGCTATCCTGCTCAGATTATGTTTTACTGCTGTAAATACTGAAATCACAAAGCCGACTGTCCTACAAAATGAATCTTGGGGATCACTAAAATCAGGATAACTTATAAGATTGGCATTACTGTTGTTAGTTTATAAGGTGTCATGAACAAGTATATACATCAATTCTGTATACTTTGGTTTTATTTTTGGCAAAGATATTATTGGTTTTTAAAATGCAATTTGACTGTTATTTTTCAAATACTGTAAGTTGGGGTACTGTTTTCGATGAAATGAAGGAGAAAAAGAGAAGATTCATAGTCTCTGAATCATGTGAATTTCATTTGCAGATCCCTGACCATCTTCTTCCGAGAGTTGCAATTGTTGGAAGACCAAATGTTGGTAAATCAGCATTATTCAATCGACTTGTCTCGGTACTTAATCGGAATCTGGTCTTCTACTTTCTAATTAGCATCAGTACATTCTCAGTGCAGTTTGACTCTTCACTTGTATTCTGATGTATTGCAGGGGAACAAGGCAATTGTAGTTGATGAGCCAGGGGTCACTAGGGATCGCCTGTATGGTGGATCCTTTTGGGGGGACTTTGAATTTATGGTGGTCGATACTGGTGGTGTTCTTACAGTTTCAAAGTCACAGGCCAACGTCATGGAAGAACTGGCCATTTCAACGACCATTGGTATGGATGGAATTCCACTTGCCTCCAGAGAGGCAGCGGTTGCAAGGATGCCCTCAATGATTGAGAAACAAGCTACTGCAGCTGTTGAAGAGTCATCAGTCATTATTTTTCTTGTTGATGGCCAGGTACAGTTTTTGATAAATGCTTGTTGGACCATCTTCAATGTGCTTCTTGTCTCTGCAATATGCTTATGCATTATTGGTTAGATGAAATTTTTCATTAGTAGAATTGGTCTTCACACTGTAGGTGCTTTGTTCTTCTGACATGATAAGACAGATTGAAGTAGAAGTTCTTTGACCCAAAGTGATTATAAGATTCTTGAAGAATTAATAAAATATGATGCAAGCTCCATAGCGATATATACGGTTCATGGAGAGGTTAGAGTAGGGAGCGTCCTGGATTAGTGAAAAAAGGCCTTCCTGCGGCTTTTGAGGATGCACATATGTAGAAACATCAGACAGATGCTGCAAAACTTGGAGCCTGATATTAGATAAATATGAAATGACAAGAACATATGACAAACACGCATATGTATATACATATTACATTTATCAAACATTTGTAATATTAAACAACATTTTATTGCAGAAACTGTAATATTATCACTACATGTTTTTTTGTTTTTATTTTTTATTTTATGAACAGACCTACTTAGCTCTCCATGTGCGTCTTTGTCAAATATATCCTATAGTGTGATTTATCTCATCTGGTAGACACGTTGAATTGAATGCAATTTGTTTCTGCTTGATGGTGTACATCTGATTATGATGGAATAATCTGCATGCTACTTGTATTTTTGCATTCCAATTTTTTTGTTTGTAATAACACTGCATATAAGGTGGAAAGATATGATTCTAGAAACTGTTTTGTTTTCAATTCTTTTGATCCCCTTAACTCCCTCAAACCCGCTTTGCAAACCTGCGCTGGAACCCAGGGCCTCCTGTCAAACCCTACAATATTAAGGAGACAAGGAACTCTAGAAAATAGCTGGATAGGTAGCCTGAGGTGATTCAAATCGAGTCCCAGACTACATGGAAGCAAAAATGGCCCTGAACATTCCACTAAATCCTCTCTGGGTCAAAATTTTGTTTTCAGTTGACATGACCATTTTAGTTTAATACTTTTTCTCATCATAATGATAACCATTTCTCAGTAATGAGTTTATTATATTCTATTTGACTGTGTTTAGTGAAGTTTGTGACCTCGAAAAGAGTTTGGTTTATAAGTTGAAGATAATACTGAACTCAGGTTTGCATGGTGAAACAGGCTGGTCTAACTGCGGCTGACGAGGAAATTTCAGATTGGCTACGTAGGAACTTCTCAGATAAGTACATCATTCTTGCAGTCAACAAATGTGAATCTCCACGTAAAGGAGTCATGCAAGCATCAGAGTTTTGGTCTTTGGGGTGAGTTGACCAATCTAGTCAAGGGAGTCTGGTCTTCAATTTGTAGCAATGCCTATCTGTTAATCTAGAGAGTCCTGCATTCAATATTGAACAAGTCCCTAATATATGAAGTGACAGATAATCAAATCTTATTTCCATTGTTTTTGTTTTGTATTTTATTTTCCCCCAAATTGTACTTTCTGAAGAATGCTTAGTACTAATGATTTTCTTTAAAAAGAGAGGGCGGATGTGCCCTTACCTTGTCATTGGTGTATCTTGTGCACATAGAAGTGCGGAAAAGTGTTTTTTTTTTTTTTTTTTACCAGTCCTTGAGTAAGCTGATATTGTTGAAGGGAGAGAAAGTGGATTGGGTTGATACTGAAGGCCATTTAACTTTGTAAGTGAAAGGGGGGAACAAATAAGATCTTTGATGATTATAAAGGGTGGGGGTATAGGTGTTTAAACTTTTGTATGGGTTTCTTTGTTATATAATATTGTAGAGTGCAGGAAGCTGTTATGGGTTCCCTTGTTTTAATCTAATAATAGCTGTTTAATTGTGGTATCTGATGTATTCTTGAGGTTCATTTCTTATCCATTTTCATTTCTTTGAGTTGGTGCTGGTAAATGTTCCCGTCTTTCTAAAAGAAAATAACAATAAAGATAAAACATTTATAGCTATTTGCCTATTTTTACTCAGATAGATATATAGGGTAGTTTATATAAAAATATTAATGTACAGTACATTTGCTTTTGGTTGGTGGCTAGGTTTTCGCCGCTTCCTATATCTGGTATATCTGGAACTGGAACCGGAGAGCTTCTCGATCTTGTGTGTTCAGGCCTAAAAAAGATTGAGGTATATTAGTCATCTAATTTTTACCGACTTTGTGAATGCTGAACTTTTAATTGGTAGTTGACATAACTTTACCATCCTGTATTCCATTCTTAAGTGGTATTTTAGCTAGGTTTTTGTTTGAGCATAGATGCTAGTTAATTTTTCACTCAATAGCATGATTCCTGCTTTTTACTTGACTTGGTGCTTCTGGTCATTTATCAAAGTCCAAGAAGCTATCTTTTGAATATTTTGATTTCAATATGATAAAATTTATTATGTTTCTATCATATGCAGGATCCTGATGATTTTGCTGAACAAGAAGATTATGTTCCTGCAATTGCAATTGTTGGTCGACCAAATGTTGGTAAAAGTAGCATTTTGAACGCGTTGGTTGGAGAAGACAGGACAATTGTTAGCCCAGTCAGTGGAACTACTCGCGATGCTATTGATATTGAATTCACTGGACCAGATGGACAGGTTTGATTGGTTTTCAATTCTCCATTCTACTGTTTCATAAAGACATGCAAAATTTTTCTAGTAATTTATGTATAGAGATGTCTAAGAATGTAACTCTTTATAGATAAACCGTAATATGGAAATCCTATTGCCTCCCTATCATTTTTGTTTTCCTTGTCCCGTTTCAGTCTCTTCCCCCCTTCTCCCAATTTGTCCCGCATCATCAAGGTTGGAAGCACGAAAATATTAGGCTCTACTTTTTAGATACCAAGACGATCTTGAATAATCAATAGTTATTCCTGTGTTGACTCATTTGCAGCCTGAAAATGGACTTAGCCTGTTGTTGGTTTATATTCTTGAAATATAATTGGACAACTGTTGATTAGTTGTCTGTTTATATTCTTCTGTTTTGTTTTCTTAAGAAAAATTTTAATTCCCTTGCATGATGTCAAGATAAAACCTTACAATTGCAACAATTTGTTTTTGTAGAAGTTCCGGCTTATTGACACTGCCGGAATCAGAAGAAAAGCCGTTGTTGCTTCATCAGGTAGTGTGACGGAGGCTTTATCAGTTAATCGAGCATTTCGTGCCATTCGCCGTTCTGATGTTGTGGCTCTTGTCATTGAGGCCATGGCTTGTATCACAGAACAGGTACTTGGGCTATTGTCTTTTCTGGATTTATTGTTTCTATAGTGCTGTGAAGAACAAGAACTTGCCAGCACTTAATGCCTGCACTCGGTGCTGGGGGAAACAAACTAAGTTGTATGGTTCAAAAACATATTTCTAAAATAGGAATTATACATATAAGTTGTATTAATGTGTTTTATATGCCTGACATGTAGACGTGTACATATATGATAAATATTAATCACATGTGTGCTTAACAAAAAAGTTATAAAAAAGATCTATGATCAAATTGAGTTCACCTTCTAGCTTTTATATTAGTTTCAACAAACCACTATGTTGGGATTTGAATTTGGGTATCTATAATTGCAAGCCCTGCTTGTTTACTGTCAAAGTATGTAATGTTTGATAAATAGATCTACTTTGTCTAATGAAAATATAATAATGACATGTGATATACTTTACTGAAAGAAAGCAATTAAGGTTGTCATTTGTTAGAATGCAATCTGTTACGCAGGGGTTATATTTTTTCTTTTCTATTATATTTTCTGAAGTCCAATTTTCATGAAGGATCTTGATGGCAAATAAATGCAAATTCCAACTATATTTGATCAAATTCAGTTAAAGTAACTCATTCAAGAGTGAGCCATAGTGAATAAAGAATCTTGAAACTTTTTTTCTTTCTAAATAATTCTTTTCAAGGCATAGGTTATTTAGAAAATTTACCTGTTAACTTCTTTAGAGAATGGCATCTTGGTCGTCACAAGAAGATTTCTTCTAACTATATTTTGTCTGCATGAATCTCCTAGGATTGCAAGATTGCTGAAAGGATAGAAAGAGAAGGGAAAGGTTGCCTGATAGTTGTAAACAAATGGGACACTATACCAAATAAAAACCAGCAGACTGCAACATACTACGAGCAGGATGTGAGGGAAAAGCTTCGTATTCTCGATTGGGCGCCGGTTGTATATTCAACTGCACTAGCTGGTCGTAGTGTTGATAAGTATGTTCTTTACTGTCTCTTTTTGGCTTAACTTGCAGCATATTTGGATTGTTTACCTAACTTCATGTACGTGAAGAAACCCATATTCTTGATTGATAATTTGATATCAACATATATACACACTCATCAAAAGTGAACGGCTAAGGAGTATATTTTGTTTTAGTTACCAATTTGTTGGTTGCTGATATTTGGCATCAAGTTGAAAATTCTGGGCTCCTAGATATTGTTGCTTTATTCTGAAATGTGAATTGAACATCTATATGTTCTCATAGGATACTGATACATGGGCATGTTTTCTACAATAATATGGAGTGGAAATTTAAATTATAGTTCTCTATAGTGTTACTATTTTAAGAGCAAAAAGTTTCCCTGATTTGAAAAATAAGGATAACAGCAATGAAAAACTACGGAAGATTCATTGCTGTTCTCTTCTAAAAGAAAATTCATTTTCTGGTTAATGCTTTTGTGTAGGCCACATAAGGCCCATGCTAATAGCAGACTTGCATGAATGGACATGAATTTGCTTGTGGACTTGTTTACTGATGCTTGTTTGTGCCAATCATTTTTAAGAGCCATACCTGGTTTCAAGCAATGAAAGCTTTCTGATTTTAGCTATTGGATGTTTATGTTGTTATTTATTGTTCTCATCTAGAGTTTCAGGCAATTACATTGCTTGCTTTCTTCCCGAAATAGCTTATGCATCATGCTTTTTTTTTGGTGAATTGCTTATGCATCATGCTGTGGACTTTTAAACCAAAGAAAAAAAAGGTACAGAAGGGCGTTTTGGATGCCGAGAAATAAAAATGTCACTTCTGATGTAGTGCAACGTTAATGAACATCTGCCAACTACTGTGTTCCATAGGAAGATCCATGAGTTCTGACCCTAAATTTGTGTCTCATGATAACTTATATGCCTGATCTTTGGGTGACAAATAAATGCTGGGGGTCAGTGAACCACTTGTTAAAAAAAAAATTATCATTTTCTTGATTGATAGATGAATGGTTTGTTTGGATCATTGAATCACTTTGTGGGGGCCACACATGCTCTCGCTGTAGTTGCTTCAATTTGAGGGGGCGGTTGTGTAATGTGTATGTATACTATATAAGGGCATACCCCTACACACACACACATGTATATATAGAACCAGGCTCACCGCATTTGAAAAAATGCATTACTGAAATGTACAAGTAATTTATCAATAATTTTCTTTCAAACCCTTGTAAACCCCAAGAATTGCTTTTTATAGTTCACATGTGTTGGTCAGAGGCTACCGATTAATGGCAGTACTTTATTCTTGGTTTAGAATTATCATGGCTGCTAGCACTGTTGAGAAAGAACGGTCAAGAAGGCTTACGACTGCTGTGGTAAATCAAGTGGTACAGGAGGCACTAGCTTTTAAATCACCACCTAGGACTCGAGGTGGCAAAAGAGGACGTATTTATTACAGCACTCAGGTATGTGCTTTACACTGCAAACAGCAATCATGTTACCAGTTTTCTGTATTTGTATAAGCTTGCATTATCTTGCAGTTCTTGCCCAAAGGCGCTCTTGTCTCTAATTATAAATTCATTTTGTTAGGAATCTTCTAGATATAGATGCCAATATACTATTGAGATTTGTTCTTTTAATGGACGAAATCATAATCTGTTCAGACTTGAAAAAAATGAAGTTTTGAGTATGCTATTAACTTTTGGATGATTCAGTTCTCAGACCAAAGAAAAAGAAGAGGGATTCTCTACCTTCTTTTTTGGCAGTATAAAAAAATTGCATGTGATCAAATAACAAACGCATTCAACTTTTCATAGGAGATTAGGAACACTGCAATATTGTGTATTTACTCTATCCATTTGCAGGCTGCTATAAGGCCACCAACATTTGTATTCTTTGTTAATGATGCGAAACTTTTCCCTGAAACTTATCGTCGCTATATGGAGAAGCAACTGCGTTCAGATGCTGGGTTTGCGGGTACTCCAATTCGCCTTTTATGGAGCAACAGGAGGAAGACAGAAAGAGATGAAGGTCAGTTCTCATCTTGCCTATTAAACATATACCCTGCAGTCATGAGCGCATTAGCATATAATCAATCAGTATTTCTTTTTGGGAGATGGAAAGATGTTTGCGGCTTCATATGGTCTATCTGTGATCATGTGTGCCATAGTTTTTAACAAAATTGTGCTTCATGCTTGCATCTGTTTGCACAAATAAGCAAATGAGGATAACTTTAGGGTACCTAGTCAACCCTGAGCAGGGGCTGACCACCAGGCTTTGAATTGATGGAGGCCCTATAATATATGTGCAGATAAAGTCATCCTCTGTAACATAATAAGTATTTAAACAGCTGCCTATGTTACCAACTAGGTAAATAGTGCTGTCTGTGTCAAATATTAAAACAGGCCCTTTCTATTGCACCAAAGTTTCTTAGGACGAACTCTCATGCTCATGTTATGTATTGATGCGTATGCAAAACTTGTTTGTACCACTTTCGTTTTTCCCCAATTTTTGGTGATGATTTCTCATGAACCCTGGACTATCTTGCCTTCATGAATTTTCAATATGCTTGATGTTTGGATGCCCAAGATCAATTTAAAGGGCTCTAGATCATATGTTTACAGGGAGAGCTACAACAAGGACAAAAGGGAATCTTGTGCCACGTGACAAAAAATTGGAATTAGCTACATGAAGATGGGGAATGTTTAGGTATCTCTGAACCGGTGACTAGTTTTGTTGTGCATGCAGTACGTCCTAGTTATCAGACATTGAAGATAACCATGTAAAAGCGAGTAAGTTTATCAATCCTATCAATTAATCATTAATTTTTTTTTTTCCTGTTAATGATCAAAATCTGCATTTGCATTTTGGTTGGCCGGTAGATAATTCCTGATATATATATAAATTATGACTTGTCATAGGTTTGACTGATTATACATAATATTTGGCTGAGGTTGGGCGAAAATTTTAAGCTGGATCATGTGCAAGCCATGTTAAAGTCAGGGATTTGCAGCAGGAAAAGATCATCTCAAGCTTTTTTATGGAAGATGATCACTTTCTGGAATTTTAAGTGGTTGGCATGAACATATTATGATAACGTGGACCACAGTTTCAGGTCTCGGCCTTTGTTTTCAAATGTTAATGCTCACTTGAAGTAACAAGAAGTTGTTTCTAGTAGAAATCAGCAGCTGCAGTTTTGGGAAAGGGGATGAACCCATTCCGGTGATGGTACTAGTCACTAGATCAAGTTTATATGAAAGTCCATCCTTTGACTCCCTTTGACGTGTATGGTGACTGATGGGGGGGATGGAGAACCACCATAAGATAATACTTTCCTTTGTGCCATCAGATGAATGGGCAACTGTTTTGAAATGCTCAAAGGACTTGAATCTATGCAAATTTTTGCCCCTACTATGAATTTCAAACCGTATATATATATATATATATATATATAATATTAGCTCATGTTTTAAAGCTAAATGGAACTACGAACAAGTTACACAATAGAATTAAATTAAGAGGAACCAAAAAAAGATAAAGTTTGCTCATTGGCTTTTACGGTGTGTTGCTAACAACTACCACCGATTTGTGCACGGGCGAGTTCTCAATTTAGAACGTACAGCAAAAGACCCATCGATATGGTGAGCCATTTGCTTCAAAGTTGATGAGAAATAAATACCCCGAAAAAAAAAAAAAAAAAAAAACGAAATTGCAGGTCACAAGATCTTTGACGGCATTCAGTTGTGCTTGTGGGCTGTGGCAAGAACAAATGCCACTCTCTCCTTATTAATATGTAGATGCCAAACCAGAAAGATTTCCAAGAATGGATTTCTCTGAACCTTTAAACAGAAAGGGAGCACAACGAACTATAAATATGCCTGAAGATGATGACGGATAAACGTGAAAGTACCTATCATTCTTTCCTCCAAAGCACAACCCACCAACAAATCTTCTCTCATCAGAAAAAAAAAAACAAAAATCTTCTCTCTCAATTAAGTCTCAACTGTATATGCTATATCTACTTAAAATCTTTACAAGTTCTTGTCTTCAACTTCTCCAGAGGGCGTCAACTTTGACGGAGATTTGAGAAATAAGATAAATTGATACTTTGAATCGTGGTAATTATATGTCCTAATGATAGATCCAATCATCATAAATAAGCGCAAGCAAAAAAAATAGAATCTATTAATTTGAAAAGCACACTACAAATGAATGTAAAAGTAAAACAACATATATCTTTATTCTTTAAACAACATATCGCAACTCCACAAGTAAGTGCAGATCCATTAGTTTATTTTAAGTAGTTGATAGTAGCGGTACGAGTAATGATGAACATTATGAATGGATCATTCTTATTACTTGGTTATATACTTGTATGTAGTTATAACTATTATGATAATAAAGCCCTTAACAGCGAGGGTAGGGAACACCACAGTTGGAAGAGAGTTTTTCGGCGTTGGGACCGGTGACATATTGCTTGAAGGCTGGGTTCTTGATGTATCCACAGAGGCATGGAATGATTGGAATCTGCTCCTTGAGCTTCTGGCAACAGGTACTCGACGGCTTCGAACCATGCTGGATTGGATCTAAACATGGACTCAACTGCACCGGATTGCATGTCGTATCTGCCTCAGCTGCCTGGTGTGCAAGCTCCGGTACTCGACCTGCTGCGACCATCACCAAGTCTGTAGTGGCACTACTCATGAAGATGATGAATACAAGTACCAAAACCGACACACCGCTGCTAGTTGACAACTTCATCTTCTTCTTCTGTCGATCTATATTACAATCAGAGAAATGGAAGCTAGCTGTAATGGAAAACAGAGAAGGATTAACTCAGATATGTATACTAGGGGAGCCACCCCACAGTTTATATAGACTTAAGATTGCCTTGCGTGAGTAAAATGACTAGGTAAACCAAACCATAATAGAGAAAAGATAAAACCTCTTACCGTCTTGCAGTTTTCATGCATTGAAATCTTTGCGCAATTAAAGAAGTTAGTGATGCATGCATGGAAGAACTTCTACATTGCTAAATTAATGGAGGAGGATGGTAGCGTCTACTATACTGTCATGCCATATTCTCAGACTTAAAGACAGAATGCGATGGCAGATTTTGTGATCCCCCGAAGAAAAGAGTCCTCCATGTCACGTGACTCCAAAACCATAACAGCTTGGAAACTATCAGAATTGAGTAATGCCAAACCATCTTAATTTATTAAGTTTCGACGACGCGATTGTGAGATTTGTTTACTTGCTTTTTCTGGTTGGTGGTGACTTGTAATACATTGTGATCTACGTACTACGTATTGTTGGAAATTTTATGATTTAAAAATAAAATATATTTTATTTATTTCTTTATTTATTTTGGGGGTTATTTTCATTTGTGTTTATTTTTCTATTTATGGTTTAACGGTTTTATGTTTTAAATATATGATTATTATTTGACTATTATATGGTTAATGAGGCTATTGATGGTATGGTAAGTGTGCCCTATATAAGGGTACGTGGCTATGGTTGGAAGGCATATGGTGAGACATGAAACATGCACATGTGTGGGAGTTTAGATTGTCGGATAATGAGGGTATACATGACGGTATTGATAGAAGCATTTTAATGTGATATTTTAATAGTTAATTCCTCACATTTTGCTTAGTTAATTCCTTAACGAATCGATTTTTAATTCAATTTTTATTTTTAGGTACATTGGAGTAGATGATGATGAAATAAGTGTTAGGTCCATAAAATGATGGAGAAAAATGGAAATGCACTAAAAAGGTCAACTTTACACATTTTCCTACTCCGGCTAGGAGAAACCAAGCCAAGCAAGGAAGAAGGAGCGACCACCTGACCAAATGAACTTCAAATGAGCTGAAACCTTCCAGATCCATTCTAGACATCCTAAGAAACATTTCTTATGAAGAGTGCAAGAGCCAAAAAGAAGTGGAAGGCCTTCAAACAGTCAGCCCAATTTTCTGCAGAAGCAAAACTGGAAAACTGGACCTGTAAGGAGTCCAGCAGAAATTCCGGCCCAAACACATGGAGATAAATTCTGAAAATTTTACAGAATGATCTACACTCATGATGGATCATTTCATATGAAGAAGTCACGGGCAAAATCTGAAGTCTTGGTGGAGAATTAATTGAAGGAAAAATGAGTAGAAAGTGACTCAAACCTAACAAATTCCATTAGTGTTTAAATATTCAAACCTAATAAATTCCATTAATGTTTAAATGCTCAAACCTAACATATCATCATTTGTTTAAATCCAAATAGTTTTGCTTGGTAGCCTATAAATAGAGGCTACAACAAAGAAGAAAGGACATTCCTTCATCCATTCCATTTTCTTTGTCTCTCCATTTCCTTTCCATTTTCCTTTCCATCCTCTAGTTTCACGTTTAGTCATCTCCACGAGTTCAAGCAAGGCCAAAGAAGAAGAAGAGAAGCCGTGAGCACTTCCATCCATAGCCATCCTTGAAGCTTGCTTTCGAGTTTCAAGAATCCACAACGTGAATCATCCATCTCATCTTCATCCACGGTGTAATCCTATTCTCCTTTGTAACCTTTGCTTTGAATTTCGTTGGTTATGAACTAGTTGACATATATGTTTGAACAAAGTATTATTTCTGGAATTTTTATGATTAATTGAGAATTTTCAGATTCATATATTGTGATTCGAGAGTTGCTTATGTGGGTTTGTTTAATTAAATTTGCGTTATAGATAACTTTTGTATTTTAATCTTATGTGGTTGCAAACACTTAGGGTTTCGATATGAATGGTGCTAGGTTTAAGGACATGAAATCGACTTTTCGTTTTGTGTAAACTTGAATCAAAGTAGTAAAGGTTTTGTACAAAGATCGAATTTAATTAAAGAGAATTGCAATTAGGTGGACTTTTCCATACTAAGTTGTACACTTGAGTTGATAGCCTTTCTCTATGTGTAATGCGTTAAACATGACATGATTGACTAGCTTTCTAGGGTTTGATTGCATGTTTGATAGGATTAATCTAGGTGCTTTCGCTTAGGTTAATTAGCATTGAAAAGTAAAAAATGGGAATTCATTTGCTTTCGAATGTTTCACATGATCAACTCCTTTCTCATGACTTAGATGAACAATATTAGGGTTTGAATCAATTTTAATCATAAGTTTCGGTTTTGATCTTTGTTCCTTCATTCCATTCGTATTTTTATGTTTTTGCATTTTAATTGTTTTTGTTAACTTAGTTTCATTTTCGAAAAAACCAAAAACAAAATCCCCCCTTTTCGTGTAAAATGTTTATATTTTGTGAATACATTTGTGAATATTATACTTTGTTTTAATTTTAATTGTTTAATTGTTTGACAATGACAGGTGTACCCTCAATCCCCGGAATAGAACGATCCCTATTTGCTTATACTACTAACGATCTTTTCAGGGTTAAATTATGCGCTTGCTTTGAGCGTATCAGGTATAATCCACCATAATGCAACCACTCTAGCCAAATACCTCTACCAAAGATATTCTTACAAACTATACATATACATACTTTACTTATACACCGTTTTGAGTGCACGGGTGATTAAGGTTCAATGGGGCTTCTTAGCTGCACGACGGAGCTCGAAGAGTTGTTGTATCTTGGGGGAAGTTCGTCATTCAACCCTGTGCAGTAGGGAACGAATCTTCTCTTAGGACAGTGCGCTTGCACGCCTCGACTCGATAAGTTTTCCTATATAAAACCTATATATTATATTATTTTCTTACTTTATTTTATTTTCTCATCTATATCATTATTTTTATTTCCCAAGATATTATCATATTATTCTGTGTTTTTATTTTACAGGAATTCCGTCCTATATTTTTTACAACACGTATGACCTTGGAAACTATCAGAATTGAGTAATAATGCCAAACCATGTTTATTAAGTTTCGACGAAGCTATTGTGAGCGAGATTTAAAGCTTTTTCTCGTTGGTGGTGACTTGTAATACATTGTGATCTACTTTATATGACCTACAAACAATTAATTGCCTTACTGATGAAAAAAAACATAAAATAAAATAAAATTGTGATTTTTCATGTGTTCATCTTTTTATAGAGATAACCTACTTTAGCTCTAAGAATTAGGTCAAGTGATGACGGATGGAAATTGGTACAGAGCACAGATTATAGTCATGAAGCTATGAAGCTATGAAGCTAAGATGCCACCCTTCAAATTAGATTTTTCTATCCAAATTGGCACAGAGCACAGATTATAGTCATTTTCTATGATTTTGAGAATCTGCTGCTCTCAAAATATAAGAATCTGCTGTTATCAAAATATATCATGTGATTGAAGCTGTGCACATCTGAACGCAAGCACATAGTAGTATACGGTAATGCTAAAAAGACTGATAACAGAGCATGGATTCGCCTTTTACTTGGTTGTTTTAATCTTCTAAAAACTTTTGCAATCTGTGTATAAAGAACATACCCTCTTTTTCAAAAAATGTAAATACAGAAATTTAATCACCAAGTAAGCAGATGCATAGGGAAATTAGTAGTAGAAGTGACAAAAATGGTCTCTAAAGCTTCCACAAAGTTCTTTGAGGGCTTTGCTACAAAAAGAAGCTTGCCATTTACACGCATGTATCGCATATGCTTCAAACATTCGTATTTTTGTAGAAGCTTTCCTCTGTCGTAGAATAATTTGGGGAAACGTTTGACCTTCTTCGCTGCATTGAAGAATTGGTCCCTATTTGTTTCCTGCTTGAACACCAACCTTCTCACGAACAACCCGGATGTTGTTTTCGCCAACTGATGGCCATAGTGACTCACATCCACAATATACCTTCCAGAGATGAATATCTCACTATGAAGAAATATAAAAGCAAAATAGTGGTAAGATAAAATCTGGACAGCTATAACAAATCTTGGACTTACAAAATTTTTTGTTATTCTAAAATTAAAACGGCTCATGGTCTGTCATGAACTAAGGTTTTCTCGAACAAAAAACCCTATGAACGAGAACCCCTCTCGCTTGCCTACCACCGCCAGCGGCATATCTCAGCCATGGAAGCACTTGAGGCTTCCCCAACACCGAGCGCTCAGGCTCTCGATTCCAGTGAAGCCCGCCGTGACTGCGACAAAGGGTAGCGCACTGCCCTTATATCATCAATTCGACAGACGATCAGATGGATCTATTTTCTTTTATCGGGATCAAGTGAGCGTTGATCGCTGTTTGGGCAGGATTGTCAGCTCAAGGGATCTAATATGGCTCTGGGATCCGGGTCCTAGATGGTGGTTTCGCTATTTCCTTGCAGCTCTGTCATTGATGGTGATGGTAGCTACGTCGGAGATGCCGATGCGGTCAGTGCTGATGGTCGCGCGGAGATGGCGTGATTGGATGCCAAACAGAAGTTGGGTGTCCAGATCAAATCTGGCAAAGGCTTTGGGCTGCTGTTGGGTTCAGATCAGAATCCATTCAATGGGCTTAACCTCTCCAGGGGGGTGGATTTGGGACCCAGGAGATGCGATGATGTTGTTCAATTTTCCTGTTTTCTTTTCGCTGGGGCTGCTGGTTTTACTTTCCGGTAGACTGTTCGTTTCTACATTCTATAAAGAGTCAAGTACATTCACGCTGTGAGTACCACAATTGCGTGCCTTGGCAAGCAGTGTGTTTTAGGCTGGGACGAGTCTAGATTTGATTGGTTGACCGATTTCTTGCATGCTCAGATTGCAGATTCTGATGGTTTGATCTACAAATCTCAAGGTCGTGACAATAGTTATATTGTTGGTAATTATCTTGAGGAGGCTGAGGATTTACCTTTAGTTTCTGCTAGGTTTCCTACAAGTGTTTCATAGCAATGTTCTATTGTACATGGACAAGTTATTGGTGTAGTACACCTTCTAATTTGTTCTACTTTAGCTCTAGGGTTAAGTCTGTCTTGGCCTTTGTATGCTCCCCATTGGGATGCCCTCATGAGCGATTTCTATCGCTAGTTTAATGAATTTTCCTTTCCTAAAAAAAAAATCTTGGACTTACAAAATTAATCAAATTGAACTTGTAAACAATCAAATACAAGCAATCAACAGTATATATACAATGGTTGTTATACAATTGAAAATCAAACAAAGAGAAACAAATCATTATGATGTAAGAGAAGGTGCATATATATATATATATATATATATATATATATATAGATCCTATCCAGAGCGATGCCTCGCTCTGAAATTAAAGTGCGAGGCTCCTTTCCTAGCCCTTGGATCAATTTACTTAAATCTAATGGACCATAACTCATCTCTCTTAACCAAGGTTAAAACCCACGGGTTAACAAATAAGAAAAAAAAAAAAAAAAAAAAAAACCAAACGCACAATTCTAGGTTTTCCACGCTCAAGACGTCTCATCCTCTTCTCCTCTACCGTGGTCGATCTTCTCCTCTGCTGTGCTCTTCTCATTCAAGACGTCTCAATAACAGGTACATAGATGTGTGTTCTCTTTCATATTTTAAGTAAATTTCGCTCTCCATCTCTCTCTCTCTCTCTAGTTTCAGTTAGATTAACATGTGATCTTCTTCTATCGATCATCATATTTAATCAGCTATATGTTAGAACTCTTGCTGTTTATTAATGAATTGAAGCAGTGATCATAATCGGGTTGCTTATGTTCTTTATTATTAGGCATGTTTTTTGTTTTCTTTTTCCTTTCCGACTTCACAGCTATGAGAACAATACCATCCATAGAAGGACTGCAGAACCTGAAATTATTAGCTCTATGTGGCGTCGAATCTTTATCTCTGCAATCATCTCCTTTGTTACAGGGATTTTGTTATTTAAGAGAATTATATCTTAGAGACTGCAAATTAATTAACTGATGATGCTATATTTCCAAAGGATCTTAGGAGTACTCCATCTTCATTAGAAGTTTTACATCTGAGAGGAAATAATTTTCATACCCTTCCGAGCTTAGGAGGCCTTTCCATGCTTCAAATGCTATCATTGGAAAACTGCAATTTAACTGATGATGCAATTCCAAAGGATCTTGGGAGTCTATTTTCTTTAAGAGAATTAGCTATAGGAGGAAATAGATTTTTGCGGCTTCCATGCCTAAGGGACCTTTCTAATCTTGAGAGTCTACTATTGAATGATTGTAAAAACCTTCGTGCATAGCTATTGAATGATTGTAAATTTATGATCCCAACAGATATGAAAGTTTATATTCTATGACTTCTATGACCCATATTTCTTCTTGTAAAGATATTCTATGTCCCACATTCTTGCATAAGCATATCGTCTGCTCTTATGTTTAGTTTTTTTTATTTTATTTATCTTCTTTTTTCCCCCTCTCTTCTGATGTTGTTAAACAAAGGTAACATTTCTGTCTGTGCCTTAATTCAGGAATGGAGTCACAACAAAGTTTCGATGACACTGCTATCTATTGTCCTCAAGTGAAGGTTGATCTGATTCCTGTAAAGAACCAAGAATTTCATACACTAGAAGACGTTGAGACGTTTTACAAAAGCTATGCAAAAGAATCAGGGTTTGATGTCAAAAGTTTTACTAGCGAGAAGAAGAATGATGTGATTGTAAGAAAGGCGTATGTGTGCTCTAAACAAGGAACATCAAAGGTAACAGGAAAGAAAAGAAATAGGAATCGAACAAGAGTAAATTGCAAGGCAAGAATAGTAGTTGTAAGACGTGCTACGATCGGCAAATATGTTGTCACTATTTTTGATGAGGGTCACAGCCATCCTTTAACTACCCCACGAAGAAAACATCTGACAAAGATCCATCGTGAGGTTTCATCGATTCATAAATCATTAACGAAACAACTGACTGCAGTCAATGTGCCAACATGTACACAATTTGACTTTCTTGGAGTGCATTCAGGAGGAGTAGAAAACATTGGGTGCTTGCAACAAGATATTTATAACTACAAAAGGGATTGTCGCAAAGAGGTGAAGGGACATGATGGAGATATGTTGCATGAGTACTTCCTGTTGGAGAAAGAAAAAGATCCTTCATTAATTTTCAAAATAGAGGCTGATAACGAGAACAGGATCACACATATCTTTTGGGCTGATGCAATTTCTAGACGATCTTACAAGTTTTATGGTGATGTTGTAATATTTGACACAACTTACAATACCAATATGTATTCGTTGATCTTTGCACCTTTGGTGGGAGTAAATAATCATGGGCAGACAATAATTTTGGCTTGTGCATTCTTAAGCAATGAGACAACTGATTCTTTTGTTTGGTTCTTTAAAGAATTTTTAGATGCAATGCCAGGTGATGCTCCGAGGATGATTATTACTGATCAAGATCCAGCAATGACGAAAGCTATCTCTGAAGTACTCCCACAGACATTTCACAGGTATTGTAGTTGGCATATTCTAAATAAATTCTCTGAAAAAATAGACCCAGGAAAATATACTCGTTATTATGATGAATTTCAAGATTGCATATGGAATTCAGAAAATAGAGATGAGTTTGATGCAAGGTGGACATCGATTGTTGTGAGTAGTGGTTTAAGTGACAATGGATGGTTAAAGACTATGTATGATATTCGGTCAACATGGGTGCCTGCATATGTAAATCATATCTTTTCAGCTGGGATGTCAAGTAGTCAGCGAGCAGAAAGTGGGCATGCTTTTTACAAGAGGTTTGTTTCTAAAGAAAACACATTGTTAGATTTTATGGTTCAGTTTAATCGGGCTGTCACACGTCAACGACATATGGAATTAATGGAGGACCATGTTGACATCAATGAGAAGCCAAATTTTCACTCACCCTTTGAGATGGCAGACCAAATGGCTCGTGTTTATACACATGAATGCTTTAAACAATTTTATGATCAGTTGTCGCAATGTTGCAATTATAGATTTGAGCTCTCACATGAGAATGATACGTATATGGTGTATGTTGCACTGAGAAAAAAAATGGAGAACCCCAAGGGTCGTGAAATTATTTATGCTAAAGAGTCAGATTTTGTATCATGCAGCTGCAAAAAATTTGAGACGGGCGGGATACCATGTAGACATATTTTGGCATTTCTCATATTTATACGACTTGTTGATAGATTGCCAGATCAATACATCTTAAAGAGGTGGACGAAATCAAGAAAAGCTGAGACAGTTCTTGATGATGTCGGTGTGGAGATAACAGATAATAGAGATTTGCTTGCCAGGCGGAGTCGGTTATGCCAATATGCTGTAGATGTAATTGATAAGATTATGGGTAGCGAAGAAGCAAGTGATTTGTTTGTAGATTCATTAGAGAGTGTTCTGGAGATGTATAATTCCATGATGTCTGATGGTGAGACTGTTAAGTCTGCAATAGTGCCAGCTGAACAAAAAAGTCTTCCTTCTCAACACATTTATAATGAACCTATTCAAGTAAGGGCCAAAGGATGTGGGAAAAGATTGAAGGCAGGGAAAGAGAAGGGCAGATTGAAAGCTGCAAAGAAGGCAAATGGTAAAGGTAGATTTTGTCATGGATGTAAAAAAAATGACCAGCAACATGATAAAAGAAATTGTCCTGAGTTGAAGAATAAAAATGACATATCAAGTCCTCAAACTGGGTAAGCATTTAGTTGTTGTATCTAATACTTATATTGCATTATCCCTCAAACGACATACTTATATCAATCCCTGATTGTTTTTTTGGTTTCTCGTTTTTGATTTACAGAGAGGATACAAGTGACCCAAGTACGGATGAGGAAGAGTATTCCAACACAGGAGTTGATGAGTCTGCGTAGCAAGCCGAGCATGATTGTCCAAAATTATTTGTCATCCCTTGTCGATTTTGTTTGATTATGCACTCATCTGCAATGCTAAACAATTTTCTCATGTAGGATTGTTTAATTTGTAACTATTGTTACTGTTCAGAGATGCTGAATCTATTGCAAGTCCATTGTTATGCCTTTTCCTTGCGAAGACAAGTCATAATTATATATGCATTGCAGTAGAATAAGGGTCAATATAAAACTTGATTTAGCAAGCTATTTGAGTAGAGATATAAACTAGGCACTAAAAGCATTAGCTCCTTTAGTTGCTTGCATTCAATACAAATGCAGAAAACATAAACATATAAGCATAAGCAGCAGCTACCAGAGCAATATACAATACTAATTCAAATTTTTTTTTTTTGTCATAATACTAATTCAAATTAGGCTTTGGATAACATCATATTTGAAACAGGAACAATATATGGGAGAAAAACACAAGAGCGGACTCTATGCTTATGCAAGAATGCAAAAGAGTAATCAAAACTTCCATTGAATGCAATGATCGTAAGTCCCTAATAGTTAAAAGGTATGGAATATCTTTACAAAAAGATATATGGGTCATAGAAATCATAGAAGTCATAGAATATAAACTTGGATATCTGTTAGGATCATAAATTTACCAAATTATATTTAAAAAATCCCCAGACCTCTCCTTGATCTAGGCTTTTATAGACACTTCAATTTTCTGATCTAGGCTTTTATAGACACTTCAATTTTCTAATAAATTTGTTACGCTCCCAGCCCTGGACCTATATCACCCCACTCTTCACCCTTTCATGAAGTTTGAGAAGTGCATAACAATTATGATGAAAAGAAAATTTCAAGCAGCCTCCGAAGTCTAAATCTAATTCAATAGTAGACTCTCAAGATTAGAAAGGTCCCTTAGGCATGGAAGCCGCAAAAATCTATTTCCTCCTATAGCTAATTCTCTTAAAGAAAATAGACTCCCAAGATCCTTTGGAATTGCATCATCAGTTAAATTGCAGTTTTCCAATGATAGCATTTGAAGCATGGAAAGGCCTCCTAAGCTCGGAAGGGTATGAAAATTATTTCCTCTCAGATGTAAAACTTCTAATGAAGATGGAGTACTCCTAAGATCCTTTGGAAATATAGCATCATCAGTTAATTAATTTGCAGTCTCTAAGATATAATTCTCTTAAATAACAAAATCCCTGTAACAAAGGAGATGATTGCAGAGATAAAGATTCGACGCCACATAGAGCTAATAATTTCAGGTTCTGCAGTCCTTCTATGGATGGTATTGTTCTCATAGCTGTGAAGTCGGAAAGGAAAAAGAAAACAAAAAACATGCCTAATAATAAAGAACATAAGCAACCCGATTATGATCACTGCTTCAATTCATTAATAAACAGCAAGAGTTCTAACATATAGCTGATTAAATATGATGATCGATAGAAGAAGATCACATGTTAATCTAACTGAAACTAGAGAGAGAGAGAGAGATGGAGAGCGAAATTTACTTAAAATATGAAAGAGAACACACATCTATGTACCTGTTATTGAGACGTCTTGAATGAGAAGAGCACAGCAGAGGAGAAGATCGACCACGGTAGAGGAGAAGAGGATGAGACGTCTTGAGCGTGGAAAACCTAGAATTGTGCGTTTGGTTTTTTTTTTTTTTTTTTTTTTTTCTTATTTGTTAACCCGTGGGTTTTAACCTTGGTTAAGAGAGATGAGTTATGGTCCATTAGATTTAAGTAAATTGATCCAAGGGCTAGGAAAGGAGCCTCGCACTTTAATTTCAGAGCGAGGCATCGCTCTGGATAGGATCTGTATATATATATATATATATATTTCCAGTTTTTTTTCTCACTTTTCGATCACATATTCACATCTTAACCGTTCATTTTTTAGGTCCTAATGTATAGATCATCTCTGCAAAATTTCAGCCAAATTGATTATCGTTAAGGCATTCAAAACTGCAATTTACAACAATGTACATGAACGGTTCCGGTTCGACAGATTTAGTTCGTTCGTGTAAATTGCAGTTTTGGATGCCTTAACGATCATCAATTTGGCGTAAAATTGTAGAAGTGATCTATACATTAGGACCAAAAACTGAACGGTTAAGATGTGAATGTGTGATCGAAAACTGGGAAAAAACTGGAAATCCGTTCCTGAGAAAGTTCCTATATATATATATATATAAATATATACCATTGTCCCGTAATCCCTATGCAAAATGCGTTTACACGCTACTGAATCTTGAATGATGCATTAATTTCTGTGAGTTTATTACTTATGAATGATCTTACTCAATAATTTTATAGAGTAATGACTGTAGTGAGTAACACAAAAATTCCAGATATATGGTCATATCAAGCAACACGATCATGAATTATTCCCCGCTATTGAACATTATAGAAAAATTCAAAAGCGAAACTGGAACGTAAAAATGAAAACTGGAAGCGGAAGCTTTTTGAATAAAACTACTGCAGTGCGTGCAAATGAAATCCAAAGAGTGAAAACTAGAAAGAAAGGTCAGCTGAAAAGAGAGTGCTTGAAGATCATATAGATTCCTAAATAAATGCTACATCGTATTTATATAAACCAGTACCTTATATCACTTTCATCGACATCCTCAGCATAGAGGATGAAAACTGCTTTTTGCAGGTCAACAATCCGAGTTTGATAGTAGTCCTTATAAGCATCCATAACTTTGCGTGTAGGTTCTATGTGGAAGCTCTTGCTTAATAAATCCCAGACAAACAAAAAAATCCACCTGTGTATGGGTCTTCAAGGGCAGCCCTCTCCATGTACAAGTCACGGCATCCTTCGGTAAGATCTTATCTCACTTCCCTAATTCTTCTAAAGCATACTCGGATCCTGTGCCCATGACAACATATGAGGCCTTCACACATTTCAACCTTCTTCTGTGATAATCATTTTCTCGGTTGCATCCTACAAAAGAGGAAAAGATGATAATCATTTTCTCTGTTGTCATTATCCAACTGATATACAGCTACATGCTACAAGAGAGAGAGAGGAAAAAAAATACAATAACAATAATTGAATAACAAGAAGAAGTCTTGATTCTTTCCAGTAAAAGTCTTTAGATTTGTTAAATGTGTGTAAAATAGTAAATTACTTGTGATTTTCGTGTGAATTTGTATGTGGTTTCTAATAAATTTTGTGTGATGTATATTCTTTATCTCTTGATTTCGTTTATTGCATGTTGTATCCTCAATCCCCGGTTTGAACGATCCCTGCTTATTCTATACTAACAATGTTTCTTTTCAGGGTTTAAATTGGCACTCGTTCTGAATGTATCAATGATATATGCTTTCCTATCGTTTGCTGGAAAATCACAGTGGAAGATGTCTCAAAGAAGCGGCCCATGGAACTTTGCCTTCTCGAGATACCTGGTATAGGCTCAACCAACATATGCGTTCGCTTGCCTGGTCTGCTAATAGTAGGAGTTGATTCGTATGAGCCAAAGTTTAAAATAAGTAAGGGTTTCCTCTTCGAATTACTTTATAGTTTTCACAGTCTGAAAATTTAATTTTTTGAAATCTGATTAATGTCTGAATTCACAGCGAATGAAGATTTTCGTAAGTTTCGATTCTTTGTCACAATGTGCGGCGAAGTTAAGCAATGCTATGATGTATGGCGGCACATGGACAAGTATGCCAACATGAACCCAAGAGATAGGTCCGTGTACAAGATGGCAAAGTCAGCCTATGAGTATATTCTACAACTAAAAAAGGGTGAAATTGGTATGTTCATCGGTTCGGTCGAACAAGGGGTAAGTTTAACAAATCTAAAGTAATTAAATTAATTTGTCTTTGTTTAAGGATATCTCTATTTGTGTTTAGCCCAAACTCTAGGTTACTTGACCTAGTGGTAATAGGGTTAAATTAGAAGGATCTAGATTCCTAATCAATGTACGATTACTTTCTTTGTATAATTGAGATTCTATGCATTGTAATCCTCTATATAAAGAGGCCCCTATTATCAATGAGAATACACAGCAAATTTCTCTCAATTTCTAATTCCCTAAAACACGTTATCAGCACGAAGCCCTAGCCCTGAAACAAATAGCCAAACCCTGATTCAAGAAGCTAAAAACCTTGAATCCGAATACAAAACCTTGAACCCTTTTCTGCCTCCACCTCACACATTGAAGAACTCGATCCCAGGAGTCCAGAACCGGCGGCCCCACCCCAAGAACCGGCCGGAAACTTACCGAACAGGCCACCGGAAGCTCCATACAACTCGCAGCAAATATTCCACCGGTTCACCATCTTCCAGACCTCTAATTTCCACCAAATTTTGGTAGCAAAAGCCCATTGATCTGAAGTTTCAGGAACCGGAAGAAAAAGTACAAAAACTGGCCTAAAAAGGCGTGAACCGGCCACTTGAGCTGCTGCATCTTGAACCGGCAGAAAAGAAGAAGAAAAAAAAAAGGTAGAGAGCAAAAGAAGCCTAGAAGGCCAGAAGCCCAAGCCCACTGACGCAGACCCCACCGCCACGTCAGCACCCTGACCCACTGCCACGTCAGCAAACAGGGACCCACTGCCACATCAGCAAACAGGGACCCACTGCCACGTCAGCAGGTCAACGGTCAACTACGGTCAACAACTTTCCGGCGACTTTTCCTGCCGATTTTCGGCCACTTTTCGGGCAATTTTTTCCCACCAATTTTTCCGGTCAAATTTTCCGGCGACCTATTTCGAGGTATTTTTTTATTAAACGTTCCCATTTTTAGAGTTTTTAAATTCAATTTCTCTTCTTTTTCGGGGACTTGCAACCTCCCTTCTTCTACCCCCCTTTCTTCTTCATAGGGGAGACCAAAAGCCGAACTGTGGGGGTTCGTGCTCACTCCAAGCTTGGAGCTTGTAGAGTCCTCCAAACTTAGAGTTTGTTGAGAAGAAAACGATCGACCACATACATCGTTGTTTCCATCTAATCCAAAACCCCTCTTGGAATCAGATTTTCTTGGAAGCGACTACGCTCAGAAAATCCCTAATTTCTTGGAAGCGAATACGCTCAGAAATTATTATTGTTTTCGTGGTAGCCTTTTATGCTCCGAAACTAACCATAATCTTGTGTTGTTTTTCAGGATGAGTTACCTGAACAAGTTGAACTTTGTTCCACTAGAGACAACTGGCGCAGGATACCATAGATGGGTCCGAGATGTGCGCCAACATCTTAAGGTTGATGGACTTCTGGAAACCATCCAAGAGCCTAGTCAGAACGTGCTCTCTATAGAGCAAGCTCGTGCTTTCGAAGCAAATAAAGCTAAGGCCATAATTCTCATGACAAGGCACATGAATGACACGCTCCAAAATGAATACCTCAATGAGGAAGACCCAAGAAAGCTATGGGTAGAACTTGAGCAGCGATTTGGCAACGTTCGTGACTCCCTGCTTCCTGATTTAGAAGTGCGATGGCATAGCCTCCGCTTTTGTGATTTCAAGTCTGTGCTTGATTATAACTCGGAAGCTCTTCGTATCAAGTCTCTGATGGAGTTTTGTGGCCAAGCCATAACTGATACGATGTTGATCGAGAAGACTCTCTCTACCTTCCCCGTCTCTGCACTGATGATTTCAAAGAATTATCGGATTGATGTAATTGCAGGACGTATCACAAGGTTTCATGAGCTCATTGGCGCCATGAACGTAGATGAAAAGCACGACAATATTCTTGTGAAGAACTATAATGCTAGACCCGTGGGAACTAAGCCTATTCCGGAGTCTAACTATAGTTGCGCCCCCAATGGAGGACGCAAGGAGCGAAACCCTAAGAGTAGAGACAATTTTGGACATTCTGGTCCATATGTTCGCCCTAAAGAGGAAGGAAATCGCCAAGAGAGGCGTGCACGGAACCGTGGAGGTCAACGTGTGAAGAGAGAGAGAGGCGGAGACTCCGACCATGGTGGTAATGCCACCAAGAGCATAGGTCGTCCAAATCGCGTTCCAATGGCGCCTCGATCAAGGGAGCCTGACCATAATGATGTTTGTTTTCTATGTGGATCAACTGAACATTGGGCCAAAGCATGTACAGCACCCCAGAATGTTGCAAACGCATACAAGACGTATCGTGAAGCAAGGGAAGCAAATTACATGGAACAAGAAGATCAAGATGGCGATCTCGATCTAAGGGTGGAAGACTACAAGGATCAAGAGCCAGAAACTGGCGATTTTGATTAAGTCTTTTTATTTTCCAAGAGATGTAGGCAATTGCCATATTACTTTTGTAGTAGATGCCAATGATATTAGTCTTTCTTCAAAGTAGGCGTACTCAATGTAAGTGTGATGTCTAGGAAGGTTTTGAGATAAGTGGTACTTAAGTGAGCTTTGCTCCACCGACATCTCTCTACTCACCTGGTCACATTTACATTGGAAATACCGAAAGGAGTTAGACGACTACCATTGTTTTGCATTAACTAGTTTATTAGATTAGATTTTCTTTGATCAAAGAAACAATGATGTACTCCGTTGGCTTATAAATAAAATTTCGAGTTCTTTTCATTATGACTCAATTTTGATTATGAGCATATGACTTTGTGTAGGATGGCTGGGCCATCAGTATTAATTCAAGGACATGGAATAGCCCAAGTTCCACTTGCCAAATGGCACCTTGATTACAGCTGTCACAGAAACTCTCTACGCTCTTAGGACAAATCGTACCCTATGAATAGCCAACGAATTCCATGCGAAAATGCATGTAGAGAACGGAAATGAGTTCCTTTGCAATACCTTTAATGATTGCGAACAAAGACGCATCTTAGAGAAGTTTATGTGTCTCTCTAGTGGACTCTATGTCACTATTCGAGCTATTAATCCAATAAAAGTTATGAGAGAAGATCTCTTGGATTTAGACACATATTGGCTTTGTCACGACAGGATAGATCATCCTAGTCATGATATGATGATCCGTCTACCAAAGACTTCACATGGACATCTTTTCTCTCTAGCGAAATGAAGCATGAATCAAAAGTTGATTCCTGGACTAAGTGTGACCGAGGCTGCTGCCTAGGGCACTGCCTCCGTCCACCACCAGCCTAGGGCTGGCGCAGTCCCTACCCATGACGCCATGGATGGCGTCCATCATTGTGATGGCGCCCTAGGTGATGCTGCAATTACCAACTTGTTTCGAATAGCGTTTAAGACGCTCAGGCCCAACCAAAATTCTCATTGGTTGCTTCTAAAGCCTCTCGCTCGTTTTACAAAGCCCGTTCCTTAGGGAAATTAGGACTGAGACCGTCCTATGCAAAGGATATGACAATACTCATTATGTTCTTACATAGAATCCATGGGGATTCTGTGGATTGATTCAACCAACTTGCGGACGCTTAAATATCTCCTGATGATGGTTGACACGCAAACACGCTGGTCACGTGTTGTGCCATTGTCCACTTGTAAATGCTGCTTATGCTACACTCCTAGCACATATCATATGACAATAGGCTCACTCCCCAGATCATCCTATTCAGTCAATTGGATTTGACTATGCTAGAGAGTTTACATCGAAAGATTTTCGATGGATATTGCAATGGGACTGATGTTGGACATCACATTCCCATGTACACCCAAATGGTCTTGCGGAAACGACTACGATGGTAGTCCGGACATTGGTAATGCGCACCAATCTCCTTCTATCCGCTTGGGGTGATGCAATATCGCATGCAGCTATGCTACTTCGTCTACGACCCACCGCCACTCAATGTACCTCTGCGTTACAGCTAGTGACTGGGTATAGGTATCGTACTTACGCATATTTGAGTGAGCCATTTATGTGCCCATTGCGCCGCCACAGCGCTCTATAATGGGTCCTTACAGACGAATGGGCAACTACGTTGGATTTGAGACTCCAACAATCGTCCGCTACGTAATGCCCTTGCACGGCGATCTCATTACGGCTAGCTTTGTGGGTTGTCACTTTGATGAGACAGTCTTCCCGTCGTTAGGGGGAGATAAGAACACGGATGTTCAGTAGGAACGACAGGAATTGTCATGGCCTGCCCCCACTATGTCTCATCTCGATCCCTATTAAAGTGACGAGATCACACAAATATGCTGCAAACATGCCTGCAAGGAAGGACGTCCCTACGAGAGGACGTAGCGCCACCCTACACGGAGGTAGGCATGACGCCAACGCCAAAGAGAGTGGCACTCTAGCGTTACAGGCCATGGCCCCAGCTAGGATGCGTGGGAGGCCCGTGGGTTCGAAGGATACATTAGCACAAACCAATCCTTGATCATCGACACTCAAAATCCGTCTCATGAGTATCTTCAGGGTTATGGTTATCGTTGGGGGACGCCTCAACGTCAGAACCTATTCCTGAGAATATAGAGCTCTATGAAACTTACACTAGTGTACATGAGACGTTGGATAGAAACTCCATCATGATTGATGATGTAGTTGCGCATGAGTTTGTTAAGTCTGATGACATCGAACCACGCTCCGTTGATGAATGAATGCCAACGTAGAGAGATTTGGCCTAAATGGAAAGATGCGATCCAGGTTAAGATGGATTCTCTAACGAAGAGAAAGGTTTTCTGAGCCAGTAATGCCAACACCTCCTGACACAAAACCTATTGACTAATGGGTCTTCGTTAGAAAGCGTGATGAGAAAAAGAGATGGCAATCTCGCCTTATGGCGCAAGGCTTCTCACAAAACGCCCTGGAATCGACTACGATGAGACATATTCTCTGGTAAATGGATGTCATTGCACTCCACTATCGTGTCAGTTTGGTAGTTTCCGAATAACTGAACATGCAGCTTCAAATGTGGTCACTACGTATCTCTATGGGGATCTAGATACGGAATATACATGAAGGTTCATGGTGAACTTCATTTACCCAAGTCAAGAGGCTCTAGACCACGGAGCACGTTTACAATAAGATTGAAACGCTCACTAAAGTGACTACTTGATTGGGAAGGGATATGCCCACGCGTTTCTATGACAAGTTTTGGATTCTATCGCGGTTCATGTTGGACATGATCTTCATTAGAAGTCCTTAAAGAGTTAAGGGAAACTGCTGAACACTTGAAATCTGAGTTTGAGATGAAGGATTTTGGGAGAACACGATTATGTCTCGGTTTAGAACTTGAGCATCGTGTCGATAGATGCTTAGGCATTTTGACAAGGTCAAGCCTTCAAGCACCCCCATGATCGTCCATAGTCTTGATCCTGAAAAGGATCCTCTTCGTCGAAAGGATGATGACGAAGATGTACTAGAGGCAGAAGTGCTTTACTTAGTATAATAGGCGCATTATTGTACTTATCCCAATGCACAAGACCGGACATCTCATATGTTGTGAACTTGTTAGCTAGATATAGCTCTGCCCCAACGCGACGTCATTGGATTGGTGTAAAAGATATCTTTCGATATTTGAGATATATGATTGATATGGGCTTGTTCTATCTCTACAAAGAGATGATGGATTCGGACCCATCACACACCAGGTACGCCGCCAACACTGGCCTGCGTTCACTATCCCCATCCCAAAACGACATGTGTTTTGGAAGGTTTTGCTGATGTTGGGTATCTCTCTGACCCACACAAAGGTCACTCCCAAACTGGTTAAGTGTTCACCATGGGAAAAGACCATGATATCTTGGAGGTCTACAAAACAGACCGTCGCTATATCTTCGAACCATGCAGAGATTATTGCTCTTCACGAAGTGGTTCGTGAGTGTTTATGGAGTGGATCCATAATCACACATGTTCGAACAATTGTGGTTTGAAGTCTACCACAAGATGAGCCTACAAGCATTTAGGATAATGATGTTCGTTTTGAACAAATGAAGCTAGGCTACATCAAAAGCGACAACACCAAGTATAATCAGCAACAACAGACTTTCCTCAAGATCAAAGTGAATTAGGTTCAATCTGAGGAAAATATGGCAGACTTGTTTACTAAGACATTGCCCAAATCCACGATCGAGAAACATGTGGCAAGAATTGGCTTGCGGAAATTATCTGAACTCCCATGATCGTAGTCATCAGGGGGAGGCGCAGACATCAGGGGGAGATGTCTACATGTTCACCTCGAAACGTGAAGGGTGTGTTGTGCTCTTTTTCCCCTTCGACCGAGGTTATTTTTGTCCCACTGGGTTTTTGTTACTCGGCAAGGTTTTTAATGAGGCAACGAGAGAAGCACCGCGTTTGGACAACACAAGGGGGAGTGTTTAAGGATATCTCTATTTGTGTTTAGCCCAAACTCTAGGTTACTTGACCTAGTGGTAATAGGGTTCAATTAGAAGGATCTAGATTCCTAATCAATGTACGATTACTTTCCTTGTATAATTGAGATTCTATGCATTGTAATCCTCTATATAAAGAGGCCCCTATTATCAATGAGAATACACAGCAAATTTCTCTCAATTTCTGATTCCCTAAAACAGTCTTTTACTTCTTCTTTTTATTCAAGTATTGTTACCACACAACACATAAATGAACACTACTTATCTCAGTAAACTTATTTTGAAAGAGTGGAACAAAAAGAAGCATGCACAGTATGTACTCTTAAGCTCTGTTTCTTTTCCTTTAAATATGTTTTTATTTTGTGGTACTTAACCAATTCCAATACTCATAAGCTCTGTATATGTTTTTGTACAAAGTTTTATGTTTTTTACTAATGGATTCGCTACAATATTTTACACATTCACACGAAAATCACAAGTAATTTACACACATAATTCGAAACAAACAAAAGTTAGAGAGAAAGACATACATTTAACACAAAATTAGAGAGCAAGGAATAAGAAAGCAACGAAATAACAAGTATATATAGGCATACAATTCGAATTAAAGAGAGAAATACAAGTTAGAACGGGTTTTGGAAATCCTACTCCTACTTATATACATTTTACAAGTCATAGCCACATTAGGAATCCATATACAAGAAGAATTACTACTTCTACACTAATTAGGAATCCTAAAACAAGTAGGAAACAAAATCCCTAAAAACCACCAACAAAAATCCCTAAAAAACACAATTCCTAAAAAACACAAAACACATTCCTAAAAACCACCAAAACAACTCCTACAAACCACCAAGTTAATTTTAGGCAAAAGATTAATTCCTAAGCTATATTTTAGGATTTCTTTATATTATTTTCAGATTATATTAACTATTATTTACGTTTACATGCTTCCTGAAAAATTAAAACCAATTTACACATGTACAAGAACAAGAAAACGCAAGAACAAGGGGAGTTTTGAAGATCAAAATATAAATTTTCAGAAAACATAAAATAAAGAAAACGTTTTTATTTACATAAGTGGGAAAAGAAGAACTTTTGGAAAACAATTCATCAAGAACAATTAAAGATCAATCCATTCATGCAATCTTTAATCTTTATTAGTCACCATGGAACAATATCAACCAAGAAACATAGATCAAAGCAACCAATGTCCCTTTTAACTTTCTTTCTTTACTCAATTGAATTAGCAAAGCACCAAGACAATCTATTTCGAAAAGTAGACATCACACAATCAAAGCAACTGCGTTGAAAATCCGTTTTCAAATCATTAAGTTCAAGAAAGAATTGATAAACATGTAAATCTAAGCACTCAAAGCAAGTCAATTCATTACATGCATAATCTGATTTCGACTCAAAGCAAGCCTTTACTACTTATTCAAATTAGGGTTTACAAACCATAAAACCTAATTACTAGCTCAATTACATGCAAGTACTCCTATGTTTGCAACCAAGAGAATAGTTAACATGTGTTTAGCATAAAATCAGATTATTATTCCATATTTCGGCAACTAATCAAGATCAAGAACACATAAACACATCAAACATTGAAAAGAACATCAAAATTGCATCCAAAAATCAGATTGTACATTCATAGTTTCAGTTTTACACAAAAGAAATCAAAAGCAGAATTTCTATCTAAAAGAACACTAGACCATGAAGAAAACATATGGAAGATGGTATGAACAACCCTTAGTCACATCCCAAAGATCCAAAGCAGCTCCAAGGTGGTGGCACAAGGTGGAATTCACGGCAAGGATGAAGGATGGCAAGGCTAGGAACTTGAAGATGTGAAAAACTTGAAAACTCAAGAGCACACAAGTGAGAACCGAATTTGTGGAGAAAGATTGTCACTTTGGAATGTCAAAGACATTAAGTATATATAGAAGGACATCCAAGGCTCTCCCAATTCGTTCCCAATATGATTCTCTTAGTTCGTGTTGATTCGGGATTTCCTTCTAATTTTCTGATTGGTTGACACATCCCTTGACCAATAAAATAATTCCACATCATCAAAGTGGCGTCATAACCCCCAATCCGTGTCCTCTTTGCCTTTGTAGAAGTCTTGACGTCAAGAACTATGTAGAAGCTTCATAAAATTCACGGCAATCTCCAATCCTTTTCCATTTCGGATTCCAACTCCATTTTTCTTCCAAAAACCGAATCCTCTATGTATTCTTCTTTGTATGCACAACATGTGACCTTCATGGGACGTTCTAGACGCTTCTTGAGTCTTCCATGTCATCTTCTAGCTTCCTCAGGACTCCTAGTGTAGGTAGAAATCCATATGCAATCTGGTTTCCTAGTTGAATACAAACTTCTTTTCCGAGATGCTTCCACACTCTTTCGGAACCTTCTTGAGTAATCCTTATCCAATGGGGACTCCTTGTCACACTAGGTTTCCTTATCTGAGTAGAATTGGGTTTTCTTGTCCAAGTAGAACTCCTAATCCAAGTCAGCTTCAGACTCCTACTCCAACTAGGATTCATTTTCCTGGTCAAAGAGCTTCCATTTCTTCATTTTTCTTCATTTTCACGTCCTATGTGCTTTCCTTAGTCATTTTTGGACTTTGAGACTCCATTTTACCTGTAAAACGCTAACTAAGTTAAAGGAAATAACTTAGCAAAATATAGGGTTTAAACATTATAAACATCGCATTTTATGCTCCTATTAAATTCCCCCACACTTAGCTTTTGCTAGTCCCTTAGCAAAATCAACATAACAAAAACAAACAAAATCCTACAAAAATCAACTAAGTAAGAAAACGAAAACACAAGGAAACAAAGAACCCAGAAACGTTAAAGACTTAAGACAAAACCAAGACAGAAACATCACAAACAAAGACACAAACAATGACCTCTACGCCCTTTAACATATTGTCTCAGAAATCTCATACTTTCAAGTCACAAAGATTAGCACTTAACCAAGAATCACATCATCAAGATATTCAAGAGCTAATTACAAAATATAATCCACATTTAAGCATGTAAGACTTGGGGAGTAAACAATGGTGATAGTTGGAGCTCAACATATTTCAAACAAGTCCTGATTCAAACCTCACATGGATATATATATCACTCTTTCTTCTCTCAGATTCAAGGCTCATGCTTAAAAGCTTATTCACTCAAGTATATGTGAAAGAATAGCAAAGATATCACATATATAAGAAACGAAAGCACATATATAATTTTTTTTCATAAAGATCTCATGAAGGATATCAATTACATGCACAAATGGACCCAAGCCATAAGTTCAACAGTTATAACTCATCTCCACAGATCAAAGGATGTCCTATCTTAAGGATAAAAAATGTCTTTATAAAGGGTTGTAATGGGGCCAAGGCTTAAGGTTTAAAGAAACGAAGAGATAGGAAAATCACAAAATATCCTAAAAACCTAGTAGAGCACTTGTTGATGTAGAGAGACCATTCTTCAAGATTCACCAAGTATTGTAGACGTCAAGTCCTCCAAGGGCTTTATAAAAGGGCCAAACGTCATCATGTTGGACTCATGCTTCATTCTAACATTATTTTGAACAAGTGTGAATTGGACAAAGACCAAATTTTTTCAACAATGGGTCTTCAGTTTAAAGCAAACTCCAAATCCACTAAATATTGGGTACTAAAATCCATAAACATAAAACAATAACACACACATTTTTTTCTTTTGCCGTAATATTCTCTCTTCTTTTTTATTTTTTTTACGATTTCACTTTTTTTTTTTCACGGCATATACATACAATTTCTTTTATGGACAAGTCTACCCCCACACTTGAACTTCTTCATGTCTTCAAAAATTTTCCTTGACGCCAAAACTCTAAGCAAAGTCTCAAAAATATGCTCCACTAAGTCTTTAGAACAAATGGTAAGGATATAACTATACTAGGGTTAAGGGTTAAGGAATTTTGAGGGTGATGAAAGAAAATGCTCAATGTAGGTTCAAGGGGTTAAACTAAGGGGTCCCACGACGAGCACAAATGGGGACACAGGCTTTATTTGGCTATGGTGGTAAAATCCTAAGTGCCTTTAATCCTTTCCGAAATCAGGGACATGTATTGATAAAAGTTTTGACAAGCATAAAAGTGAATTCTAGCATTCTCTAGTCCATTAAAGAGCTATGACAAGTAATCAATCAAAATGAAAGAATAATGAGATCAACAAAATCATCGCCAAGAAAACAAGAGTATAATTCATTTTTCAATAATCACTCAACAAAGAAAGGGTACATGGCTCAAATTCTCACTTTTATTGATTAGAAACATACATATTTGATTGAATTTTTTTATATTACAATTTGTAACTTTGTGTAATTATTTCTAGGGCTAAATACTGGTTACTACTCTGTGGTTTAGGTCCAAAATTAATTCAGTCCATGGACTTCTAATTTCATTAAAAACACCCCTACAGTTTCAATTTTGATCTAATAGGTACAATCTGTTAGTCTTCCAGTATTTAGCCCTTATTTCTATTTGTAGGAATGGTTGAGACAGAAGCTTTAGGAGATGTGTTTCCATATTTTCATGTGGTTGGTGCATGAAAAAAATCAGTAAAAATAGACACTGCTTATCTCAGTAAACTTATTTGAAAGAGTGGAACAAAAAGAAGCATGCACAGTATGTACTCTTAAGCTCTGTTTCTTTTCCTTTAAATATGTTTTTATTTTGTGGTAGTTAACCAATTTCAATACTCTTAAGCTCTGTATATGTTTTTGTACAAAGTTTTATGTTTTTTACTAATGGATTGCGCTACAATATTTTATAATATTTGTATGGAGTTAGAGTTATTAGGTGATATGCAACACATAAATTATATTGTACTTATAAGTAACATTTCAAACATGCGTAGCAAAAAAAGAAAGACAATACGCACGCGCGAGCGCGGCCCTTCCGCGCACACTTGTCAATTATTAAACTACAAAATTAGACCTTTATTCAAATTCCTCTAAATTTAACCGTAAAAATAAATTAGTCAGTCATTTGGGCCAGGTCTAGAGACATAAAATCTCTGGGCTCGCCTTTATCCTCTGAATTTTTGAAGCGGTCCAAGTCCAAGATTTACCAGAGAGTTGAATAAAAACCTAGAGAGTGGTGAAGTGTCGAACACCCTAGGCACCGATGAAGCTCGCCGGACTCAAATCAATCGACGACGCTCACGACGAGTCAGTATGGGCCGTCACCTGGGTTCCGGCGACCGAAGCCCGACCGGCTTTGTTGTTAACCGGGTCACTCGACGAGACCGTTCGGCTATGGCAACCGGACGAGTTGGTGAACCGGGGAAAGATGACCGGACACTGCCTCGGCGTGGCTTCCGTGGCGGCTCACCCCTTGGGCTTCATCGCCGCCTCTGCTTCGCTTGATAGCTTCGTTAGGATCTTCGACGTTGACTCCAACACCACCATCGCCAGTTTCGAGGCGCCGCCCTCCGAAGTCTGGCAATTACGCTTCAATCCCCAGGTACACATTGCCTTTTGGATTTTCCCTTTTCAAAATTAGGGCTTGGGTTTGGTTTATTTACTGCTTTGCTGAGTGAATGTCTTAGTAAATTTGAATATGAACACAAGGAAACCAAATATGTCAAGTGAAAAATTATCACTTGGTACTTTTGGAGTTTGAGATCGGTTTTAGTTTCTATAGCATTACAAGTTGCTAGCATTTGTTTTTGAAAGCAAGTTTGGAGGTATGTGCTTTCGACTCGAAGACAATTTCAAATTACCAAGTTGGTTCTTGTGTTTTCGAGTTAATTTTAAATTTTGTTAGTGGAGCATCTTCATGGACCAATTGGTATGGTTAACTGATGAAAATGAAGAAATATGCTCGAAGTGCTGATGAAGTAATAGACACTGACAAATTCGAGTCAAAACACAATGACTAAAAGAATGTGCTTTAACTTTGAAGTATTGCAGCATACCCCTTTGTTTAAATTCAAAAGGTTAAAGTGATGCTAATCTGTGGCTTGTGAGCAGGGTACCATGCTAGCCGCGGCTGGTGGTGGCAGTGCCTCAGTAAAGGTCTGGGACACCAGCACGTGGAACCTGGTTGCCACATTGTCGATTCCTCGCCCAGAAGGAACCAAGCCTGCTGACAAAAGCGCAGCAAGAAGTTTGTGCTATCGGTTGCCTGGAGTCCTGATGGGAGACGCATAGCTTGTGGCTCCATGGATGGAACTGTTTCTTTTTTCGACACAGATCGCGGCAAGTTCCTGCACCACCTGGAAGGCCACTGCATGCCCGTGAGGTCTCTTGTGTTTTCCCCTGTTGAACCGCGGTTACTCTTCACTGGCTCGGACGATCAACATGTGCACATGTATGATGCTGAGGGGAAAACCCAGGTTGGGTCCATGTCAGGGCATAACGGCTGGGTCTTGAGTGTCGATGCAAGCACAGATGGGGCAGCCCTTGCAACTGGTTCAAGTGATAGAACTGTGAAGCTGTGGGATATTGGCATGAAGGCAGCTGTGCAGACAATGAGCAACCATAATGACCAAGTCTGGGGAGTGGCCTTTCGACCTGGAGGAATGCCTGGCAGACTTGCTAGTGTCTCTGATGACAAGAGCATATCACTGTATGACTACTCTTGAAGGGTTGCTTGGGGGAGGGGAAATAGGACTTTGGAAATTTGCGTTTGTTGCAACTCACTGATATTGGTGGTCTTTATCAGATTGTCATCATGACATTGGTTTGTTTGACACCTTTCTGTGATATGTTTGTATATGTTTGTACTACTATATACAAACAAAAAAGCCTAGGGAGAGAGCACTCCTTGTCTTACCATCGTATTTGTGAAAATGAACCCTTTGAAAATGACCTTTGCTAATTTGTATTATCAGGCTCTTAGCATAACAGGTAATGGTCATTTTTCAAGTTGAGTCGTTTGTTCCAAATTTGTTATTCTATCTTGGTGTGATAATGTATCCCATGACAAGATGATAAGACCCGTTTTGGCCAGTTTGACATACGAACGAGGTCATTATTTTCCTGGGTAAGCATAACCAGAGGAACAATAGTTGACGTTTGTAAATTGGGATATTTGGGTTTATATGCATCTATGGATATGAGAGTTTTACTGAGGAAGTAAAATTAGTAACGGATTTTGATGGAAAGTTAACGAGGGGATTTCTTAAGACATTCCCCCTGAGAAATTGGCAAGATGGACCAACATTTGGGATTCTTGGTAAATAAATAGCACAGATTTACCATCAGAAAGCTAGTAGAGTTGTACGTGCTCGTTTCAACAACCTATGCTAATATAACCTGGATAAAATCATTCAATAATATGCATAGAAGAATTAGCGTCAAATGATACATTTAGTAATATCTTTCCCATCAAATAAATATGCTTCAACGTTTTTCCCTCAGAATTTTAGTTGAAAGAAGAAATACATAGTACAACAGTCAAGTACATAGTGCAATAAATATTTTTTGAATATAACTAGAAAGAAAATAAAGACAATAATCAATTAATCAGGGTCAAAACTGTTCCTCAAATGAAGAATAGAAAATAGCTGAGTCTAGCATCAGAGATACTTGGCCAACCAAGGTAGTTCCTTGCTTTCCTTCAGTGCAAATGCTACATCGTCGCTGAAAGATAGCCGATAGAATCATATTAAATCGCAATCCAAGGATTTTTTTTATGGCAGTGCAGTAATATGGATGGGTGAAGTAAAATGCAAACAACAATTTTGTGTTCTTGGGTCAAGTAAAATGTGAATACAAATTGACAGCTGCAGTTTTGGTGAGGGGTGAACCTATTCTGGTCATGATATGACACAAATATTTAAAATGCAAGATGCTCTCTATGACATAATATTTGACTACTGTTATACAATCACTAATATAAGGATGACCTGCGGTGACTGTCTAATTGGTGATTACAAAGACTTGATAGCTATGATGCACGGAAACGCGAAAATGCTCGCGTTTCCCGTTTCGGAAGCGGAAACGGGTCGGAAACGCTCAGAAACGCGTATCCGAATTTGGAAACGGTTTGGAAACGTTTGTATCCAATGTGGAAACGCCAGAATGTAAATAAATAGGAAACGTGGGGGTAATACTGACTTTTTACTTGCAAAAATTGAAAGAAAAAAATAATAATAAATAAAACAACAGACCTAGATTGAGAGAGAGGTGAGAGACGCGACAATTGCAGTTCAGTCGTTCCTCTTCTGCTCGGAGGAGACCCATACCCAGTTCGGACCGACGTTCCTCTTCTGCTCGGAGGAGACCCAGAACCAGTTCGGTCAGGAACGACCCTTCTGCTCGGAGGAGACCCAGACCCAGTTCGAACGGACCTTCCTCTTCTGCTCGGACGAGACCCAGACCCAGTTCGGTCGGTCGTTCCTCTTCTTCTCGGAGGAGACCCAGACCCAGTTCGGTCGGTCGTTCTTCTGCTCGGGTCGGTCGTTCCTCTTCTCCTCTTCTAGCCGCTTCGGGTACGTTCAATCTTTTCTTTTCGATCCAGTTCAATCTTTTCTGCCCAGTTCAGTCGTTCTGCTCTTAATTTCTTATCCTCTTTGCTTTTCTCGATCGATCTATTTAAAAGCAATATTGCTTTATTGTTTTGGCTGAGAATGGGGATTAGAATACAGTATAATTGTTGGTTGACAATTTAACAGTATAATTGTTGCTCATTGTGATAGCCGTGTATTGTGAATTTGTGAATTCACTCATGTGTAATTTCACTAATTTGTGAATCACTGAATTGTGAATTTGTCAATTGAATTGTGTATTTTTTAGGATTGATAATGTTTTAGGACCTTTCAGGGGCGGACCGACATGGAGGGCCCATATAGACAAGATTTTGGGCTAAAAACCCTTAGGTATATATATATCAGCCCATACCCAGCCCAAAGAAAGAAAAAAAAAATATCCATCACAGCAGCTCCTCACCGCTCGCAGCCTCAGTGCCTGTGTGAGGCACTCACTGACTCACAGAAGGAGATAGAATATCCAGTAGATCGAGAGTTTCTTCCTGCTCTGTTTTTCTTCTTCCTGCTCTGTTTTTCTTCTTCCTGCTCTGTTTTTCCCAGATTCCCAGATCTCCTCTCGCAGTCTCGCCCAGTCGGCCCAGATCGAGAGTATCGCCGTCGCCGATTCTGTTTGCTACGGTGCTACCAGTGGCGGAGAGAGACAGAGAGACAGAGATTCCATGTTAGCTACTTAGCTGAGCCGCTGAGGAGTGAGGAACTGCCGAACTGAGGCTCTTGATTTCTTGAATCTTGATCATGGTCGGTCTCGGTGACTCGGTCATCCCCATCACGATCTCTTAGAAGGAGAGAGAATATCCAGTAGAAAACCAACTCTTAATCAAGCCCAATTTCAAAGGTCTGTATCCCAGTTGTTGCCTTGATTTATACCTGAAGAACTTTGCGATGTTATAACTAAGCAAGACGATCCTCTTATGTGTTTAGAGTTCTTGATGAATTGATGATTGTATTTTAACTACTATGATTGCATATACTATGAACTACCGACTGAATGCACTTTGACTAATGTCTTTGATGATAAATTACTAGCTAAAAAAAAGAAAAAATCAAGTAACAATAAGTGAATATTGCTTTTGTAATTTTGTTGGGCTTTGGGATTTCTTGATGCTTTCTTTGGCTTCTGATTATGTGGTGATTTATTTATTTATTTATAGATGTGCATTTTGTGTTGCAGATTGGAGAGTTTTTAGATTTGGTGTTGGATTGGAGAGTTTTTATATTGGAGAGTTTTTATTTATTTTTAGATGTGCATTTTGTGTTGCAGATTTGGTGTTGGATGTGTGTGATAATCTGGTATATGGATTTTGAGATTTTGAGAAATAATGATGGTCGTTGAATTTTGATCGAACAGTGAAATGGATGGAAATGTGAGAATAGAATCCTAGAAAGTTTGAATTTCACGTTTTATAACAAGTTGTTTTTGTTTGGATCTAGCAGCGAGCAGTGCGATTTAGTCTTGGCTTTTGTGTGTCTACATTTGCTCAATTGGAACCTATTCGATTCGATGTGTGGTAATCAGTGTTTGAAAGAGGATTGGTTAGTCTGTATTAGAGAGCTGAATGTGTTACAATTGGAGGGATTGCCGATTGGTTTTATGGTTCGTTGTTATATTATTCTTATGATACAAGTAAAGTAAGCATGGGAGAGGGTAAGGTGCAGATTGGGGGACTTAGAGGATGTGTTCAGGGTTCGTGTAGGCTTCTCCATAACATATTAGTTGGACAGTCGAACTGTTGAAAGTCTGTGTTTAATTGCTACGGTGGTGTACAGAAACACAAGACATATTTTTATGTTTATTTTACCTTGATGTCACCGAATTGAGGTGTTATAGGTTTTATTTAACTCTGATTTGTTATGAGAATGCCTTTTCTCCCTCTTGTGTGGGCATCATGTACCTGTGCTGTAACCTCTGTCTTTAATTCTTGTTAGAGGTTAACTGGATGTTTCTGGTATTCTTAAGATTGAATTTATTGTATTAGAGTACCTGATTTAAAGTTCTCCTTTGATTGTTTATATATCAGGCAAGCAAAGGATGTTGTGCAAAAAAAAAAAAAAAAAATTATGCACTTCTAATTAGCCTAGACAACAATTGAATCCTGGATCCGCTCCTGGGACCTTTGGATTGATAATGTTTGATTGTCATAAACTAGTACTTTGTTTATGTTTCATATATTTTTTTTCTAATTAAATATATATATATATATAAATATATATATATATATATATATATATATATATATATATATATATATATATATTTAATTGGCGTTTCCTTCACGTTTTCGTTTCCTATTACATTTAAGATTTGCCGTTTCCACGTTTCCGATCGTATCGTATCCGGAAACTCGTACCCGTTTCAGTGCTTTTTAGCCAAAATAGATATCTTTCATTACTTTTTTTTTTTTTTTTTTTTGAAGACTGAAATATTCTATCCCTATCTGTTAAAGTAGCAAGATCTTTAGGTCTAATGTTTGATGTTGGATTACATATCTGTGGACAGCAATGGCGGCTATAAGTTCTCTGGTGGGAAGCATTCCCCAAATTGGTCTGACAATATGCAGAGATGATGGTTATTCAAAAAGGCGGGCGAAGAATTCTGTGGTTTCTATTATTAGCCCCCGTCTACCCTTATTTTCTTCTCAGACCAGGTATATTCTTCTATTATTCAAGTTTCATCCTAATAGATTATTTTGCTCCTTGCTAATTTGGTTAGCACTGACTAACTAGACAAGTAATTATGTATACTAAAATATATTTTCAGCTATAGATAACTATTTTTATTTTTTTATGAGAAAACAGAATTGATTAAAACATGAACAAAACTAAACTCATACATAATACAAATCAAATCATTTCATATTCCTGCTGTGTTGTGTTGACTTGAATATAGCTCACAACCTATTTAACAAGTCCAATAATCGATTTGTGTTGACCTGAAAGTGTTAATCGGTTAATTTGTTAATAGACTATTATTAGCAGCATTGGATATGACTGACAAATTTCATGTTTCTGGGCATTTTCTTGGGGATGAAAGACGTCTGCTTCAAGTTGGTTCGGGTAAATCAATTTTTCCAAGAAATAAGAGGAATAGTTGGGAACAATGTATCTCCATATTTGGAGAGCCTTTGACTGGAGCACCTTTTCCACGAAAGTATAACGGCATTTCTAGCTCTTTTTGCCAAAGCAGAAGCTCTTCATGGCAAAGTAGAAGTTGTCTTCGCCTCAGGACGTCCACACCAAGTGCCTTTCCTGACAGAACTTCTTTCTGTTTAACCAACCGTAAACTTGAGAAGGTTTTTGTAAGTGGGCAACCCAAATTTACTTCTGTTGAAATTTCACATCCAACATCTTTTTGTACTGTTTGACATGGATTGGCTTTAATTTCTCTCCTTCTGGGCCATAGAAATGTTCATCACAGAATTGTTGGAGTTCTTTGAAATGTAGCCTGCTGCTTGACCTAAAAAATATTCTTTCACGATGTGTGTTTTTTCTTTGAACTTGCACAGAACGGACATATACACGTGTTTTTTCCTTGTGGCTTTTCTTCTTTCACACAAATGTAGTAGGTTGATTGGAAGTGACTTCTTTGGACAGTTTTGCTGTAGTCTAATGGGAATACTGAATGCCTTGTATTTCTACAATTTTTATTATTACTTTACTTTTATTGATGCATGTCAATGGGAAACATTCTACTGTACTATTAGTCATGCTTCAAGACATTTCCTGACTTATACCGATCCATATAATTTTTAGGTGAAGGATCTGCATATTCCATATGCAACCGTAGGTCCAGATGAGCCACATGCAGCAAGTACATCTTGGCCAGATGGTATTCTTGAGAAACAGGAGCTAGATTTAGTATATCCTGGAGTAGAACAAACAGAGGTAGAGGGGTTTCTAAGTTCTGAACTTCCATCTCACCCAAAGTTGTATCGAGGACAACTAAAAAATGGTCTGCGCTATCTGATTTTACCAAATAAAGTTCCGCCAAACAGGTTCAGCCTCTTTACATGAGCAGATCTTATTGGCTTATACTTCTCTGTTTATGTTGAAAGATAATATTAAAGATTTTTTTTTTTCCATACATTTTCTCTTACAAAGAGCACATTTGTTGGAGTTTTAGGTTTGAAGCACACATGGAAGTGCATGTAGGATCAATCGACGAGGAAGAGGATGAGCAAGGGATTGCACATATGATTGAACATGTTGCTTTCCTTGGAAGTAAGAAACGCGAGAAGCTTCTTGGGACGGGGGCTCGATCCAATGCTTACACCGATTTCCATCATACAGTGTTTCACATCCATTCGCCACTTAGTACAAAGGTTTCCCCCTTTCTGTTACGCTAACAGTCAGCAACTGCTTTTTTATTTTTTATTTTATATCTTAATTATGATATTTTGTGATTTTATCTAAGTCAGCACCCAAGTTAACTAATAGATACAGTATTCAGTTATTCTGGTTATGATGTTCCAAACAGAATGCTTAAATTTATTAATATGAGCAAATCTATAAATATATCTTGTCGAAAGACTCAAAACTTTATTATGTCCTTGGACAAAATAGAGATTAATAATACAAAGAGTCATGTACATTTTGATAGGAAAGAAGAAAATTGTATTAAAAACAATAAAGATGATTGGTGAAAGTCATAGATGCAGTGGGGAGGTAGAAGTTGAGATTGTTTAGGAAGGCTTGGGTTAGCTTGGCATTGGGCATCTGTAGCAGGGTGCTTTTTTCTGTCAAGTTGAATTTCCATGGCAATGAAAAAAGGGCTAAAGCTCTTTGGGATTGCGGAGCTTCGGCTGTAATTTGGGCAGAAAGGAATTGATGGATCTTTGATGACTATAATGGAGTGGGGGTGGAAGTTAGATTCTTGTCTGCCTTGTGAGGTTCTGTTTCAGTTAAATTAAATACTATACTTCTTCCTCCATTTTTCTAGTCCTGTTGTAGTTTTCTTATCTCTTTGTTTTGTTTCCTGTAGCTCACTTAGAACTTCTTGTCCATGGCTTTTGTTTCTTGCTTCTGGTTACCTCTTGCAATAAAAGTCTTTGTTTTCAAAAAGGAACAAAAAGTAGTTAAGATGATCAGAACCTAGTGTCTTATAAATATAATGACAACAATATGTTGGTTTCCAGGATTCTGATGAAGATCTCCTTCCAAATGTGCTGGATGCCTTGAATGAGGTATTAATGATCAATTGTCCTATATGAGCTTGAACTACATGCTTAGTATGGATTTGGTTGTATTCTTTCAATTCAGTCCTTTCATTTTTACCATACATTATTGAATTGATCTGTTTTACCAAAAAAAAAAAAAAAAATTGATATAGGACGTTTGTAGTTCTGAGGTCTCATTTACTTCTGCTTCATTGATGCTACAGATTGCTTTTCACCCAAAATTCCTTTCTTCTCGTGTTGAGAAGGAACGGCGGGCTATACTTTCAGAATTACAGATGATGAATACAATAGATTATCGCGTTGACTGCCAGGTTTGGACTAGGGAGGTTCATAATATTTTAGCTTGTTATTGAATTTGTATTGCCTAGCATTATCTCAACTTCTGCATGTTTTAATCTTGAGTACAGTTATTACAACATCTGCACTCTGAAAACAAGCTAAGCAAAAGGTTCCCGATTGGATTAGAGGAGCAGATTAAGAAGTGGGATGTAGATAAAGTGCGAAAATTTCATGAGCGTTGGTACTTCCCTGCAAATGCAACCTTATACATTGTTGGGGATATTGACAACATCTCAAAAACAATTTACCAAATTGAGGTATGCAAGAGTTCACCTTTATCATGTCTTATTTGTATTTATTGATTCACTTCTAGAATCATGGACAGACTAAAATTAGCTTCTTTACCGCAGGCTGTCTTTGGACAAACTGGCCAAGAAAATGGGTCAGCACCTACTCCTAGTGCGTTTGGTGCAATGGCTAGTTTCCTTGTCCCTAAGCTTTCAGTTGGCCTGACTGGAAATTTGCCTACTGAAAGATCGTCTAATTCCATTGATCAAACAAAACTCCTTAAAAAGGAAAAGCACACTGTTCGTCCTCCTGTGAAGCATAATTGGTCACTCCCTGGAAGTAGTATGCATTTGAAGCCTCCACAGATTTTTCAGCATGAATTGATTCAGAATTTCTCATTTAATATGTTCTGCAAGGTACAAGGGACTGTAGAGTTTCTTCCAACTATGAGCATTTTTGGTCTGAAAAATTCTTATTTAATATGGTTATTGATTTTTAATCACATACGTTTCTTTACCGCTATCTTGCTCTCTCTATCTTCTAAGCATGTGTTGTGGAACTACTGCAGATTCCTGTGAACAGGGTTCGAACATATGGTGACTTGCGAAATGTTCTAATGAAGAGAATATTTCTTTCTGCTTTGCATTTCCGAATTAATACAAGATACAAGGTCCATTTTTAGTTTTACCCACAAAATTTCCAGTTTGTACCAAAGTTGCTACTTTGCTGAATTCCTATTATGTGCTATATATGCGAGTATCTTCTTGATATACCATGCTGTCCGTTTTGACTGAGCTAATTGTAAAAAATTGCAGAGTTCAAACCCACCATTTACTTCAATTGAATTGGATCATAGTGACTCTGGAAGGGAAGGATGCACAGTCACTACTCTTACTGTAATTGCCGAACCCAAGAATTGGCAAACTGCAATAAGAGTTGCTGTTCACGAGGTTTGCATTTCCGTCTTGCATACTGGAATTGGAAAACTGTTTATGGGTTTTGAGTATAGTTTGCATGCTATCAATACAGAGAAGTTCTGTACTGTGGTTTAGATGGGACCCTTGACAATAGTTTGCAACTTTTACAAAGTCGACCTTGGAACTTTACTCTTCATTTTTATTTTAATGAATTTCGCACCTATGAATCAATAAAAAATGTGTTTTGTTTCCTTTTGCTTTTTTTGTTATAAAAACTGAGCATGATGATTGGCCACTTTGATGTCTTGGTCTGTAAGCTATAAACAATAAGCCTTCTTTTTTTACTTTTTTAATTTGTTTTTAATTTTTTTTACTTTTTCTACTTGCATGGAGAAAACATACTTCATTGTTTAGTAAGTACTCTTGATATTGCAGCTTCAAGCTTTTTGCACTTATCCCTTCATGCTTGGAAAAAACAAACTTCCCAGTTCATTCATTTCTAATGAACCTCAGTTGACCATCCTTTTCAGTTTTTATTTTGCTTCCTATGTTAGTATGTTTTCTGTGGATTATTGTGTAGTTGATTACTAAACTTTGCAGTTATATCTCTTGTTTTCTGCAGGTTAGAAGGCTCAAAGAATTTGGTGTTACTAAGGGTGAATTGACACGTTATATAGATGCTTTATTAAAAGATAGTGAGCATCTGGCGGCTATGATAGATAATGTATCTTCGGTTGATAATTTGGATTTTATTATGGAGAGTGATGCGCTGGGCCATACAGTAATGGATCAGAGACAAGGACATGACAGTCTGGTTGCTGTTGCTGGAACTGTTACTCTTGAAGAGGTAATGTTCAATCATTAATCATTTGTTATTGTCACTTGGTATTGTAAATGTAATAGTGTCCAAGTAAACCATAAAAAACACATACAAGAACATGTAGAATGGTAGTATTCTACTTAGCAGTCCTATTTATGCTAATTATGCGTATTAGTGTTTCCTAGAGGCAGTTTTCTCTGGTATATGTTACAAGTAGGCTTAGTAAGGTCACCATTCTGAATTACAGGACACATTAGAATAATGCGTAGGCTCACTTTGGTACTAGAATTATATATTTAGTAACATAGTTAAGGATAGGTTATTAGATTTAGTAAGAATGTGTTAAATGTATAATTCATATAGCAACATAGATGAGGGATATTTAATAATTATATATACATTAATATAGTTATATATTAATGTATCAAATCTCTTAAATGTATAATTCATGTAGCAACATGGGTAAGGGATATTTAATAATTATTATATACATTATAACTTTGTGTACTAGAATGGGTGTTATTTGCTAGGGTTCTGTTTCCCGATAAGGCCGAATAGGCAAAAGCAGATTTATGCTTTTGCTCTGGTGTGTAATATCCTGGCAGTGACTCAGTGAAGTCGTGAATATATCTAGTTAAGTGTATTTATCTTGATTAACTACTTTTCATTTTTTATTTTATTTTATAATTTAATTCATTTGTTAAAGTACACCACAAATCTTGGTTGATTATAAATAGATAAAGGATATAGTGGATGCTTCCGTTTTAATTGTTCAGAGCACAAAATATATTCTGTTTTGGTTTGTACGATCTGGATCATGGTGCATAGTGTGCGTAGTGATTGCTTTCAACTTGAGGGTCTGAGGCAATCCTTAAATATAGTATCATTGTTCTCATCAAAATAGGAAAAATAATGAAGTTTATATTTTTAAGGCAATGCTGGAAATTGAGGACCCTAAATTTTTCTTTAATCTTTTAAGTTTAAATATTTAATTTTCAGTTTTTTATTTTGTTGTAATTGTGTAGGTTAACTCTATTGGCGCCAAGGTGTTGGAATTTGTTTCTGATATTGGAAAGCCTACTGCACCCCTTCCTGCAGCGATTGTCGCTTGTGTTCCAAAGAAAGTGCATGTTGATGGAATGGGTGAAACTGAGTTCACCATTTCCCCTGATGAGATTACAGCTGCTACGAGAGCTGGATTGGAGGACCTCATTGAACCTGAGCCAGAGGTGTCCTTCCTTAAAAACTTGGCCTGCTTCCTCCTTAACCTAACTATTTAGATGTCTCTGGAAAGTTCTTACTTACTTCATTGTTGACTGGTTTCCTGTCTTGTTTGTGCAGCTTGAAGTGCCAAAAGAATTGATATCTTCATCACAGTTGCAGGAATTGAGGCAGGAGCGCATGCCATCCTTCATCACCTGTAGCCCAGAAACAAATATGACAAAAATTTATGACAAGGAAACAGGGATCACTAGAGCTCGTCTTTCAAATGGAATTGATGTAAATTACAAGGTATCTCTTGCTTATGTTTTAGTTGGTCATATACTTGTTTTCTAGTTTCTCTTCTATTAAATGAAATTTCCATTGCTCGTCATTGTATAAGAAGATTGAAATATAAAAATATGTGAAAGAATGAGGGCAGCTTAATCACGTCATGTCATACATTATTGTGGGTTATCTTGGCAATAGTGTTATTGTGGCTGGGATTGACGTCAGTTTGAAACTTTAAGTTGTCATGCCGCACCTATAGTTTCTCTAATTTTTTGTGCTTAGTTACTTTCACTGTTATTGATGAAAATATACACGAGTGAGCCACTAACACTAATTCATGTCTTTGTTCTATATTCAATCACAGATTTCTAAAAGTGAGGCTCAGGGAGGTGTGATGAGGCTTATAGTTGGTGGTGGACGGGCAACTGAAAGTCCTGAATCAAAAGGTTCTGTTGTTGTGGGTGTACGAACTCTTAGCGAGGGAGGTCGTGTTGGAAACTTTTCAAGGGAGCAGGTATGTTATCTCTCTATCTCTCTCTCTCTCTCCCTCCCTCCCTCCTAATCTATTATGTATATTAGATTTAATAGGAGATTCATTCATCTTGAATAATGCATTATAGTATATCTTGAGATTGGGGCGTGTTAAATAAATTAGGTATAACAAAGGGTCATTATGCGAATTAGCTTTCACATCTCACAAGTAATTGTTCAAATAGCAAAGTGCTGGCCTATTTATTGTGAGCTGTTTTACAATTTTTCCATATGCCTCAATTGGTCTCACTTTTTTGGACTACGGAGTTTTCTTTGCTCTGGGTTTAGGCTTTAGTGTCTAGTTGTATTTTATGTTGATGAGCTTCTTCCTTATATAAACAAACTTGTGCTTCTTATAGGAAAAAGAAAAAAAACTACCCCGAGAAAAAAAATTAAATTCCAGTTTAACATAGTAGTATTTCATGGGACTTAATGCTTATGATATTTGTTGATGCCAACTTACTTTACAGTAGTTGTGAGATTTCTATGTGGCATAGTAATAATATAAGAACCTTGATGATGCAAGTAATTAAGATGTAGTTCTTGGTAGTTTCTGTATGCTTTACTGTCTTTATTAAATGTTGTTTAGAGTCTAAGGGGGTAGTTGTGTGATAGCTGTCTTAGCATTTAATGTAATCTGGGAATTGGGAGTCTTTAATGTTGTTTGTGGGCTCTAGAAAGGAGCAGGGAATGTCTAGAAAGGTCTAGGGAATGTCTGGTAGTATTTTAAAAGGGGGTTTAGCCCAGACCTGTACGAATTCAGTTCTGAACCATTATTCAAAGTATTCCATTTTGAAATACTTCAAGGCTTTCCCTGATTTCCCTTGGAAATCTAGGCTCCAACGGTGTTTGGAGTAATCTTAACTAGCTCTAAGTGTCAGATCCACTCTTAGTTGCTGTTTGTGTTTTCATTTACATCACTTGATAATATAGATCATTAAATATGGTATTATGTAATCTTTTTTTAATATTATGCATATCTGAGCTTCCCTCATTTCTGCTGAGACTGCCTCATGTATATGCATCATTGTTCTCAGGTAGAACTGTTCTGTGTGAATCACTTGATTAATTGCTCATTGGAGTCAACGGAGGAATTTATTTCTATGGAATTCCGTTTCACTTTAAGAGATAATGGGATGCGTGCCGCTTTCCAATTGCTTCACATGGTACTTGAGGTAAACTCATCGTGACTTATGTTCTATGTGCTGATTTTTGGATGTTGGGGCATTTCTTGTTATGTGTGTTGTCCGCATGTTTGGTCTATGTCTTCTACGGGGCATCTCCATTTTAGCGGCATGCATTAGAATATATGAATTTTAGGACAGATGATTGACAGTAACGCTTGCTGACTTGCAGCATAGTGTCTGGCTGGATGATGCATTTGATAGAGCAAGACAATTATATTTGTCATATTATCGCTCCATCCCTAAAAGCTTGGAGCGCTCAACTGCTTACAAACTCATGTTGGCAATGTTGGACGGGGATGAGCGTTTTGTAGAACCTACACCAACATCATTGCAAAATTTAACTTTGCAATCTGTGAAGGATGCAGTGATGAACCAATTTGTTGGCAATAACATGGAGGTGTGCATATCCTACCTGCTGATTTTTAATTTATTATTTTTTTTTTCTGTAAGAAAAATGATCATTTCTCATTTTAAGCTGTATACATATGTTTAGGTAAGTGTTGTTGGGGACTTCTCGGAGGAGGAAATCGAGTCTTGTATTCTTGATTACTTGGGAACAGTACAATCGGCAAAATTTTTTGAGACTGAGCAGAAGTATAATCCGGTTGTGTTTCGACCATCTTCTGATTTGCAGTCTCAACAAGTGAGTAGTAATATATTTGTTTGGATGATGGAATGTCTATAACGGTTTGGCATATGCTAATAGTTTATTTCTTTTCAAACAGGTGTTCTTGAAGGATACAGATGAGAGAGCATGTGCATTTATTGCAGGTCCTGCACCAAATCGTTGGGGTTTTACTGTTGACGGTAAAGACCTGTTTGAGTCAATCACTGATATTTCTTCTAGTGATGGTGAGTTGCATTGAATCTGGAATTAGGTATCAGATTTGCATATTTTTGAGATGTATTTTATGTGTTGAAGCTGGTTATGCAGATGCGCAGCTGAAATCTGCAGAGCTAGTTGTGGAGGGTAAGGATATTCAGAAGGATCTGCAAAGAAAACTCCGTGGTCATCCGCTTTTCTTTGGCATCACAATGGGGCTCCTGGCTGAGATTATAAATTCCAGGTAATTATTTCCATGAGTAGATAATTATCTGCATGTGCTTTTCCTTATTCATTATCTGCCTGCTCTGCAATGTGTGCCCAAAATATGTTTTTTTTCCATGCTGTATACCGACTATTATTAATAGGGTAAAAGTTACAAATTTATCCTTGCACATGTAGGATTTTTTTGTCTAAAATAGTATTTGGACCAACATTGATTAATTTCGCAAACCATAGGGGTAAAATTAAACATCTTTAAACCACTAGGTTAATTTTGACCATCACTCCAAACCCTAAGGACTATTTATAAATCTTACCCTATATTAATAAGTCTTCAGTGGGAGGTTCTCTGATTCGTTACAGCCATTTCGTACCAGCCAACATTATCTGAACGTGCATGTTGGAGGTTTTATTTGATACTGGGATAGAGTGATTTTTGGTCATCTCGTCTTCCATTTAGTTAAACTGGAAAGCCCTTTTAGGTTGAAACAGATAGGAGGTATGTGAATGATACTGAGTTTGGGGAATGGACTTGTCAAGCAGGTTGATTGTCTAATGACACTCTACTTGATTACTATGATTTGAGGGCATTATGATGAGTCCTGCATCAAGATAGTAGGACATGGTATTAGTCATATTACATGTGTAACCTTAGCTTTTCATAAACATGTATCAGTATTGAACATATTTTTGCATGCAAATCACCTCTCTCTGGTTATCTGAGTTTTTGGTATTGTTTTCTTTTATTTATGTTTATTTATTTATTTTAATTCTTTATATGCGCTTATTTGTAATATTCCATGCTCTTTGCAGACTTTTTACGACGGTCAGAGATTCACTTGGCTTGACATATGATGTCTCGTTCGAGTTGAACCTTTTTGATAGGCTGAATCTCGGATGGTATGTCATATCTGTAACATCAACTCCTGGCAAGGTGCGTAATTTAGATTCATATACAGCAAAAATATGTTGGTGTTATTTCCAGTCTCCTCACAGGTTTAGCTGTAATAAACATTCAGGTTCACAAAGCTGTTGATGCATGCAAGAATGTCCTTAGAGGTTTGCATAGCAACAAGATTTCCCAAAGGGAGCTGGACAGGGTTAATTTCTTTGCTTTTTTCTTCTAGAATAGAAATTCTTTTTTTCTTAGATAAAGTGGAATTCTCATGACCACCTTTCTAATTAACTTGTTAATATTGAAATTGTAGGCAAAACGGACGCTTCTGATGAGACATGAAGCTGAGATCAAGTCAAATGGCTACTGGCTTGGACTTTTAGCTCACTTGCAAGCTTCTTCTGTTCCAAGGAAGGTAAACTAGAAATTTCTTAATGATGTCCTCCAGTTTATTTAGAGATTACAGATATACTCATGGAGAATAATATTGGATAGATTTTTTTTGGCACTTTATCAATGCTGAAAGTGTTACATAGAAAACCATTGTAAAGATTGAGATACTCATAATGCGCTATTTGGTTCAGGATATATCTTGCATCAAAGATCTTACTACTTTGTACGAAATTGCTGCTATTGAGGACGTATACCTTGCATATGATCAATTGAAAATAGATGACGATTCTTTGTACTCATGTATTGGAATTGCTGGGGCTCAAGCTGGTGATGAATTGACTGGTGAGGATATATTGTGCTGCATTGAACTTTTTTCAATCTGCATACCCTGAAACTTATAAAGATACAGTGGATTAGGTTTTCTGGATGTGTATTGAACTAGTTGGAGTGGCCATGAGACCTCATAAAAATATTGCCTTTCTTTGTCTTTCTGGAATTTCAAACTGGCTTAATTTTATTTGGGGTACCTTTAGTTATATCTGCTTCTGCCTCATCATAAAGTGTGTTTTACTTGCTCTTTTTTATCTGATCAACCTATAATTTGCTGCTTATTTAGAAGTCGAAGAACCAGAGGAAGGTTTTCCAGGTGTTTTCCCAGTTGGGCGTGGGTTATCTACAATGACACGGCCTACAGCATGATCTTAGATTATACGTGCCATCTCACATATAGTAAAGACATATCTAGCATTAAGGTATTCCACAAGCTCGAAGTTTCATTTCCCTTTTAATATAGCATAGAATTTTCTCATTACTATCTTCTTTTATAATTGCCACTATACTTTTCTGCATTAAATGCATTTATATAATGGATTCCAATTATTTCATTAATGTTTTATCAATAAAAAATTGTGGACATCGAATAATAATTGTTGCATTGTATGTTTTAGAGAAACAAAAAAAGGATCATGGAATGAATACAGAGATTCATGCCTTACAATGATTATATATTGGAAAATCTTATTGTATCAGTGTAAGATCATTTGTGTAGAGTATTGAACTGGTCAGGACAATATCAAAATCCTTGGTTGATTGCAGAAAATGAACATGTTCATGAAATTTCTATGCCTAGAGGACTGAAACTTTATTAGTTTGCTTATCATATGTATGACTCATAAAAGTTAAAAGTTACTTGACTTTACCCCTGTTTATGATTATAGGTGAACTGACTTCCACATTTGTAAACAGGTCCAGTGGCGAGAAGCTAAGACCAGATAATGCTAAAGGCCTGCTCGCCAAAGTCGCGCCAGAACAAATTATAGCACACACCATAGTCATGCCATTCAACGTGAAGTCATCAACTGTCTTGGTTGACATGCTCCTGCATATTATTACCATTGGGAGCAATTGGAAACCACTGATACTTGCTTCATTCCCAGTTCAACAGTGAGCATTGGGAGGTAGAAAACAGTAACATGATTTGTCTAGTACAAAATTACGGGCTATACCAAGTGCCTGGGCCAATTCTTTGATATTGTAAATACATGAGCCTCTTGTCAGTTATCCAAAATTTTGCCTTATGCTGTCAATACTAGGCCAATACCTAGACCCTAGCCTTTCTCTTTTGATATATTACTGGTAGATAATATATTCATGTCCCTGCCAAGTATTCAATTTGCATCTGCCCATGGAGGTTTTATTGCATAAAATGAACAGGACAGTGTGGATCCCCCATCCGAAGCCTAACTTGTACTTTTTAGTGGAAAGTGTGGTGTATATGGATCCTTAATGATGGGGAAAAGTCTTACTTGGGGAAGTTAATTACGAAGCAAATGTGCTGGTGTGTGGGTTGTAATATTGTAGATTTTGATATCCAACTTTCCTATTCAATCAATGTTATGGTTTTATTGCATCTAGATTGTGTTAATTTGAAGTTTAAGATGAGAAAAATAGAAACCATAGAGCAACAATTTGATGAACATGAAGTAGGGTGCGAAAGGGGTTTTTAGTTTGATATGTTAGTTATCTTGTCCGCGCAAAAAAGAAATGAATAGAAGAGACCACGAATTTTTGATGTTGATTTCTCAACAAAACAAGTACAAGTGACTGATGTAAAGTTTACGTAGGATGTGTATAGGGCCATTTTTTAAGCTAAATAAAAAAAGAAAAGAGGAAGAGCAAGAGAGAAGAGTTGCTCATTAACAGGCAGTTTTTTTCATCTTTGTTGCGAGTGTTTTTTAGAATTTAGCCGAATGATCGTTCGACTCGTATCTTAACAAGCTAACATATATGATTTTTGTTTTTTGGGGAACAATATTTTTTTTCCTTAAATCCTTGGCTGGCCATAAGCCCAGTCAAACATACACATACATTGCCATTGAAATACAACAATGTATTAAGATCAAATATTACACATTGTCTAGTTTTTTTTTTTTTGGTCAAAGAAAATAAATTGTATTGAATGATCCAAAATGCCCACCACAATACAAGAGGTACGAAAGAGCATAGCAAAAAGTGGCACATTGGCCCCAACAATAAGAGGCACATACGCCCAACAATAAGAGCACAAAGGCCAGTATAAACAAAATAAACCCATAATGGGCTTGGCAAAATTACAAGACAGAAGCCCATAAATAAAAAAGAGAAACCTTAAAAATCCTCGCAGCCTCCATATCTTCTTCACCAGCAGCAAAGAACTTATGCCTTTACATTCAAGTCGTCGTTTGACGTGAATCCGCCACCAAAGCACCAAAACGTACCACCTTCTCCACCGGTTGAGACACACGCCGGGGACAAGAACGCCCAAAAGAAACCGAGTAACCGCAGAGAGAGTGATTACTGAGGTAATCTAGACACCCTCTTTTAAGTTAACGAAAATTCGCCAATGAGCGAAAGTTTGTTTAGGTGTGGTGGAGAACGGAGCAGATCTGAAAGCTAAAGAGGTCAAACCCATCAAAAGAGAACAGAAGCAATAGAAGAGAAAATTATGTGCTAAATGATGGATGATATGTAGAGATGAGATAGGGCTTGGGTTATGGTGAAGAAGTGTAGAGATGGAGACGCGATGAGGATGGTATAAATGAGAGCTCGTCCAGCCATGAGAAAACTCAAGATGGTCGCAAAGGGTAGGTAGATGGGGAAATTGGAAGAAGTAGAGGGAAAAGAAAGAGGGAACGTGCATGGTCTAGATAAAGGTTGGGTGGATATGGTGGAGGTAAGACTCTCAAATGGTGTCTGGTTTGAGAAAATTTCTAGAGAGAAGGAGGACCCTTTCTCTCTTTAGAAACCTTCCCATGACATATACTGCATCCGGAGTGAACATTGTCTTAGTTATTCTCTATTGAACTAGTATAGTAAGGACATGATAGAAAGAGACAATCTAAGTAATTATAGCTACTCTGTATTGAACTAGTATTTGAAAGGATACATCCTGGAACCAACAATTACAACAACCTTGAACTCAGGCTTGTAATTTTTTGTGTCATTTCATTATGTCACCTATTAAAAAAAGGCCAATAGCCCAAATTAAGGTTCTTTGAAACCCTTGAGACTAACAACCTGTTTTGCGGTTGAGGTAGCAAGAATTTCAACACAGAACAACGATGCTCTCAAAGTAGTGATCTAGGTAAGTTAAGCCTAATTTAGCCGAAATGGGCCAACCAAGGAAAAAAATATTTATTCCTCGTAGGGTAAGGATTACCTAAATTCTTTTTAGCCTAAAATCAAAGGTTTTTCTTAGATTAATGATTGATGTTGGTTACTTGACCCCAAAGTCAATGTTTCTTCTAAGAGAAAATATTGCGGGTAGCTTGAGCCATTGACCGAAACACCTATTTAGTCATCGTACACCAGTTTCTTGAGCCTAAAGTCAATTGTTCCTCCTAAATCAAGAATTGATATTGGTAACATGAATCCAAAATCAACATTTTCTCTAAGGGAAAAGAGACTGTGTTTTACTTGAACTGTTGACATCGGAACTGCCAATTGTGTCGTCGTAGACACCTATCGGGATCATCACTCGGATCTATAAGAAGGTCATAATCCACCTTGCAACACCACCCTTGCTCTCGACAGTTGACTGCCAAAGAATTGCTTTACCATCTGTGATATGAATAGAACATCGAAGAAGCCACCACCAAGAAGAACAACAAACTCCACTCTTGACTAATTGGTAACCTAGATATGACCGATGATGTCGTGCAACAAATTCACGAGTGAAGACGCAGATGAAAACCTAGCAAACTCTATCTGAACCACAAACTTCTGCTACCAAAATAACCAAGGCCATCCATAATACAGACTAGATTGGCCTAAGCAGCGAGCTATGATAGGAGCATTTTAATGCGACGTTTTAACTGCCATTTCCCTACACTTCCTGCGTTATTTCCTTGAAAAATCCCTGTTTAGGAAAGTTTCCATTCTTCGATTGGGAAAGTTCCTTATTGTAGAAAGTTTCCATTTTTTGTAGTTTCTATTTCTCATTTTTAGCAAGTTTCCATTTTTAGTTTAGGAAAGTTTCTATTTTTCACTTTTAGTAAGTTTCTATTTTTCATTATTAGAAAGTTTCTATTTTTCATTTTAGGAAAGTTTCTATTTTTAGTGATAGTTTCTATTTTCAGGACCTCGGAGCTAAAAAGTGGAAATGAACTCACGAATGGAAAGAGGAGCTTGCGAACGTTAAGGGGAACAAAAATGAGACACAAAGGGCCACACAAATGAGCAGAAATGAAGAAATAAGCTTTCCTGTTCCAACCAGGAAACCCTGCGAAAAGGAGGAAGGCTTACCAAGCAAGTTTCCAACGCAACCATGAAAAAGAAATGGAAAAATGAAGTGTCATGACGTTGGAGGATGAAAAGGCTTGAAGTTGACGCAACAAGGCCCAAGAACTCTATGGATTGACTTGGATTTTCGGCAAAATGGATCAAGGCCCATAAAAGCCCATGGAATTAGGGTTTGTGACGCAAAGAGTAAACCCTAGAGAGGTTTTGCCGTGAAATACCAAGGGGAAGAGAGAAGTTGGCGAGAAAATCAAGAAGAAAATAAAAGATTACGCCAAGAGATTTTCTAGGGTGGAGTTTATGGAAAGAAAAAAATGTGGACATCAAGAAACGGCTCAAAAGGCGTCTAGATTCATTCCTATATTCCCTAAAGGTATTTTGGCCGAAATAAAAGAGAAAAAATCAGAATATATTCATGCAATTTCGGCAAGAATATATTAGGGAATCATCTTGGAATTTTGTGATTGGTTGGATGACACACTAGGGCTTTCTTGGCAATTTTTCATTGGTGGAAGCTATGTGGAATTATTAAATTAATTCCTTGGAAAATAAAAAGAAAAATCACGGCTTGGAGACAAAGTATTGCCGTCCCCTATATATACTCTTCATCCTAGACGTCTCAGACATCATCCCCTAATTCAGAAATCACTTTATACGCAAAAGCTCTCTCCATTCTCTAGTTCATCTTCTGCGTTTTCAAGCAAGGAATGAAGAAGCAAGAAGAAGCCGTGAGCATCTCTCCCATTCCACCTTGAAGCCGTGAAGTTTTGAAGCTTGCTTTCGAGTTTCATTAGTTCATCATTCAAGTTCTTCATCACCATCTCCATTCACGGTGTAATTCAACCTTCTTTCTTGTAATCACTTTTGATTTTCCTTGTTTGATTTCGTTAGAAGTTGTTCTAGTTAACATTGATGTTTGAACAAAGTTTAAATCTGAAATTTTATGATTGAATGAAGATTTCGATTCTTATGTTGTGATTCCAACGTTGCTTTTGTGTGATTGTTCGATTGTATTTGCTTAATTGATATCTCTTGTATGTTCATCTTAATTGGTTTGAAACTTTTAGGGTTTATGTATGAGTGGTGCTAGATTTAAGAACATGATTCAACTTATTGTTTTGTGAACTTGAATCGAAAGTAGTAAAGGTTTTAGACAAAAATCGAATTCAATTGAAAAGGATTGCAATTAGGTGGACTTCTTCATACTAAGTTGCACACTTGAGTTGATAGCCTTTCTATGTGTTTCATGCGTTAAACATGTTATGATTGTCTAGCTTTCTAGAGCATGAATGCATGTTTGATAGGATTAGTCTTCACTACTACAATAACATGATTTAAGGACACCTAAACCGTGTCCTTAAATACATACAAGGACTCTTTAAAAGAGTCCTCTATCCGGGTGTCATCGTAAGTCTCAAATAAGGACACTGAAAATGTGTCCTCTTATCTATACGAGGACACAATTTATGTGTCCTAATAACCCTGGACATGGTGTCCTTAAATCCATAAGAGGACACCTAAACAATGTCCTAAAAGCTCTAGAAACTGTGTCCTCTTTTCTATACTAGGACACACAAACTGTGTCCTAAAAGCTCTAGAAATGGTGTCCTTAAATCCTTGAGAGGACACAAAAAAATTACTCATATGTGTCCTTAAAACTAAAACAGGACACTTAATAAAGGTAATAGAGGACGTTAAAAAAGTGTCCTTAAAACTTGTAAAGAATACAAAAAAAAAAATTAATAAAAGAAATCTTCCTCCAATTATACACAGCTCAAAATACACCACTAAATGCATTATTAACTTAACCAGAATATCATATCCATACATATACCAAAAAAATTTCTAAAGTGTAAAGTCTGAACACACGTTATATGTCAATCATGAACTGAAGAGGAATTACAGTTTACATGAAAATGCTAAACTTAGATTTGCCAGAAGCAAATGCCAAAATGAAAGTACCATCCTAGAAGACTTGTTGAAAATGATGAGACCTTGCTGCCTGTACTGCCATCAGTACTAACAAACTTTGAACCTGCACAAGTATATGCATAATTAAAGAAAAAGCCACAAACGCATGTCTCAAAAATAGCCACAAGTTATCTTTAGGACATAAGCTTATATCTAGCAGTGTTGAAGAAGAAATGAAGGCAATGTTCGTTACCTAGATCTTCATGAAGCATATTATACACTACCGGGTCAACCTGCAAGTCAAATTAAGCAAGAATGTTCAAAGGTAGACAGATACAATGTCAATTCATATCAATTTGACAATAGAATCATAATTACCTCTCTTAGAAGAGCCCTCCTAATAGTCAGAGTAGTCATATCCAAAACATAATTACTTCCACACTTCTCGAACACAAAGCAGCTCTAACAAAATTACATTCACCGAAAGTTTCTATGCATCACACAATTGCCTTATAAAAGAGAAGCAGGAGCCTTCACATGACTCCTCTTCATCCACAACATGGATAAGAAATCACATTATCACTTTTTCATCTATATTTGTGAGTTGAGAAAGGGGGTTTTGGAGAAATTTTGAAATCCTTCAATATGATCTTTATTAATCAAAAGTTAAAGGGCATAGATTTACACATTGCAAAAAAAGTGGAAGTTTGTGAGCACAAACTCAATAGACACATTCAGCAGTGTAAAAAAAAAGAAGTGTAAATTCAATGTTTCAACAATCAAAAGGCTTCTGGCAACAACAACTGAAAATGTTTGTATCTGCAACACCTATTGCAATCACATGCCGCAGGACTAGTTTTATTTTATTTAAAAGTTAAGAGCATTCTGTAGTTGCTAGAAGTACTGTAAATCACCCTACTCTAGAGTATAAACATTAGATATCTAAATCGAGAGAAAGAAATTAAGATCAAAAGAAGAAAATCAAAAGGAAATAAAACTGTTGAGCTAAATAGGAATTGCATATAATGTTACTGGTTACCACCCTTGCCAGGTATTATGGAAAGCATATGAACTACCAATCAGCCAGTAGTTTGGTATTTTTGTTGCAATGTAACAACTAGCATTGCATACCTAACCTTTCAACAACTGATGCATGATAATAGATACAGACAATGGAACACGTATGCTCGTATGCATACCTGGGCAGTCAAAAACTAAGTAGTCATCATCCAGGTAATCCTCCAATCCCTCTGCAAGCCAATCATCCAGATTATCTTCAAGGTGTCTAGTTATTGAGATTAAGGCCATTCACCTTAGAAATCAAAAGTTTTTTTAAAGAGAAGAGAACACCAGGACAAGTGACATATTTACCAATTGATTTTTTTCACGTGATGATTTAATATCAAAGATAAGAATTCAAGGGGAAACATGTGTAAAGTCTGATTCACATATATCTGGTAATACTAACCTGTCATCATCACTTTTGACTTCCAGATCAGAATCATCAGCATCTACATTACGTGGTATAACGCGGTCTTCAGTGTCCCTTCTTATCCCTATTTAGTAACAATTTCAGTATTATTAGACTGAGCAATTACTTGCAGGAATTTTTACATTAAAATATGATTTAAGGAGCTGGGATACACACTTTCCAACAAAAGCTGGCTCCCTCTCCTGCTGCGATCTCTGTCATCTGCACAATGCACATAACAATTAGAAAGCATGAAGAAATAACATCACATCCTCATAGAATTGAACTGACACCAAACCCTGACTAAAGGGTTGAGATCAAAATCCATGACTTCAACAAAAATAAAAAAGGTAAGGGAAAGATATCATACAACTATATTTATCCTTTGATGAAAAATGCCTCCTCTCATGGTCTTCCAACTCTTCCTGGAGGTTTCTTTTCTGCAGTTCTTCCTGGATGTCCTTTCGGTCCTTTCTGTTTGTACAAACCATCAAAAAGAAAGGTTCAAAACTCAGCATCCAAGGACAACTTACTTGCACAAAAGTTAACAAATGAACTGAAACAAAGATGACATTTCAGACAGAATATCGCAATCTTCAAAAAAGAAAGAAGAATAAACATATGCAGCGTTGTATATAGTTAAGCAAACATGGCTTTCAAAATTGTATGCAGTGCCTCAAAATCAATGATATGCAGCAATGCTGATAAAAACAACAGAAACTAACTTGGGTTTTAGAGTTGTATGGGATGCAATGTCCCTTGATGAGTACTTTTGGGATGGGCCAAAAATCTGAGTACCACCTTGTTCATTACCACCTTTCGCAGTCGTCATGTCTTTCACTATCTGTTTAGATACCTGTCAATCAATCCATAAACATAAAATCAAAAATCCATACAATTCCCATAAATCCTCTTAAGAGGTTACTTATTCACCACAGTTAATATAAACTTGAGAATAAAAATATATAATCTTCATCGTCTTTTATGATTTTATGAGCAAACAATACACATTTTATCTATATTTACATAAAAATAAACCATACAGACAATACGTGAATTCGAGAATATTGAAACTGAAGTCTATTTACAACTCTGAGGTACTTAGGTCTGCAATATAATAACCATAAATCAATTTGACTTCTTGTTCCTGGTAATTTCAATGGATCCGACAGCTCCTGGTCATGAAGTTGTGATTTCTAAGCCAAACATAACAAAAAAACCCTCTCTGATCCAATTTGTGATCCAACCCATTACATTACTTTAAGTGATCTAAAGCTAGTACAGATTTCTACTGACATTCCCCAATTACGCACATAGTTAGCACAAGCTAAAATCACACACACACACACACACACACATATATATATATATACACACATCTAATAAGCAAGCAAAATTTGACTACTTTACACACTGAGCGAATGAGCTGATAGTGTAGCTTACCCAAATACCCAATACAACTTTGAAAAATTCAACAACAAAAAGAAACAAAATTTAGGAGGGAAGAGAAATATGATACCATATGAATACAAATCGATGTTCTACAACCCCAGCACGCGTTTTCTCCTCAACCCAATTCCCAGAAGTCGCCGAGTCCTGGCCAAGACCGAGGGAAACAACACACCGCTCTTGGAATCAACGACGGAGGCCGGAGTGTCGTTAAGGGACAGCGAGCCCTAAAGCGGCAGCGAACGATTGGTGAAGAAGAAGTTGAGTGCGTTCTGGAGAAATGGGTGTCTTGGGTTCATGGGGTTAGTGTGCGAGACAACAGCGGCTCTGCAGCCTTCGTCACCTCCTTCTCCAACAACTCCTTCCCAATTAAATCCCTATATCGAATTTACAGCCACACACACAACAAAATTTTGAATCACTGGAATTGAAGGGAAGGACTGGAAAAACCTATAGATCAACGGGTGTTAAAATCAACGAGAGAGAGAGAGAGAGATGAGACTGTCAGCTCTGATAAATTTCCCAAATCTTCTGTTTTGGAAAAAGCACAATGAAAAAGCCATAGACAGATCGAAAGGAGAGAAAATTACCCATCCGTGGTGAGTGGATTTTTTTTGCTCAGAGCTAAAGAATCTGAGCTCCACAATTTGGTTTGTTCGATGAGGAAGAGATGGCAGATGAGAGCAAAGAAAGAAGGAGAGGGAGAGGGAAAGGAGGTCGGGAGTGTGAAAAGTTTAACTTTTGGCCCAAAAAAAGGGCACCTTTGTGTGGGGAAGTTTAATTTTGGCCAAAAAGGGGCTTCTGTTGCCCTGTTTTTTTCCCGCTCGTCCTTAAAAGGTTTTGAGGACACTTCAATTAAAAGATGTCCTTGTAGGGTGTCCTTATAGGTAATATTTGTAGTAGTGTTGTGCTTTCACTTAGATTAATTAGCATTGAAAAGTAAAATATGGGAAATCGTTTGCTTTCTAACGTTTCACATAATCAACTCCTATCACATGACTTGGAAGAACAATTGTAAGGTTAAGTCGAATTCAATTATAAACTTAGTTTTGATCTTTGATTCTTACGTTTCATTCTTGTATTTGTGTTTTTGTTTATACTTAGTTTTCATTCTTTCTTTCAATTTTCGAAATTCAAAACCTAAAACCCCCCTAAATTCGTAAATAGTGTTTATATGTGTAATTGTTATACTTTGTTTTTATTTTAATTGTTTAATTGTCTAATTGTCTTACAATGACAGGTGTACCCTCAATCCCCGGAATAGAACGATCCCTACTTGCTTATACTACTAATGATATTTATAGGGTTAAATTATATGCTTGCTTTGAGCGTATCAATTTTTGGCGCCGTTGCTGGGGATTGAAAAATCACTTGTTGAAGTGTGAATAATAGTTGGTTATATTGTTGTTTTCGTAAATATCTTATAATTGTTCGAAATTTAGTTAATTACTTAGGTTGTTATTTATATTATTGAACACGAGTTTTATTGTGAGTTGTAAATTAAAGAGGAATAGGTGAAGTCGTGTTTATTAATATTGACCTAAACCCCTTATTGGAATCTAGTTCAGGTCCTTTAAGGTTGAGGGCGGTCTTTATTAACATTCATTGAACTGTCTTCACACTTAGGACCTTTTTCATCTAAGTAAGTATAGCCTATGTGAGATGGTGTCTAGGAAGGGGACAACGTTCATGACAGGTTTTGGATCCAGAAGTGCTTACAAATGGGCCTAAACCACATTGTGGGAGTAGCTCATGCCAAAATGGATTCTGCCTCTTGTGTTCGCCCTCCCCTACCTGGCCATTTCAGTAAGGTTGCCCAAAGGATGTAGGAGGGACTTTGTGTCTAGACAACTATACTTGGGCCGCACGTCCACTTGATTTACCGCTTGGAATTTAATTCGATATCAATGATATTTATAACAAAAGAAAATGTTGTGATGCACTAAGGTATATTGGATTAAACATAGTCTTGAAAAGGGTAGTTGTTTCAGTCCCATTGCACATCGAGACTCCCTGTTCCCGTACCTAAGTGTTGAAATAATTGTAAATAAAAGAAAAGAAAAGATAGAATTGTACATAATTTTCGTAAATAGTGAAAAATGGTTTATGAGAGTATGACTTTTATTATGAGTTTTTGACCATAATGGAATAGGTGAAGGACTTTGTCTTTAACATTAGTCATCCACCCTTCTCTTTCATGTGGCGCACCTTAGTAGCATAGGGTGTCTAGGTTGATTGGATACGAGAAGTGCTAGCAAAGGGTCTCGTCCCCTGCTAAACAAGTGAGCTGAGCTCCGCCAAAATCGTTCCTCTGCTACCTGGCTCTATGTGAAAAGAGTTACCAAAAGATTGTGGAGGGCGACTAGTATTAAGGATCGAGCCCTTGGGCCGCACGTCTAAACTTTGGTTAAGGGCTTATAATGGGATTCAAGCTTTTATTAACTATGTTACACTCTAACTAAAATTTGGACATATATGTGACGTTTTATTTTTGTGGACATTTTGTACATTTTACTTCTCTTTATACTTGTAAAAATCGTGAATAGTGACGTTTTATAAAACGTTTAGTTGTATTTACTTTACTATACAACCTACTAACTTCTTTAACTCTTAATGTTGTTCAGGATCTCCATGAATGACCGAGCCTTCTAAAATCCCTACTGTAAAAGAGATTGAAGAAAGACTTGCTCGTTTGAAGAATCCTCCACAACTTGAGTACAGAAGACCCTCTCCTTTGACATTTAAGGAATACATATTTAACCAGCAAGGGAAGAGGTTATTTCCTTCTGAGAAGTCCGCATCACCTACACCAACTCCATCTCCTCCTTCACGAACTCCATCTCTTGTTATCTCCTCCAACTCACCTTCACCTCAGACTACACCACCTTGTTCACCACCTCCTGAAGAAAAAGAGGACGAAAAGATGGCATCCATTAGAGAACTCTCTTCATCTGGGGTTCAAGGAGGACTTCCTACGAGTATTGTGTTTCCTGAGGCAGCTGAAGGAAGGTCTGCAGATTTTGAGTTGAAGAGTGGATTGTTGCATAGACTTCCTGTGTTTCATGGCTTATCTATGGAAGACGCCAACAAGCATCTCCAAGAGTTTCTATTTGTCTGTTCAAGCATGATTCCACAAGGGGCTGATGAAGATATTCTTAAGTTGAAGGCTTTTCCCTTCTCACTAGCTGACAGAGCCAAGGACTGGCTATTTGAACTTCCTGCTGGACGTATTAGGTCATGGGAAGCTATGAGGAAGGCCTTCTTGGAAAAATACTTCCCAACATCCAATGTCATCATGCTCAGGAAGAAGATAAGTGGGATACAACAAGCACCAGATGAATCTTATGCCACTTATTATGAGAGGTTTCAGTCCTTGATCGCCCAATGTCCCCAACATCAAATGAAGGATGAAACTCTACTCACTTGCTTCTACAAAGGTCTCCTGCCTCTAGAACGTGACATGCTTGATGCTGCAGCTGGAGGAGCCTTTGTTGATAAATCACCTACGGCTGGGAAAGAATTTATTGCTAATCGTGCCCTAAACGCCCACCAATATGAGGGTGTGGGACTCACCACTCGAAGGGTCAATGAGATAGGCACAAATTCTAGCCTTGAGGAAAAGCTGACTAAACTCACCCTTCTCATGGACCAAGTTGTGAGCGCTAAGGGAACAAAGCAAGTTTGTGGGGTGTGCTCTATGCAAGGGCATGTGACTGACCAATGCCCTCAACTGACAGATAATGGAGGATGGGAATCCTTAAACGCCATTGGAGGATACCAAGGGAACCATGGGGGTCCCCCACGTCCAAGATATGATCCTTATTCGAATACCTACAACCCTGGATGGAGGGACCATCCCAACTTCAAATGGACAAACAATGAGAACACTCAGAACCCCCTTGGAGGTAACTTTCAACGTCCTCAAGGACCACCCTTTCAAGGACCATCCTTTCAAAGGCCTTTTATGCAGAACCAACATGCTTCAGGGAGTTCAAATCCGAATCTTAATTATGACAAGATGTTTGAAGCCCTCACCAATTCGACTCAGGCCTTGGTACAAGGACAACAGGCCCATACAAAGGATATTGCAGATCTTAAGACGCAAATGGGCCAAGTTGTGGACTTCATGAGCAAGATTCATGAGACTGGGAAGCTCCCTAGTAACACCATACGAAATCCAAAGGGTAATGTGGAGAATGCATCTGTGGTGACTACTCGGAGTGGAAGAGTGTTAGTGGATCACCCTAAGAAATCCAAGGAAGCTCAAGTAGTCATTGAAGTCGAGGAAGACCAAGAAACGTCCAAATTGAACCTTGAGAAGGACCCTGCAACGTCCAGGGTAGAAGATAGGACGCCCTCACCTCCAAAAGCAAATCCGAAACCTAAAGGTAACAACTCTAACTTGTCAAATTCGGTTATTGCTAACCCTCCTTCTTCTTCTTGTATACCCTTTCCACGCAGATTTGCTAAATCTAAGAAGGATGAGAGTGACCAAGCTATCTTGGAAACTTTCAAGAAGGTGCAAGTGAACCTACCCCTCCTTGAGTCCATCAAGCAAGTGCCTAGATATGCTAAGTTTCTTAAAGAGCTTTGTACCACAAGGAGGATTAACCGTGAGAAGGAGGTGGTGAAGGTAAGTGAGAACGTATCTGCCTTAATTCAGAGGAAACTACCCCACAAATGCAAGGATCCTGGAAGTTTCACCATTCCATGCACCATTGGTAACTCTAGATTTAAGAATGCCATGTTAGACTTAGGGGCATCTGTGAACGTCATGCCCTATTCTGTTTATGAAACCCTAGGTCTAGGTGAACTTAAATCTGATAATGTTATCATTCAATTAGCTGACAGGTCCAATGCATACCCTAGAGGTTTGTTGGAAGATGTTCTTGTGCAGGTCAACCATCTTTTCTTTCCAGCTGACTTCTATGTGTTGGAGATGGAGGACTCTCCAGTGAGTTCAACGCCATTACTATTGGGTCGCCCTTTCTTAAGGACGGCTAGAACAAAGATTGATGTGTATGCTGGCTCTCTCACCATGGAATTCGATGGTGATGTTATTGGCTTCAACATATTTGAAGCCATGAGGTATCCTTTTGATGTTCATGATTGTTTTTCCATTGATATTCTGGATAATCTTGCGCAGAAAATGTTTGATATCATGAATGAGGATACTTTGGTCACTACACTCGAGCAAGGAGTGGGCTACACCAAAGATGGCGTCACAATCCAAGAGGATGTGCTTAAGGAAACTTATGAGGACAAAATCATTGCAAATGTGTCCTTCCTTGAGGCATCACCCTTTGTAGGTAAGTCTACCCCACCCTTGTCCATTCAATTATCTGCTAACAAGAGTCTACCTTCAGTGGTCCAGGCACCAGAACTTGAACTTAAACCTCTACCAGACCACTTGAAGTACGTCTACTTAGGGGACAAGGAGACCTTACCAGTAATTGTGTCTTCCTCACTTACGTCTTCACAAGAGGAGAGATTGGTGGAGATGCTAAAGCAACACAAGACCGCCATAGGATGGACATTGGCGGATATCAAGGGAATAAGCCCTACAACTTGCGTCCATAGGATACTTCTTGAGGAGGGGACCAAACCCACTAGAGAGGCTCAACGTCGTCTAAACCCTCCAATGATGGAAGTTGTAAAGAAGGAGGTCATCAAACTCCTAGATTGTGGCGTAATCTACCCCATTTCAGATTCCAAATGGGTGTCCCCAGTTCAAGTCGTACCTAAGAAGTCAGGAGTGACTGTTGTCAAGAATGCTGAGAACGAACTGGTGCCCCAAAGGACAGTTACTGGCCATAGAGTTTGCATTGACTACAGGAAGCTCAACGCAACAACAAGGAAGGATCACTTTCCTCTTCCATTCATTGATCAGATACTTGAGCGACTAGCTGGACATGATTACTACTGCTTCTTGGATGGCTACTCAGGCTACAATCAGATTGCCATAGCCAATGAAGATCAAGAGAAGACGACATTCACTTGCCCCTTTAGAACGTTTGCTTATCGTCGCATGCCTTTTGGACTTTGCAACGCCCCAGGTACTTTTCAGAGGTGCATGGTAAGTATTTTTTCAGATTATATTGAGAAAATCATAGAGGTATTCATGGATGATTTTTCTGTTTTCGGAAAAAGTTATGATGATTGTCTTAATAATCTTGAAATTATCTTGAAACGTTGTGTGGAAACTAACCTTGTGTTGAACTGGGAAAAATGCCATTTTATGGTTAGACAAGGTATAGTTCTAGGGCATATTGTCTCTTCTAGGGGAATAGAGGTAGATAAGGGTAAAGTAGACCTTGTGCGTTACTTACCCTCTCCCACTTCTGTGAGAGAGATTCGATCTTTTCTTGGCCATGCAGGGTTTTACAGGAGATTTATCAAGGATTTCTCCAAGATTTCAAGACCTCTATGCCAACTACTCCAAAAGGATGTGACGTTTACCTTTGACAAGGAGTGTCAAGAAGCTTTTGACAAGCTAAAGGAGTTGTTGACGTCTGCCCCTATCATGCTACCTCCAGATTGGTCCTTGCCCTTTGAGTTGATGTGTGATGCCTCTGACTATGCAGTTGGAGCTGTTTTGGGGCAAAGGAAGGATAAACGACCATATGCCATCTACTACGCCTCAAGGACTCTTAATGATGCACAACTGAACTACTCCACGACTGAAAAAGAGCTCCTTGCAGTTGTCTTTGCACTTGAGAAATTTCGTTCTTACTTACTTGGTACCAAAGTTATTATCTATACTGACCATGCAGCTTTAAAATACTTGATGACCAAGAAGGAGGCGAAACCAAGGCTTATTAGATGGATCCTACTCTTACAAGAGTTTGACGTGGAAATCAAGGACAAGAAGGGTAGTGAGAACGTGGTAGCTGACCACTTGAGTCGTTCGGTGCATGCAGAAGATCCTCTCCCTCTGGTGGAGACGTTTCCAGATGAGCAGCTCTTTGGAATCCAGGTAAGTGAACCATGGTATGCAGACATTGTGAATTACATTGTTTCTAGAAAGATTCCTGATACCATGTCACGTGCTCATAGAGATAGGCTTAAGAACACTGTTAAGCAATATGTTTGGGATGAACCTTATCTGTGGAAATATTGCTCTGATCAACTGATTAGGAGATGTGTGCCTGAACATGAACATAACGCCATACTTTCTTTTTGCCATTCTAAAGCATGTGGGGGTCACTTTGGGTCTAAGAAGACTGCGTTTAAGGTGCTAGAGTCTGGGTTCTATTGGCCAACGTTATTTAAGGATGCATATGCCTATTGTTTAACTTGTGATAGATGCCAAAGAACTGGAAATCTAAGTTCTAGAGATCAAATGCCTTTATCCAATATCATAACTGTTGAAATATTTGATGTCTGGGGTATAGATTTCATGGGCCCTTTTCCTTCATCTTTTGGATTTCTCTATATCTTGCTTGCTCTGGACTATGTTTCGAAATGGGTGGAGGCCAAGGCCACTCGAACTAATGACTCTAAGGTTGTTGCAGATTTTATCAAGTCTAACATCTTTAGCAGGTTTGGAATGCCTAGAGTTCTTATTAGTGATGGTGGCTCCCGCTTTTGCAATCGGACGATTGAGGCTCTCTTGAAGAAATATGATGTGACACATAAGGTTTCTACACCTTATCATCCCCAAACAAGTGGGCAAGCTGAAGTCTCAAATCGTGAGATCAAGGGGATATTGGAGAAGACTGTGAATCCTAACAGGAAGGATTGATCCTTGCGTTTGGAGGATGCTTTGTGGGCCTATAGAACTGCGTATAAAACTCCCATAGGTATGTCCCCATATCGAATTGTCTATGGCAAACCTTGCCATTTACCTGTGGAGTTGGAGCACAAAGCTTGGTGGGCTGTGAAGCAGTTTAACATGGACCTTCATGAGGCTGGGCTACATAGGAAATTACAATTGCAAGAGTTGGAGGAGATAAGGAATGATGCTTTCGAAAGTGCAAAGATCTATAAAGATAAGACTAAGGCATTCCATGATAAGATGATTCGTAGGAAGACTTTTGTTGTGGGCCAGAAAGTTCTTTTATTCCATTCTCGTCTTAAACTCTTCCCAGGTAAGCTTCGTTCTCGTTGGATTGGACCGTTCATTATTACTAATGTGTTCCCTCATGGAGCTGTGCAGATAAAGAGTGAACAAACAGGTAACGAGTTCAAAGTAAATGGCCATCGCCTGAAGCCTTACTATGAGGCGTTTGTGGAGCATGAATGTGAGCCCCCGAAAATTTTGTTTAATTTTTAGAATGTAATTTTTCGCCAATAAGATTTTCGCAAGGTAATTTAAGTGAAGGAATTTATTTTGGAAATTATTTTGGTATCGAGATTACGATTTGGGCCTCATGATTTAAGTGTGGGCCAGAGTTCCTCGTTTTGGGCCTAAGATGAAGTCAAGAATTAATTAAGGAAGTTTCAGACGAAAAGCGAATGAAAGAAAAGTCCCGAAAGAAATTAGCTAGGAGAGTTTCGTAATTCGTCGCAAGGGCAAAATTGGTATTTCACGCACACAACTATAAATAGAAAAAAATTGGAAGCCCTAGTCCCATTTCTCCCTTGCAGCCGCGTCCTTCTCCTTCCCTCTCCCCCGACCTCTCGCTCTCTCTCTCTCGTTCTCCCTCTGCCATCACCGGAGACTCCATCTCCGGCCACCATCTCACCACATCACTTCCACCAGTCGACGCAACACCTGAACCCGACCAAAACCCACCCGGAATCACCGACATGCATCGCCGGTAGCCTCCACACGCGACCACCAAAAGCTGCGACACCACTGCCCTTTCTCCTTCGTCGATTTCCGACCATCACCATGCCACACTGACACCACCGTCCGACTCAGTGGACAAGGAAGAGCGAAACCCGTGAGCATCATCACTCGTCGATGTCGGGAAACCGCCGTACCAGCATCGTCGGAGGCCTCGGCCCTGCATGCCCTCGTTCTCTACTCTCCAGCTCGGATCGAGCTAAACAACCTCCGTAGCTGGAATCAAGGCTTCACGATGCATCAAAGCCATAGACCCTCAGCCTCCGATTTCGGCCAGAGCCCCCGCACGCGTCTCACGCGCCACCGCTGGCACGTGAGCCAACCTAGCGTCACCGTGAGCACCACCAGCTTATTCTCTTCGTTCGGTAAGCTGGATTCTATCCCTTCTTCTTAGTGAGGCTTCTACTTTGATCTAGATTGAGAACCCTAACTCGATTTCTTAATTTGAAATCTGTGAGGATTTTGGAATATGTGTTCTGGAGGTTTTGGAGGAAGGGAGGTCTGCAAAATTGTAAGCCTTCGGAGAAGAGAAGTGCTGGGTCAGTTCCATTTGTATTGAGGAAAGGTAAGGATTCAAGAACTCGGTTTTGGAATGAATTTGGTTAAGAGTTGGACTGTTGATCTTGTCATATCTGTTAGGTGCCCAAAGCAATTGTTGGAGCTGGATTGCAGCAATTGGATTTAGCCCTCAGTTTGGAGAAGAAGAAATGGTAAGGGTCTGGGTTTTGAATCTATTGTTGGTGAAACTGTGGTGGTTGTAATCTGTTGTTTGTAGCCTCATGAATGGGAAAGTGTTAAAATGGTGATATGGATATGTTGTTGAGTGGATTGGAATTGATAGGAAATTGTCCTTGTTGATTTAATTATGAAAGCGGTGATTTGGCTAATTGCATGAGAAAAATTATAAATAAGAATGGACCGGTTTTGGATAAGTGAATTAATATGTGGAATGTTCAATTTAAGGTCCGTGAATAGAAATATTCCAAACCTACCATATCCCGGAATTATTGTATAATGAAATTATTCGGGAATGGTGGTTGCTATTTAATAGCTTAGGGTTTAAAGGCTAAATAAAATGAGGTCAAACCGGTTGACCGAAATTTTAGTATGGGAAGAAGTGTGATCACCATATCCCGAATGAGCTTACTATGTTAAATGAATTGTTCGGGAATGGAAATTGCCATTTGTTTTCTTAAGGTAAAAAAGGTAAAGAAATGAAGGTGCAGGTGCTAAGTATAATCACCATATCCTAAATGATTCAAATGCTATATCATTTGGATTTGGATTGTTTGGGAATGGATAATAGAATTTATCAACTAAAGGAAAATTCTATAAACACAAGTTCTAGATCATTTTTCGATTAAAGGATAATCCGATGGACTATAAGGAAATTAAGTAAATGTTTTGGTTGCTCGGTTAGTTGAGTTATAATGAAGTCAGGTTACTTATTGGTTTAATTTTATTATAAAGGACCCGAGCGTGTGCATTTGGAAGTGGACAAAGTGTTGAAAGTCGAGAACGAACCCGAATGTGGGCAAGCACTCCAATTCCAGGTAGGGTGAGCTGTCCCTTCCTTGTTAGAGGCTTTTCAGTATATGTGGAATGCTATACTATGATAGTATGTTGCCTGCAAGAACGTTTTTGGTTGTTCATCAGTCGATGCCTCGTGATACATGTGTTTTCAGAGCTGATAATTGTTGATTGCGAAAACCGAGGCTAGACTTGCATGTTGAGATACTGTACCCTTTGTATGTTTGTGACCTGAAAGTGAATGGGACCTAGACGCGTTGATTCCTAGGGATCCCACGGTGTCGATAACCGTGAACCTCCGGAGGGGGCTGTGCTCCTATGTTTGTCGGGGAAAGGTAAGTACAGACAGTGAACCAGTCATAGGAGACTCAGAGCCAGGAAATGGACACTTTCGCTACTTGTAGTCACAAGGACTACAAAGTAGTTGGCTGGTTCTCTTACTCAGGACGAACCAGATCGGTCACTGATTTATTTTACTTTAGCCGGCAGGTAAGTATCTCGGAGCTCCAAGTGTGTGAAGCATACTGCACATGTTTAATGAAAGAAAACGAATGTTTGTGGTTGCCACTTTTCTTAAAGCATTTTTCGATAAACGTGCACAATATTATGTAGTAAATATTTTCAAGTATATTATTTTTTCAAACCTAGCATGGTTGGGTCGGCCCCTACTGGGCATGCGAGGACGAAAGCTCACCCCTACTATAGTGTGTAGGTTTCGAGCATGTGGTCGGGAAGCGTACAGGGGAGGCACATGGCACGGCTTGGCGCATTTCTCTTTAGTTTTATCAAAAGAAGGTTTTGGTCCTTAATCGGATTTTGTAGTAGCTAGTTTATTTACTTTTTATTTATTTCCTACTCGTTTACAAAAAAATTCCGGGAGACCCGTAACCCTGGGGCGCGTCTCCCATACTTGTAGTTACTTAGTGATCCGTTTTATTTTCCAAATTGGGCTCCGATTGCAAGCCCAAAACTCTTAGCCCATTTCGAATTCCGCTTTTGACAATGTGTTGTTAGGTTGCTAGAATGATTTGTCCAAGAAAGTGTTTTGTAAACCAACAACCTAAACTCAAAAGGCCTTGCGGTTTCGGGTTGATGAGCTATCGAGATGCCATTCGTGACATGTCGATTCCTCATTGGCTCGGAGTCGCGGCGCTGTGGGACCCCCCTTTCGGGTCACCACAATGAAGTGGAGGATGTACCCCTCCAAAACGCCCCACAACCTGAGGATTAAATGGAGGTACAAGTCTAGGCTGAAAGACTATAAACATTAAGCGCTGCTTGGGAGGCAACCCAATTCAGAAGTAGCTGTGAAGGAGTCTACACACGCAGATTTGATTTCTCCTTCCCTATTTCTCTTTCTTTTCATGTCTTCTTTTTGAATTTAGTAGGTCTTTTCGTAAATTTCTACCCTATATGCTTAATTGTTTCATTGCATGCTTATGATTGATTACATTGAGGACAATGCAATATTTAAGTGTGGGGGAAGGGATTTATACTTTTATCTTCAGTCATATACATTGAAAAATACAAAAAAATTGAAAAATGTCAAAAATAACAAAATTTTCGTTGCTTTATTGAGTCATTGAGTCATGTTTTGGGTGAAATAATTTCTTCATCGTAGGCGCATCTATTAAGGTGTGATGTCTAGGTCTTGTTTGGATACGAGAAGTTCTAGCAAAGGGTCTCGTCCCCTGCTAAACAAGTAAGCTGAGCTCCGCCAAAATCGTTCCCTTCCTTACCTGGTCACATCCCAAAGGAGTTACCGAAAGGAGAAAGGAAATAACCCTAGTCCAAAGTTGGCGTCTATTGAGTCTTTGTCTTTTGTCATTTTGTTTTGAGTCTTAGGATGCCCTTTCAACTGTCTAGGATGATTCTATATCTCTGAAATTATTGCTAAAAGAGGATCACAATATTGAGATGATTTTAAATGGTATTCTTTGGTTAATTGAGATATATGAAAAATATGTGCCTTGTAGTGGATATGGATTTCGTGACTTTGGTACAGAATATGAGCATGTTAGGATGAGTTTTGATTCATAAAAACCCATGTGAGATATTTGAGCCCATGTCCCTTTTTCTTGGAGTGAAAGGAAAAATATATTCTTATTTTCTTGGCGATGTTTTGATGATCTCATTATTCTTTCATCTTGATTGACTGTTTGCCATAGATTAAGTTTGATGGACTAGAGAATGCTAGAATTCGCTCTTGTGCTTGTTGAGACGTTTTACCAATACATGGCCCTGATTCTGGAAGGGATAGAGGCACTCTAGGAATTACCACCATTGCCAAATGAACCTGTGTCCCTATTTGTGCCCGTCGTGGGACTCCCTTAGATAAACCCCTTTGAGCCTACATTAAGCCTTTTCTTTCATCACCCTTAAAATCTTTAACTTGAACCTTAGTATAGTTATAACCCTACCCTTTGTTCTAAGAACTTAGTGGAGCTAAATTGAGACTTTACTTGAAGATTTTTGGCGTCAATAATGAAGGATGAGAAGAGGTGAAAGTTCAAGTATGGGGGTAGACTTGTCCATGAAAGAAAAATGTATGAAAAAGCCGAAAAAAAAAAAAAAAAGTGAAAAAGAAAAATTGCACGGCTAGAAAAAGAAAAAGAAAGAAAGAAATGTCAATGGATTTTAGTCTCCCATACTTGGTGAGTTTGGAGTTTACTTTAAATTGAAGGCCCACTACAGAAAAATTTGGCCTTTGTCCAACTCACTAGAGATCAAAGGAAGTTTAGAGTGAAGTTTGGGCCCAACATGAAGACATTAGGCCCCTTTATAACGCCCCCATGGGATTATGACGTTTTTGCATACTTGGTGGATTTCTAGAAGTCTCTCTACACCAGCATGAGCTCTGCTAGGTTTTTAGGACACTTTGTTAAATTCCTTACTCTTCGTTTCTTTAAAACCTTGAGCCATGGCCCCATTACAACCTTTGATAAGACCTTCTTGATCCTTAAGATGGGACAGCCCTTGATGTGGAGATGAGTTACAAGAGTTGAACCTATGGCTTGGGTCCATCTGTGCAAGTAGTTGGTATCTTTCATGAGATCTTTAAAAGAAAAATTTATACATGTGCTTTCGTTTCATATAATATGTGATATACTTGCTATCTTTCACATATACTTGAGTGTATAAGCTTTTAAGCATTGCCATGATCTGAGAGAAGAAAGAGTGGATATACCTTGTGAGGATTTGAATCATACTTGTTTGAAGCATGCTTAACAGAAACCATCACCATTGTTCCAACCAAGTCCTACTTGTGTATATGTAACTTATGTGTTTTAATTAACTCTCGAATACCTAAACATTGATTCTTGGTGAAGTGCTAATCTTGGTGTTGTGAAAGTAAGAGATTGCTGAGACAAAAAGTTAAAGGGCAATAGAGTCTGTTATGTGTAGAGTCTTTAAATTTCGTTCAGTCTGAGTTGTGTCTGTGTTATGATTGTGCTAAGGGACTAGCAAAAGCTAAGTGTGGGGGAATTTGATAGGAGCATTTTAATGCGACGTTTTAACTGCCATTTCCCTACACTTCCTGCGTTATTTCCTTGAAAAATCCCTGTTTAGGAAAGTTTCCATTTTTTGTAGTTTCTATTTCTCATTTTTAGCAAGTTTCCATTTTTAGTTTAGGAAAGTTTCTATTTTTCACTTTTAGTAAGTTTCTATTTTTCATTATTAGAAAGTTTCTATTTTTCATTTTAGGAAAGTTTCTATTTTTAGTGATAGTTTCTATTTTCAGGACCTCGGAGCTAAAAAGTGGAAATGAACTCACGAATGGAAAGAGGAGCTTGCGAACGTTAAGGGGAACAAAAATGAGACACAAAGGGCCACACAAATGAGCAGAAATGAAGAAATAAGCTTTCCTGTTCCAACCAGGAAACCCTGCGAAAAGGAGGAAGGCTTACCAAGCAAGTTTCCAACGCAACCATGAAAAAGAAATGGAAAAATGAAGTGTCATGACGTTGGAGGATGAAAAGGCTTGAAGTTGACGCAACAAGGCCCAAGAACTCTATGGATTGACTTGGATTTTCGGCAAAATGGATCAAGGCCCATAAAAGCCCATGGAATTAGGGTTTGTGACGCAAAGAGTAAACCCTAGAGAGGTTTTGCCGTGAAATACCAAGGGGAAGAGAGAAGTTGGCGAGAAAATCAAGAAGAAAATAAAAGATTACGCCAAGAGATTTTCTAGGGTGGAGTTTATGGAAAGAAAAAAATGTGGACATCAAGAAACGGCTCAAAAGGCGTCTAGATTCATTCCTATATTCCCTAAAGGTATTTTGGCCGAAATAAAAGAGAAAAAATCAGAATATATTCATGCATTTCGGCAAGAATATATTAGGGAATCATCTTGGAATTTTGTGATTGGTTGGATGACACACTAGGGCTTACTTGGCAATTTTTCATTGGTGGAAGCTATGTGGAATTATTAAATTAATTCCTTGGAAAATAAAAAGAAAAATCACGGCTTGGAGACCAAGTATTGCCGTCCCCTATATATACTCTTCATCCTAGATGTCTCAGACATCATCCCCTAATTCAGAAATCACTTTATACGCGAAAGCTCTCTCCATTCTCTAGTTCATCTTCTGCGTTTTAAAGCAAGGAAGGAAGAAGCAAGAAGAAGCCGTGAGCATCTCTCCCATTCCACCTTGAAGCCGTGAAGTTTTGAAGCTTGCTTTCGAGTTTCATTAGTTCATCATTCGAGTTCTTCATCACCATCTCCATTCACGGTGTAATTCAACCTTCTTTCTTGTAATCACTTTTGATTTTCCTTGTTTGATTTCGTTAGAAGTTGTTCTAGTTAACATTGATGTTTGAACAAAGTTTAAATCTGAAATTTTATGATTGAATGAAGATTTCGATTCTTATGTTGTGATTCCAACGTTGCTTTTGTGTGATTGTTCGATTGAATTTGCTTAATTGATATCTCTTGTATGTTCATCTTAATTGGTTCGAAACTTTTAGGGTTTATGTATGAGTGGTGCTAGATTTAAGAACATGATTCAACTTATTGTTTTGTGAACTTGAATCGAAAGTAGTAAAGGTTTTAGACAAAAATCGAATTCAATTGAAAATGATTGCAATTAGGTGGACTTCTTCATACTAAGTTGCACACTTGAGTTGATAGCCTTTCTATGTGTTTCATGCGTTAAACATGTTATGATTGTCTAGCTTTCTAGAGCATGAATGCATGTTGATAGGTGATAGGAGCATTTTAATGCGACGTTTTAACTACCATTTCCCTACATTTCCTGCGTTATTTCCTTGAAAAATCTCTGTTTAGGAAAGTTTCCATTCTTTGATTGGGAAAGTTCCTTATTGTAGAAAGTTTCCATTTCTTGCAGTTTCTATTTCTCATTTTTAGCAAGTTTCTATTCTTAGTTTAGGAAAGTTTCTATTTTTTTTAGTAAGTTTCTATTTTTCATTTTTAGAAAGTTTCTATTTTTCATTTTAGGAAAGTTTCTATTTTTAGTGATAGTTTCTATTTTCAGGACCTCAGAGCTAAAAAGTGGAAATGAACTCACGAATGGAAAGAGGAGCTTGCGAACGTTAAGGGGAGAAAAAATGAGACACAAAGGGCCACACAAATGAGCAGAAATGAAGAAATAAGCTTTCCTGTTCCAACCAGGAAACCCTGCGAAAAGGAGGAAGGCTTACCAAGCAAATTTCCAACGCAACCATGAAAAAGAAATGGAAAAATGAAGTGTCATGACGTTGGAGGATGAAAAGGCTTGAAGTTGACGCAACAAGGCCCAAGAACTCTATGGATTGACTTGGATTTTCGGCAAAATGGATCAAGGCCCATAAAAGCCCATGGAATTAGGGTTTGTGACGCAAAACCTAAACCCTAAGGATGTTTGCCGTGAAAATACCAAGGGGGAGAAAGAAGTTGGCGTGAAAATCAAGAAGAAAATAAAAGATTACGCCAAGAGATTTTCTAGGGAGGAGTTTAAGGAAAGAAAAGGTGTCTAGATTCACTCCTATATTCCCTAGGTATTTTGGCCGAAATAAAAGAAAAAAAAATCAGAATATATTCAAGGAATTTCGGCAAGAATATATTAGGGAATCATCTTGGAGTTTTGTGATTGGTTGGATGACATACTAGGGCTTACTTGGCAATTTTTCATTGGTGGAAGCTATGTGGAATTATTAAATTAATTCCTTGGAAAATAAACAGAAAAATCACGGCTTGGAGACCAAGTATTGCCGTCCCCTATATATATCTCTCTCCCCAAGACGTCAAGACCACCCCCTAATTCAGAAATCACTTTATACGCGAAAGCTCTCTCCATTCTCTAGTTCATCTTCTGCGTTTTGAAGCAAGGAAGGAAGAAGCAAGAAGAAGCCGTGAGCACCTCTCCCATTCCCCCTTGAGGCCGTGAAGTTTGAAGCTTGCTTTCGAGTTTCATTAGTTCATCACTCGAGTTCTTCATCATCATCTCCATTCACGGTGTAATTCAACCTTCTTTCTTGTAATCACTTTTGGTTTTCCTTGTTTGATTTCGTTAGAAGTTGTTCTAGTTAACGTTGATGTTTGAACAAGGTTTAAATTCTGAAATTTTATGATTGAATGAAGATTTCGATTCTTATGTTGTGATTCCAACGTTGCTTTTGTGTGATTGTTCAATTGAATTTGCTTAATTGATATCTCTTGTATGTTTATTCTAATTGGTTCGAAACTTTTAGGGTTTATGTATGAGTGGTGCTAGATTTAAGAACATGATTCAACTTTTTGTGTTGTGAACTTAAATCGAAAGTAGTAAAGGTTTTGGACAAAAATCGAATTCAATTGAAAAGGATTGCAATTAGGTGGACTTCTTCATACTAAGTTGCACACTTGAGTTGATAGCCTTTCTATGTGTTTCATGCGTTGAACATGTTATGATTGTCTAGCTTTCTAGAGCTTGAATGCATGTTTGATAGGATTAGTCTTTGTGCTTTCACTTAGATTAATTAGCGTTGAAAGTAAAATATGGGAAATCGTTTGCTTCAAATGTTTCACATGATCAACTCCTTTCACATGACTTGGAAGAACAATTGTAAGGTTAATTCGAATTCAATTATAAATTTAGTGTTGATCTTTGTTTCTTACGTTTCATTCTTGTATTTGTGTTTTTGTTTATACTTAGTTTTTATTCTTTCTTTTAATTTTCGAAAACCAAACCCTAAAACCTCCCTTAATTTCGTAAATAATGTTTATATGTGTAAATGTTATACTTTGTTTTATTTTAATTGTTTAAATTGTCTTACATTGACAGGTGTACCCTCAATCCCCGGAATAGAACGATCCCTACTTGCTTATATTACTAATGATATTTATAGGGTTAAATTATATGCTTGCTTTGAGCGTATCAATAGGATTAGTTTTTGTGCTTTCACTTAGATTAATTAGCATTGAAAAGTAAAATATGGGAAATCGTTTGCTTTCTAACGTTTCACATAATCAACTCCTATCACATGACTTGGAAGAACAATTGTAAGGTTAAGTCGAATTCAATTATAAACTTAGTTTTGATCTTTGATTCTTACGTTTCATTCTTGTATTTGTGTTTTTGTCACGCCCCGGATTTTGAATGATAAATTCAAATCCGAAACCTGAATAATTACAATTACAAAAAAACCAAATCTCGAAACTTCGAGTTCATTATTACAATTCACTCTCACAATATATTATAAAGCTCAAATGAGCATAACACACCTCACAACTTACAATTGTTGTAAAACTCTAACAATTGCTCTAACCGCACGATCACCGTCCTGGTTCTCCTGTCCTGTAGGATTACCCGCTACACAATTTGAATAGTGTACCGGGAGTTGCAACAACACAAAACCCGGTAAGCTTTTTACAGCCAGTATGAGTAAACAAGAAAGAACTGTTGATTTATTAGATTTCAAGACTACCACAAACCCACGTTACTTTCTCACTCTCATATATATATATAGACACTTATGAGTTACTCTCAATTTAGCTCATAAGATCACTCACTCTCATATATATATGTAGACACTTATGAGTTACTCTCAATTTAGCTCATAAGATCACTCACTCTCATATATACATATAGACACTTATGAGTTACTCTCAAATTCGCTCATAAGATTTCCCAACATTTGGTAGACAGACTCATATATATATATAGACCCTTATGAGTTACTCTCAATTTCCCTCATAAGGTTACCATATATATATTGACACTTATGAGTTACTCTCAATTTCACTCATAAGGTCACTCCACATTTGGCAGACAGACTAGAGCTCTAACTGAACGTAACCACTCGTCCGGCCACAGACGTGATTACGATTTAATACTATTAATAACCACCAGCCCGGTACGAGAGCGTGATTCACTAATAGATGCCATGGTCACCTCGTGACCTAGTGATCTCCACAGATCACAACAATTTATTGTTCCTCAACAATAAAACTCAACACCTCTCACAATATATTGTTTCTCAACAATAAACTCAATACCTCTCACAATATATTGTTTCTCAACAATAAACTCAACACAACTCCAACAATACATATTATTTCACGTAATAATATATATACAGACATTCACACAGGAATGTCTAATACACCAACAATAGTTCATATGATTGCAAAATAAAGCAATTAAATATATTGGGTTCGTAATATGAACCACGTGAGGTTTACTCACCTCTACTCCAGCTGCGTCTTCTTAACAGCTCCATTAACAATCTCACGAATCGTCCGCCAAATAAATCCATCGATCACCTAATCCAATAATGATCTTAACTTAGCCAACAACTCAAAAGCACACATATACGGAAACCCACGGTCGGATTCTAATTTTAATGATGATCCAACGGTCAGATCGAAATCATACGATGATCCAACGGTCGGATCTGAATTTAATGATGATCCAACGGTCGGATCCTCACGGATCGCCTTTAGGATCATCCTCCAAAATTATCACGAAGACTCCGATCTTCTTGAATCACTCTAACAAACATCTCCATAAAATTATATGAAAATCCGACGGTCAGATTCTCACGAATCGCCTTCCGAATCACTATTTCTCAATTATACGAAGATCCAACGGTCGGATCTTCGCCCGTGACCTCACAAAGTCACCGGGACAGTCATACGATCAACATATCCAAAATTGAAGCAAAACCGATGGTCAGATCTTCACAGATCGTAAACCGAAGATAAACGTAAAAACGTTAAATAGTAACGTCAAAACGAAAATCCACTATTTATCAACTTTTTCTAACATGACCATGTTATATATCAAAACGCTCGTATGGATGCATAGATCATCACCTAGATAATGAAAACTCGAAATATGGTCTGATGCGCCGCCACAAGCGGTGGTCAGTGGGCGGTCAACGCGGCGGTCAACGCCGGTCAACCACCTCAGATGGCAAAGTGACCAACTACAAACTGGTTCAAAATGAAAGGGTGGTCGACTTTCATACCTGGAGCTAAGCCTGGTTCGGCCTAGATCGTCCTAAATCAAGCGTTGAAGTTGGATTAATCTCGTGCGTCTGATCAGATTCCAGATTGAATCAGGGACGTCGAAATCTTCAACTCGTGATCTTTCACTCCACACTCCAAATCGTCAAGCAAGGCCTATATGGGGATGATCAGGGGGAGGAGGAGATCACGAAAATGGGGAGGATCGGCCCGTGCAACGCCGGCACGGCCAAGATCCGGTCGGGTCGAATGCTAGGCTCTGGGGGGCTTCGATCCACGTCTGGGGGCAGCGGCGGTGCAAGGGGAGGCCACCAGGCGGCTGGGCGTGGCACGGCGAGTCCGGAGAGGGCCGGGTCGTGGCCGGAGGACGCCGGAGGAGGGAGATGGGTCCGGGTCGGGTCAGTCGGGTCGGCTGCGTAGGGAGGAGAGAGAACGGAGGAAACCGGGGGCCAAAATGCAAAATTTGCATTTTTTCGTCCTTAATGAATAAATCTGATATTTTTCCTATTTATAGAAAATTCCCAATTTTCAAATATTCATAACTTAATCATACGAACTCCGAATATTGCGTTCCACATGTCCACGAACTCGTATCGACGAGCTCTACAACTTTCATGAAGGGAGTTTTCCCAAATTTTGAACGTATAAAAAGTCAACTTTGTTGACCCCCTAAAAACGTTCGTTTTCGAAAATAAAATCGTTCGAACTAATTCCACAACTTCTCCAAGCTTCGTACTCGCTCCTACTATCGTGAAATCATTTCTAAAAATCCACGGAATTTAATTTGGATTTTCCGGGGTATTACAAACAATTGTAAGGTTAATTCGAATTCAATTATAAATTTAGTGTTGATCTTTGTTTCTTACGTTTCATTCTTGTATTTGTGTTTTTGTTTATACTTAGTTTTTATTCTTTCTTTTAATTTTCGAAAACCAAACCCTAAAACCTCCCTTAATTTCGTAAATAATGTTTATATGTGTAAATGTTATACTTTGTTTTATTTTAATTGTTTAAATTGTCTTACATTGACAGGTGTACCCTCAATCCCCGGAATAGAACGATCCCTACTTGCTTATATTACTAATGATATTTATAGGGTTAAATTATATGCTTGCTTTGAGCGTATCAATAGGATTAGTTTTTGTGCTTTCACTTAGATTAATTAGCATTGAAAAGTAAAATATGGGAAATCGTTTGCTTTCTAACGTTTCACATAATCAACTCCTATCACATGACTTGGAAGAACAATTGTAAGGTTAAGTCGAATTCAATTATAAACTTAGTTTTGATCTTTGATTCTTACGTTTCATTCTTGTATTTGTGTTTTTGTTTATACTTAGTTTTCATTCTTTCTTTCAATTTTCGAAATTCAAAACCTAAAACCCCCCTAAATTCGTAAATAGTGTTTATATGTGTAATTAGTTATACTTTGTTTTTATTTTAATTGTTTAATTGTCTTACAATGACAGGTGTACCCTCAATCCCCGGAATAGAACGATCCCTACTTGCTTATACTACTAATGATATTTATAGGGTTAAATTATATGCTTGCTTTGAGCGTATCAAGCTACCAACTCGATCCAACTCACAAGTAAGAAGCAAAATGAAAACAACCCAACGAGCCACTGCTGCTCAAATCATGATCCACCCCTCTAAAACCAATCGGTCCTAACAACTAGAGGAGAAACATTGAAGGATAAAGAGTAGGCCCGTAAAAAAGCCTCAAAATATTGGGCACTGCATCACCAAACTATAGAGATCTCCAAAAGAGAGGAAGGAATCAAGGTTGCTAGTGAAACCCTGAACAAAGCAATTGGCCATACTTTTGATGTCAAATCCTATAAGACCTTGAGAGAAAAAAAACATACTCCACGTCTCTACATGAAAACAATATAGTTTTTGTTGTAGAGAAACTGAAATTGAAAGAAATTTGCTGTATATTCTCATTGATAATAGGAGCCTATTTATATAGAGGATTACAATGCATAGAATCTCAATCATACAAGGAAAGTAATCGTACATTGAATAGGAATCTAGATCATTTTAATTTAACCCTATTACCACTAGGGCAAGTAACCTAGAGTTTGGGCCAAACACAAATTAGGGTTTACTTGAACACTTATACGCTAAAAGCAAGCGCGCAATTTAACCCTGCAAAATGTAGTTGTTAGTATAGAATAAGTAGGGATCGTTCTATTCCGGGGATTGAGGGTACACCTGTCATTGTCAAACAATTAAACAATTAAAATTAAAACAAAGTATAATATTCACAAATGTATTCACAAAATATAAACATTTTACACGAAAAGGGGGGATTTTGTTTTTGGTTTTTTCGAAAATGAAACTAAGTTAACAAAAACAATTAAAATGAAAAAAACATAAAAATACGAATGGAATGAAGGAACAAAGATCAAAACCGAAACTTATGATTAAAATTGATTCAAACCCTAATATTGTTCATCTAAGTCATGAGAAAGGAGTTGATCATGTGAAACATTCGAAAGCAAATGAATTCCCATTTTTTACTTTTCAATGCTAATTAACCTAAGCGAAAGCACCTAGATTAATCCTATCAAACATGCAATCAAACCCTAGAAAGCTAGTCAATCATGTCATGTTTAACGCATTACACATAGAGAAAGGCTATCAACTCAAGTGTACAACTTAGTATGGAAAAGTCCACCTAATTGCAATTCTCTTTAATTAAATTCGATCTTTGTACAAAACCTTTACTACTTTGATTCAAGTTTACACAAAACGAAAAGTCGATTTCATGTTCTTAAACCTAGCACCATTCATATCGAAACCCTAAGTGTTTGCAACCACATAAGATTAAAATACAAAAGTTATCTATAACGCAAATTTAATTAAACAAACCCACATAAGCAACTCTCGAATCACAATATATGAATCTGAAAATTCTCAATTAATCATAAAAATTCCAGAAATAATACTTTGTTCAAACATATATGTCAACTAGTTCATAACCAACGAAATTCAAAGCAAAGGTTACAAAGGAGAATAGGATTACACCGTGGATGAAGATGAGATGGATGATTCACGTTGTGGATTCTTGAAACTCGAAAGCAAGCTTCAAGGATGGCTATGGATGGAAGTGCTCACGGCTTCTCTTCTTCTTCTTTGGCCTTGCTTGAACTCGTGGAGATGACTAAACTTGAAACTAGAGGATGGAAAGGAAAATGGAAAGGAAATGGAGAGACAAAGAAAATGGAATGGATGAAGGAATGTCCTTTCTTCTTTGTTGTAGCCTCTATTTATAGGCTACCAAGCAAAACTATTTGGATTTAAACAAATGATGATATGTTAGGTTTGAGCATTTAAACATTAATGGAATTTATTAGGTTTGAATATTTAAACACTAATGGAATTTGTTAGGTTTGAGTCACTTTCTACTCATTTTTCCTTCAATTAATTCTCCACCAAGACTTCAGATTTTGCCCGTGACTTCTTCATATGAAATGATCCATCATGAGTGTAGATCATTCTGTAAAATTTTCAGAATTTATCTCCATGTGTTTGGGCCGGAATTTCTGCTGGACTCCTTACAGGTCCAGTTTTCCAGTTTTGCTTCTGCAGAAAATTGGGCTGACTGTTTGAAGGCCTTCCACTTCTTTTTGGCTCTTGCACTCTTCATAAGAAATGTTTCTTAGGATGTCTAGAATGGATCTGGAAGGTTTCAGCTCATTTGAAGTTCATTTGGTCAGGTGGTCGCTCCTTCTTCCTTGCTTGGCTTGGTTTCTCCTAGCCGGAGTAGGAAAATGTGTAAAGTTGACCTTTTTAGTGCATTTCCATTTTTCTCCATCATTTTATGGACCTAACACTTATTTCATCATCATCTACTCCAATGTACCTAAAAATAAAAATTGAATTAAAAATCGATTCGTTAAGGAATTAACGAAGCAAAATGTGAGGAATTAACTATTAAAATACCACATTAAAATGCTCCTATCAAATTCCCCCACACTTAGCTTTTGCTAGTCCCTTAGCAAAATCAAAAACTAACAAACCAAAAAGACTATGACACAAAACAAAGAAACCAACGAAAAAATTGACTAAGTATGGAAACAAAAACACAAAGACTCAAAGAAACCAAAAACGTAAAACACAAAGCAAAACACAAAGAAAAAAAAAAAAAAAAAAAAAAAAAAAAAAAAAAAAAAAAACGTCACACATAAAAGAGTAAATTCAAAGACAAAGACCATGATGTTGACATCACAAAGACCTCTATTGCCCTTTAACATATTGTCTCAGAAATCTCATACTTTCAAGACACCAAGATTAGCACTTAACCAAGAATCACATCATCAAGATATTCAAGAGGTAATTACAAAATATAATCCACATATAAGCATGTAAGACTTGGGAGTAAACAATGGTGGTGAGTGGAGCTCAACATATTTCAAACAAGTCATGATTCAAACCTCACATGGATATATCACTCTTTCTTCTCTAAGATTCAAGGCTCATGCTTAAAAGCTTATAATCACTCAATTATATGTGAGAGAAAATATTTTGAGGCAATCAAATAGCTCACATATATAAGAAACAAAAAGCACTTTTGTGAATATAATTTTTTTTTTTTTTTTTTAAAAGATCTCATGAAAGATATCAACTACTTGCACGAATGGACCCAAGCCATATGTTCAACTCTTGTAACTCATCTCCACATCAAAGGCTGTCCCATCTTAAGGATCAAGAAGGTCTTCTCAAAGGTTGTAATGGGGCTAAGGCTCAAGGTTTTAAGAAATGAAAGGGTAAGGAATTTTAACAAAGTATCCTAAAAACCTAGCAGAGCTCATGTTGATGTAGAGAGACTTCTAGAAATCCACCAAGGCATAACGTCATACTCATGAGGCTTTATAAAAGGGCTTAATGTCTTCATCTTCATTCTAAACTCCCTTTGATTCTAGTGAATTGGACAAAGACCAAATTTTTCGATAGTGGGCCTTCAATTCAAAACAATCTCCAAACTCACCAAGTATGGGGGACTAAAATCCATAAACATTCTTTTTTTTTTTATATTTTTTTATTTTTATTTTTTTTTATTTTTTTATGGACAAGTCTACCCCCACACTTGAATTTTCACCTCTTCTTAATCCTTGTCACCATCATGTAGTAAGTCTCAAAAGATAGCTCCACTAAGTTTTTAGAACAAAGGGTAGGATTATAACTATACTAAGGTTCAGGGGTTAAGGATTTTTAGGGTGATGAAAGAAAAGGCTTAATGTAGGCTCAAAGGGGTTTATCTAAGGGGGTCCCACGACGGGCACAAATAGGGACACAGGCTTATTTGGCAATGGTGGTAGTTCCTAGGTGCCTCTATCCTTTCCAGAATCAGGGCCATGTATTGACAAAACGTCTTAACAAGCACAAGAGCGAATTCTAGCATTCTCTAGTCCATTAAACTTAATCTATGGCATGTAATCAATCAAGATGAAAGAATAATGAGATCAACAGAATCATCGCCAAGAAAATAAGAGTATAATTCATTTTTTTTTCCATTAATCACTCAACAAAGAAAGGGCACATGGCTCAAATTCTCACAAGGGTTATTATGAATCATAACTTATCATCCACATGTTCATATTCTGTACCAAAGTTACGCATGCACCATATCTACTACACATTCATATGCTTTTCATAAATCATAATTAACCAAAGAATATCATCAAATATTATCCCAATCTTGTGATCCTCTTTTAGCCTTAATTTCAGAGATATAAGCTCATCCTAGACAGTTAAAAGGGCATCCTATGACTCAAAAATAAAAACAAAGGACTAAGACTCAATAAATAAAATCAACGAAATTTTTTTAATTTTTGACATTTTTCGATTTTTTTTGTATTTTCCAATATATCTGACTCAAAATAAAAGACTCAAATATAAATCCCTTCCCCCACACTTAAATATTGCATTGTCCTCAATGTAATCAATCATAAGCATGCAATGAAACAAATAAGCATAGATAGAAGACATTTATGAAAATAAATCCTAAAATAAAAACAAAAGAGAAAAAAATAAAAAATAAAAAGAGATAGGGAAAGAGAAAGCAAATCTGTGTAGGTAGACTCCTTCACAGCTACTTCTGAATTGGGTTGCCTCCCAAGCAGCGCTTGAGTTTAACGTCTTTCAGCCAGACAGAATAGAAATTAGAAAGTTAGTAACTATAATTAACTAAGAAATACAAAATATACAATTTGGGAGATATTTTTTTTTTATTTTTTATTATTATTATTTTTTTATTTATTTTTTTTTGTTTTTTTTTTTTGTAAAAAGCTGAATTTAATAAGACTGAATGAATGCATTTTATTTTATTATTTTTTTATTTTTTATTTTTTATTTTTTTTATTTTTTATTTTTTATTATTATTATTATTTTTTTTTAAAATATAGGACTCAAAATGAAAGACAAAAATATTTATCGGATTCAAAATGAAAGACAAAAATATAAATCCCTTCCCCCACACTTAAATATTGCATTATCCTCAATGTAATCAATTAAAAGCATGCAATGAAATAAGTAAGCATATAGGGATGGAATTTACGAAAATAACTACTAAAACAAAAAGAAAATGGAGGAGTAAAAGGGGAAGAGAAAGCAAATCTGATTATATTCTGAATTGGGTTGCCTCCCAAGCAGCGCTTGTATTTTACGTCTTGCAGCCAGACGGTACCTACATTAAATAAAGTTAGTAACTTAATATTAACAAAGAAATACAAAAAAAAATAAACAAGTAACTATGAATTACAAACTACAAGTATAATTAACAAGTATTTTGTACATAAGACACAAGTTAAGTACACAAGTGAGTATAAAACGTAAAAAGTATTTTTACAAGTATAAAGTGTGAAACAACAAAATAATTTACACGTAAAGAGTATGCACAAGTATTTCTTTTGTTATAAACATTATTGATATCAAATCTAATTCCAAGCGGTAAATCAAGTGGACGTGCGGCCCAAGTATAGTCGTCTAGACACAAAGTCCCTCCTACATCCGTTGGGCAACCTTACTGAAATGGCCAGGTAGGGGAGGGTGAACACGAGAGGAAAAATCCATTTTGGCATGAGCTAAGCCCATTTATAAGCACTTCTGGATTCAAAAACCCGTCATGAACGTTGTCCCCTTCCTAGACACCATCTCACATAGGATATTCTTACTAGGATGTAAAAGGTCCTAAGTGTGTTAGACAGTTCAATGAATGTTAATAAAGGCCGCCCTCAACCTTAAGGGACCTGAACTAGGTACCAATAAGGGGTTTAGGCCAATATTAATAAACACGACTTCACCTATTCCTTCTTTAATTTACAACCTACAATTAAATTCGTATTCAACAATAAAAAAAAACAACCTAGTTAATTTAAACTAAGTTTCAAACAGTTTATATACAATAATTATAAACAAAAACAAGTGATTTTTCAAGTCCCCGGCAACGGCGCCAAAAATTGATACGCTAAAAGCAAGCGCGCAATTTAACCTTGCAAAATGTAGTTGTTAGTATAGAATAAGTAGGGATCGTTCTATTCCGGGGATTGAGGGTACACCTGTCATTGTCAAACAATTAAACAATTAAAATTAAAACAAAGTATAATATTCACAAATGTATTCACAAAATATAAACATTTTACACGAAAAGGGGGGATTTTGTTTTTGGTTTTTTCGAAAATGAAACTAAGTTAACAAAAACAATTAAAATGAAAAAAACATAAAAATACGAATGGAATGAAGGAACAAAGATCAAAACCGAAACTTATGATTAAAATTGATTCAAACCCTAATATTGTTCATCTAAGTCATGAGAAAGGAGTTGATCATGTGAAACATTCGAAAGCAAATGAATTCCCATTTTTTACTTTTCAATGCTAATTAACCTAAGCGAAAGCACCTAGATTAATCCTATCAAACATGCAATCAAACCCTAGAAAGCTAGTCAATCATGTCATGTTTAACGCATTACACATAGAGAAAGGCTATCAACTCAAGTGTACAACTTAGTATGGAAAAGTCCACCTAATTGCAATTCTCTTTAATTAAATTCGATCTTTGTACAAAACCTTTACTACTTTGATTCAAGTTTACACAAAACGAAAAGTCGATTTCATGTTCTTAAACCTAGCACCATTCATATCGAAACCCTAAGTGTTTGCAACCACATAAGATTAAAATACAAAAGTTATCTATAACGCAAATTTAATTAAACAAACCCACATAAGCAACTCTCGAATCACAATATATGAATCTGAAAATTCTCAATTAATCATAAAAATTCCAGAAATAATACTTTGTTCAAACATATATGTCAACTAGTTCATAACCAACGAAATTCAAAGCAAAGGTTACAAAGGAGAATAGGATTACACCGTGGATGAAGATGAGATGGATGATTCACGTTGTGGATTCTTGAAACTCGAAAGCAAGCTTCAAGGATGGCTATGGATGGAAGTGCTCACGGCTTCTCTTCTTCTTCTTTGGCCTTGCTTGAACTCGTGGAGATGACTAAACTTGAAACTAGAGGATGGAAAGGAAAATGGAAAGGAAATGGAGAGACAAAGAAAATGGAATGGATGAAGGAATGTCCTTTCTTCTTTGTTGTAGCCTCTATTTATAGGCTACCAAGCAAAACTATTTGGATTTAAACAAATGATGATATGTTAGGTTTGAGCATTTAAACATTAATGGAATTTATTAGGTTTGAATATTTAAACACTAATGGAATTTGTTAGGTTTGAGTCACTTTCTACTCATTTTTCCTTCAATTAATTCTCCACCAAGACTTCAGATTTTGCCCGTGACTTCTTCATATGAAATGATCCATCATGAGTGTAGATCATTCTGTAAAATTTTCAGAATTTATCTCCATGTGTTTGGGCCGGAATTTCTGCTGGACTCCTTACAGGTCCAGTTTTCCAGTTTTGCTTCTGCAGAAAATTGGGCTGACTGTTTGAAGGCCTTCCACTTCTTTTTGGCTCTTGCACTCTTCATAAGAAATGTTTCTTAGGATGTCTAGAATGGATCTGGAAGGTTTCAGCTCATTTGAAGTTCATTTGGTCAGGTGGTCGCTCCTTCTTCCTTGCTTGGCTTGGTTTCTCCTAGCCGGAGTAGGAAAATGTGTAAAGTTGACCTTTTTAGTGCATTTCCATTTTTCTCCATCATTTTATGGACCTAACACTTATTTCATCATCATCTACTCCAATGTACCTAAAAATAAAAATTGAATTAAAAATCGATTCGTTAAGGAATTAACTAAGCAAAATGTGAGGAATTAACTATTAAAATACCACATTAAAATGCTCCTATCAAACACTCTCCCTTGTGTTGCCCAAACGCGGTGCTTCTCTCGTTGCCTCATTAAAAACCTTGCCGAGTAACAAAAACCAGGATTTACTTGAACACTCCCCCTTGTGTTGCCCAAACGTGGTGCTTCTCTCATTGCCTCGTTAAAAACCTTGCCGAGTAACAAAAATCCAGTGGGACAAAAATAACCTCGGTCGAAGGGGAAAAAGAGCACAACACACCCTTCACGTTTCGAGGTGAACATGTAGACATCTCCCCCTGATGACTACGATCATGGGAGTTCAGATAATTTCCGCAAGCCAATTCGTGCCACATGTTTCTCGAACGTGGATTTAGGCAATGACTTAGTAAACAAGTCTGCCACATTGTCCTCAGATTGAACCTGGTTCACTTTAATCTTGAGGAGCTTCTGTTGTTGCTGATTGTAGAAGAATTTAGGCGATATATGCTTGGTGTTGTCGCCTTTAATGTAGCCTTGCTTCATTTATTCAATGCAAGCAGCATTATCCTCATAAATTCTTGTTGGCTCATCTGTGGTAGACTTTAGACCACAATTGCTTCGAACATGCGTAACTATGGACCTAAGCCATATACATTCACAAACTACTTCGTGAAGAGCAATAATCTCTGCATGATTCGAACAGGGAGCGACTAAGGTCTGCTTTGTAGACCTCCAAGATATCGCGGTCTTTTCCATGGTGAAAACATAGCCAGTTTGGGAGCGACCTTTGTGTGGGTCAGAGAGGTACCCAACATCAGCAAAACCTTCCAAAACACTTATATCATTTTCGGATGGGGAGAGGGAACGCAGTCCACCATATGTGGCGTCCATGACACTAGATGGGTCCGGATCCATCTTCTCTATGTAGGGATAGAACAAGCCCATATCAATCGTACCACTTAGGTATCGAAAGATATCTTTAACACCAGTCCAATGACGTCGTGCTGGCGCAGAGCTATATCTAGCTAGCAAGTTCACAGCGAATGAGATATCCGGTATTGTGCATTGTGCTAAGTACAATAATGCGCCTATTGCACTTATGTAGGGTACTTCTGCCTCTAGCACTTCTTCGTCGTCATCTTTTGGACGGAATGGATCCTTCTTTGGATCAAGACTACAGACGACCTTTGGGGTGCTTGAAGGCTTAATATTGTCAGTGTTGAAACGCCTAAGCATCTTTTGGGTATAAGCTGATTGATGAATCAGGATACCATCTCTACGGTGCTCAAGTTCTAAACCGAGACAAAACCGTGTTTTCCCAAGATCTTTATCTCAAACTCGGATTTCAAGTGTTCAGCGGTTTCCCTTAACTCTTTAAGGGTGCCAATTATGTTCATGTCATCGACATAAACCGCTACTATTGCAAATCCGGAACTTGTCCTTTTTATGAACACACATGGGCATAGTTCATTGTTGACATATCCCTTTCCAATCAAGTAGTCACTCAGACGGTTATACCACATTCGTCCGGATTGTTTCAATCCATATAGTGAGCATTTCAATCTAATTGCAAACGCGCTCCGTGGTTTAGAGCCACTTGATTTGGGTAACTGAAGTCCATCTGGGACCTTCATGTATATTTCCGTATCTAGATCCCCATATAGATACGCTGTAACCACATCCATTAGCTGCATGTTCAGTTTTTCGGAAACTACCAAACTGACAAGGTAGCGGAATGTAATGACGTCCATTACGGGAGAATAGGTCTCCTCGTAGTCAATTCCAGGGCGTTGTGAGAAGCCTTGTGCCACAAGGCGAGCTTTATACCTTACAATCTCGTTTTTCTCATTACGCTTTCTAACGAATACCCATTGTGACCAACTGGTTTGGTGTTGGGCGGTATTGGTACAACATTGCCAAATACCTTTCTCTTCGCTAGAGAATCAAGTTCTGCCTGGATCGCATCTTTCCATTTTGGCCAGTCAGCTCTACATTGACATTCATCAACAGAGCGTGGTTCGATGTCATCGGTCTCAATAATCTCACGCGCCACTGAATACGCGAATACATCATCAATGATGATGGAGTTTCTTTCCCACGTCCCATGTACACTAGTGTAATTAACAGAGATCTCTACGTTCTCAGGGATAGGTTCTGACATTGAGGCGTCCCCCAATTATGTCTCTTAGACATAACCATAATCCGGAACATTCTCATGGGACGGATTTTGAGTATCGATGATCGAAGGATTTGTTTGTGCCTCATTCGCTCTCTTTCTAGGGCGAGTATCCTTCGAACCAATCGGTCTACCGCGCTTCCTTGCGGGATTTGCGGCCATAGACGCCACATCATTGCCATTCTGGGCATTGGCGCCATCTCCTGGTGTCACAGGAGTGGCGTTATGTCCATTATTTGGGATATCAATCCTTGCAGGCACGTTTGCAGCAGGTATTTGTGATCTCGTCACTTTGGCAACATCAGAAAACGCATCAGGCAGAGTGTCTGCTACGTTCTGGAGCTCGATTATTCTTCGCACTTCAAGTTTGGACTGTGCGGTAAGGGGATCGAGATGAGACATAGTGGGGACAGACCACGACAATTCATGTCGTTCCTGTTGAACATATGTGTTCTTATCTCCCCTTAACGATGGGAAAACTGTCTCATCAAAGTGACAATCCGCAAATCTAGCGGTAAAGAGATCGCCTGTCAAGGGTTCAAGATAGCGGACGATGGTTGGAGATTCATATCCAACGTATATGCCTATTCTTTGTTGTGGACCCATCTTAGTACGCTGTGGCTGCATAATAGGCACATAAATGGCACACCCAAAAATGCGTAAGTGCGAGATATCAGGCTCGTACCCAGTCACTAGTTGTAACGTAGAGTAAGATTGGGTTGCAGTGGGTCGTAGACGAATTAGCGTCGCTGCATGCAATATTGCATATCCCCAAGCAGAAACAGGGAGATTGGTGCGCATAACCAATGTTCGCGCTATCATCTGTAGTCGTTTGATAGCAGCTTCTGCGAGACCATTTTGGGTATGAACATGGGGAATTGGATGCTCTACATCAATCCCCAGTGACATGCAATAGTCATCGAACGTTTTCGATGTAAACTTCCCAGCATTATCAAGTTGAATCGACTTAATAGGATGATTAGGGTAGTGAGCCCGTAGACGGATAATCTGGGCGAGGAGTTTAGCATAAGCAGTATTTCGAGTGGACAACAGCACATGTGACCAGCGTGTCGACGCATCAACCAATACCATACAGTATTAAAAAGGTCCGCATGATGGTTGAATTGGTCCACAGATATCCCCTTGGATTCTCTGTAAGAACGGAATGAGTATTTTGGGATCCTTTGCGTAGGACGGTCTCGGTCCTAATTTCCCGAAGGAACAGGCTTTGCAAAATGAGCGAGGGGCCTTAGAAGCAACCAATGAGGATTTTGGTTGGGCTGGAGCGTCTGAAACGCTATTAGAAGCAAAATGTGTGACTACATCTCCCATGATGGCGTTAGAGCCATGGAAATTGGTGTCTGTGGCGTCATGGCCACTAGGAGGGGCAACCATGGCGTCATGCTCATGGTTGGTGCCATTGATGGCGTCATCACATGGGACTTGGGCAACCCTATGGCGCCCCAAGACGGCTGCAGCGCCAGATGTTGCAATTGTTGCAGTCTTGCTAAGTCCATGAATCAATTTTCGATTCTTGCTTCTTCTCACTCTGAAGAATGGATGTCCGTGTGAAGTCTTTAGTATATGGAGCATCATATCACGACCAGGATGCCCTAGTCGGTCATGCCAAAGCCAATATGTGTCTGAATCCAAGAGATCTTCTCTTATCACATTATTGGATTCAATTGGTCGAATTATAGTGACATAAAGTCCACTAGATTGACACATAAGATTCTCTAAGATGCGCTTTCGTCCTCAATCATTAGAGGTAATGCAAAGGAACTCTTTTCCGCTCTCATTATGCGTTTCCGCATGGAATCCGCTGGCTCTTATATCTTTAAAGCTCAATAAGGTTCGATTTGCCTTAGGAGTGTAGAGAGCTTCAATGACTTTAATCAAGGTGCCATTCGGCAATAGGAATTGGGCCATTCCATGTCCTTGAACTAAACCTGATGGCCCAGCCATCATAGTCACAGATGAATATGTTGGCAACATCTCTAAGAATAATTGCCTATGTCGTAGAATGGTGTGCGTAGTCGCACTATCCGCAAGACATTGTAGTTTATCCATTCCTAAAAGAAAAGCTCATAATTAAAAAGGAGTCATAAATAAAAGCACTCAACTTTTATTAATAAGCCAAACGGAATTACATCATCGTTTCTTTAACCAAAAAGAATCTAATCCAATAAACTATCTAATGCAAAACAATGGTAGTCGTATAACTCCTTTTGGTAATTTCAATGCAAATGTGACCAGGTGAGTAGAGAGATGTCGGTGGAGCAAAGCTCACTTAAGTACCACTTATCTCAAAACCTTCCTAGACATCACACTTACATTGAGTACGCCTCTTTGAAGAAAGACTAATACCAATGGCATCTACTATAAAAAGACTTAATCAAAATCACCAGTTTCTGGGTCTTGATCCTTGTAGTCTTCCACCCTTAGATCGAGATCGCCATCTTGATCTTCTTGTTCCATGTAGTTTGCCTCCCTTGCTTCACGATACGACTTGTATGCGTTGCAACTTGCTGGGATGCTTTACATGCTTTTGCCCAATGTCCAGTTGATCCACATCTGAGACAAGCATCATTATGGTCAGGTTCCCTTAATCGAGGCGCTCTGGGAGCGTTTTGAGGACGGTTATTGCCTTTGGTGGCGTTACTACCATAACCGGAGGCTTGGCCTCTCTCTCTCTTCACACGTTTACCTCCACGGTTTCGTGCACGCCTATCTTGGCGGTTTCCTTCCTCTTTAGGGTGAGCATATGGACCAGAATGTCCAGAATTATCCCTATTCTTAGGGTTTCGCTCCTTGCGTCCCCCCTTGGAGGCGCGACTATAATTAGACTCCGGAATTGACTTGGTTCCCACGGGTCTAGAGTTATAGTTCTTCACAAGTATGTTGTTGTGCTTTTCAGCTACGTTCATGGCACCAATTAGCTCATGAAATCTTGTGATGCGTCTAGCATTGACATCAATCCGATAGTTTTTGGCTATCATCAATGCAGAGACGGGGAAGGTGGAGAGAGTCTTCTCGATCAACATCGTATCAGTGATTTTCTGTCCACAAAATTCCATCATAGACTTGATACGAAGTGCTTCTGAATTGTAGTCAAGTACAGACTTGAAATCACAGAGCGGAGGCTATGCCATCTCATTTCTAAGTCTGGAAACAGGGAACCACGGACGTTGCCAAAACGCTGCTCGAGTTCTACCCATAGTTTTCTTGGGTCTTCTTCATTGAGGTACTCATTCTGGAGAAGTTTGGAAAATCACTATTCATAAACTCAAATTGAAACTAGGGCTTTGAATGTCACTAGGACAACACATTTAAAGATTTCGAAACCATTTCACTAAAAGCGAAAGCAAATCCTAAACCCTAGAAGGGAGAGGTTTGGAAATCACTGTTCATACTCTCAAATTGAAACTACGGCTTTGAATGTCACTAGGACAACACATTTAAAGATTTCGAAACCATTTCACTAAAAGCGAAAGCAAATCCTAAACCCTAGAAGAGAGAAGTTTGGAAAATCACTATTCATAAGCTCAAATTGAAACTAGGGCTTTGAATGTCACTAGGACAACACATTTAAAGATTTCGAAACCATTTCACTAAAAGCGAAAGCAAATCCAAAACCCTAGAAGGGAGAAGTTTAGAAAATCACTGTTCATAAACTCAAATTGAAACTAGGGCTTTGAATGTCACTAGGACAACACATTTAAAGATTTCGAAACCATTTCACTAAAAGCGAAAGCAAATCCTAAACCCTAGAAGGGAGAGGTTTGGAAATCACTGTTCATACTCTCAAATTGAAACTACGGCTTTGAATGTCACTAGGACAACACATTTAAAGATTTCGAAACCATTTCACTAAAAGCGAAAGCAAATCCAAAACCCTAGAAGGGAGAAGTTTGGAAAATCACTATTCATAAACTCAAATTGAAACTAGGGCTTTGAATGTCACTAGGACAACACATTTAAAGATTTCGAAACCATTTCACTAAAAGCTAAAGCAAATCCTAAACCCTGGAAGGGATAAGTTTGGAAAATCACTATTCATAAGCTCAAATTGAAACTAGGGCTTTGAATGTCACTAGGACAACACATTTAAAGATTTCGAAACCATTTCACTAAAAGCGAAAGCAAATCCTAAACCCTGGAAGGGAGAAGTTTGGAAAATCACTATTCATAAGCTCAAATTGAAACTAGGGCTTTGAATGTCACTTGGACAACACATTTAAAGATTTCGAAACCATTTCACTAAAAGCGAAAGCAAATCCTAAACCCTAGAAGGGAGAAGTTTGGAAAATCACTGTTCATAAACTCAAATTGAAACATAGTGATCAAATTGTTTGAAAAAAGCAACTAGGGCTTTGAATGTCACTACAACAACGCATTTAAAGATTTTGAAGCCAATTCACTAATAGCGAAAGCAAATCCTAAACCCTAGAAGGGAGAAGTTTGGAAAATCACTATTCATCAACTCAAATTGAAACTAGGGCTTTGAATGTCACTAGGACAACACATTTAAAGATTTCGAAACCATTTCACTAAAAGCGAAAGCAAATCCAAAACCCTAGAAGGGAGAAGTTTGGAAATCACTGTTCATACTCTCAAATTGAAACTACGGCTTTGAATGTCACTAGGACAACACATTTAAAGATTTCGAAACCATTTCACTAAAAGCGAAAGCAAATCCTAAACCCTAGAAGGGAGAAGTTTGGAAAATCACTGTTCATAAACTCAAATTGAAACATAGTGATCAAATTGTTTGAAAAAGTAACTAGGGCTTTGAATGTCACTACAACAACGCATTTTGATGCAGCTAAGCAAGCGCGCAATTTAACCCTGAAAATATCATCGTTAGTATATGGTAAATAGGGATCGTTCTATTCCGGGGATTGAGGGTACACGTGTCATTGTAAAACAAGTAAAGAATTAAAATAAAAACAAAGTATATTATTTACAAAAATATATACAAATAACGAAATAAAAGGGGGATTTAAGAATTAGGGTTTCAAAAATTAAAATAAATAAAAGAAAGAAAATGTAAAAACATATATACAAGGGTGGAACGCAAGTAAGAAAGATCAAAACCACAATCATATGAATGAAATCCAATCACAATTCCTATAGTTGATTTTCTATGTCATGAGGAAGAAGTTGACTATGTGAAACGTTAGAAAGCAAACGATTTCCCATATTTTACTTTCCTTCAATAATTAATCTAAGTGAAAGCACCTAAATCAATCCTATTGAACATGCAATCATAGTCTAGAAAGCTAGCTAATCAAGAACACATTCAACGCATTAAGAACAAAGATTTTCTTCCTAAGCATGATCACACATGAAGTGGGAAAATACTTCTCCAAAAATGCTTTCATTAATCCCTTCCAAGATGTAATATGTCCTTCAGGCAGCTCATATAACCAATCCTTTGCACGGTTTTCTAGAGAGAATGGGAATGCCTTTAACTTGAAGATATCTTCATCCACCTCTTGAGGCGTCATGCTTGAGCAAACAAATAGGAACTCCTTCAAGTGCTTGTTAGGGTCTTCAACATTAAAACCAGGGAAAATGGGAAGTCTTTGAAGCAATCCAGATTTCATTTCAAAGTTGGCAGACTTTCCATTTGCAGTAGCAGGGTACACAATTGCATAGGGGAGCCCACCAGGCACATTTGAGAACGCAAGGTCCTTAATAGACTGGGTTCCTTCACCCATTTGATTTTCCTGGAATTCAAAGAATAAGTTAGTAAAGTAAAATTAATAGAAAATACAAGTATAGTATTAACTATATGTATCACACAAAATTACAAGTATTTTGTGGGGTATAAAACTTTACAATTTTACATGTGTATTTTTCGTTTCTTCCAATGTTTAGCAAGAATAAAAATTCGATTATAAATCCAAAATCAAGATTGGAACGTGCGGCCCAAGTATAGTCGCCTAGACACAAACTTCCCTTCAAATCTTTTGGGCAACCTTACTGAAATGGCCAGGTGGGGGAGGACGAACACAAGAGGCAGAATTCATTTTGGCTTGAGCTACTCCCACATAGTGGTTTAGGCCCAATTGTATGCACTTCTGAATTCAAAACCTGTTATGGACGTTGTCCCCTTTCTAGACACCACCTCACATAGGCTATACTTACTAAGATAAGAAAAGTCATAAGTGTGAAGACAGTTCAACAAGTGTTAATAGAGGCCGCCCTCAACCTTAAGGGACCTGAACTAGGTGCCCTTAAAGGGTTTAGGCCAATATTAACAAAAGAGACTTCACCTATTTCCAAAATTAATTTCAAACTTATAATAAAACTCTTATCCCTACCAAAAATTATCACAAACGAAAAACACAAAATCTTTTTTTACGATTTCACATATACATATATACAATATTGACGCAACAAATGCAAAAAGACTTTTCAATCCCAGGCAACGGCGCCAAAAATTTATGAGCTCGAAATGAGTTCTCAAAATTAACCCTGTTGACAGTTGTTAGTATATAACAAGTAGGGATCGTTCTATCCGGGGATTGAGGGTGCTCCTGTCATTTATACGTCAAGAAAAGAATATTAATTATAGAAATACAATATCTACGAAAATTACAAAGAATTAAGAGGGGATTTCGAAAGTTTGTGTCTAAATCTAACCACTAAATATTATACAAGTCATCAAACAAATCTGAATCAAAGTAGAAGTAGATGAATGGAGGAAGTAGAGATATAATTAACAACCATTAACACATTAAGCAGATTATCAAACATAATTTCGAATCAAACATATCATAGAAAGAAATCAATCAAGAACAAACCATGAACGCATACATAAGTTCTTATTACTTCCCTTAATTAGATTAACTAGATGAACGCACCATAATTAACCCTATTAATCATGCAAAGCTAGTGAGTGATCAATTCCCCAACAAAACACAATTAACACATTAAGAACATGTGGAAGTTTGATTGATTTAAGCAAAGACGACAAGTTAGAACGCTAATCTTATCATGCAAAGCTCATTGTTGATTTACCTAAGGAATTATAGGTTTTCCACTTAGCAATTAAGATCTAGAACGCTAGCATATCTTAATTTGGATGCAATTACATGCTTATAATTCTAAGTTGCGCACCAAAGAACATAATCACATAAAAGGTGGGATTGAAGCACAAAATCAACAAACAATCATGACATATATGAAACTGAAAATTATGATCTGAAAAACCTAAAACAAAACATGCTTCATGGTTATTGGAAATCAATCTTTAACATCCAAACTTTAATCTAACAAGAATTTGAAACATCCAAAATAACAAAACAAAAATCTGTTTTGAATTACAAGAAAAGAAAACCGAAATTAAACTAGAAAAGGACATGGTTACACTTTGAAGATCTCAAGAACGCAAGAAAGCTTCAAAGGTGGTGGAGGCAAGATGGGGACCACGGCAAGGAGATGTTGATGGAGCTTGATCACGACTTCTTGACTTGAAGAGAGGATGATGAAATTTTGAGAGAGAAAAGGGGAGGATTGCGTATTTGATTCAGGGTTTGATGATATTTTTAATGAGAGAATGTGTCAAGTGGTCGTTGTTGATGCTCCTATTTATAGGAGGATGGCAACTTAGTCTCCAAGTCTTCAAGATTGATCCACACAGTATTAACCAATCAAATAATGCCACGTCAGCTCTGCCATGTCACTCAACCAATCAAAAAGCTCCAAAATCAATCCCTAATATTTTGTTGCTGATTTTCCCATGATTTAATCTGATTTTATTCACAATTTTCGGCCAAATATCTAGGCATGAACCTAGACAATGTATCTGGATGCATTTTGGACATTTTCTCCCTTAAATCTCTCCATGGCTTTATCCTTAACATCCTCCCCTTGATTTTCTCTTGATTTTCACATTAAAATTGCAGATTTTATTCTCTAATTTCAGCCAACATATCTTGAGGGAATTAAGAAACGAATCTGGACTTGTTTTAAATCTTTTCTTCCTTAAATTCTCCCTTGATATTCTCCACGTAATCTCCTTGATTTTCCATGCAAAAATTAGATTTAATCTCCCAAAATATCTTCAAGCCATGTGATCTCCTAATGCCTTCAAGTTTCCTAGCCTCATCAGGATTCCTGCGTTGACTGGGATTCCTAGTTGGACCAGGAAAACTCCATTTCCTCATTTCTGCATCTTTTTAGCTCATTTCCTGCGTTTGAAGTTCATTTCTACCTAAATACAACAAAGTAAGTTAGAAATGACATTGTTAAAGGGATAACTAAGTAAAATGTAGGGAAAATGATACTAAAAACATAGAAAATATTACTCCGATCACACCCCCACACTTAGCTTTTTGCTAGTCCCTTAGCAAAATCAATACAACTTAGACACAAACACAAACAAAGACTCAAGACAAACGAAAACAACTAAGTGTAGAAAACATAAAACCAACGAAAATAACAAAAATACAAGACTCCAACGTTACATACTGACTTGATACACATTTACGCAAGCGTACGTATCATTGTCAAGATAGGGAAGTATTATGTTCAAAGTTATCGTACCACGGGGATTAGTGGCTAACCCACAATCCTTGGGTAATCGGAAATAAAGACACTTAGCACACAAAGAAAAAGAAAAGGAAAATAAATAAAAATGCTACTCTAAGGCACCAAGCCTTAGCAATGCTCGGCTTTGGTTTGCACCGAAGCCTAATCAAAACTAAGACCTAGTGATGACTATTTACAATGAAGTAGGAAATGTCACCGAAAATGTAATTTGCATTTCTAACAACTAAAGTGCAAGAATTTAAATGAAGACTTTAATTAACAACTAAATTAAATAAAGCAAAGAAAAGTAAGAAATGATATAGATATGGGATTGGTAGTTAGGGATGAATCCTAACCCTAATTCAATGTTCTTGATGCTAATTTGATTTACGTGCATTTTATTAAAGATGGTAGAAGCCGTACCCAAGGCTTTTCAAGGCTCAAGGGCTGAAATTCCCTTTCATGGTATTCCGGCCTACTTCGGTTCAAGGGCCGTAGGAACTCACTTGACATGAATTAAAGCCGGTTCAAGGGTCACTAATTCACATCAAGAGGCCTAGAGTTCGAGGAATTAGGAAACCAAGCTCACCATAATTGCGATCAAGCTAATCATGTAGTGAACCATGCTTGTACTTCCCACGAATATTAAAGCGGGGTTCTAGCTCTAAAATCTAAGGATGTCATCCCCTAAATTTTAATCTAGACTTACTAAAACACATACCCAAGAGTTGACAATTCCTAAGCATGCATTCTAATCAATTATCACAAAACACAAGCATCCAATAATTAACAAATTTCATATATAAATTAAATTAAGCATCCATTACATCAAATTTGGGCTAGGGCACACAACCCTAACCCCCAACAAAGAAATTACTCACAACCCATAATTATGAACATCAAAGATACAAAATTCAAAGAGAAAAGATTATAGAAGTGTAGGAGAAAACAAAGGTAGCCACAATTAGCTAGGAAACTAATATGACTTCCCTTGAATTACAACTCCCACAAATACCTAAAACTTGAATCTTGTAGCTCTTGATGAAATCTTGAAGCTTGTGTAAGAAATTCTATGAATACCCAAAAGAAAACTAAAACTATTATGAAAAATGGAGGAGGAGAATGGGAAAGAGAGCAGCCCAAAGGGCTGCCTCTGTTTTTGGTGGTGCGGCTGTTCTAGGGTGAGTCAATTAATGGGTGAGGTTATGAATATATATGTGGTCTCAGTGTGTGCCTGTTTGCCAAGGAAGAAGTGGATGATGAATGGATGGCTGTGATTAAAGGGAGAAATATGGTGTCTTGCGGCTAGGATTGACTGGAGAGAAGAGCACATGATGGGGCTGCTGCTTTCGTCAGAAGGAGGAAAGGATGGGTCTGATGGGATAAGGGGCACGTGGTCTGCATGTGTTTTGGCAGTAAAAGAAACAAAGAAATGCACCTGCTCCTCCTTGCATAATTAAACCCTAATGTTTAATTGTTTTGCTGCCATGTGTCACCAAATCATGGGTTTTGGACTCTTTCAATTAAGCTAACATGCAGCCCATAATTAACGTTAATTAACCATTGGTTAATTAAGACTAATGGTTAATTAAGGATGTTTTGACCAAGGGAGTTGACTGCATCGATCTTTGTTGAAAACTCCACCTTTGCTATAATGATTTTGCACACTTTGCTTTCAATTTCCGCGACTCCGCTTATTTGCTACAAAATAAATAAAAATAGATTAATTACATAATAATTGACTTGAAGATTAACTTATTTATAGTGTTTTAGATACAATTACATGCATAGAAATGCGTGTAATCACACCCCCACACTTAAACTTTGCTTGTCCCCAAGCAAACTAAATGTAAATTAATAGCCAAAAATCTATTAACTCGAACACATATGCTCAAACATAAAGAAAGCGCGGTATTAGCCTTTCCAACCATAATCCTCGGAGAACTAATTATGTACATGACCATGAAGTAGATGTAAGCACAACATAAGATTTTTGAATTTGTGAGGCAATTAAGAAGCACGTGTGAAAAATGCTCAAGTATATGCATGTGTTGACCATGTGTCAAATCAATTCACCACAATCAAATAAGCACATAGAAGACCCGATATAACCCACTAAACTCACATAGGTTCACTAAATATTACCGCTCAAGTGTTTTGGGGCTATAATTGTTTCACTCAAAAGCAATTTCACAACACGCGCCGCCATATGCTTGCTCTTCGATCTCATCTCTGCTAGGTAACCCACAACATTCAAGATCAAGAGGTCTTTTATTTGGTTGTAATGGGGCTAAGGGCAAGTGGCTATAAGAAATGAAAGATAAGGAAATACAAAGTCCATGTAAGCCTGTGAAGCAATTCTCTCTTGTAGAGATATTAGACTTTTGCTTTCGAATGCTAACTCACTTACTCTAAACCCTATGTACAACCCACACTATACTATACTATAAACAAAAATAATACTAGCTATTTTTTTTTTTTCAACACTTTTTTTTTTCTTTTCTTTTCTCTCCTTTTCTACTTTCCTTTTCCTTGAACTTTCTTTTTATTTTCACAACTTCTTCTACTTTTTTTTTTTTTTTTTTTAGAACTTTCTTTTCTATACAAATCACTCACCCCCACACTTATTCTTTTGTAACCTCACACTTTTGACTTTTTCTTTCCTTTTGAAGCACTCAAACATAAAGTCAATTCTCTCGAATCGCTTCACCAACTACCATGAAAGGGTAGGATAAAAGTGTATAGGCTAGGTAGGAATTTGTGGTGCAAATGAATAAAAAGGCTAAATATATAAATAGGCTCAAAGTGGCAATCTAGTGGTAAATATTTTTTTGGGCACATGCTTCTTTGGCCATGGTGGTATATAGTCCTAATGCCTCCATCCTTTCTATCATGTCGCAAGCTAAAAGTAGCCTCGAGAGGTCTCAAGCAAGTTCTAGATACGCAATGTCATGAAATTGTACACACATGAAAGAATAAGTGAATGAACAATGCATACACTATAGATATTAGGCTCAAAAGCTCACAAATAAGACATGCAAGTTAATCGAATAATCTATATGCTTCTCTAACTATGATGAACGAACCTAACATAGGCTATATGCACACATATAATCAAGCATAGATCACATATACACTTAATCACAAAACAAATTCAAAGTCCTAGATCATGCTTAATCTATCCACAATCATAACAAGTTAAGTTCATGGCTCGTCACTGGGGTTGGAAAAGGCATTAACCACTAAATTCTAATTACAAAAAGCTATCTAATATATATATATATATATATATATATATTTTTTTAGGGTGCCCGAGCCCTCACCCCCACACTTAAAACCAACATTGTCCTCAATGTTGTCAAGTGAGCTCGAAAGCTAAATCTATGCTGGATTTAGGCATGAGAGTGAAGTCCGGGCGAAGGCACAAGAATTAAGTATGAAAATAGATATCTAAATGCGGAGAAAAGTTACGGAAAACCCCCTTTGTCGACCCTCCATTGCTCACGACCTTTGGAGAAGACTAATATGAGACACCAACCTCAAGGCACAAGGCCTTGACTTCCTTACGTATGCTCCATAATAGCTCAAGGTGCTCTTGAAAAGACCAACTCCATTTAGAACATAGGAATGTCCTAGAGCAATGCGTCACAAATAAGCCCACCAAAGAATAAAGACAAAGATCCTCCATTAAGCTCATAGGCTTTGCCACCTCCAACACACCTCATGACTGCTCATAGATTACCCTCCAAAGATGAAATGAAGTGCAAAGAAGTCCAACCAACCCGAGTGAACAAAGCTAGTGAGTGCAGAAAACTTCCAGCAATGACCTTTCTGTCTTTTAATGCCCATATCTCAAAATTAGAAAGTGATAAGTAAGTGAGACCCCCTAAATTGGAAACTAAACTCAAAGATCTTTCTATCCATACAAAGTGAGCCACCTATCTCCAATTGAGATGAAAACCAAAGCTGGTCAAAATTGCCGATCTGTCATGAAGACTTTTGCTGACCCTCAGTCACCAAAACTGCAATAAGTCGGGTTCCAGAGGTGCAAAGAGAGTGAGACCAACTGGATATAAAACTAGACTCATGAAGCTACCTGACGGTAAAATTTCACTGAAGTATCAATTTTGAGTCAAACATCGTTGGCCTCCAAACTCACTGTTGTGTTCTGCAGTTTCTGCTGTGCCCTGTTTCTGATCTCTGTCACTTGGAACATTAAATCTGAAGTTAGGAAGGTTAAAATCAAAAACTGTTTCTCCTGTATACAGAGGGCATGTGAATACACATCTCTGAAAAATTTTAGCTCCAAATTGCTTGGAATGTAATCAAAAACTGTTTCTCCTGTATACAGAGGGCATGTGAATACACATCTCTGAAAAATTTTAGCTCCAAATTGCTTGGAATGTAGAAGGTGTAGCTTCCCAAAGTCACTCTACAGTAGCTGTCTCTGTTTTCACCTTCACTCATTGACCACTAAATAACTGAAGTTCTAGAGACTCAGAATGGCTCAAATTTGGGTACAAGATATCAGACACACAGAAGAATATCTCCAGAAAATTTCAGCTCAATATAACATGTAAATTGAAAAATATAGTCACCCAAATTCAACTGAAATTTCTGAACAGAAACTGCCCACTGCTATATTCATGCTTTCTTTACACTTCCAACTCCGAACACCTCCCATCCTCCCAAAATGCCTCATAAGCTTTATTCACAACAAGAATACACTATGAAAGAAAGAAATACTACCAATGATGTGCTTTGTTTAAGGACTTCATTGCCGGTCCATAGAATGAGATCTTTGTCAAGGTGGATACTTCTCAAGTGTGACCACCCTATTGTTAGGGGCTAAGGGACTCCTTGACATGTCATAGAGGCAAGACCAAGAGCTATCCATGAAGATTCCAATGGATGACCAAAAGTGTAGCTTCTTAATCTTCCTCCTCTTCTCTATTTTTCCTCTAGAAGCCAACCTTGCATTCTCCTTCTCAAGTGATGTAGAAATAATGCTCTTAGGAACAATAGGTGGTAGAAACTCTTGAGAGTGATGGGAAATAGTGAGTGCAAGTGCCCCACTTCCTTTCCAATCCATCACCTCATTGTAGAAACATTGACCACTTAATGGTGGATTGAGAGGTAAAAGTACCTTAATCTCAATCTTCTCATTAAGAACATAAGTGCTCAATGTTCTACTCTCTACCTTGGGAAGCACATGATGGATCTCCGTGGATGTGGGAGGAGAGAAAGTCCTTGGCTCTTCAATTTCTTCATCATCACAAGATATTGAAGAACTCTCTTCCTCCTTGGGAATATCGGCCTCAACAATTAAGGGAATATGGTCTAGCTCTTCAAGCTCCGCCTCTTCCTCACTAAACAAGCTATCCTCTTCTTCGGAATCATCTTCATATTTCTCTTCTTCATTGTGAAGATTAGATTTCCAATATTGCACCGGTTCCTCCGAAGTGTAGTCTCTCAACCCACTTGCTTCAAAATTTCCATAACCAAGCACACTTTCTTGTACATGAGCATCACCCTCTCGATCTTGAAGATGCAACTCTTGCTCAAGATGCTCAAAATATACTCTTTCTCTTGAATTGGGCTCCACTTGATCAAAGAAAGAATCTTGCTCATGACAAATGGTGAGTGGTGGCTCTTTTGCAAGACTAGGCTCAAGTTGCTCATTGGAATGTGAAATCATTTCTTGAGAAGCTTGCAATTGAGCATTAAAGGCTTCCAATTTAGAATGCAACCGAGCTTGGGAGGCTAGACATTGAGCTTGGGAGGCTTGCAATTGAGCATTGGAGGCTTCCAATTGAGCAAGTTGTTCTTCAAGTGATGGCTTCCTAAGCTCAAAAGCTTGCTCTTGTGGATATGCTTCGGGTACAAATGTCTCTTGATACACCCCCATCTTGTACTCATACTCTCGCATAAAATCCGGATACTCAAATCTCAAAGAGCATTCAAAAGGTGAGTGCCACGGAGAATTACACAAGGCACAAGCTTGGTTGTAACAAGGCATAGGACTCTCGACATAGGTATTCCGCTCTTGATAACCTCCACTATAGAAATTTTGTTGCTCATATCCCCTAGGATCATCCCATCCATAGCTCCATTGATCCATAGCTCAAAGTGATATTAAAAATAAGTACCTATGGATTCCCAAGAGTAAGATTAGTAACCAAAAAAATTAGAAAATATAAATTAGAGAGTAAGCAAACAAAATAAACAACCAATTTTTTTTTCTTTTTTAAATAAAGAAACAAAAATATACTAATGTGACCTAAATAACCGATTCACCAAGGGATTAAGGCTATTAAACCCTAATCCCCGGCAACGGCGCCATTGACTTGATACACATTTACGCAAGCGTACGTATCATTGTCAAGATAGGGAAGTATTATGCCCAAAGTTATCGTACCACGGGGATTAGTGGCTAACCCACAATCCTTGGGTAATCGGAAATAAAGACACTTAGCACACAAAGAAAAAGAAAAGGAAAATAAATAAAAATGCTACTCTAAGGCACCAAGCCTTAGCAATGCTCGGCTTTGGTTTGCACCGAAGCCTAATCAAAACTAAGACCTAGTGATGACTATTTACAATGAAGTAGGAAATGTCACCGAAAATGTAATTTGCATTTCTAACAACTAAAGTGCAAGAATTTAAATGAAGACTTTAATTAACAACTAAATTAAATAAAGCAAAGAAAAGTAAGAAATGATATAGATATGGGATTGGTAGTTAGGGATGAATCCTAACCCTAATTCAATGTTCTAGATGCTAATTTGATTTACGTGCAATTTATTAAAGATGGTAGAAGCCGTACCCAAGGCTTTTCAAGGCTCAAGGGCTGAAATTCCCTTTCATGGTATTCCGGCCTACTTCGGTTCAAGGGCCGTAGGAACTCACTTGACATGAATTAAAGCCTGTTCAAGGGTCACTAATTCACATCAAGAGGCCTAGAGTTCGAGGAATTAGGCAACCAAGCTCACCATAATTGCGATCAAGCTAATCATGTAGTGAACCATGCTTGTACTTCCCACGAATATTAAAGCGGGGTTCTAGCTCTAAAATCTAAGGATGTCATCCCCTAAATTTTAATCTAGACTTACTAAAACACATACCCAAGAGTTGACAATTCCTAAGCATGCATTCTAATCAATTATCACAAAACACAAGCATCCAATAATTAACAAATTTCATATATAAATTAAATTAAGCATCCATTACAACAAATTTGGGCTAGGGCACACAACCCTAACCCCCAACAAAGAAATTACTCACAACCCATAATTATGAACATCAAAGATACAAAATTCAAAGAGAAAAGATTATAGAAGTGTAGGAGAAAACAAAGGTAGCCACAATTAGCTAGGAAACTAATATGACTTCCCTTGAATTACAACTCCCACAAATACCTAAAACTTGAATCTTGTAGCTCTTGATGAAATCTTGAAGCTTGTGTAAGAAATTCTATGAATACCCAAAAGAAAACTAAAACTATTATGAAAAATGGAGGAGGAGAATGGGAAAGAGAGCAGCCCAAAGGGCTGCCTCTGTTTTTGGTGGTGCGGCTGTTCTAGGGTGAGTCAATTAATGGGTGAGGTTATGAATATATATGTTGTCACGCCCCGAATTTTGAATAAAGGAATTCAATTCCGAAACGCGAGAACAAACACAAGAAAACACGCATAGAAAATTATTCATTTAAACTAAGCAACAAACAAACTAAACTCACAATGTCAATACCGACTCGTTCTTTAGAGTCACATATTACATTACAATAGTTTACAAATTAAATTGAATATCAATTCAACGTGTAACCACTCTCACCAACTCACTACACAGCGGAAGACTACAAGTATAAGCGCCCTTCTACACCCACGTGACGGAAAGTCCACCTCAGCTTCGATAACGATCACCCGATATTTTAACCTGCACAATAACCCCTACACTATAGAATAGTGCACCGGGAATGTAAACAACAAACCCGGTAAGCTTTTCAGCCCGTATGAGTAAACTAAATAAAAGTGACTCACGTCACTCATGCTTATAATCTCTCAATTTGTGAGATAATTAAAGCAACAATATTTAATTATCACAACAAAAACATCAAGTTCAAATTAATCAATATCATGCTCAATAATTTCAACCCAACTAAGACCCACATGCTCTGACTCTCAAATCTCAATTCATTTTATCTCACTTCCCACAATCTCCAACTATACAATAACTCCCAATATTTTAAACATTTTACGTCCCCACAATCTATCAGATCACCATTCCTTTGCCTCTACGGCACAACCACGAAATCATATTCATTTCCCTCAACATAACGCGTTTGCCAAAATTATGACATTCCAACTCATTTTCCAATCACTACAGATCACAACTCACAACTGTACCCACAATAAGAATTAAGCAAAATCAGTAATCCCTGCATAGAAACTTAGTTCAGGAGATCACATGAAAACAAACAAAAGAATTCATAATAATCCCTGCATAGAAACTTAGTTCAGGAGATCACTTGAAAACAAACAAGAGAATTCATAGTAATCCCTGCATATAGTTTAGTTCAGGAGATTACATTAAAACAAACAATACAAAAGATAGTAATCCCTGCATAAAACTTAGTTCAGGAGATTACCAAGAAAACAAACAATTCAATAATAGAAACAAATAGAAACATTTACTAAAAACATCCCTTAATAACGCCAACCACCACACCGCTCATCACACAGATCACCACACAGGTCACCACACAGGTCATTACACAGATCACCACACAGATCACCACACAGGTCATCAACTCACACTAGAGTCGATGATCACCCATCAACACCAAACAAATCATCTCACAACAAACCACATCATTTACACAGTCATCACGCAGATCACCACACAGGTCATCACATAGATCACCACACAGATCACCACACAGGTCATCACATAATATTGTTTCCTCATTTCCAACAGCCTCAAACAATAATGAAAACATTTTCCAAATATTGTTTCTCAACTCAAACCCCTAAACCCTAAACTCAAACCATTCCAAAACCATACCTATTTCTTTCAAAACTCAAAGCCAACAAAACCATCTTTTATTTCCAAAACCATATATTTTCCTCAACATCACATTGCACAACAATAGTAAGCTACACACTCAATTCCACCAAGATATATATATATATATCACGTAAATATTTATATACATAGTCATCCACTCAGGGATGCCACTAATACCAACTATAGTTTTATAAATTATTCCTCTCGAAAATCATTTTATATCAAAACATTGTTTTAACCTACCCATGAACCGTTGTCGATCAAGTTCATATATTTTAAAACAAATAATTTATTTTGATAAATACGATGTTTCATGCTAACAATTAAACAAGTAATTCCGAGTAATAAATAAATCCGTTCGTAAATGAACCTCGTCAGATTTACTCACCTCTAACTCCAGCTGCGTCTTCACACAAATACCAAGACAAGCACAAAATCATCCAAACTCTGCTCACGCAATTCCATCAATCACCTAATCACATCAAGGTCACACTCAATACCACACAAAACACACAATTCACAAAACACAATTATATGACGATCCAACAGTCGGATCCTCATCCGAGACCATCCAACGTCTTCGGAACACTTCTACAATCACTATAACAAAACTACAAGTCGATCGGACAGCCGAATCCTCATGGATAGAAAACCGATCGAACCGAAAACCCTAAAACTTGGAAAATTCATAACATGCTCATACGATTTCCAAAAATTACAAACTATATATCGAAATGCTCGTATCGACGAGTAGATCGCACTGAGGAGTAGAAACTGCCCCAGAGGTGGCCGGAAGCCGCCGGAAACCACCACCACAGTGGCGGCACCGGCACCAAACCAAAGTCAAAATTTGACAAAATTTCCAACATCAAAGTTCTTCATCTCAACTCCAATTGAAACATTCATAACTAGCACAAAGTCAGAATCAAAGCCATTTGGCCGGAATTTACCTCGCAAGTTCAGAAATTCGAAGAACCCTAGATTCCCAATCTTCCAAATTCGAGCTCCACAGGTTAAATCGTTGCAAGCCGCTTGGAGGGAAGTATCAACGTCCAATGGGCTAGAAAAGCCCTCAAAGAACTCGAGCTATAGTGGCCGGAGATGGGAGAACCAAGGCCGGCGATTTGAGGCGATCTGCAGCTCCACCGTGCAACTTCTCGGCCCTGTAGCGTCGTCTACGGTGCCTCCCACAACGAATCACCACCACAGACGTGTAGAGGGGACTGAGGAGAGCAGGATTCCCTTTGGAATCGAAGCAAAAGGTGGCCGGAGGAGGAAGAAATCGGCCGGCAAAGGTGAGAGGCCGATCGGCTCGGGGAGAGAGAAAACTTTCCGAAAATGGAAAGTTGGGATTTTTCTGATATTTTCGGATTTTTTTCCTATTTAACCAAAATGGAAACTTTTTCCAAAGGTCATAACTTCTTCATACGAACTCCGATTTCCGCGTTCCACATGTCCACGAACTCGTATCGATGCGCTCTACAACTTTCGTGAAGGAAGTTCTCACAGAATTTAAACGTATAAAAAGTCAAACTTCGTAACCCCCTAAAACGTGCACTTTGAATAATTATTCGTCCGAAAATAATTCCACTCCACCCTCGAACTACGAAATCGTACAAACGAACACTTTATTAATCTCAGAAAACATTTAGGAATTAATAACGAATTTCCGGGGTCTTACATATGTGGTCTCAGTGTGTGCCTGTTTGCCAAGGAAGAAGTGGATGATGAATGGATGGCTGTGATTAAAGGGAGAAATATGGTGTCTTGCGGCTAGGATTGACTGGAGAGAAGAGCACATGATGGGGCTACTGCTTTCGTCAGAAGGAGGAAAGGATGGGTCTGATGGGATAAGGGGCACGTGGTCTGCATGTGTTTTGGCAGTAAAAGAAACAAAGAAATACACCTGCTCCTCCTTGCATAATTAAACCCTAATGTTTAATTGTTTTGCTGCCATGTGTCACCAAATCATGGGTTTTGGACTCTTTCAATTAAGCTAACATGCAGCTAACGTGCAGCCCATAATTAACCTTAATTAACCATTGGTTAATTAAGACTAATGGTTAATTAAGGATGTTTTGACCAAGGGAGTTGACTGCATCGATCTTTGTTGAAAACTCCACCTTTGCTATAATGATTTTGCACACTTTGCTTTCAATTTCCGCGACTCCGCTTATTTGCTACAAAATAAATAAAAATAGATTAATTACATAATAATTGACTTGAAGATTAACTTATTTATAGTGTTTTAGATACAATTACATGCATAGAAACGCGTGTAATCACATACACAAATGACTCTAATGCCCTTCAACATTTTGTCTCAGCAATCTCATACTTTCAAGGCACCAAGAAAAACACTTAACCAAGAATCACATCGTCAAGATATTCGAAAATTAATTACAAAACATAATCCACATATAAGCATGTAAGACTTGGGAGTAACAATGGTGATGGTTGGAGCTCAACATGCATCAAACAAGTAATGATTCACCTCTCAAGGATATAGCACTCTTTCTTCTCTCAGAAATCAAGGGTCATGCTTAAGAGCTTCTTATTCACTCAAGTATATGTGAGAGATGACATTTTTCAACAAATAGCTCGCATATAAGAAAGAAAAGCACATATATCATTTTTTTTTTCAAAAGATCTCATGAAGGATACCAATCACATGAACAAATGAACCTAAGCCATAAGTTCAACAGTCATAACTCATCTCCACAGATCAAAGGCTACCCTATCTTAAGGATCAAAGAGGTCTTATAAGGGTTGTAATGGGGCCAAGGTTTAGGGTTAAAAAGAAAGGAAGGGATAAGGAAATCACAAAGGTGTCCTAAAAACAAAGTAGAGCCTTCATTGAAGCATTGAGACGTCTTCATGTACTCACCAAAGCATCTTTCAACGTTGAACTTCTTGTGTGTCTTTATTGAGGGCCGAATGTCATTGTGTTAGGCCCTTGCTTCATTCTAACCTTCCTTCGAACACTTGTGAAATAGGACAAAGACCAAATTTTTCTTGAATGGGCCTTCACTTCAAAACAAACTCCAAATCCACAAAGTATAGGAGACTAAAAATCCATAAAACTTAACATTTTTTTTTTTTTTTTTTTTGCTCTTTTACGGCATACATACATAATTTTCTCATGGACAAGTCTACCCCCACACTTGAGCTTTCACCTCTTCTCAATCTTCAATCTTGACGCCTTCTTCCTTTGCAAAGTCTCAAAATTAGCTCCACTAAGTCTTTAGAATAAAGGGTAAGGATGTAACTATACTAAGGTTAAGGGTTAAGGATATTTAGGGTGATGAATGAAAAGGCTCAATGTAGGCTCAAAGGGGTTTATCTAAGGGGGTCCCACGACGGGCAGAATTGGGGACACAGGCTTATTTGGCTATGGTGGTAAGAATCCTAAGTTGCCTTTATCCTTTCCAGAATCAGGGGTATGTATTGATAAAAGTTTCGACAAGCACAAAAGTGAATTCTAGCATTCTCTAGTCCATTAAAGAGCTATGGCATGTAATCCATCAAATGAAAGATAATGAGATCAACAAGCTAATTGGTGAAGCAGGTAGCTTTCTTTGTCTTCTTTCTCTTCCGATTTCAAGAGTTGGTGCTCACAAAAATTGCCGATATTTTATGAACCTTTTGGTTTGTACCTTCCCAGATGCTCTGTAATATTTGAGATTATGGCTGTCATGTACCCATAAGCAGTCATTTGGTGCAGGCAAAGGCATTCTCAGAGGCCAAAAAAAATTCAGAGGTGAATTTTGAAAGAGCTTTTACAGCTATCTGTAAGTTATAAGTTACTTCTCATTCTTAAGACATCTAAGTCATGAAGCTGCCATGTTCAATTCAGAAGTTTATGCAAATCCATGTCACTTGTCATATGAGGCATCAATTAGCTAAAATTTGTTTTTCTTTTTCTTCTTTCTTTTGCATTGATTAGTTCATTGACACGCGCAAAAGAATGCGAGTTTCTACGGAGGTTTACTTACATCCATTTACGTTATAAGCACTAAGCAATCCCTTAACTTCATGAAGTTCCGCACCAAGGCAAGGTAAGCTTTACAAATTATTGGTTAATTTTGAACCGTCTCTTTAACAGCTATATAGGATTTATTCATATGTGAAAGAAAATAAATTGTTGTTGGTCCTCATTGCTTTATTGTCCAATTGTTAAGGAACATACATTCCTCTTTGTTTATACTTGAAGCCAAGTAACAATTAAAACCTACAGCAAGATCTATCAACTTACTGCATGTGTTGTCTAATTGCTTGAAGGAAAATACATACAACTTAGTGAAGTTTCTATGTCATTCAATAGATTTTTGTCAAATTTGAAATATATATAGATTTTTCCCACCAAAAAATTAAAGACTTGCAGAATCAAAATTTTTAGTGGAAAGCATATACTGTGAGAAAATCTATAACTTATTGACTCGCCGGCTCACCCACAGGTTTCCTGTCAGCAAAAGAAGCTTTCAGTTTGTGCCTCCAAATTGTCCTCCAAAGTGGTGGTGTAAGATTATTGGGCTAACTCTGTTTTCCTAAACTCTTTTAAAATCGTTACTAGCTTGGAAAGAGATGAATTGAAAATTCTTAATGGCTTTCACAATACAGGTATAACCCTCTGTTTAGTGTTGCACTCTTTGTAAATAGGCAAAAAAATACCAACTCTTGCTATTCTTTTGCAGCAAGCCAAGATTTTCTCCTTGTTTTATTGTCAATATTGGGGATTTGGTTTCTCCAAAGCAACTGCTAGCCATCTAGTCTGAGATCTTTGGATGATAATCATGATATGGAATGGAAAAAACCAATCTAAGATGAAGCCAGTTGTGTTGAATTGAACTTTTAACGTTTGTAGTCCCAGCTAGTGTTCAAGGTTTTCCAGTTTTGAAAATAAATTTCGATTATGTCTGTGTTGAGTTGAACTTAATTGTCCTTTCAGATTTTAGTCTCAGATGGTGTTGGTCTTTTTAGTGCCAGCCAAGCTGAGATGTTCCACTAGAGTTGGGAGTACGTACGGATGCCATTGTTCTTTCGGTTACTGGGCAAAAGTTTGGATATAGGCTCATCTGTGCTTGTGGATACTTAGCTGAACAACCTATCAGGAGTGGACACATGGGCAACATGCTCCAAGTCAGCTCGGAAAACTTATCAAGGAGCCTCACATTCACACATGATGAGACGTCTGCCCATGCCTTGTAGCTACTTAAACAGTCAAACATTAAGGATCTTCAATTCCATGCCTCAAGGGACGATGTTTCATCATTCTCCATTCAGTTGCATTCGCTTTTTTACTTGTATTTTCACAGCTAAACCATTATACAGTGTAATTGACCATATTTATTTTGATCATAGTGAAACCACTAGCAAACTACCGTGACGTAGCCCTAAGCTCCAGGCTCTAGCTGAGTTGTGGGTGGTCATCGTGACGTAGCCCTAAGTTCTAGGCTCTGGCTAAGTTTTGGGTGAACACGTAATTCTCTTGTGTTATTTTGTGTGATTGTCTTTTAATTGCAGTTAATATTTCGGCAAATCATTCTTTAACATCAGCTTAGTGATTCTCATTGGCATAATGATCATTTTGCTACGTATATTTACAAATTAGTAAATTTTGGAAATTTAGTAAAAGTAAATTGGGTGAATTCTCCCATACTCACAATAGCCAGAACGAAAAGATGATTTGCTTGACAACTAATTTGAGTTGATCAAGTTTGTTACCGTATCAGACACTTCCTCCTTTCTGCTAATGTTATCGTCTGCATTTTTATCAAAGTAGGAGTACGTTTTCCCTCCACACATTTTGTCCTTAGGTTAGGTCATGAATTGCAATGATTTTGTTGGTCCATTTTTTTATTTATAATTAACTAAAATTGCATTCTGTCACTAAGCAAAAGCATCTTTGTTTATTATTTATTCTTTATAAGAAAAAGACTAGAACAATGCTTGCTAAATGCAAAAGCAGAGCATATCTCTTTGCTTTTACTACCTAAAAGCAAAGCATCTCTCTTTATTAGCTAAAATTGCATTTTGTCACAAAGCAAAAGCATCTCTCTTTTTATTATGAGTTTTTATCACCAACAGTGTCTAAACTTTTTTGCACCGGATAGAATGATATCCAACTTTCAAAAATGATCAAAATGATATCTAAACTTTTAAAAACAAATCAACTTGATATCTTGGCTTATTTTCCATCATTCTCTGTTAAATTTGATCACGTGTGGTGCATGTGAGGTGTTTTTTTGGGTTATAATAGTATTTTCACACAAAAACTAATTTTTAATTATTTTTTATTATATTTGATTGATTCTCTTCTTTTTTCAGAAGGTAGGAAACATCCCAACCTTATTTGTTTCTAAGATGGTGGAATTGAAATTGAATGAAGTATTTTAATTCTATAGAAGAAGAAGATTGGGTTATAAATGGTCGATGACTCCTTTGACCACAAATCACTTTAATTTATGGGTTTGATGTTGCATCTGTCCATCTCTGTATTCAGTTTCGGATTCCAATTCTGCAAAACTTTCGAATTCAAATTACAATTTTATAGTGTCATCAGTGGCCGCAAGACCATTGTATTTTCACGTAGTTCTATTGCTTAATAACCATTGATCCAACTACTTTCACATTAACAAGAAAAAAGAGTGAAAGGTTGTATATATCCTTAGTTTGAACCGAGATGTGACGGAAAATGGACGGAGGTATGAAATTGATCAATTTCTAAAAGTCTAGGTACCTTTTTTTATCATTTTTGAAAGTTGGGTATGAAATTGATCAAGGGTGCGGCTATTGCCACCCTACCATTTTCTTTGTTCACCCTACAAATATTTGAATTATTGAAAAACTATATTACCCAAATGCAAAATGACTAATAAGTACACTAATTTTCTAAAATTTAAATCTTTAAGGAAAACTAAATACATAACTAATTAAATACAAAACTACTTAATTTCTCTTTTGATAACATTAATCTTCATTTTCTCCATCCAAATTTCAATTTATTACAATTTTCTTTTTTATCTTTTTGTTGCGTCCTCATCATTAATTCGTTATTCAATTCACAAAACCATTAGTGTTAACTTCATCAAAATCTTTATAATTGTAAAAGTAAAATACAATTGGAATTGGTCTACTCATTTCATTTCATAACCCCTTTATATAGGGAGAGAATTACAATGGAAAGAATAATTACAATGATGACATTAACTACTGATTGGTCCTTGATCCATGCTGATTGATGGTGATTGCTAATTGCTTGATTCCCTCTCCGTCAATCACTTTGACGAAGGCACATAATGTGTTTTTCCTTTAACACTCCCCCTTGTGCCAAGTCAAAGATGAAATGGTGCATGAGTTGTTGCCTCACTAAAAACCTTGCCAAGTAACAATAAAAACCCTGTGGGACAAAAAATACACCTTGGTCGAAGGAAAAGAGCACAACGCACCTTTTACATTTGAGTATGACATGTGTGTGTTAGACTCCCCCTGACGTCTACACCTCCCCCTGATACTTACATTAATCAAGGGAGCTTTGGAAAGTCTTCGCATTCCTATGCTTTTCACATGTTTCTCAAATGTGTCCTTAGGCAGTGATTTGGTGAACAAATCTGCCACATTCTCCTCAGACCTTACTTGATTCATTTGAATCTTGAGGAGACCTTGTTGTTGCTGATTGTAGGAAAACTTTGGCGATATGTGTTTTGTATTATCACCCTTGATATATCCTAGCTTCATCTGTTCGATGCAAGCTGCATTATTTTCATAAATGCAAGTAGGCTCTTCAGTGGTAGAACTCAAACCACTAGTCCCTCGAATATGTGTAATGATAGCTCTTAACCATACACACTCACGAACCGCCTCATGTAGAGCAATGATCTCTGAGTGGTTCGAGGAGGTAGCCACAAGGGTTTGCTTGGTTGATCTCCAAGATATCGCCGTATTCCCAATGGTAAATACATAACCAGTTTTGGGAACGATCTTTATGTGGGTCAGAGAGGTACCCAGCATCAGCAAAACCAACCAAAACGTCATTTGGCATTTTGGTGTAGTGAGTGGCGCTTTCGCCATCAACATTTCCTTTAGGGATTGCAGTTTCATCTGCGGTCCCTCTTGTCTCTCTGTAGGGAAAGAACAGTCCCAAGTCAATGGTTCCTTTTAGGTATCGAAAATGTTCTTGATACCATTCCAGTGACGCTGCGTTGGCGTTGAGCTAAATCTAGCTAACAAGTTCACTGAGAATGCAATGTCTGGTCGAGTTCATTAGGCTAGGTACAATAATGCGCCTATTGCACTTAGATAGGGAATTTCAGTTCCCAACACCTCTTCGTCATCTTCCTTTGGACGAAATGGATCTTTCCTTGCATCCAAGCTTCGACCGATCATGGGAGTGCTTGCAGGATGCGCTTTGTCCATGTTATATCGCCTGACTTTTGGACATACGCAGACTGGTGGATTAGTATTCCACAAACTCGGTGTTCTAGTTCAAGGCCTAGATAGAATCGAGTTTTCCCAAGATCCTTCATCTCAAATTCGGATTTCAAGTAGCTCGCGGTTTCTCTTATTTCATCAAGAGTACCTATTATGTTCATATCATCGACATATACAGCTACAATTGCAAATCCGGAACTTGTTTTCTTTATGAATACGCAGGGGCATACTTCATCGTTCTTATATCCCTTCCCAATCAAGTAGTCACTTAGACGGGTATACCACATCCGCCCGGATTGTTTCATTCCGTAAAGTGAGCGTTTCAACTTAATTGCAAACGCACTCCGTGGTTTAGAGTCACTTGACTTGGGTAATGTAAGGCCATCAGGCACTTTCATATATATCTCTGAATCTAGATCCCCATAGAGATATGTAGTAACCACATCCATGAGCTGCATTTCCAGTCCTTCGGAAATTACTAAGCTAACTAAGTAGCGGAACGTTATAACGTCCATTACGGGAGAGTATGTCTCCTCGTAGTCAATTCCAGGGCGTTGTGAGAAACCTTGCGCCACAAGGCGAGCCTTGTATCTCAGGACTTCATTCTTCTCATTACGCTTTCTGACAAAGACCCATTTATGTCCTACAGGCTTTACACTTGGTGGGGTTAGCACTACCGGACCAAATACCTGTCTCTTTGTCAGAGAATCTAATTCTGCCTGGATTGTTTCTTTCCATTTAGGCCAATCTGCTCTTTGTTGACATTTTGCAACAGAGCGTGGTTCGATATCATCGTGCTCTATGATTCCTTGAGCAACAGTATATATCATCAATGGGTATGGAAGATCTTTCTATCAACTCATACGCACTCTCATAATCTTTTGAGATTTCTTTGTTCTCTGGAATCATTTAAAACATCGGAGCGTCCTCCAGTATTGATTCATGGACATAACTATAATCAGAGACAATCTCATGAGAGGGATTCTATACATTGATGATTGGTTTGTGCCTTACTCATCCTTTTCTTCCTTGGGTGAGTGTCAATCGAACCAAGTGGCCTCCCCCTCTTCCTTGGGGAGCCACGGCCTCAACCACACCTCCACTAAGTGCGGTTGCAGTGCCTCTATCTGCGGCACCGTGCCCCTTGTTGGGGACTTCTAACCTTGCAGGCACATTTACAGCTGGTATATGTGATCTCGTCACTTTTGCGATATCAGTAAACGCATCAGGCATCGAATCTGCTACGTTTTGAAGATCGATTATTCTTTTCACTTCACTTTCACTTTGTGAAGTGCGGGGATCAAAATGAGACAGAGTGGGGACAAAACACGACAGTTCCTGTCGTTCCCTTGGAAAATCCTTTTTCCTATCTCCCCCTAACGACGGGAAGACTGTCTCATCAAAGTGACAATCCTCAAATCTAGCGGTAAAGAGATCGCCTGTCAAGGGTTCCAAATAGCGGATGATTGTTGGGGATTCGTATCCAACATAAATACTTAATCGTCTCTGAGGACCCATGTTGGTGCGCTGTGGAGGCGCTATAGGCACATATTCTGCGCAACCAAATATGCGTAAGTGTGAAATGTCAGGCTCATATCCAGTTACCAACTGGTACTCATAAAATGGTTGGCTAGCCATGGGTCTGAAACGAATAAGTAAAACTGCATGCAATATTGCATAACCCCATGCATATATAGGCAGGTTGGTGCGCATAACCAATGCCCTAGCCACCATCTGTAGCCTTTCGATGGTGGCTTCTGCGAGACCATTTTGTGTATGCACATGGGGTACAGGATGCTCTACATCGATCCCGATAGACATGCAATAATCATCAAATACTTTTGATGTAAACTCTTCAGCGTTATCAAGCCTTTATAGTCTTGATAGGGTGATCAAGGTGGTGAGCCCTTAAACGTATAATCTGTGCTAGGAGTTTTGTAGCATTTCTTGTGGACAATAAAGCGACATGTGACCAGTGTGTCGAAGTATCCACCAGAACCATAAAGTACTTAAAATGGTCCGCATTCTGGATGGATAGGTCCACAGATATCTCCTTGTATCCTTTGTAAGAATGGAATGTTTTGTTTTGTATCTTTAGCATAGGAAGGTCTCGATCCTGTTTTTGCTAAAGAGCAGGCTTTACAAAACGAGTGATGTGCCTTTGAAATAGTCAATGAGGCATAATGGGAGGGAGGTAGTGCTTCTGGTACTTCAGAAGGCAATGGCTGCATTTGAGTAGTACTAGGACCGACACCTTGCAGTGTGACGGATTTTTGTCCCATTTTATTTTTCACTCGAAAGAAGGGATGTCCATATGAGGTCATTACCAGGGTGGCCTAGATGGTCATGCCAAAGCCTGTATGAGTCAGTGTCCCACATTTCATTGTTGGTGACAGTGTAGGATTCAATGATCCGAATCGTAGTGAGGTACAGTCCACTAGATTGACTCATAAGTTTCTCTAAAATGTGTTTCCTTCCACATTCATTAGAGGTAATATAAAAGTATTCAGTTCCATTCTCACAGTTTGTTTTTACATGATAACCGTTGGCACGAATATCTTTGAAACTTTAACAAGGTTCGATTAGCTCTTGGTGCATACAGAGCACATCTCATATTCTTTAGAGTATTTGTATTTAGGTAGAATGATAATCTTTTCATTCTAATAATAATTTTTTCTCTAGATGTATTGCTTTACATCTTTATAGTGCAATTTCGAACTATGTAAATATGTGTAGTAAATAAATTTGAATAAATTCAGTGTTTCAGAATAAAATTCAAAATTTATTAATAAGCCAACAATAATCAAATCAAGGTCTTAATTTGTTCAGAAATCTAATTCATCAAACCATTCTTTAAGACCAAATAATAGTCTAAAAAATGAGGCATTATGCCTTCACAACTGTCTTTGGAAAATAGATAAAGCAGGTCAGTCAAAAACTAGTATATCCATTGACTGAGCAATTTCCTTGTTGCCATTGAGGTCTGCAATTGTGAGGTTGACATCTGGGTCATGGCCTCTTTCTTCCATATAGTGAGTTTCTTGTTCTTTAGACTCCCTATATCTCTTGTAAGTGGCTGCAACTATGTTGCTTGCTTGGCAGTTCTTGTACCAATGCCCAATGACTCCACACCTATAGCATGGTTCATTGCCAACTCTATCCTGTTTGACTGAAGGGTTCTTAGGTGCCTTTTGCACCTTGTTTCCATCACCTCCACGTCCCCTTCCACGTGGTGCATTGTTGCCACTTGGGTAGGGATCAGCACATCCAAACCCCTTTGCATTGGAGTTCTTTCCACCTTTCATTTTTCCATAATTAGCCTCGGGAATTTTCTTTGTCCCAGTGGGCCTGGTATTGTTGTCTAAGAGAAGCTCATTATGCCTCTCAGCCACTTGCAGTAGGCTGATCAACTTATTAAAGGTTGTGATTCTTTTGTTGTCATACTCCAGTCTATACTGGTCCTCTAGTATAAACGCTGAAGTAGGAAAGGTGGAAAGAGTCTTGTAGATCATATCATCTTCTGTGATTTCCCTTCCACATAAATTGAGACGTGCCTGTAGGCGCAACATGTCCTTGTTGAAGTTATTGACCCTTTTATAGTCAAGCAAGCGGATTCCATTCCACTGAACAGCCAGTGTTGGGAGCAAAGTGTCATGAATGTTCCCAAAACGTCCTTTAAGGGCATCCCACAGTTCTTTGGGTGTCTTCAATTGAAGGTACTCCCAGCGTAGGCTAGGATCAATATGTCGCCTCAGAAACATTAAGGCATCTGCTTTCACCTTATTAAATAGTTCATCATCTTTGGGGTCGGTAATGGTGGCGGTGTAGTCTTTTGCCACAAAGGCAGTTTCTACATCGGAAACCCAACGGTGGTACTCAAGTCTTTCTGAGTCCAAGATGTCAAATTCAGGTCAAGTTGGATCAGCCATCTACATAAACAAGAGGGAAGATATAAATTACGCAGTCATAAAGACATCCACGTGAATTATTTTCCAAACGTATGAATTAGATTTCAAGACCAAGATTCGTAATGGTCACATTTTTTCGATGCTATGTGAAAATGCTTTATCACAAGTGTGTATAATGCGCATGAATTTTCATTATCATGGCAAAGCGGATTATATGTTGCATTTTAAAAATAAGCATAGCACATTTAAACATAGCATATATAAGAAATAAACTACATGGCATGCTCAAATTTCATAAATATACAACAAATTATATACTACACATAATCATAGCAAATTATATACTACACATAATAATAGCAAGAATATATCATGCATAAAATAAAATGTAAACAATAGCATAATACAAAGCATGCGTAGACATAATTTATATAAGCGTAAATAAAATAAAAATATGCTCAAAATTTCAGAATAAACCATAAACAATAAAATATAAAGCATGCTTAAACATAATCATATAAAACATAAATAATAAGGCATGCTTAAAATAATCAAAATTATTTAACTAAACATGCTCAAAAATCCTAATTAAATATACCATAGTATGAAATTAAATAAATAAATAAAAACATACTTGGTTTGGAGAAAATAAAACAATCCTAGCACACGTGCGTGTTGATGCAGGCGTGCGTAGCGATGTTTTTGGGCCTGAGAAAACTAGGCCGCTTCCTCTCCCTTTTCAGCAGTGGGCTTTGATCTTTTTTTTTTGGGCCTGGTCTTTTCTTTGGGCCTTCTCTTTTTGCTTTTCTTTTCTTTTTCTGTTTTTTTTTTCGTTTCTGGGCCTGCAGGGCCTGCTTTTCTTTTCGACCGGACCTTTTCTTTGGGCCGGGTCAGTCCTCTTTTCTGGGCCGGGTCAACCCGCCCTTTTTTCTCTTTTTTTTCTTTTTCTTCCTTCTTTGTCTCTCTTCGCGTCTTCTTCTTCCTACAGGTTCTTTGTTTGCAGGTGGGTGGGTACCTATCGATCAGGTTTGCAGGTGGCTGACTCAGGTCGTGGGCGAGCGCCGGTGTCCGGGCGTGGATGTGAAGGCCGGTTTGCAGCGAGGTTGGGCGAGCGCTGCTGTTCGTGCGCCGATCTGGATGTGGAGGCCGGTCTGCAGAAAGGCCGGTCTGGGCTGTAGGCGGAGGTGAGCAGCAACGCGGTGGCAGGGGCTGCGCTGGGCAGATCGAAGGCGCTGTAGGCTGGATGCGTCCGTGCTGGGATCGGTGGGCTGCTGGGAGGAGAGGTCGGTGCTTTGTATAGGGGAGCAGGCTGCAGGTGAGCGACTGGGAAGATGGCGCAGATCAGAATCGGGCTGGAGGAGCGCCGGATTGTGCCGGAATTTGGTCCCAGTCGGAGCTGGGCTCGGAACCGTAGCCGGGTCGGGTCTTCTTTGGAGGTTACTTCTAGGTGGGTGTCCAAAAGGAAAGCTTGGGTGTCCAAAGGGAAAGCTTGGCTGCAGGCGGGCTCTGCAGTAGCGCGGGGCGCTGGGGCTGCGCGGCCGGGGGGGGAGAGAATTTTTTTTTTTTGTTTAGGGCGGCAGAGGAAAAAGAAGAAAATATTTTGTTTCTTCTAGGGTTTTTTTTCGATAGAAAGAAAACTAGAAAATTATGATTTTTTCTCTTGACTATTTGCTCTGAGCGTGCTGATAACGTGTAAAAGTAAAATACAATTGGAATTGGTCTACTCATTTCATTTCATAACCGCTTTATATAGGGAGAGAATTACAATGGAAAGAATAATTACAATGATGACATTAACTACTGATTGGTCCTTGATCCATGCTGATTGATGGTGATTGCTAATTGCTTGATTCCCTCTCCATCAATCACTTTGACGAAGGCACATAATGTGTTTTTCCTTTAACAATAATACCTTTATAAACACCAAAAGTAAAAAATTTAAAACACGAAAAAAAAAAACAATTTTTTTCTATTGCTCATAGTAGCACTTACTAATTTTTTAATATGGATGGAAATAAACAAACATTGAAACTGAATGGAAAAAAATAAAAAAATGGAAGTAAATCAAATTATGATTTTATTAAGAAACTTTAATATATTTTAGGACGTCTTTTTAATTGATATAAATTAAATGAGAAATTTTCGTTAAACAAAATTTCTTTTTTAATTTGATATGTCATATGATGGAAGATATTCTTGGAAAGAGAAATGGGTTGGATAAGTAAATCTAATAATTGAAATTAAAATGTAGGGTGTAATGAGCAAGTAGGGTGAACAAAGAAAATTATAGGGTGGCAATAGTCTCACCCTTGATCAATTTTTATAGGTCTAGGTACCTCTTTGATCACTTTTAAAAGTTGGGTATCATTCTGTCCCGTGCAAGAAAGTTTTGACCCTAATGATGATAAAAACTCATTTATTATTATTATTTCTTCTTTATAAGAAAGAGACTATAACAATGCTTGCTACATACAAAAGCCAGAGCATATCTCTTTTCTTTGTTATGTTATAACATAGAGAGAAAAATTTCTCCAGAGCTCCCCAACATTTATCATTTCAACCGAAAGCACGTCGAGTTTTGCTCGTTCAAATGTTTAAAAGATCCTCCAACATGTAAAGTTTGATTATAGGAAGCCTCATTATGAATACTAACTACTATTTATCAAAAAAAAAAAAAAAAAAAGTACTGACTACTGAAAAATTCTTTTTTATGAGGAAAAAGAATTTCGAATTTGGCACTTCACTATATCTTCTACTTTTCTTGTTATGTCCAACTATACAAAATTTCAAGGCTTATTTTCTAGGGGAAAAAATGCAAACAATACCTGACGTTTGGCCCATTAGTAACTTTAGTACCTGACAAAAAAAAATATCACTTTGGTACCTCAAGTTCGGACCACGACCCAACATTAGTACCTAGAACACTGTTGGCCGTTACAGCGTTTGCCACGTGGAAAACTTTGAGGGGTATTATCGTCCCTTGCCTCAATCTCTTCTTCTTCATCACCCTCTCTTCGTCTTCTTCTTCCTCCCAACTCTCCCATCATCTTCTCTAGACCATTGCCAAAAGAATGAAACCCAGAATTGGGGCAAATTAACTTCATTTCTTTGATGTCTGGATAATGGCCTCGTTTCAGTAAATAAGCTATTTGGAATAGCTAGCAAACAAAACAGATAGCTGGACCACAAGGGAGACTAAAATATCTCTAGCTAACAATTTGTTGTTGGACTAACACAAGATGCCAGAATGCAAAAGAAATAGAGGCAACGCAGTTATGCTCCTTGGATCTCATTGTTGTAAGCTCAAAAGCATATGAAGGATCACAAATTTTCCTCCCCCCCCCCCCCATGTGCTTAATTTTGATATGATATTACAGCGAAACTGGCAAATCTATTGTGAATATACATGAACATCATGATGATTACCATCTACAAAAGCTAGCTAGCCCTTTTTCGATCTGTCAGGAAGATGATTTTATATATAACATTGAACAGTGCTTTCGTCTCCACCATCGCCGAGCGTCCAAAAAACCCAACCAGAGAGAAACACTTGCCCAGCCACAAAAACCAAACACCAGAATTTCAAAACATACCACTATCCCAGAATCAAAACTAGCTAAACGAACCTTAAAGTCTCAATCTTTGTTTCTTCTTCTTCCTCCTCATTCGGTTTCACGTGTTGGGTCAGTTTCACATATGTAATGCATCAGAAGAAATCAGAAGCTCAGATCGGAAAAGAAAGCACCAGCCTCTCTTCCGATTTCAACTCCATAATCTCCGCCCCACCTTCCTCCCACCCTTCATCTCTCGCTTGGATCTCCCACCAATTCTCCCATTTCGCTCACTACCCATCTCTAAATGATGCCCCGATTCCTTAGACCATACCCTACAAGCGGCCCCTTCTGACCCAAACTCACTCCTCTCGAGTCAAATCCCCGACTCTTTTGCAAACTCCAACTCGCCCCTCAAAACCCACCTCTCTTTTCCCCCTCCCTGGCCGCCAAGTCCACCTTCTTCCTCCTCCTCCGCCGCCTCTTCTTACTTCTCTCTCTCTCTCTCTCCCCTTCTTCTATTTTCACGTCTCTCACCGAAGTCAAATTCTATTTTGCTAAAAAACTCGGTTCTAAAAAACGGCCTGGATGGCCGCTTAGGCGCTAGGCGTCCACTGACCTCCCCGATTTAGGGCTAGGCGTATGGAAAAATCGTTTTTCAGTTAGACGGCGGTTTGGGCGTGCTGGGCCCTGGGCGGATTAATGCAAATCAAACCTGCATCTCTCTTCCGTCGTCTTTTTCTCTCTCTTCAAAGGCTCTTCGGCTGGACTGATCTCTCTCTCCTTAACTCGCCTACGAATTGAAGGAAAGAGAGAGAGAGAGAGAGCTCTGAGCTTTCTTGAGCTTTCTGTTCAGTGAATAATAATGTTGTGGTCTTCCAGCTTTCACTTTGCACTGTCGTCTGTGGTTGCCGACTGTCGTACTTAGTCTTCCGTCAGCCTCTCTGACTCAGTGAGTCATGACTCGTTGGGGCATTGGAGGTGAGAGAGAGCTCTGAGTGATAGAGAAGAAAGAGAAGGAAGGGAGGAAAAGACTCGGTGGAAGACAAAGATTACATAGGGATCTGATTATTTCTATTTTTTAGATTGCATAGGGCTCTGAATCAATTGAATGAAAGTTGCCTCTTGTGATGCCCCGGAAATTCGTATTTATTTTCCGAGGATTTTCTGGAATCTAAGTTATGGTTATTGGACGGTTTCGTGGCTCGTGGATGGAGCGGAAGTGTTTCGGACGAATTTCTATTCGGAAAGTATGACTTTAGGGGGGGCTCAAGGTTGAATTTTTATACGTTGAGATTCTCCGAAAACTTTCTTCACGAAAGTTGTAGAGTACGTCGATACGAGTTCGTGGACATGTAGAACGCGAGGATCGGAGTTCGTATGAGAAAGTTATGAGCGATTGAAGTTTTGAGAAAGTTCTATAAATAGGAGTTTCCATTTTCGGAAACTTACTATTTCCATTTTCACTTTTACCATTTCCGGAAATCAGAAATCCTTCGTTCTCTTGATACGCTAAAAGCAAGCGCATAATTTAACCCTGAAATATCGTTAGTAGTATAAGCAAATAGGGATCGTTCTATTCCGGGGATTGAGGCTAGGGTACACCTGTCAATGTAGGACAATTAAACAATTAAAATTAAAACAGAGTATAATATTCACAACAATAAAACAAAGTATATACATATTTACGAAAAAAGGGGGATTTTTGATTTTGGTTTTTCGAAAATAAACTAAGTTAAGAAAACAAATAAAACACATAAACATAATTATACGAATGGAATGAGAGAACAAAGATCAAAACCGAAAATCATGATTAAAATCGAATTAAACCCTAATATTATTCATCTAAGTCATGAGAAAGGAGTTGATCATGTGAAACGTTAGAAAGCAAACAATTTCCCATATTTTACTTTTCAATGCTAATTAATCTAAGTGAAAGCACAAAGACTAATCCTATCAAACATGTAATCAAGCCCTAGAAAGCTAGTCAATCATGACATGTTTAACGCATGAAACACAAAGAAAGGCTATCAACTCAAGTGTGCAACTTAGTATGAAAAAGTCCACCTAATTGCAATCCTCTTTAATTAAATTCGGTTTTTGCACAAAACCTTTACTACTTTTCGATTCAAGAACACAAAACCAAAAACTTGATTCATGTTCTTAAATTGTAGCACCATTCATACAAAAACCCTAAGTGTTTCGAACCACACAAGATTAAAGTACAAAAGATATCTATAAAGCAAATTTAATTAAACAAACTCACATAAGCAACTTTCGAATCACAATAATAGAATCTGAAAATTTCAATTAACCATATAAAAATTCCAGAAATAATACTTTGTTCAAACATATATGTCAACTATATCAAATCCAACGAAATTCAAAGCAAAGGTTACAAAGGAGAATCGGATTACACCGTGGATGAAGATGATGTTGTGGTTTCTTGAATCTCGAAAGCAAGCTTCAAGGATGGTGATGGATGGTGGATGCTCACGGCTCTTCTTCTCCCTTGGCCTTGCTTGAACTCGTGGAGATGACTAGAGGATGGAGATAGGACTTGAAAAGCTCACGGCAACCAAGAGTGTTTTCTGATTTTTCTAAAGTTTAAACGCAAAAGAGAGGAACCTTAGACGTCTTCATTGAAGGAGTATATATAGGGAACGAATTCTTGCTCTCCAAGCCGTGACATTCTTCTTAATATTCCATAGAATTAATCTGAAAATGCCACATAATTTCCTCCAATAATAGCTTGCCAAATAAGCCCTATGACATGGTCTAACCAATCACAAAACTCCATTTTAATTCCCTAATATCTTGGCCGAAATACCTTGAGATAATTTCTGATTTTGTAGTTCAATTTCGGCCAAACTTCCTTTAGAGAAAAGAGGGAACGAATCTAGACACCTTTTAGAGCTCTTTGTGTTCAACACATATTCTCTTTCCTTAAAAGTCTCCCAATAAAATCTCCACGAAATCTTCTTATTATTTTTTGATTTCCACGGCAAACTCCTTGTTTCTCTCTTGATACTTCACGACAAACTCTTCTAGGGTTTAGGTTTTGCGTCACAAACCCTAATTCCATGGGCCTTCATGGGCCTTGATCCATTTTGCCGAAAATCCAATTCAATCCATAGAGTTCTTGGGCCTTGTTGCTTCAACTTCAAGCCTTGTCACCCTCCAACGTCATGACACTTCATTTTTCCATTTCTTTTTCATGGTTGCGTTGGAAACTTGCTTGGTAAGCTCTCCTCCATTTCGTAGGGTTTCCTGGTTGGAACAGGAAAGCTCATTTCTTCATTTCTGCTCAATTGTGTGACCCTTTGAATCTCATTTTTGCTCCCCTTGATGTTCGCAAGCTCCTCTTTCCATTCGTGAGTTCATTTCCACTTTTTAGCTCCGAGGTCCTGAAAATAGAAACCGTCAATAAAAATAGAAACTTTCCTAAAATGAAAAATAGAAACTTTCCTAAACTGAAAATGGGAAACTTTCTAAAAAATGAAAAATAGAAACTACCAAAAATAGAAACTAACTAAAAATGAAATATAGAAACTACAAAAATAGAAACTTTGTACAAATATAGGAACTTTCCCAATCGAAGAATGGAAACTTTCCTAAACAGAGTTTTATTAAGGAAATAACGCAAGAAATGTAAGGAAATGCAGTTTAAACGTCGCATTAAAATGCTCCTATCAAATTCCCCCACACTTAGCTTTTGCTAGTCCCTTAGCAAAATCACACAAAGACACACTCTAAGACTCAACGAAAATTAAAAGACTTTACACATAAAAGACTCTATTGCCCTTCAACTTTTTGTCTCAGCAATCTCTTACTTTCACAACACGAAGATTAGCACTCAACCAAGAATCAATGTTTAAGCATTCGAGAGTTAATTAAAACATGTAATCCACACATACACAAGTAGGACTTGGTTGTAACAATGGTGATGGGGTTAAGCTCAGCATGTTTCAGACAAGTATGATTCAAATCCTCACAAGGTATATCCACTCTTTCTTCTCTCAGATCATGGCAATGCTTAAAAGCTTATTCATTCAAGTATATGTGAAAGATAAACAAAGTGTATCACATATAAAGAAACGAAAGCACATATATTTATTCTTTTAAAGATCCCATGAAGGATATCAACTACTTGCACGAATGGACTGCCATAGGTTCAACTCTTGTAACTCATCTCCACATCAAGGGTTGTCCCATCTTAAGGATCAAGAAGGTCTTCTCAAAGGTTGTAATGGGGCTAAGGCTCAAGGTTTAAAGAAACGAAAGGTAAGGATTTATCAAAGTGTCCTAAAAACCTAGCAGAGCTCATGTAAATATAGAGATCTCGAAATATTCCACCAAGGCATTGCAAAAACGTCACTTCCCCATAGAGGTAACATAAAAGGGCCAAATGTCTTCATGTTGGGCCCAATCTTCAATGTAAACTTCCCTTGAACTCTAGTGAAATGGACAAAGGCCAAATTTTTCTGTAGTAGGCCTTCAATTCAAAACAACTCCAAAATCACTAAGTATGGGGGACTAAAATCCATAAGCATATATTTCTTTTCTTTTTCTTTTTAGCCGTACACATTTTCTTTTTCATTTTCATTTTTTTTTCAGCTTTCACAAATTTTTTCTTTCTTTATGGACAAGTCTACCCCCACACTTGAACTTTCACCTCTTCTCAATCTTCATTCTTGCGCCAAATCCTCAAGTAAAGTCCCAAAGATAGCTCCACTAAGTTCTTAGAACAAAGGGTAAGGTTGTAACTATACTAAGCTTCATGGTTAAGGATTTTAAGGGTGATGAACGAAAAGGCTTAATGTAGGCTCAAAGGGGTTTATCTAGGGGAGTCCCACGACGGGCACAATTGGGGACACAAGTTTATTTGGCAATGGTGGTAATTCCTAGGGTGCCTCTATCCCTTCCAGAATCAGGGCCATGTATTGATATCACGTCTCAACAAGCACAAGAGCGAATTCTAGCATTCTCTAGTCCATTAAACTTAATCTATGGCAAGCAGTCAATCAAGATGAAAGAATAATGAGATCATCAAAACATCGCCAAGAAATTAAGAATATATTTTTCATTTATCACTCCAAGAAATAGGGACATGGGCTCAATTATCTCAATGTTGTGATCCTCTTTTAGTCATGATTTCAGAGATATAGAATCATCCTAGACAGTTGAAAGGCATCCTATGACTCAATAAATAAAAGCAACGAAATTTTTTTAATTTTTGACATTTTTTTCGATTTTTTGTATTTTTCAATATATAAGACTCAAAATAAAAGACTCAAATATAAATCCCTTCCCCCACACTTAAATATTGCATTGTCCTCAATGTAATCAAGAATAAGCATGCAATGAAACACTTAAACATATAGGAGTTGGAATTTACGAAAATAAAGACTAAAACACTTAAACAAAACGAAAATAAAAGATACAGATAGAGAAAGCAAATCTGATTTGATTGGGTTGCCTCCCAATTAGCACTTAGTTTTAACGTCTTCTCAGCCTAGACGTGGTCTTCTCTCGTCCTCAGTTGGTTGGACCCCCAAAGCTTCCCTTTGGATTTGGAATTGTGGTGCTCGGAAGCTTACCAGTTTCATGAATTTTGGTCATGAAGTCCACCACTTGGCCCATTTGCTTCTTGAGGTCTGCAATGTCCTTGGTGTGGGTCTGTTGTCCTTGAATCAAAGCCTGTGTGGAACTAGTCAATGCCTGAGTGGAATTAGTCAATGCCTCTATCGTCTTATCATAATGGGACATTGAATTCCCTGAGTTCTGTTGAGGAGGCATGTAAGGTCTTTGAAAGGAGGGTCCTTGAGGACGTTGGAAGCTCCCACCAAGAGGATTCTGAACGTTGTCATTGTTGGTCCACTTGAAGTTGGGATGGTCCCTCCATCCTGGGTTGTAAGTATTGGAATAAGGGTCATGCCTAGGACGTTGAGGTCCTCCCTGATATCCTCCTTGATTCCCTTGGTATCCTCCTATGGCGTTCACAGCTTCCCATCCACCATTCTCACTAAGTTGAGGACATTGATCAGTCACGTGCCCTTGCATAGAGCACACCCCACAAGCAGAGGGTCCTCCTTGGCCTTGAGTGCTCGCCACCTTGTTCACAAGAAGGGTGAGTTTGTTCAATTGATCTGCAATGGCAGGACTAGTGCTCACCTCATTTACCCTACGAGTGGTTTGTCTCACACCCTCATACTGTTGAGTGTTTAGGGCACGATTTGCTATAAGTTCCTTCCCAACTGTAGGTGACTTATCCACAAAAGCTCCTCCAGCTGCAGCATCAAGCATTTGCCTTTCCAAGGGTAGGAGTCCTTCGTAAAAACATGTGAGTAGGGTCTCATCCTTCATCTGATGTTGAGGACATTGTGCAAGTAAGGAATTGAACCTCTCATAGTAGGCAGCATAGGACTCATCATGGGCTTGCTCTATTCCACTGAGTTTCTTCCTAAGTGTTATGACCTTCGAAGCTGGGAAGTACTTTTCCAAGAAAGCCTTCCTCATTGTTTCCCATGAAGTGATGCGTCCAGCAGGAAGCTCATATAGCCAATCTTTGGCTCTGTCAGCTAAGGAGAAAGGAAATGCCTTCATTTTGAGAATGTTCTCATCTGCTCCTTGAGGTTGCATGTTGGCACAAACAGATTGGAATTCTCTGATGTGCTTGTTAGCGTCCTCCATATTAAGGCCATGGAACATAGGGAGCTTGTGCAACAAACCACTCTTAAGCTCAAACTCTGCTTGTCTTCCTTCTGCAGGGGCAGGGTATATGATGCCTGAAGGAGGTCCTCCTTCGACTGTTGCTGTGGAGAGTTCCCTAATAGATGCCATTCTTTCAGGCGGTGGTGAAGGTGGAGATGTACAGTTGGACGAAACCAAAGGTGAGGGTGTACGTGAAGGTGGAGATGGAGTAGGTGTAGGTGATGTGGACTCCTCAGAAGAATAGATCCTCTTCCCTTGCTCGTTAAATTTGTAGTCTTTGAATTGCAAGGGGGAAGGTCTTCTGTACTCAAGTTGTGGAGGATTTGCCAAACGAGCAAGTCTTTCTTCAATCTCTCGTTTACTAGGGACTTTAGAAGGCTCGGTCATTCATGGATATCCTGAACAACATTAAGAATTACACAAGTTAGTAAATTGCAAAGTACAAGAAATACAAGTTAATTGTATAAATAAGAAAACGTCACTATTCACAATATACAATTGATACGCTAAAAGCAAGCGCATAATTTAACCCTGAAATATCGTTCGTAGTATAAGCAAATAGGGATCGTTCTATTCCGGGGATTGAGGGTACACCTGTCAATGTAGGACAATTAAACAATTAAAATTAAAACAGAGTATAATATTCACAAAAATAAAACAAAGTATATACATATTTACGAAAAAAGGGGGATTTTTGATTTTGGTTTTTCGAAAATAAACTAAGTTAAGAAAACAAATAAAACACATAAACATAATTATACGAATGGAATGAGAGAACAAAGATCAAAACCGAAAATCATGATTAAAATCGAATTAAACCCTAATATTATTCATCTAAGTCATGAGAAAGGAGTTGATCATGTGAAACGTTAGAAAGCAAACAATTTCCCATATTTTACTTTTCAATGCTAATTAATCTAAGTGAAAGCACAAAGACTAATCCTATCAAACATGTAATCAAGCCCTAGAAAGCTAGTCAATCATGACATGTTTAACGCATGAAACACAAAGAAAGGCTATCAACTCAAGTGTGCAACTTAGTATGAAAAAGTCCACCTAATTGCAATCCTCTTTAATTAAATTCGGTTTTTGCACAAAACCTTTACTACTTTTCGATTCAAGAACACAAAACCCAAAAAGTTGATTCATGTTCTTAAATTGTAGCACCATTCATACAAAAACCCTAAGTGTTTCGAACCACACAAGATTAAAGTACAAAAGATATCTATAAAGCAAATTTAATTAAACAAACTCACATAAGCAACTTTCGAATCACAATAATAGAATCTGAAAATTTCAATTAACCATATAAAAATTCCAGAAATAATACTTTGTTCAAACATATATGTCAACTATATCAAATCCAACGAAATTCAAAGCAAAGGTTACAAAGGAGAATCGGATTACACCGTGGATGAAGATGATGTTGTGGTTTCTTGAATCTCGAAAGCAAGCTTCAAGGATGGTGATGGATGGTGGATGCTCACGGCTCTTCTTCTCCCTTGGCCTTGCTTGAACTCGTGGAGATGACTAGAGGATGGAGATAGGACTTGAAAAGCTCACGACAACCAAGAGTGTTTTCTGATTTTTCTAAAGTTTAAACGCAAAAGAGAGGAACCTTAGACGTCTTCATTGAAGGAGTATATATAGGGAACGAATTCTTGCTCTCCAAGCCGTGACATTCTTCTTAATATTCCATAGAATTAATCTGAAAATGCCACATAATTTCCTCCAATAATAGCTTGCCAAATAAGCCCTATGACATGGTCTAACCAATCACAAAACTCCATTTTAATTCCCTAATATCTTGGCCGAAATACCTTGAGATAATTTCTGATTTTGTAGTTCAATTTCGGCCAAACTTCCTTTAGAGAAAAGAGGGAACGAATCTAGACACCTTTTAGAGCTCTTTGTGTTCAACACATATTCTCTTTCCTTAAAAGTCTCCCAATAAAATCTCCACGAAATCTTCTTATTATTTTCTGATTTCCACGGCAAACTCCTTGTTTCTCTCTTGATACTTCACGGCAAACTCTTCTAGGGTTTAGGTTTTGCGTCACAAACCCTAATTCCATGGGCCTTCATGGGCCTTGATCCATTTTGCCGAAAATCCAATTCAATCCATAGAGTTCTTGGGCCTTGTTGCTTCAACTTCAAGCCTTGTCACCCTCCAACGTCATGACACTTCATTTTTCCATTTCTTTTTCATGGTTGCGTTGGAAACTTGCTTGGTAAGCTCTCCTCCATTTCGCAGGGTTTCTTGGTTGGAACAGGAAAGCTCATTTCTTCATTTCTGCTCAATTGTGTGACCCTTTGAATCTCATTTTTGCTCCCCTTGATGTTCGCAAGCTCCTCTTTCCATTCGTGAGTTCATTTCCACTTTTTAGCTCCGAGGTCCTGAAAATAGAAACCGTCAATAAAAATAGAAACTTTCCTAAAATGAAAAATAGAAACTTTCCTAAACTGAAAATGGGAAACTTTCTAAAAAATGAAAAATAGAAACTACCAAAAATAGAAACTTACTAAAAATGAAATATAGAAACTACAAAAATAGAAACTTTGTACAAATAGGAACTTTCCCAATCGAAGAATGGAAACTTTCCTAAACAGAGTTTTATTAAGGAAATAACGCAAGAAATGTAAGGAAATGCAGTTTAAACGTCGCATTAAAATGCTCCTATCATCTCTCTCATCACCCGCGCTCGACCCGACCCGAACCCGGTGATCCGACCCGGATTTTCCGGCGATCTCCGGCGACCTCTAGCCTTGAAACCTGCACAGAACGATTCGCCTCTCTCGTGCGGTCGTCTCTGTGGCAGCCTCTTGCAGCGATTCGTGGTGGAGGAAGTGCAGCAAGGCGGTGCAGTTTGAGGATTTCGGACCCGGTCGGAAATCCTTGTTCCGACGTCGGCGAGGCTTCAAGTCTTCTTGGTTGAGCTCAGAGCAGCCTCCTTGATCGATCCTTGGTGGTTGTTTGGATCGATTCACGTGAAACCTTGTTCAACTCAGTTTGGATTACTGTTCACGGCTTGTGAGGTAGTATAGTTTTCGACCCCTTATGCTTGTTTTCTGACTTCGAGCTAGTTATGAGAATTCACAAGCATGCTTAGATGAAGCTTTTTGATGTTCGGAGTTTTGTGAAATAATGAGTTTTTGGCCGGCGGCAGTGCGCCACCGCCTGTGGCGGTGTTCCGGCCACTTAAGGAACTGTTTTTGGTATTATATATGTTCTACTCGTTGTTACGAGCGTTTCGATATATAATATGCAAATTTTGGAGTTCGTATGGAATTGTTGTGATTTTTGCCGTTTCATATCGGTGAAATTATTCGTTCCGTGAGGATTCGAGTGTCCGATCGACTTGTGGTTTGGTCACATCGATCGTAGATGTATGCTGGAGACATTGGGTGGTCTCGGATGTGGTTTCGCCTCGATTGGCGTCACTTTGGGAATTTTGGTTCGATTTAGGGTTTCGAACGTTATTCCTTGTATTTCATTAACTGAATCAAGGCTGTACTTTTCTTAGGTGCTTGACAGAGTGCATTCTGTAAGTAGTCTAGTGGTGTGAAGACGCAGCGGGAATTTCGAGGTGAGTAATCTCACGAAGTTCATTCACGAACGGGCTTACCTTTATCGTTTTGAGAGTTACTTAGTTAACTGCAAACTATAGTTGGTATTAGTAGGCATTCCTGAGCGGATGACTACGTATATATATTTACGTGAAATATATATGTTTTGGTGGTTTGTGGATTTTGAAAACAATATGCATGAAATGATGCTTTTTATTGTTTTGGGTCGTGGCTTTTGGAAAACAAATGATTGTGGAAATGTTAATTTCGATTTGTTTTGAAAAGCGTTGAGATTTGTGTATTTGTGGAACATTTTAATTCGCGGGTGGTTTATTTAAATGCGGGTCTTTTACCGGGAGTAATTGATAGGGATCAATTACGGGGAATCTTTCATTTTAGATTCGTGTAACATTTTGGGTCCATTGTGACTCCTTTAATGTTTTGGTATTTATACCGCGGGTCCAAAGACTTACGAGTTGAGGATCGTGGGTGGGAAAATTGGGACTTCACGCCTTTGGCCGGGTTAGTGAATACGATCAGTTAGAGCTCTAGTCTGTCCGCCGTGCTTGTTTATTGATTTAAACGTGTGAGTTTATCTCGTGATTTGTGTGGGTTTATCCCGTGCTTGTTTATTGATTTAAACGTGTGAGTTTATCTCGTGATTTGTGTGGGTTATCCCGTGCTTTGTTTATTTATTTAAACGTGATTCGTGTGAGTTATTCTCGTGATTGGTGTGAGTTGGTGTGGTTTGAGTTACTCATACGGGCTTGCAAAAGCTTACCGGGTTTGTTGTGTGGCAACCCGGTGCACCATTCCAACGGTGTAGGGGAAAATCCTGCAGGTCAGGGTAATCGTGGCTGAAACTGAGGCAGCGAGCTAGCAGCTTTACGGTAGGAAGCCAATTTTGTGACTTTACCGTTATTAAGACTTCCGCTTGTAGGGAGCTCTGAGGAGCATTTACGTTCTATTTTGTTGTTGACAATTTAATTCGTAAGCTTGTGTAATATATAACTCTATGGAGCGAGTGTATATTAACTTTGAGGGTTCAGGGCATCAGTATGTACTTGGTTTAAAGGGAAAAAGATTTCAGGTATTTTGTATTGATGACTGAACGTTCACGCATGTATAATTATGGGATCATATATATCGATTTTCATGTGTGTAAAATCAGGGGCGTGACACCTCTAATACGGTGCCTTTCTGGTTGTTAGACTACAGGCAAAGACTATTCTCAGTGCCGTTTCAATCTAGGCCTCTAATATGATTTTTCTTTTCTTTTGGGTAATAAACTAATACGAACTCATAATAAGTATGATTGTTAAATTCTAAACCTTTTTTTTTCTCTATTTTGATTATTTTCAATTAATTGTTAGACTTTTATATTTTATTTATATAATTATATGCTATAAAAATAATTTAAAAATTAGAAAATAAGAAACCGCCTACCCCCCCCCCCCCCCCCGGTCTAGGCCCCTAGGCGCTAGTCCCTGAGTTACCGCCCGACTAGTGCCTAGCGTTTTTTAGAACCTTGCTAAAAAATGGTGAGATAGGTGCCCAGAGCAAATTTCTGGGTGCCTGGATTAGATTTGGACAATAGAGTGGAGGAAAAGAAAAACAAATAACATTAAAGACTCAAATTACCCATTTACCCTTTATTATATGCCAGTTTACTAACGCTGTAACGGCCAACAGTGTTCTAGGTACTAATGTTGGGTCGTGTCCGAACTTGAGGTACCAAAGTGATATTTTTTTTTTTTGTCAGATACTAAAGTTACTAATGGGCCAAATATCAGGTACTGTTTGTATTTTTTTTTCCCATTTTTTTACAATTTTAGATCTCAAGTTGGTCCATGCCCCTATCTGACTCTGACGCGTAATCGGGCTCTCCAAACCATGGTTGGAGGGGCCGGGGTGCCAAATGCTAGCTGTTATAACAGTAAAGAGTGGACCAATAGTGTAGGGCTGATAGGAGCATAAAATGCGACGTTTATAATGTTTAAACCCTATATTTTGCTAAGTTATTTCCTTTATCTTGATCAATTTAACTTAGTTAGTGTTTTTACAGGTAAAATGGAGTCTCAAAGTCCAAAAATGGCTAAGGAAGGCACAAGTGGCGCAGAAATGGAAAGAAATGAAGAAATGGAAGTTCTCCCAGTTTGACTAGGAGAAGGAATCCCAGTTGGAGTAGGAGTCTGAAGCTGACTTGGACTAGGAGTTCTACTTGGACAAGGAAACCCAATTCTACTCAGATAAGGAATACTAGTGTGATAAGGAGTCCCTGTTGGATAAGGATTACTCAAGAAGGTTCCGGAAGAGTGTGGAAGCATCTCGGAAAAGGAAGTAGTATTCAACTAGGAAACCTACTTGCATATGGAGTTCTACTCATACTAGGAGAGCCTTGGAACGTTCATGAAGAATCTAGAAGTCTCAAGAAGATCATATGCCGTGCACATGGAAGAGAAAGCAACAAGGAATTCGGATTTCAAAGCAATGTGGAGTTTGGATTTCTAGTTGAGTATGGATTGGAATTGCCGTGAGATTCTTGAAGGTTCTAGGGAGTTCTTGACGTTTCATTCTTCAATAAGGCGTGGAAGACATGTGAGAGGCATGTGATGTGAAGGAAATTCGAATTGGACTCAAGTTAAGCTTTAAAAGTCAAATCCATTACAGATTCGGATTACTGCCTGTGCAGAACAGTCAACTTCAACGGAGCATAGAAAATTACTCAGAGCTCAGAAAATTATGATCTTTATATGGTTGGAAAGCTACAGATGTCTAGTTTCCAGATCTTTTTACAGCTTGTCAATATCTATTTTCTAGAGGAAGTTATGGCTGTTTTAGTACACTGAGGTCAAGACTGCCGGAAATCTGCTTTGTGCCAAACAAGTCCTAAATCAACACAACTTTGGAGAAACCAAGTAGAAACGAATTGGGAGTGCCTTGGGACGTTCTCCTATATATACCTTGTGTATTAGACGTCTCGGGGTTCAGAATTTTCTCCACAATTTCGATTTCTCACTTGGGTGCTCTTGAGTTTCAGGTTTTCGCTACTACAAGTTCCTAGCCGTGCCATCCTCCACCTTTGCCGTGATCTTCACTTTGTGCCGCTGCCTTGGATCTGCGTTGGACCTTGGGACGTTTCTAAGGGTTGTTCATACCACCTTCCATATGTATTCTTCACGGTTTAGTGTTCTTGTAGTTAGATTTTCTGTTTTTGATTTTCTTTGTGTAAAACCGAAACAATGATTTGATACTTTGATTTTTGGATGCGATTTGGATAGTCTTCTCTATGATTGATGTGTTTATGTGTGTTTGATTCTTGTTGATTGCCGATTTTATGGAATGATGATCTGATTTTGTTTTATGGAAAACTCTTGCATGTTCTTGTTCTTTGGTTCGAAACTTAGAGTGATTGCATGTAATTGGAGCTAGTAATTAGGTTTATGCGTTGTAACCCTAATTCACTTAAGTAGTAAAGGCTTTGGACAAAGGTCGAAATCAGATTATGCATGTGATGAATTGACTTGCGTTGAGTACTTGGATTTGCATGTTCATTGACCAAACTTTCACTTGTTCTTAATGATTTGAATGCATGAGATCATGAGTTGCGTTGATTGTGTGATACCTGCGTTTGAAATATGTTGAATTAAGTGCGTTGCTTAATTGACTAAGTAAAGGAAAGTAAAATAAGGGACATTGGTTGCGTTGATCTTTGTTTCTTGGTTGATAATGTTCCATGGTAATTAACAAGATTAAGGGATGCATGAATATGTTGTTCTTGAAAGGTTCTTGATGAATTGTTTTCCAAAAATTCTTCTTTTCCCACCTTTGTATAGAAACGATTTTTGATCTTTTACTTGTTTTCTAAAATTTATGTTTTCAATCTTTAAAAACCCCCCTATCTTTATGTTTTCTTGTTTGTGTAAATAAATAAAATTAACTTAGATTTTTAGGTAGTATATTCATGTAGATAATAAAATAATAAATAAAAAAAAAAATGTTTTTAAAAATTCGTGAATAGTGTCTCCGTGAATAGTAAATATGTGTTAGTGTTTTCTAGGAATTAATTTGGTGGTTTTTAGGAGTTAGTTTTGTGTTTTTGTGGTGTTCCTTAATTTAAGGGATGCTTTGGTGTTTTTTAGGAAAAGTAGTTAGAGTTAGTTTTGACTTAGTATTTCTTGTTTGACTTGGTCAAAAATGTGTTTTCTTAGAGATTAAGTCTTCTAATTAAATATTAATTAGTAATCCTTGTTGTATATGGATTCCCTATGTGATATGGATTTGTAAATTGTGTATAAATAGGAGTGGGATTCCAAAACCTTTTCTAACTTGTTTTCTCTCTTATTTTCGTCCTTGTCTATATATATAGTTGTGATTTTTGTTGTTCTCTCATTCCTTTGTCTTCTAATTTCGTGTGAATGTATGTGCTCTCTCTCTAATTCTTTGTTTGTTCTAATTCTAAGCATGTTTGTAACTTGTAATAATTTCGTGAAACTTGTGTATGTTTGTTCTTATATTTTCGTAACTTGTATATTCTTCTTTGAAATTTGTTTCTCACATGTTAGCACCCTCAATCCCCGGTTTGTTCGATACCCTATTTGCTCTATACTAATAATGATATTTTTCAGGGTTTAAATTGGCGATGCTTTGCACGTATCAATTTTTGGCGCCGTTGCCGGGGATTGAAAAGTCTTCATGTGATGAAAACGCCACTAAGGTATGATTTTGGTAAGGGATTATGAACTATTATGGAATAGGTGAAGTCTCTTTTGTTGACATTAGCCTTAAACCCTTATTAGCACCTGATTTAGGTCTCTTAAGGTTGTGGGCGGCTTTTGTTAACACTTGAAAAATGTCTTGCACTTAAATTTTCCCTTATCTTAGTAAGCATAGCCTATGTGAAATGGTGTCTAGAAAGGGGACAACGTTCGTGACGGGTTTTGAATTCAGAAGGCAATCAAACGAGCGTAAACCACAATGTGGGAGTAGCTTGTGCCAAAATGGTTCTTACCTCTCGTGCTCGTCCTCCCCCACCTGGCCATTTCAGTAAGGTTGCCCAACGGATTTGCGAAGAAATATGTGTAAAGACAAGGACTTGGGCCGCACGTCCAAAACAATAGTCCATGATGTTTTATTAAAATCATATACTTAGACAATTTTCGAGAAAATTGTTTTTGGTAAGAAGAAAGTAAGTCATAACGGAATAGGTGAGAGTTCTTTTATTAATACTTGTCAAGCAACCTTCTTTATCAAGTAGGCGCACCTTAGTAGCCAGAGTGTCTAGGTTGATTGGATACGAGAAGTGCTGACAAAGGGTCTCGTCCCCTGTCAATCAAGTGAGCTAAGCTCCGCCAAAATCGTTCCTCTACTACCTGGCTCTGTGTGAAAAGAGTTACCAAAAGATTAAGGAGGGGAGACTTGTATTAACATTAGAATCTCTGGGCCGCACGTCTAAACTTTGACTTACAAATTCTCTTATTAAAGTTGATTATTTCGAAAGTTGTAAAAGATTGTAACTAACCACTATATAATTTTCGTTGGCCTTGTGTGTACTTGCATATATGTGACGTTTTAATGTGTGTGCCTTGGTCCACGTCTTGTTTATACCTTACTAACCTTATTCTTTTGTTTTACTACAGATCAATGAATGTCTGGATCGTCTGAACCACCCAAGTACACCAAAACGCCCCTCCACGTCATTCAAGCAAGAATTGAGAGGTTGAAGCAGAACTCGGATATCTTTGACGTTCAAGTCTCTACTCCACTTCAAATTCGTGAGCTTGAAATAGATAGTGAAGGGAATCAAGTAGAAGGAGGATCAGCAGCTTCAAACACTTCATCTGATCAATCACCACCACATACCCCACATCCACCACATCAAGAACCACCCAACGCCCCATTACCTTTACTTTTACCACCACCACCACCAATGGCTCTCACCATAAGGCAACTCTCTACATCCTTCATCCCACCTGGGGGAGTGCCAACCTGCATAACCTACCCTGCTGCAGCTGAGGGATTAACAGCTGATTTCGAGTTGAGGTCTGGGTTACTTCATCGTCTTCCTATTTTCCATGGACTCTCTATGGAAGATCCCAACAACCACTTGATGGAATTTCAATTCATCTGCACTAACATGAAGCCTCAAGGAGCTGATGAGCATATTTTGAAGCTGAAGGCCTTCCCATTTTCGTTGGCTGACAAGGCAAAGCAATGGCTCTATGAGTTGCCAAGTGGACGAATCACATCTTGGGCAGACATGATGAAGGCGTTTCTTGAGAAGTACTTCCCTACATCTCGCATCATCATGTTAAGGAAGAAGATAAGTGGAATTCAACAAGGGCAAGATGAGTCCTACGCAGATTACTATGAGAGGTTCAAGTCTCTCACCACTCAATGCCCTCAACATGGCATGAAGGAAGAGACCTTGCTCACTTGTTTTTATGATGGTCTCATACCTTTGGAAAGGGACATGCTAGATGCAGCTTCTGGTGGATCATTTGTTGACAAGGAGCCTGCAGCTGGAATGATCCTCATAGAGAATAGGGCCTTGAATCAACAACAATATGGAAGCTCTAGGCCTAAAGTCCCCACCATTCGTGAAAAGGTCCATGAGGTAAGTACTTTAGCTCAATTGGAAGAGAAAATTAACAAACTTACTTCTATTGTGTCTCAGGGATCACATGGACAAGTCATGGTGTGTGGAGTTTGTTCTATGCAAGGTCATGCCTCTAACCAATGCCCTCAACTCATGGAGGAAGGAGGACAAGAAGGTGTCAACGCCATAGGCTTCCAACAAGGGTTTCAACGTCCTAGGAATGATCCATACTCGAACACTTACAATCCTGGATGGAGAGATCACCCCAATTTTCGTTGGAAGGACAATGAGAACGTTCAAAGTGCACCTCAAGGGTTCCAACCTCGTCCTCAAGGCTTTTATCAAAAGCCTCAACCTCCTAACCTTACTCCTTTTAATTCGAACTTTAATTCCAATGCTTCTTCTTCTTCTAATGATGAATTGATCCGAACTCTAACTAAATCTACTCAAGCTTTGATTGCAGGTCAAACTCATCATGGGAATCAGATCAATGCCATATCCACGGATGTGAATGAGATGAAGAAGCAAATGAGTCAAGTTGTGGAGTTTATGGGTAAGTTTCATGAGCAAGGGAAGCTTCCAAGTGGCACTATCCCTAATCCTCACTTTGAGCAAGCCAAAGTCGTCACTACAAGGAGTGGTAAGACCCTTGTAGATCCTCCAAAGCCTCCCAAGAAGGTCTCAACGTCCATTATAGAGGAGGAGGATGACCCTGCAACGTCCAAGGCTCAAATGACATCTCCACCTTTCAATGCACAACCGAATACTCAAGGACATGTTTCTAACTCTTTCAATTCGGTTATTGCTAATCCATCTTCTTCTCCTTTGCCTTTCCCAAGCAGATTTGCTAGATCCAAGAAAGATGACGCTGAAAAAGCTATCTTGGAAACCTTTAAGAAAGTGCAAATCAACATACCTCTCCTTGAGGCCATCAAGCAAATTCCTAAGTATGCCAAATTCTTGAAGGAGCTTTGTACCACAAGGAGGCAAAACCATGAGAAAGAAGTGGTTAAGGTAAGTGAGAATGTCTCAGCTGTGCTTCAACGCAGAATGCCAGAAAAGTGTAAGGATCCAGGAAGTTTTTCTGTCCCTTGTGTTATTGGAACTACTAGATTCGAAAATGCCATGCTAGATTTAGGAGCTTCTATAAATGTCATGCCTTATTCTGTTTATGAAACTCTAAGTCTAGGTGAACTTAAGCATGATAATGTTATTATTCAATTGGCTGATCGTTCTAATGCATACCCTAAGGGGTTAGTTGAGGATGTACTTGTGCAGGTTGGTGACCTAATCTTCCCAGCTGATTTTTATGTCCTAGAGATGGAGGAGCCATCTCCCAAGTCAACGCCACTTTTGCTAGGTCGTCCCTTTATGAGGACAGCTAGGACCAAAATTGATGTGTACTCTGGCACTTTAACAATGGAATTTGATGGAGAAGTCGTTGGCTTCAACATTTTTGAAGCTATGAGGTATCCCTTAGTTGATTTTCAATCATGTTTTTCTATTGATATACTTGATGATCTTGCGCAGAAATTCATGGAGATTATGGAGGAGGATACCATGGATTCTACCATTGCAAATGGCATTGGATACATGGAGAATGGCGCCACCATACCTATGGAGGAGCTCACGGTTTCTTATGGGAACATTCACCTTGAAAACGTTGCCTCCCTTGAGGCAACACCCTTTGTGAGTAGGTCAAGTCCTTCTTTGTTTATCTCTCCATCTACTAATAAACCTTTACCTTCAGTGATTCAGGCACCTACTCTAGAACTTAAGCAATTACCGGATCACTTGAAGTATGCCTACTTGGGAGACAAGGGGACATTACCTGTCATCATTTCATCATCTTTGACGTCACCTCAAGAGGACAGATTAGTGGAGATGCTTAAGCAACACAAGACTGCAATTGGTTGGACTTTAGCGGATATCAGGGGAATTAGCCCTACCACTTGTGTGCATCGAATTTTGCTTGAGGAAGGAGCCAAGCCAACTAGGGAAGCTCAAAGACGTTTGAATCCACCAATGATGGAGGTTGTGAAGAAGGAGGTCATCAAACTCCTTGATTGTGGCGTCATTTACCCTATCTCAGACTCCAAGTGGGTTTCACCAGTTCAAGTTGTGCCAAAGAAGTCTGGGATCACTGTTGTGAAGAATGCAGAGAATGAGTTAGTGCCTCAGAGGACTGTGACTGGACATAGAGTTTGCATAGACTATAGGAAGCTAAACGCCACCACTAGGAAGGATCACTTCCCTTTGCCATTCATTGATCAGATGCTTGAGAGGTTAGCTGGCCATGAGTTCTACTGCTTCTTGGATGGGTATTCTGGTTACAACCAAATCGCCATTGCTAATGAGGATCAAGAGAAAACGACATTCACATGTCCATTTGGGACGTTTGCCTACAGAAGGATGCCCTTTGGACTTTGCAATGCTCCAGGTACGTTTCAAAGGTGCATGGTAAGTATATTTTCTGATTTTATTGAGAAAATTATTGAAGTGTTTATGGATGACTTTTCGGTTTTTGGTAAAGACTTTGATGATTGCTTAAATAACTTAGAACTAATACTTAGGCGTTGTGAAGAGACTAATCTTGTGCTTAATTGGGAAAAGTGTCACTTTATGGTGAAACAAGGAATAGTCTTAGGGCATATTGTTTCAAAACGTGGAATAGAAGTTGATAAAGCTAAAGTAGATCTTGTTAAGTACTTACCATACCCCACAAGTGTGAGGGAGGTCCGCTCTTTTCTTGGACATGCAGGTTTCTACAGGCGCTTCATCAAGGACTTTTCCAAGATTTCTAGGCCTCTATGTCGTCTGCTCCAAAAGGAAGTGGCGTTTGAGTTCAAGGAGGACTGCAAGGATGCATTCAATGCTTTAAAGGAGCTTCTGACGTCTGCTTCCATCATGCTTCCTCCAGATTGGTCTCTTCCCTTTGAGATCATGTGTGACGCCTCAGATTATGCCATTGGGGCTGTGCTAGGCCAAAGGAAGGACAAGAAGCCTTATGCCATCTACTATGCGTCAAGAACACTCAATGATGCTCAACTCAATTATTCTACAACTGAAAAAGAACTTTTAGCTGTTGTTTTTGCCTTAGAAAAATTTCGATCTTATTTATTGGGTACTAAAGTTATTATTTATTCTGATCATGCAGCTTTAAGGTACCTAATGTCAAAGAAGGAGGCAAAACCAAGGCTAATTCGTTGGATACTCTTGCTTCAAGAGTTTGATGTGGAGATCAAGGATAAGAAGGGCTCTGACAACGTTGTGGCAGACCACTTGAGCAGACTAGTGAGTGAGGAGGACGCCATACCTATAGTGGAGATGTTTCCGGATGAACAACTCTTCGGAATCCAGGTAAGTGAGCCTTGGTATGCTGATATTGTTAACTACTTGGTGTCTAAAACGTTTCCTAGTAATATGCTAAGTGCTCAACGTGCTAGACTTAAGAATTTAGCTAGGCAATATGTTTGGGATGATCCTTACTTGTGGAAATATGGTTCTGATCAATTGATACGGAGATGTGTGCCTAATACTGAACAAAAAGCTATACTTGAGTTTTGCCATTCTAGACAATGTGGTGGTCACTTTGGCTCTGATAGAACTGCTAGGAAGGTGTTGGAATGTGGTTTTTATTGGCCTACTTTGTTTAAAGATGCATATGAATTTTGTATGACATGTGATAGATGCCAAAGAACCGGTAATTTAGGACCTAAAGATCAAATGCCTTTGAATTCTATAGTAGTTGTCGAAATTTTTGATATATGGGGTATTGATTTTATGGGACCTTTTCCTTCATCTAATGGTTTTCTTTATATTCTTTTGGCTGTTGATTATGTTTCTAAGTGGGTGGAAGCGAAAGCCACCAGGACTAATGATTCTAAGGTTGTTGCAGAGTTTATAAAGTCTAACATCTTGAATAGGTTTGGCATGCCTAGAGCTCTCATTAGTGATGGAGGTTCTCACTTTTGCAACAAAACCATTGAAGCTTTGCTTAGGAAGTATCATGTGACACATAAGGTTTCAACGCCTTATCATCCTCAAACAAGTGGACAAGCAGAAGTTTCGAATAGGGAGATCAAGAGGATACTTGAGAAAACCGTGGGACCTTCAAGGAAGGATTGGAGCCAACGTTTGGATGATGCTCTTTGGGCATATAGGACGGCCTACAAGACACCAATTGGGATGTCACCATTTCGTTTGGTGTATGGAAAGCCTTGCCACTTGCCTGTGGAGTTGGAGCATAAAGCTTGGTGGGCAGTTAAGACATTTAACATGGACTTAGATGCAGCTGGACTTCACAGAAAGTTGCAACTCAATGAGCTTGAGGAAATTCGAAATGAGGCCTATGATAGTGCACGGATTTACAAGGAAAAGACAAAGGCTTTTCATGATAAGATGATTCGTGGAAAGACCTTTGTAGTTGGTCAAAAAGTTCTTTTATTTCATTCTAGATTAAGACTTTTTCCTGGTAAGTTGCGTTCTAGATGGGTTGGTCCTTTTCTTGTTACTAAAGTTTTTCCTCATGGTGCTATACAGATAAGGAGCCCTGCAACTGGAAGTGAGTTCAAGGTGAATGGCCATCGTCTCAAGCCTTACTATGAGGCATTTGTGGAGCACAATGTGGAGGATGTACCCCTCCAAGAGGCGCCACCAACTGAGGAATAGATGAAGGTGCCAGTCTAGGCTGAAAGACTTTAAACATTAAGCGCTGCATGGGAGGCAACCCATTTCATCCGTAGCTGTGGAGGAGCCATCAACGCAGATTTGCTTTCTTGAACTCTTCCCCTTCTCTTTTCTTTTCGTCAACTTTGTTTTTCTTTTAGGATTTGTTGCGTTAACTATTATGCCATGCTTGATTGCTGCTTTGTATGCTTTTAACTTGTTTATACATTGAGGACAATGCATGATTTAAGTGTGGGGGAAGGGTTTAACGTTTCACTTAGCTAGTTTTGTGGTTAAATAAAAAATTTGCGTTAACTTTGTTTTATGTGTTGTGTGTTTGTTTGTTTTGTTTAGTTATTGTTAGAGTCAAAATGAATTTTGGGTAAATATCTTCTTCATCGTAGGCGCATCCAATGGGATGTGATGTCTAAGGTCTAGTTTGGATATGAGAAGTGCTGACAAAGGGTCTCGTCCCCTGTCAAGCAAGTGAGCTGAGCTCCGCCAAAATCGTTCCTCTCTTCACCTGGTCATGTTCCAAAGGAGTTACCGAAAGGAGAAGAGAAATAACCCTAAGTCCAAAACGTTTTTGTCATGTTTGTTGCGTCACTTTTGTGTGTTTTTGTTTTGTTTTGTGATCGAGTCTTAGGATGCCCTTTTAACTGTCTAGGATGAGCTTATATCTCTTAAATTAAGGCTAAAAGAGGATCACAAGATTGAGATAATGTTTGATGATATTCTTTGGTTAATCATGATTTATAAAAAGCATATGAATGTGTAGTAGATATGGTGCATGCGTAACTTTGGTACAGAATATGAACATGTGGAAGATAAGTTATGATTCATAATAACCTTTGTGAGAATTTGAGCCATGTGCCCTTTCTTTTTGAGTGATTAATGAAAAAAATGAATTATACTCTTATTTTCTTGGCGATGATTTTGTTGATCTCATTATTCTTTCATCTTGATTGATTACATGCCATAGATTAAATTTAATGGACTAGAGAATGCTAGAATTCACTGTTATGCTTGTTGAGACGATTATGATCAATATATGTCCCTGATTCTGGAAAGGATAAAGGCAACTTACTTAGGATTTTCACCACCATTGCCAAATATAGCCTGTGTCCCCATTTGTGCCCGTCGTGGGACCCCCCTAGTTAACCATTTTGAGCCTACATTAAGCCTTTTCTTTCTTCACCCTCAAGATTCTTCACCCTTAACCCTAGTATAGTTATATCCATACCCTTTGTTCTAAAGACTTAGTGGAGCATACTTTCGAGACTTGCTTGGAGTTTTGGCGTCAAGGATGACTTGTGAAGACACGAAGAAGTTCAAGTGTGGGGGTAGACTTGTCCATAAGAGAAAGTGTATGTAATTGCCGAAAGAAGAAAAAAAGAAAAGAAAAAGAAATCGTAAAAAAAAAAGAAAGAGAGAAAGAATATGTTTTCGGCAATTAAAGAAAAAAATGTGTATTATTGTTTAAGTCTATGGATTTTAGTCCTCTATACTTTGTGGATTTGGAGTTTGCTTTAAATTGAAGGCCCATTGTTGAAAAATTTGGTCTTTGTCCTGTTCACACTTGTTCAAAAGAAGGTTAGAATGAAGTTTGGGCCCAACATGATGACACTTGGCCCTTTTATAAGCCCATGGAGGACATGACGTTTTGCAAAAGCATGGTGGATTTCGAAGATAGTCTCTCTACATCAACAAGTGCTCTGCTAGGTTTTTAGGATACTTTGTGATTTTCCTATCCCTTCGTTTCTTTTAACCTTAAGCCTTGGCCCCATTACAACCTTAATTGTAAGACCTCTTTGATCCTTAAGATGGGACAGCCTTTGATGTGGAGATGAGTTATAACTGTTGAACTTATGGCTTGTTCATTCGTGCATGTGGTTGATATCTTTCATGAGATCTTTAAAAGAAAAATATATATGTGCTTTCGTTTCTTATACATATGTGATACACTTGCTAATCTTTCACATATACTTGAGTGATAAGCTTTTAAGCATGAGCCTTGAATCTGAGAGAAGAAAGAGTGATATATCTATGTGAGGTTGAATCATGACTTGTTTGAAATGTGTTGAGCTAGAACCATCACCACTGTTTACCCCCAAGTCTTACATGCTTATATGTGGATCATGTTTTGTAATTAACTCTCGAATATCTTGAAGATGTGATGCTTGGTTAAGTGCTAATCTTGGTGACTTGAAAGTATGAGATTGCTGAGACAATATGTTAAAGGGCTTAGAAGTCATTTTGTGAGTCAACGTTGGAGTCATTGTGTTTGTGACGTTTGTATCTTTGTTTTTGGTTTTTGATTTTCGTTTGAGTCTTGATTTTTGTCTAAGTGTCTTTTGCGTTTTCTTTTGTTTGAGTCTTTGTGTTTTAGTGTTTTTCGTTTTCCATACTTAGTTTATTTTCGTTAGTCTTTGTTTTGTTTCTTAGTTTTTTGGTTTGTTATGTTGATTTTGCTAAGGGACTAGCAAAAGCTAAGTGTGGGGGAATTTGATAGGAGCATAAAATGCGACATTTATAATGTTTAAACCCTATATTTTGCTAAGTTATTTCCTTTATCTTGATCAATTTAACTTAGTTAGTGTTTTTACAGGTAAAATGGAGTCTCAAAGTCCAAAAATGGCTAAGGAAGGCACAAGTGGCGCAGAAATGGAAAGAAATGAAGAAATGGAAGTTCTCCCAGTTTGACTAGGAGAAGGAATCCCAGTTGGAGTAGGAGTCTGAAGCTGACTTGGACTAGGAGTTCTACTTGGACAAGGAAACCCAATTCTACTCAGATAAGGAATACTAGTGTGATAAGGAGTCCCTGTTGGATAAGGATTACTCAAGAAGGTTCCGGAAGAGTGTGGAAGCATCTCGGAAAAGGAAGCAGTATTCAACTAGGAAACCTACTTGCATATGGAGTTCTACTCATACTAGGAGAGCCTTGGAACGTTCATGAAGAATCTAGAAGTCTCAAGAAGATCATATGCCGTGCACATGGAAGAGAAAACAACAAGGAATTCGGATTTCAAAGCAATGTGGAGTTTGGATTTCTAGTTGAGTATGGATTGGAATTGCCGTGAGATTCTTGAAGGTTCTAGGGAGTTCTTGACGTTTCATTCTTCAATAAGGCGTGGAAGACATGTGAGAGGCATGTGATGTGAAGGAAATTCGAATTGGACTCAAGTTAAGCTTTAAAAGTCAAATCCATTACAGATTCGGATTACTGCCTGTGCAGAACAGTCAACTTCAATGGAGCATAGAAAATTACTCAGAGCTCAGATTTCTCACTTGGGTGCTCTTGAGTTTCAGGTTTTCGCTACTACAAGTTCCTAGCCGTGCCATCCTCCACCTTTGCCGTGATCTTCACTTTGTGCCGCTGCCTTGGATCTGCGTTGGACCTTGGGACGTTTCTAAGGGTTGTTCATACCACCTTCCATATGTATTCTTCACGGTTTAGTGTTCTTGTAGTTAGATTTTCTGTTTTTGATTTTCTTTGTGTAAAACCGAAACAATGATTTGATACTTTGATTTTTGGATGCGATTTGGATAGTCTTCTCTATGATTGATGTGTTTATGTGTGTTTGATTCTTGTTTGCCGATTTTATGGAATGATGATCTGATTTTGTTTTATGGAAAACTCTTGCATGTTCTTGTTCTTTGGTTCGAAACTTAGAGTGATTGCATGTAATTGGAGCTAGTAATTAGGTTTATGCATTGTAACCCTAATTCACTTAAGTAGTAAAGGCTTTGGACAAAGGTCGAAATCAGATTATGCATGTGATGAATTGACTTGCGTTGAGTACTTGGATTTGCATGTTCATTGACCAAACTTTCACTTGTTCTTAATGATTTGAATGCATGAGATCATGAGTTGCGTTGATTGTGTGATACCTGCGTTTGAAATATGTTGAATTAAGTGCGTTGCTTAATTGACTAAGTAAAGGAAAGTAAAATAAGGGACATTGGTTGCGTTGATCTTTGTTTCTTGGTTGATAATGTTCCATGGTAATTAACAAGATTAAGGGATGCATGAATATGTTGTTCTTGAAAGGTTCTTGATGAATTGTTTTCCAAAAATTCTTCTTTTCCCACCTTTGTATAGAAACGATTTTTGATCTTTTACTTGTTTTCTAAAATTTATGTTTTCAATCTTTAAAAACCCCCCTATCTTTATGTTTTCTTGTTTGTGTAAATAAATAAAATTAACTTAGATTTTTAGGTAGTATATTCATGTAGATAATAAAATAATAAATAAAAAAAAAAATGTTTTTAAAAATTCGTGAATAGTGTCTCCGTGAATAGTAAATATGTGTTAGTGTTTTCTAGGAATTAATTTGGTGGTTTTTAGGAGTTAGTTTTGTGTTTTTGTGGTGTTCCTTAATTTAAGGGATGCTTTGGTGTTTTTTAGGAAAAGTAGTTAGAGTTAGTTTTGACTTAGTATTTCTTGTTTGACTTGGTCAAAAATGTGTTTTCTTAGAGATTAAGTCTTCTAATTAAATATTAATTAGTAATCCTTGTTGTATATGGATTCCCTATGTGATATGGATTTGTAAATTGTGTATAAATAGGAGTGGGATTCCAAAACCTTTTCTAACTTGTTTTCTCTCTTATTTTCGTCCTTGTCTATATATATAGTTGTGATTTTTGTTGTTCTCTCATTCCTTTGTCTTCTAATTTCGTGTGAATGTATGTGCTCTCTCTCTAATTCTTTGTTTGTTCTAATTCTAAGCATAACGTAACTTGTAATAATTTCGTGAAACTTGTGTATGTTTGTTCTTATATTTTCGTAACTTGTATATTCTTCTTTGAAATTTGTTTCTCACATGTTAGCACCCTCAATCCCCGGTTTGTTCGATACCCTATTTGCTCTATACTAATAATGATATTTTTCAGGGTTTAAATTGGCGATGCTTTGCACGTATCAAGGGCATGGTAATGGTGATGGTGCTAAAGTCATCGGCTCATTGCCCCATTTTATGAACTCAGCCGACAGAAATCAAATACATAATTTAGATAGCATATGGACAAATTCACATCCAAATCCAAGCTAAGGAATTGGGTTCAGCGTGATGTGTACAACTACTAGCTTTGCCATTGTCTTCAGCCAAATGACGCTTACAAATTAAGCTATATTTAACTCTAATACAAGTCCCTGCCATCTGATATGTCTATATATTCATAATGACTTTGAGGAGAGGTACACTGCATCTTCAATTTACTTACTTCTTGTTTCCTTAACTACCTAAAGCTCTCTTTGCTTAATTTGCCATGACTTCTGAAAGGTATGGCAAAATTTCTCCTCACTTTTGCTGCCGAGGGAATACTGACCAAGGTGACTTTGCTTGCATGCTCAAGAATTCACTCTCGTATTGGGTTTCAAAGGAGATCTTGCACAGCTGCGTGCATCATTCCTCAAGATTCAAGCTATGCTACGAGATGTTGACCATTCACAAGTTCCGAGGGAGGCTGTGGAATTGTGGGTAAAGATCTTGAAGACATAGCTCAAGAAGCCCGATGATGTCTTGGATGAAATTGGGTATGAAGTTCTCAGACGCAAAGTAGAACTCCGCAACCAGATGAAGAAAAAGGTGAATAATTTATTTTCACACAACAATCCTATTGCATTTCACTTTAAAATGGCACATAAAATTAAAAAGATCAACAAATATATCTTTGGTGAATTTGAACAATGAGGCAGCTAGCCATATTGGGTTGGTTGCTAGGACATTAGCAAATGCAAGTTCTCAAGATGTTGAAGTACTCGACTGGGAAACCATCTCTAGCTTTGATAGCGATGAGAAGCTCATCATTGGAAGAAAGGAGGTCGTGTCAGATATAGTCAAAACCTTGATCAAGTCAAACTACAATGAAGAAAATTATCTTCCGGTTCTGGCTATTGTGGGAATGTGAGGTCTATGTAAGACAACTTTGGCTGAATCAATCTATCATGAATCTGAGATTGATAGTCACTTCCATGAAAAAATATGGGTTTGTGTACCCACCCCTTTTGAAGTCAAGACAATCTTAAGGAAAATTTTGGAATCTCTGAAACCAGAGAAAGCCGCAAATACAAAGCAAAGACAAGATTTGTAAATTCATTCCAGAAAAGCTGGAAAAGAAAAGATACCTACTGGTGCTCGATGATATTTGGAGCGAAGATCCTGAGAAATGGAAAGAGTTGAGGAGTTGTTTGTTAACAGTTAAAGATACTCAAGGAAGCATCATCATTGTCACTACCCTCAGTGACAAAGTTGCAAAAGTCATGGAGACCTTTCCTAGGTGTGATTTGAGAAGACTATCTGTTTCTACTGAAGAATACGGTAACTAAGAAGCATGATGGGGAGAGAGAGAGAGATGACACCGGATGTATAGTGGTTCACCTTGCACTTGGGGCAAGGCTACGTCCACTTAGATATTTTACTATGAGTGAGGTCAAGTGACCTTTGTAGTGATACAAGTGTGGGGATCATGGATCCATCCCTTCTAAGAAGGGGAGGACTTCCTCTTATAGCTAAAGGAAGTCCCCATCTAGTTTACATTTCCGATGTGGGACACAACATATATATTGCTTCTCTTGAAGCCTCTTGGAGAGCATGGGAGGGTGGCCTCCCTACGAGGTACCGGTCGACCTCCACCATGACAACGTAGCTCGGGTGTCGGCCTACCGGATGCATGCCATAGGCGGGGCTAGCCATGTCGTGGGGCCCACCTATGAGGTCGTTGATTATGCTTGGCGGTATGTAATATAGGTGGTATGTACAAGTCCCCCAAGTCCCCGAGTAAGAGGCGCTTCTTGGTTGGGGAGTTTAAATATGATGCCGCCAAGTATGAGTGATGACCTTGTTGAACGCCATACCCATACTAGTCCCCCAACTCCGTAAGTAAGAAGGGACTCTACGGGTATGTTGGTGCCCCGGGGCCCTCATCAAGCTAGTACCTGCAAAGAAGATGAGAGTGCACAAAAGCATATTGATTGCGCTAGGGCAATCGAAGTGACATTTGGGTTAAATGCATCAAGGTGCATGAACGTGTATGAGATGCATGATGCAAAGATGTGTGATGAACACGGTAAGACATAATGATATGTAAATGTTGTATGCACGTGATGCACATGTGTTAGGATCGGGAGTGTTGTTACTCGCCGAGTCCCCCAAGTCACGTAGTTAGTAAAACGGGAATTCGGACTTAGATATCGTTCGACGATGTCGGTGAGGCTAAGAATGAAGCTCCGGTATCGAAGTTACGTGTCATACTAGCGAGATTATGGCAAGACCATGATAGTCCCCCGAGTATGAGTGTAAGAATTGCGCTCGCTCATACTGAGCGAGCAATAGGTTGTGTGAATTAGGTCTTATGGTCCTATTAATGGGATGTAAAAGAAATTTAATTGTTGCGGTCAACAATAGGTGAAAATTTTCAATATTTCCATTAATAGACCGTAGTAGGAAAAGTATGAGCGTGAAGCTCAATGATAGTCCCGGTCGGGAACTACCTCCACTTGTGATAAGTGGTATGAATAAGTCCCCCAAGTGTAGAGAGCGCTCGGGAGGTGAGGTGACTCAAAAGCAAGGGACTGGACCTTGGCTTACCCCGCCTTCGGTACCAAGTGGGGTTTTCTAAGGGCTTGAGTCTATGGTTCCCGATGGGGTAGAATGAGGATTTGGGTCTCTGATACCCGGAAGGGTAAATGAGGACTTGAGCCTCTAATACCCGGAAGGGTAGAATGAGGACTTGAGCCTCTGATACCCGGAAGGGTAGAGTGAGGGCTTGATGCCTCTAGTACCCGATGGGGTAGCATGAGGGCTTGATGCCTCTAGTACCCGATAAGGTAGCATGAGGGCCTGATGCCTCTAATACCCGATAGGGTAGCATGAGGGCCTGATGCCTCTCGTACCCGATGGGGTAGCATGAGGGCTTGATGCCTCTAGTACCCGATAGGGTAGCATGAGGGCTTGATGCCTCTAATACCCGATGGGGTAGCATGAGGGCTTGATGCCTCTCGTACCCGATGGGGTAGCATGAGGGCTTGATGCCTCTAGTACCCGATAGGGTAGCATGAGGGCTTGATGCCTCTAATACCCGATAGGGTAGCATGAGGGCTTGATGCCTCTACTACCCGATGGGCTAGCATGAGGGCTTGATGCCTCTAGTACCCGATAGGGTAGCATGAGGGCTTGATGCCTCTCGTACCCGATGGGGTAGCATGAGGACTTGATGCCTCTAGTACCCGATAGGGTAGAATGAGGATTTGAGCCTCTGATACCCGGAAGGGTAGATTGAGGACTTTAGGGTACCTCGCCCTGGGCAAGGATTTGGATGCAAGGGACTGGACCTTGGCTTTTGTAAGGGAGCTACCCTTTAGTGATCCGGTTGGGATACCTCACTCGAGTAGAGGATTTATGAGGGCCTGTGGAGTAGATAGGCTCGGGGCCTCATGTACCCGATGAGGTGAGTGAGCCCGTGATCCCGGTGGGATTGAGAGCTTGAGCCTCCTTAACCCAATGGGGTTGAATGAGAGCCGGTAGGCCTCCTTTACCCGGTGGCGTGGCCCCGGGTAGAATATATGATGGCAGTGGCCTCGTAACCCCGTTGGGGTGTCCGGTAGCTTTGGCCTCCGGTACCCGGTGGCGTGGCCCCGGGTAGAATATGTAATGGCATTGGCCTCGTAACCCCACTGGGGTACCTCGCCGATTGGAGAGGATTTTGTAAGGACATGACCTTGGCTTACCCCTTGGGGGTACCGCGCTCGGAGCGAGGATTTTAAGTGCCGCATGTGGCGCTTATGTAGTGCCGCATGTATGCATGTAGTAATTTTAATTGATTGGCAATTAAATTAACGTATAACATTAATACACAGGCATAATAGATATGATAGTGAAACTATCACATGTCGTAAGCATGCTTAGATTATAGAAATCGTTATTTGAAGCATGTTTAAAAGTGTAAATGAGAACTTATCTGGAGCCGTTCATAAGTGGTGAAAATAGTGTAAAAAGATTGGAGTTGTCCATATATGAGATTCCCCGTAAGCTAGCGAGTACCAATGATCCGTTTGGCTTTGCCCATATAAGAAAGACGTCCCATGCAGGTGATGGTACCTCGGCAAAAATAAGCAAGTGAGTAGCGATTTGCTCATATAATTTAATTGACTAATTGATCATAATCCGTCTATATATTTTGGCATGCCAACATTTAGGAGAATGTCCGGTGTTACCAGCATGGAGACAATGGCATGAATCAAATAATTCTTTCAATATGTAAAAGAGTAATGTAATTAGTTTTGACAAAATTGCATGCTTTAACATGGGGAGATAAAGAGAACATAGGGTATTGGCCAACAAAATTGGTTTGCATGATAGCAAGGCACATGTGATCATGCAAAATGTCATTAAACGGAGCCAGAGCAGTAGATGCTTGCTAGCGATGTATAGGTAAGTAATGCTTGCTGCCATATGGTCCAAGCAAATAAGTATATTTGCAAATTGTTGTAAATCAAAGTGATCAATGCATGACATGCATGCTTCTATATGTATGCACCACGTGGTGGTGAGTGATCAATTATGTGTAAAAGATTGTGAATGGTGAAAGGAATTGTGCATGAGCAGACAACTTTGACCATGTTATTGATACGTGGTGCCGAATTGTGGACTAGCAAATTAAGAATGCATGCAAGGCTCATGGTGTTTCAATTGTCTAATGAGCCAACAGATTTACTCTAATGCACTTGGTCCTGCTTTAAACATGTGTCAACAGAAAAGGAAGCCATCGAGACATGCAAGCATGTTAATTTGGAATTGCAATTAAATTGATCGTATATATGAAAACTTATCTTTGTGGTTTGCCATTAACTGGTGGCTGTCCGAAGAGGAGAGACTAGAGTGCGTATTTGCAAGAGTTGCAGGAGCTCAGATAGGCTCGAGGCCTCGTGTTCCATTAGCTGGGGTGTGCTGGGGACAGGTTGATAAGGTGACTTAGGCATGTAGCAAGCATATCTGCTGGGTTACCATTGCAAGGAGAAAGGTGCCCGGAGAAGATCGATGGGTGAGCGAGAGTAGGAAACTCTCATTGGTGAGAAGCGAGAGTTACTTATGCAAAGCTGGGCAGCAGCGTTGGGTGCCCAGAGTAGAAGCCTCGTTGTCGTTCTGCTCTGTTATTTTTTTTTTTTGGTTGTTTGTTGCCCGGAGTGAAGGAGACCAGCGGGTATCGGTGATGGCAGCGGGAACCGGTGAGAGCAGTGGGTACCGGTGATGGCAGCAGGTACCGGTGAGAAGCATGCTTCGGGTATGCGGAGCTAAGAACTTCTCAAGGGTTGGGCCCCGTGTCGGTGCTCGGTGAGTCACCAAGATGCCGGCCTGAGAAGAGTATCGGCCTGGATGAGCCTCCACTAGCCCGAAGCCGGATTTGGAGTGGTGGACTGAGGTCAGCGGTACCGGTGATGGTGTCGTTACCGAGAAGCTGGGATTTGTCTTGGGTTTGAACCGAGGTGTGAAGATGATGCCGGTGAGACTGTCATTTCTTAGGAGTTGGACAGCCTGGGAGTTGAAACATGGTTGGGCTCCCGTACAGGAGTATCATGGTGATTGACGAGCTTGGCCCGGTCGGGAGCTAACCGTGTCGGACCCAATAGCAAGAGTCGGTCGGGAACTAGTGGAGGGGGTTTTGCAGGTGAATCCGAGATCAGGCACTGCTGGTGCCGGGAGCTGTGAAATTTTTTTTTTCTTCTGTGCTTGGAGAATGGAGAGAGCTTGAGCCAAGTTTGACCTGGACAGGAGAAGCGGGTACCTCAGGCCCTTTTTTTTTTTGATGTCCCGGAGGAGACAAGATCCCGGAAGGATATGTGCAGGTACCCGATCCCAAAACTAGCCATTTCCAGGTTGGGCCATCGAGAAGAGGAATTAGGCTGCTGCTGAGAAGCAACGTTGTAGCCGGGAAGGGAAGTTCCTACCGGGAGATGAAGTCGATACCGGAAAGCGGAGCTGTTGCCTAGAAGAGCTGCCGGGTTGACTGCCGAGAACTGTGAACCCGGAAGAACTGTGAAGTTCGCAGATGTGATTGATTCGAAGGAGGGGTGTCCTTAACGGTGCCGGAGGGGAGAGGGGTCACGACATGGTCGGGATATGGAGCCAAGTTGTTGCCATGAGATGTAAAGGGGAGGCGAGTCTTCGGTGATGGAGAAGATTGCAGCGATAAGAGTTCTGCATAGCGGTCTCCGGTATCGACTTGGGCGGGTTGGACGATAAAGGATCGAATTGTGGAGACCCAACTGAGCAGGGGTCTCGGTGGTGAAAGTCATGGGTCCTAACTGGTGGGTACCGAGCGAATCATAGAGACTGGAACCCCGGACGGGTTGGTAAACTGCTCATTTGGATCCGGGTTAATGCTGAATGCGTGATGAGCTGGGAGAAGGCAGCGGGTGTCGGATTAAAAGATATCCGGTACGTGTTGAGACTTGGCCACCGGGTAGGATTGGGCTCGGACGGGTGCTCGATTGACTTCCTGCATGTTAGCATGGGTTTCTCTTCCGATAGTGATGTTGGCAAGGGTCACCGGAAGGTGAAGGCCCCGTTTGAGATGATCACCGCTAGGTGAGAATGATCTGGGTTGGGTCACCGAGAACTGATGGAGTTGCCAGCTAGTCACCATGAGAGAGATGTTCCCGGGGAGACATGGGGTGAGCAATATGGGCGGGAAGAGCGACATGGCTATTCGTCCGAGGCCCAAAGAATTGATCATGCTGACTCATGAGTCCCGCTGGCTCATGGTACCCGGAGACTAGTAGTACCCGCTGGCTTGTGGTACCCGGATGACTCCTCTGAGGCTTGGGTGATGCATGCATGTACCCGGATGGCTCCTCTGAGGCTTGGGTGAGGGTGAGGGTGGGGTGTCCTGCATGTACCCATGTACCCGGATGGATCATGGTACCCGTACATGACCCTTGCTCAAGGTCGAAGGTTCATACCCTAACTCCTAGGGACCCTCCTTCTAGCGCCAATGTTTCTACTGAAGAATACGGTAACTAAGAAGCATGATGGGGAGAGAGAGAGAGATGACACCGGATGTATAGTGGTTCACCTTGCACTTGGGGCAAGGCTACGTCCACTTAGATATTTTACTATGAGTGAGGTCAAGTGACCTTTGTAGTGATACAAGTGTGGGGATCATGGATCCATCCCTTCTAAGAAGGGGATGACTTCCTCTTATAGCTAAAGGAAGTCCCCATCTAGTTTACATTTCCGATGTGGGACACAACATATATATTGCTTCTCTTGAAGCCTCTTGGAGAGCATGGGAGGGTGGCCTCCCTACGAGGTACCGGTCGACCTCCACCATGACAACGTAGCTCGGGTGTCGGCCTACCGGATGCATGCCATAGGCGGGGCTAGCCATGTCGTGGGGCCCACCTATGAGGTCGTTGATTATGCTTGGCGGTATGTAATATAGGTGGTATGTACACTATCATATCATGAATGTTGACTCATAATGAAAGATAAAGCAGTTTCAGTTGGGAGTGTTCTTATGTCTTAAAAGCAAGAGACAACTGGTAAAGAGATTGCTAAGAAGTGTGGTGGTGTACCATTAATGGCAAATGAAATTTTTAACAACAGTACACGACAAATAGGTGACTCCAAAGTTCGATACATTAAGTTTCAACACAATCATTTCGGTACATGAACTTGTAATCTCGACACACTTTTAGTACATGACGTCAATAACACCGTTAACTCTGTCATTATTCATTTTTTCTAAGGGTAATTTAGTATTTTCTTCTCTATCTCTCTATTTCTCTGTTGGAACTTCGATCTGTAGTATGCACTACTCTCACAAACCCAACTGACTCATGACCTCACCTTACACACTTCCAGCTAAAAAAACACAAAACACAAAACCTCAAACTAACTTTGTAGTGGGTACTTCTGATCACCTTCAACCCCAAAAGCTAAAATCCAGACCCATTTGGGAAGAAAGTCCCGATCTTTTCTTCTCTGGCGGCAATGGCAGCAAGGGCGCCGGCGGAGGAGGTAGCGGCGATTAGAGTTGGGCAGATGAGAATGAAGAATCAAAACCCTTGACGACATCGTTTCAGGGTTTTGGGCTTCTGGGAATGTTTCTGAATGGATGGAGATCAAGATTCGCCGCCGATCCACAGTTTTCGTTCAAGGTTTTGATGGAGGAGGTCGTCAGAGTAAGCCCCTGCATCCTCGGCAACATGGCTTCCCGGCCCAATTCCGGCCTCAACGAGCTCAATTTCATCTTCTCAACTCTCGTCGTCGTCGACAATGCACATGGGTGTGAGCTAGGGGTGGGCAAAAAAGCCCGTAAGCCTGAAAGACAGGCCTAGCCCTGCCGGTCCGGGTTTTATAAAAAAATTTGTAAGTTTTTACGAGCCCGGGCCCATATTATAAATTTCGGGCCGGTCCCGGGCCTGAGATTCCACCAATCACAAAACCCGGAAAACCCGAAGAGTATATATATTCCACATGTCATTCATTTATTGGCTGTTTTGAGCAAGAATCATACACCCCACCACATGCAATCCCTCACTCCAATATTTTATATTCCATTAGTCCTCTACACCAGGCACGATTCCTCTCTCTTCTTCAGTTCTTCTTCTCACTACTTCTTCTTCCTGAGACAGTCAACTCCAACTTTGCTCCTCCTCCAAAAACTGGAGATCGACCTTCTCTATGTTGCCATCTTCTTCTTCTTCTCTTTCTTTTTCTTTTTCTTTCTTCTTCTTCTCTTTCTTCTGCTTCTTCCTTTCCCTCTTTTGCAACTCATGGCCTCATAATCATATGATTAATTGAAACCACTTCTCATAGATTCAATGGCTTCTGGATTGGATTAGTGAAAGATTGAAGTTTTTTGTATAGTTTTAGGTGGATGATTTCAAAAGCAGCCGACAGTGGGTGAGGTGTGCTGAAGTCGGCATCTTGGGCGGTGAGTTGCTGAACCAAGGTTATGAATTCGGAGGCGCTCGTTGTAACATTCATCGGGTTTGATATATGAACCACCTTAATTGGCTTGTTCTTCGATTTGGAGCTTCTCGTCTTTGCAGCTTTGCTCTCTCTGGCTACCGAAAAGCCCAAAAAGACCAAAGGACCAGCCCGTTTATTAACGGTCCGGCTTTCCCGGTCCCTGAAAGTGGAAAACATATTTTGAGCCCAACCCGAGAATTTCGGGCTCAGTCCCAGTCCCTGTAAATCTAGTGTTGGTCTGGGACCGTGCCCAGCCCTAGTGTGAGCAGCAATCTGAGGTACCAGACATTGAATGGGGTGGAGTATCTATTGGGGACCACGCCCTGCTCATTCTCTCTTTCGGTCCTACTGTTATTGAAGAAGCTTTGTTGCTTTATGGTTTGATTTTGATGTGATCTTGCAAAACTCAGCAATATAGGAATTGATATCTACTGTTAAAAATAAATAAATAAATAAATCCTCGATTCGCTGCTTTGAAAAGCTTTCTTCTTCTTCTTGTACAATGAAGGAAGTAGAGAGAGAGAGGACGAATGAGAGAGAGAACGAGCTAATTCCCTTCTTCTTTTTTTGTCTTCTTTATCAATCCTTGAAAAGACAAATTTACTCTTACAAATTTGATCAAAATCACATTGACTAACAATGGATGTAACTGCATGTACATATTTTCAGTCGAAATTACAAGTTCATGTACTGAAATGATTGTTTTGAAACTTAATGTACCGAACTTTGGAGTCACCCATTTGTTATGTACTGTTGTTAAAAATTTTCCTATATATATATGAACAATTCTTAGGTTCACCCCCATTGTCGATTAACTCAATTTTACTTAATAAATTTATAATCCAATAGTCCATATCTTAAATTAGTCTTTAAATATCATCTCTGTAAAAAATCAATTGAATCGGAAATCATTTAATTATCTAATTGAATCAAACAAATGGACGGTTCTAACAACACTTACTGTTATTATGATGAACCATCCATGTATTTCATAGAAATGAATAACTAAATGGTCTTCAATTTGATTGATTTTTTACAAAGCTAATCTTTGTATTACATTATACAACATGAATGGTTTGATTAGAAAATTATAATGTTATTATGCGTTAACCACAAAAGAGGGTGAATATGCTAATTCACCCAGGGGTGAACCTGAGAATTGTTCTATATATATAGACACACATGTTATTGATATTGATGTAATAAAATATTTTTTTAATCGTTTTTGTATTGGACTTGAAAATATGTAAATAAGAAAGAAATAGAAATCATTAATATAGAATGAGTTATTTATTGGATGTCAAAAAGATTTGGAAAAGGAAAATATTATATGATATTAATTATCAAGGTTGGGAGCACCGAGCATGTCTACTCAAACAGTCCCACACAAAAAAAACAAAAAACAAAAAAAAAAGAGCATGTTCAGTATTCTGAAGATGGTCCATCATCATTAGTCAAGTTGATAATATAAAAATATATAGCAAAATTTGATTCTAGTATAATATTAATATATATATATATATATTATTTTTTACGGAAAACTTGAGTGGGGTACGGACCCAACAAGCCCTTGCCTCCCTCTCATGATTGAGTCAGTGACAATGCCCGTAAATTGTAATGAAACCTGAGCATTTTGGTCATTTTCCATTAAAATTAGGAGTCAGGCTTGCATTATTTGACTTTTGGGTCTGAGCTCATGTCCTTATTTGTATAAATTTTTTTGAAAGTGGTTTTTCTGTGTTTACATCTTTGGTCACGTGCTACTATGTAATTTTCTATTGAGAAATTGCGTCTCTTTTCTCTGCACGACCTCGCGAACTGACGTTGTCGACATCGCGGGTGCGGATAAATCTGCAGCAATTGAACAAATTGAGAAAGGAATTGAAGCTATAATTGTCTTTAGCGAAGATCTGGGCCACAAAGAACCCGCCCAGTTTGAGGGTCTAGCAGACCTTATTCGCGAAATTCGCGGTTCGACCCAACTGGTCGAACGAGCGGTTGGCGGAGAACTCGAAGTCGAAAGTGGCTTCATTGAACGGCTAGCGGTGGGAGACCCTAGGGAGGATCAACGGCGGAGAAGCGTTGTCTGAGATTTCAATTGAATTAGCAACGTCGTTTTCTTTAAGTGCTAGCACGTCCTCTCCGGCACGGGTCCTGACTAGGCCTGGGATCGGTTCTGAAAAAGTCATATTTTGCCGGAACCGGAGCCGTTAATCTTGTTTCGGTTCGGTTACCATGTTATTTATATTAGGAACTGTTCGAGAACCGAACCGTTTAGTTCGGTTCGGTTTTGACCTGTTTTCGGTTCCTGTACCTAACAACAAAATGAAAGAATATTACAGTTTCCTAGCTACACAAGACTGCAGCACAGCACATATAAACTCAATCAACTGATGAACATCAATAGTTCAATGTTCCATCGCCAGAAAGTACATACGCTTATATACTAATATACCTAGAAAAGGGACGGGATTGAAAGTTTTCGCATCAACCAAAACCGAAAAATTGAGAGAGAAATTAATTTGAACGAAAAATCAAACTGCCTTATAGTAGTGTTGGGTTCTTGCTCCGAAAGCTTCACCAGCAAAGAAAGAAGGCGGCAAACAGAAACAGAGAGCTTGAGGGAGGCCTTGTTGTCTCAAAGTGGGGGGAGAGTGAAAATGGGATGATAAGCTCAAGACCGGGAAAGAGGATTTGGGATTTATGATTTCGAAGCACAGAGCCACAGATGAAATGGGATGATTTGAGTTTTGCATTTTTGAGGAAGGACAATTTTGACTTCGAAAGCAAGGTCTGGAATTGGGGATGAACTAAGGAGGACCGAGAGAGGAAGTGAGGAACTGAGGTTTGACTGTTTGAGGTCTTGTTTGATCGAAGTCTTGGAACATTAGGTCGAGACGTCAAGTTAATGAAACAAGCCTGGGCTTAGGGCAATAGGGCTTGAATTAGTTGAATTATGGGCTTTTATTTGTGGTAGGCCTGCATATCTCGGTTCCTGCGATTCTTATATGTTCACAAACAAGAGAACCGGAACCGAACCGGAGACATGAAAACGGTTCGGCTCTTGAAAAATGACATGTTAATAATACTAAAACCCGAACCGAACCGCCGGTTCAGGTTCGATTCGGTCCGGTTCCACCGGTTCTCGGTGCTAAAGTCCCAGGCCTAGTCCCGACGCAGAGGGCCTTGGAATTGGGGGAGAGAAAGCCCTCGGCGATGAGTTCTTGAAAAATAACTTTATTTCTGGAGTTCCATAAAGACCAAAGAATAAGAAAAACTTTCCTTAAACATGGAGAGTTAGTTATTCCAACCAAGAAAACAAAGATCCATTCCAATTAACAGGTTAGGAAGTTGAGAAATGGACCAAACATGAACAGAAAAAGGGCAGTGCTTAATTAAATGATTCACAGATTCTGTATCTTGATTACAAAGGGGACAAAGATGAGAATTAGAATGATTATAAGTAGATAACTAGGTCTATTTCTAATCAAAATCCTAGCAAAAATTTTAACTTTTGGAGGAATATTTAATTTCCACATATTATTAAAAGATTAGTGCTTGAATGAGGAGTAACTGGATCATACTGCATCCATGATGCACTTTTAACATTGAACTTACCAGAAGAAGATGGTCCCCAAATGAACTCGTCAGAACAGGATTTTTCAAAACATTTTTAAAGATTAATTGGTTTCTAACAATCCAAATACTATAACTGGTACAAAGCGTAATGGATAAAGTTTCTTCAAAATCTATATTATTATCTTAAGCAATTAAATCAAACCAATCAATGAAAGAATGAGGTCAAGAGTGCAATCCATACAAGGGAAAGCTGTACTCCAGACTTGGTTAGCATGAGAACAAGTCATACAAAAGATGATCAATTGTTTCCAAGTCATTATGGCAGATTGGGCAGGATCTATCAATAGCAGCATTTGGATAAACTTGATTTCCTTCGAATTCTCATTCTTATAAGTTGCCAGCTGAAAATTTTAATTTTGGTGGAATAGAAAGCTTCTATATTTTTGTAAGTAATTTAGAATGAGCAATAGTTCATTGAAAACTTGCCATTTCCAGCTGAAAACTTTAATTTTTGGTGGAATGAGCAATAGTTTTTTACGCTAATAAATCCGTAGTTGTTTTAGGGAATCAGAAATTGAGAGATAATCGCTGTGTATTCTCATTGATAATAGGGGCCTCTTTATATAGAGGATTACAATGCATAGAGTTAGAATCATACAAGGAAAGATAATCTCTAGATTCTTCTAATTGAACCCTATAACCACTAGGTCAAGTAACCTAGAGTTTGGATTAAACACAAATAGAGATATCCTTAAACACTCCCCCTTGTGTTGTCCAAACGCGGTGCTTCTCTCGTTGCCTCGTTAAAAACCTTGCCGAGTAACAAAAACCCAGTGGGACAAAAATAACCTCGGTCGAAGGGGAAAAAGAGCACAACACACCCTTCACGTTTCGAGGTGAACATGTAGACATCTCCCCCTGATGTCTGCGCCTCCCCCTGATGACTACGATCATGGGAGTTCAGATAATTTCCGCAAGCCAATTCTTGCCACATGTTTCTCGAACGTGGGTTTGGGCAATGACTTAGTACACAAGTCTGCCTCATTGTCCTCAGATCGAACCTAGTTTACTTTGATCGCGAGGAGAGTCTGTTGTTGCTGATTATGCTTGGTGTTGTCGCTTTTGATGTAGTCTTGCCTCATTTGTTCAAAACAAGCAGCATTATCCTAAATGCTCGTAGGCTCATCTGTGGTAGACTTCAAACCACAATTGTTCGAACATGCGTAATTATGGATCCAATCCATATACATTCACGAACCACTTCGTGAAGAGCAATGATCTCTGCATTGTTCGAAGACATAGCGACTAGGGTCTGTTCTGTAGACCTCCAAGATATCATGGTCTTTACCCATGGTGAACACTTAACCATTTTGGGAATGACCTATGTATGGGTCAGAGAGATACCCAATATCAGCAAAACCTTCCAAAACACATGTTGTTTTGGGATGGGGATAATGGACGCAGGCCAGTGTTGGCGGCGTTCCTGGTGTGTGATGGGTCCGAATCCATCATCTTTCTATAGGGATAGAACAAGCCCATATCAATCATACATCTCAAGTATCTGGTACGTGCAAAAGCATTCGCCAATTTAAACCCTGAAAATGTCGAGCGTTAGTATAGAGTAAGCAGGGATCGTTCTAAACCGGGGATTGAGGGTGCTAACATGTGAGAAACAAATTAAAAGAAAGGATATACAAATTTACGAAATCAAAGATACAATATACAAGTTTTTATGAAAATATTACAAGTTTACAAATACAAGCATGCTTAAAATTAGAAACAACAAAGAGTTAGAGAGAACACATACATATATCACACGAAATTAGAGAGAAAAGGATTAGAGAAACAACAAAGATATACAAGTATATATAGGCAAGGACGAAATTAAGAGAGAAAACTAAGTTAGAAAAGGTTTTGGAATCCCACTCCTATTTATACACAATTTACAAATCCATATCACATAGGGAATCCATATACAACAAGGATTACTAATTATTATTTAATTTGAAGACTTAATCTCTAAGAAAACAAAATCCCTAAAAAACACCAAGAGAATCCCTAAATTTTAGCAATCCCTAAAAAACACAAAACAAATCCCTAAAAACCACTAAATTAATTCCTAGAAAACACTAACACATATTTACTATTCACGGAGACACTATTCACGAATTTCTAAAAACATTTTTTTTATTTTATTTTATTATTTATATTAACATGCTACCTAAAAACTCTAAGTTAATTTTAATTATTTACACAAACAAGAAAACATAAAGATGGGGGGTTTTTGAAGATTGAAAACATAAAATTTTCGAAAACAAATAAAAGATTAAAATCGTTTCTATACAAAGGTGGGAAAAGAAGAATTTTCGAAGAACAACTTATCAAGAACCAATCAAGAACAACATATTCATGCATCCCTTAATCTTTATTAGTTACCATGGAAAGCTATCAACCAAGACACAAAGATCAAAGCAACCATTGTCCCTTTTTACTTTCTTTCTTAAGTTAAATCGAAATAGCAAAGCACCAAATCAATTTTATTTTGAAAAGTTCGATATCACACACTCAAAGCAACTGTGTTGAAAAATCCCGTTTTCAAATCATTAAGTTCAAGAAAGAATCAATAGACATGCAAATCCAAGCACTCAAAGCAAGTCAACTCATCATCACATGCACAACCTAATTTCGACTCAAAGCAAGCCTTTACTACTTTTTCGAATTAGGTTTCACAAAGCATCAAACCTAATTACTAGCAAGTTACATGCAAGTCTTCCTATGTTTCGAACCACAAGAACGTTCCATGTAATGAAGCACAAAATCAAATTATCATTCCATACATTCGGCAACTAAGCAAGATCAAGATCACATAAACACATCAATTATTGAATAGAACATCAAAATTATACTTGAAAACAGTTTTGCATACTCAAAAGATTCGGTTTACACATAGACAATCCAAAGCAGAAAATCCATCTAACAATTACACATAAACCGTGAATGAATGCATGTTAAAGCTTATGAACAACCCTTAGTTACGTCCCAAGGTCCAAAGCAGCTCCTTAGCACGGCAACAAGTGATGAACACGGCAATGGAGGATGGTGGCACGGCTTAGCTCCTTGAAGAATTGTAAAAACCTGAAACTCAAGAGCACCCAAGTGAGAATACGAAATTGTGGAGAAAGTTGTGAACCTTGAGACGTCAAATACACTAGGTATATATAGGAGAACGTCTCAAAGCACTCCCAATTCGTTTCTACTTGGTTTCTCCAAAGTTGTGTTGATTTAGGACTTGTTTGGCACAAAACAGATTTCCGGCAGGATTGACCTCAGTCCACTAAAACGGCCATAACTTCCTCTAGAAAATAGATATCGACGAGCTGTAAAATGTTCTGGAAACTAGACATCTGTAGCTTTCCAACCATATAAAGATCATAATTTTCTGAGCTCTGAGCGATTTTCTATGCTCCGTTGAAGTTGACTGATCTGCACAGGCAGTAATCTGAATCTGTAATGGATTTGACTTTTAATGCACAACTTATGTCCAATTCAGGTTTTCCTTCACATCACATGCCTCTCACATGTCTTCCACGCCTTGTTGAAGAATAAAACGTCAAGAACTACCTAGAACCTTCAAGAATCTCACGGCAATTCCAATCCATACTCAACTAGAAATCCAAACTCCATAATGCTTTGAAATCCGATTTCTTTGAGACTTCCTCTTCCATGTGCACGGCATATGATCTTCTTGAGACTTCTAGATTCTTCATGAACGTTCCAAGGCTCTCCTAGTATGAATAGAACTCCATATGCAAGTAGGTTTCCTAGTTGAATACTGCTTCCTTTTCTGAGATGCTTCTACACTCTTCCGGAACCTTCTTGAGTAATCCTTATCCAACAGGGACTCCTTGTCAAACTATTATTCCTTATCTGAGTAGAATTGGGTTTCCTTGTTCAACAGGGACTCCTAGTCCAAGTCAGCTTCAGACTCCTACTTCAACTGGGATTCCTTTTCCTAGTCAAACTGGGATTCTTCCATTTCTTCATTTCTTTCCATTTCTGCGCTACTTGTGCCTTCCTTAGCCATTTTTGGACTTTGATACTCCATTTTACCTGTAAAAACACTAACTAAGTTAAATTGATCAAGATAAAGGAAATAACTTAGCAAAATATAGGGTTTAAACATTATAAACGTCGCATTTTATGCTCCTATCAGTATCGAAAGATATCGTTTACACCAATCCAATGGCGTCGCGTTGGCGCGGAGCTATATCTAGCTAACAAGTTCACAACATATGAGATGTCCGGTCTTGTGCATTGGGATAAGTACAATAATGCGCCTATTGTACTAAGTAAGGCATTTCTGCCTCTAGCACATCTTCGTCATCATCCTTTCGACAAAGAGGATCCTTTTCAGGATCAAGACTACGGACGATCATGGGGGTGCTTGAAGGCTTGACCTTGTCAAAATGCCTAAGCATCTATCGACACGATGCTCAAGTTCCAAACCGAGACATAATCGTGTTCTCCCAAAATCCTTTATCTCAAACTCGGATTTCAAGTGTTCAGCGGTTTCCCTTAACCCTTTAAGGGCTTCTAATGAAGATCATGTCTAACATGAACCGCGATAGAATGCGAAACTTGTTATGCAACCGCGTGGGCATATCCCTTCCCAATCAAGTAGTCACTCTTAGTGAGCGTTTCAACCTCTTTGTAAACGCGCTCCGTGGTCTAGAGCCACTTGACTTGGGTAAATGAAGTTCACCATGAACCTTCATGTATATTCCGTATCTAGATCCCCATAGAGATACGTAGTGACCACATTTGTAAGCTGCATGTTCAGTTATTCGGAAACTACCAAACTGACAAGGTAGTGGAGTGCAATGACATCCATTACGAGAGAATATGTCTCATCGTAGTCGATTCCAGGGCGTTTTGTGAGAAGCCTTGCGCCATAAGGCGAGATTGCCATCTCTTTTTCGCATCACGCTTTCTAACGAAGACCCATTAGTCAATAGGTTTTATGTTAGGAGGTGTTGGCGTCACTAGCTCGAAAACCTTCCTCTTCGTTAGAGAATCCATCTTAACCTGGATCGCATCTTTCCATTTAGGCCAAATTTCTCTACGTTGGCATTCATTCATCAACGGAGCGTGGTTCGATATCATTAGACTCAACAAACTCATGCGCAACGAAATGCGCAACTACATCATCAATTATGATGGAGTTTCTATCCCACGTCTCATGTACACTAGTGTAAGTTTCATAGAGCTCTATATTCTCAGGAATAGGTTCTAACGTTGAGGCGTCCCCCAACTATAACCATAACCCGGAAGATACTCATGAGACGGATTTTGAGTGTCGATGATTAAAGGATTGCAATGTGCCAAAGTATCCTTCGAAACCCACGGGCCTGCCATGCATCCTAGCTGGGGCCATGGCCTGTAACGCCAGAGTGCCACACTCTTTGGCGTTGGCGCCATGCCTACCTCTGTGTAGGGTGGCGCTACGTCCTCTCGTAAGGACGTCCATCCTTGCAGGCATGTTTGCAGCATATTTGTGTGATCTCGTCACTTTAACAGGGATCGAGATAAGACATAGTGGGGACAGACTACGACAATTCCTGTCGTTCCTGTTGAACATTCGTGTTCTTATCTCCCCCTAACGACGGGAAGACTGTCTCATCAAAGTGACATCCGCAAATCTAGCGGTAAGGAGATCGCCTAGCAAGGGCATTAAGTGGCGGACGATTGTTGGAGTCTCAAATCCAACTGAGTTGCTCATTCGTCTGTAAGGACCTATCATAGTGCGCTGTGGCGGCGCAATGGGCACATAAATGGCGCACTCAAATGTGCGTAAGTACAAACTACTTGTACCCAGTCACTAGCTGTAACGCAGAGATATATTGAGTGGCGGTAGGTCGTAGACGAATTAGCATAGCTGCATGCGATATTGCATCACCCCAAGCGGATATAAGGAGAGTGGTGCGCATTACCAATGTCCGGACTATCATCGTAGTCGTTTCCGCTGACCATTTGGGTGTGTACATGGGAATGTGATGTCCAACATCAGTCCCAATGCAATAGGCATCGAAAGTCTTCGATGTAAACTCTCCAGCATAGTCAAATCCAATTGACTGAATATGATGATTCGGGGAGTGAGCCCGTTGTCATATGATATGTGCTAGGAGTGTAGCATAAGCAGCATTACAAGTGGACAATGGCACGACATGTGACCAGCGTGTTTGCGTGTCAACCAACATCATGAGATATTTAAACGTCCGCAAGTTGGTTGTATCAGTCCAGAGAATCCCTACGGATTCTATGTAAGAACATAATGAGTATTTTCATATCCTTTGCATAGGACGGTCTCAGTCCTAGTTTCCCTAAGATGTCCATGTGAAGTCTGTTGTAGACGGATCATCATATCATGACTAGGATGATCTATCCTGTCGTGACAAAGCCAATATATGTCTAAATCCAAGAGATCTTCTCTCATAACTTTATTGGATTGAATAGCTCGAATAGTGACATAAAGTCCACTAGAGAGACACATAAACTTCTCTAAGATGCGCCTTTGTTCGCAATCATTAGAGGTATTGCAAAGGAACTCATTTCCGTTCTCTACATGCGTTTTCGCATGGAATCCGTTGGCTATTCATAGGTGCGATTGGCCCTAGGAGCGTAAAGAGTTTCTGTGACAGTAATTAAGGTGCCATTTGGCAAGTGGAACTTGGGCTATTCCATGTCCTTGAATTAATACTGATGGCCCAGCCATCGTAGTCACAAAAGTCATATGCTCAGAATCAAAGTGGAGTCATAAGAACTCGAAATTTTATTCATAAGCCAACAGAGTTACATCATTGTCTCTTTGACCAAAGAAAATCTAATCCAATAAACTAGTTAATGCAAAACAATGGTAGTCATCTAACTCCTTTCGGTAATTCCAATGTAAATGTGACCAGATGAGTAGAGAGATGTCGGTGGAGCGAGGCTCACTTAAGTACCACTTATCTCAAAACCTTCCTAGACATCACACTCACATTGAGTACGCCTACTTTGAAGAAAGACTAATAGCATTGGCATCTACTACAAAAAGTAATATGGCAATTGCCTACATCTCTTGGAAAATAAAAAGACTTAATCAAAATCGCCAGTTTCTGGGTCTTGATCCTTGTAGTCTTCCACCCTTAGATCGAGATCGCCATCTTGATCTTCTTGTTCCATGTAATTTGCTTCCCTTGCTTCACGATACGTCTTGTATGCGTTTGCAACATTCTGGGGTGCTGTACATGCTTTGGCCCAATGTTCAGTTGATCCACATCGAAAACAAACATCATTATGGTCAGGCTCCCTTGATCGAGGCGCCATTGGGGCGCGATTTGGACGACCTATGCTCTTGGTGGCGTTACCACCATGGTCGGAGGCTCCGCCTCTCTCTCTCTTCACACGTTGACCTCCACGGTTCCGTGCACGCCTCTCTTGGCGATTTCCTTCCTCTTTAGGGCGAACATATGGACCAGAACGTCCAGAATTGTCCCTACTCTTAGGGTTTCGCTCCTTGCGTCCTCCATTGGGGGCGCGACTATAGTTAGACTCCGGAATAGACTTAGTTCCCACGGGTCTAGCATTATAGTTCTTCACAAGAATATTGTCGTGCTTTTCAGCTACGTTCATGGCGCCAATGAGCTCATGAAATCTTGTGATACGTCCTGCTTTCACATCAATCCGATAATTCTTTGAAATCATCAGGGCAGAGACGGGGAAGGTAGAGAGAGTCTTCTCGATCAACATCGTATCAGTTATGGCTTGGCCACAAAACTCCATCAGAGACTTGATACGAAGAGCTTCCGAGTTATAATCAAGCACAGACTTGAAATCACAAAAGCGGAGGCTATGCCATCGCACTTCTAAATCGGGAAGCAGGGAGTCACGAACGTTGCCAAATCGCTGCTCAAGTTCTACCCATAGCTTTCTTGGGTCTTCCTCATTGAGGTATTCATTTTGGAGCGCGTCATTCATGTGCCTTGTCATGAGAATTATGGCTTTAGCTTGTTTTGCTTCAAAAGCAGTAGCTTGCTCAATGGAGAGCACGTTCTGACTAGGCTCTTGGATGGCTCCCAGAAGTCCATCAGCCTTAAGATGTTGGTGCACATCTCGGACCCACCTATGGTATCCTGCGCCAGTTGTTTCCAGTGGAACGAAGTTCAACTTGTTCAGGTTACTCATCCTGAAAAACAACACAAGATTAGGGTTAGTTTCGGAGGGAAAAAGGCTACCACGAAAAACTATTAAATTTCTGAGCGTAGTCGCTTCCAAGAAATTAGGGATTTTCTGAGCGTAGTCGCTTCCAAGAAAATCCGATTCCAAGAGGGGTTTTGGATTAGATCGAAACAATGATGCAAGTGGTCGATCTTAAATTCTCTACAAACTCTAAGTTTGGAGATCTCAACAAGCTCCAAGCTTGGAGTGAGCACGAACCCCCACAGTTCGGCTTAATTAGGTCTCCCCTATGAAGAAGAAAGGGGGGTAGAAGAAAGGAGGTTGCAAGTCCCCGAGTAAAAGAAGAAAAGAATGAAAACTTCAAAAACGGGAACTTTTAGAAAAGTTTACCTTGAAAAATGCCGGAATTCTTAACCGGAAAAGTTGTCAGAAAAATCGTTGACCAGAGGTTGACTGGAGTTGACCGGACGTTGACCAGAGGGTTGACTGGAATTGACCGGAGTTGACCGGGTGTTGACCAGAGGGTTGACTGGAGTTGACCGGGCGTTGACCGGTGCTGACGTGGCACTGGTGCTGACGTGGCAGATTGATGCTGACGTGGATGCTGGCGTGGTAGATGCCGCAAGGATGACGTGGATTGGCAATTAAATTAACGTATAACATTAATACACAGGCATAATAGATATGATAGTGAAACTATCACATGTCGTAAGCATGCTTAGATTATAGAAATCGTTATTTGAAGCATGTTTAAAAGTGTAAATGAGAACTTATCTGGAGCCGTTCATAAGTGGTGAAAATAGTGTAAAAAGATTGGAGTTGTCCATATATGAGATTCCACGTAAGCTAGCGAGTACCAATGATCCGTTTGGCTTTGCCCATATAAGAAAGACGTCCCATGCAGGTGATGGTACCTCGGCAAAAATAAGCAAGTGAGTAGCGATTTGCTCATATAATTTAATTGACTAATTGATCATAATCCGTCTATATATTTTGGCATGCCAACATTTAGGAGAATGTCCGGTGTTACCAGCATGGAGACAATGGCATGAATCAAATAATTCTTTCAATATGTAAAAGAGTAATGTAATTAGTTTTGACAAAATTGCATGCTTTAACATGGGGAGATAAAGAGAACATAGGGTATTGGCCAACAAAATTGGTTTGCATGATAGCAAGGCACATGTGATCATGCAAAATGTCATTAAACGGAGCCAGAGCAGTAGATGCTTGCTAGCGATGTATAGGTAAGTAATGCTTGCTGCCATATGGTCCAAGCAAATAAGTATATTTGCAAATTGTTGTAAATCAAAGTGATCAATGCATGACATGCATGCTTCTATATGTATGCACCACGTGGTGGTGAGTGATCAATTATGTGTAAAAGATTGTGAATGGTGAAAGGAATTGTGCATGAGCAGACAACTTTGACCATGTTATTGATACGTGGTGCCGAATTGTGGACTAGCAAATTAAGAATGCATGCAAGGCTCATGGTGTTTCAATTGTCTAATGAGCCAACAGATTTACTCTAATGCACTTGGTCCTGCTTTAAACATGTGTCAACAGAAAAGGAAGCCATCGAGACATGCAAGCATGTTAATTTGGAATTGCAATTAAATTGATCGTATATATGAAAACTTATCTTTGTGGTTTGCCATTAACTGGTGGCTGTCCGAAGAGGAGAGACTAGAGTGCGTATTTGCAAGAGTTGCAGGAGCTCAGATAGGCTCGAGGCCTCGTGTTCCATTAGCTGGGGTGTGCTGGGGACAGGTTGATAAGGTGACTTAGGCATGTAGCAAGCATATCTGCTGGGTTACCATTGCAAGGAGAAAGGTGCCCGGAGAAGATCGATGGGTGAGCGAGAGTAGGAAACTCTCATTGGTGAGAAGCGAGAGTTACTTATGCAAAGCTGGGCAGCAGCGTTGGGTGCCCAGAGTAGAAGCCTCGTTGTCGTTCTGCTCTGTTATTTTTTTTTTTTGGTTGTTTGTTGCCCGGAGTGAAGGAGACCAGCGGGTATCGGTGATGGCAGCGGGAACCGGTGAGAGCAGTGGGTACCGGTGATGGCAGCAGGTACCGGTGAGAAGCATGCTTCGGGTATGCGGAGCTAAGAACTTCTCAAGGGTTGGGGCCCAGTGTCGGTGCTCGGTGAGTCACCAAGATGCCGGCCTGAGAAGAGTATCGGCCTGGATGAGCCTCCACTAGCCCGAAGCCGGATTTGGAGTGGTGGACTGAGGTCAGCGGTACCGGTGATGGTGTCGTTACCGAGAAGCTGGGATTTGTCTTGGGTTTGAACCGAGGTGTGAAGATGATGCCGGTGAGACTGTCATTTCTTAGGAGTTGGACAGCCTGGGAGTTGAAACATGGTTGGGCTCCCGTACAGGAGTATCATGGTGATTGACGAGCTTGGCCCGGTCGGGAGCTAACCGTGTCGGACCCAATAGCAAGAGTCGGTCGGGAACTAGTGGAGGGGGTTTTGCAGGTGAATCCGAGATCAGGCACTGCTGGTGCCGGGAGCTGTGAAATTTTTTTTTTCTTCTGTGCTTGGAGAATGGAGAGAGCTTGAGCCAAGTTTGACCTGGACAGGAGAAGCGGGTACCTCAGGCCCTTTTTTTTTTTGATGTCCCGGAGGAGACAAGATCCCGGAAGGATATGTGCAGGTACCCGATCCCAAAACTAGCCATTTCCAGGTTGGGCCATCGAGAAGAGGAATTAGGCTGCTGCTGAGAAGCAACGTTGTAGCCGGGAAGGGAAGTTCCTACCGGGAGATGAAGTCGATACCGGAAAGCGGAGCTGTTGCCTAGAAGAGCTGCCGGGTTGACTGCCGAGAACTGTGAACCCGGAAGAACTGTGAAGTTCGCAGATGTGATTGATTCGAAGGAGGGGTGTCCTTAACGGTGCCGGAGGGGAGAGGGGTCACGACATGGTCGGGATATGGAGCCAAGTTGTTGCCATGAGATGTAAAGGGGAGGCGAGTCTTCGGTGATGGAGAAGATTGCAGCGATAAGAGTTCTGCATAGCGGTCTCCGGTATCGACTTGGGCGGGTTGGACGATAAAGGATCGAATTGTGGAGACCCAACTGAGCAGGGGTCTCGGTGGTGAAAGTCATGGGTCCTAACTGGTGGGTACCGAGCGAATCATAGAGACTGGAACCCCGGACGGGTTGGTAAACTGCTCATTTGGATCCGGGTTAATGCTGAATGCGTGATGAGCTGGGAGAAGGCAGCGGGTGTCGGATTAAAAGATATCCGGTACGTGTTGAGACTTGGCCACCGGGTAGGATTGGGCTCGGACGGGTGCTCGATTGACTTCCTGCATGTTAGCATGGGTTGCTCTTCCGATAGTGATGTTGGCAAGGGTCACCGGAAGGTGAAGGCCCCGTTTGAGATGATCACCGCTAGGTGAGAATGATCTGGGTTGGGTCACCGAGAACTGATGGAGTTGCCAGCTAGTCACCATGAGAGAGATGTTCCCGGGGAGACATGGGGTGAGCAATATGGGCGGGAAGAGCGACATGGCTATTCGTCCGAGGCCCAAAGAATTGATCATGCTGACTCATGAGTCCCGCTGGCTCATGGTACCCGGAGACTAGTAGTACCCGCTGGCTTGTGGTACCCGGATGACTCCTCTGAGGCTTGGGTGATGCATGCATGTACCCGGATGGCTCCTCTGAGGCTTGGGTGAGGGTGAGGGTGGGGTGTCCTGCATGTACCCATGTACCCGGATGGATCATGGTACCCGTACATGACCCTTGCTCAAGGTCGAAGGTTCATACCCTAACTCCTAGGGACCCTCCTTCTAGCGCCAATGTTTCTACTGAAGAATACGGTAACTAAGAAGCATGATGGGGAGAGAGAGAGAGATGACACCGGATGTATAGTGGTTCACCTTGCACTTGGGGCAAGGCTACGTCCACTTAGATATTTTACTATGAGTGAGGTCAAGTGACCTTTGTAGTGATACAAGTGTGGGGATCATGGATCCATCCCTTCTAAGAAGGGGATGACTTCCTCTTATAGCTAAAGGAAGTCCCCATCTAGTTTACATTTCCGATGTGGGACACAACATATATATTGCTTCTCTTGAAGCCTCTTGGAGAGCATGGGAGGGTGGCCTCCCTACGAGGTACCGGTCGACCTCCACCATGACAACGTAGCTCGGGTGTCGGCCTACCGGATGCATGCCATAGGCGGGGCTAGCCATGTCGTGGGGCCCACCTATGAGGTCGTTGATTATGCTTGGCGGTATGTAATATAGGTGGTATGTACACTATCATATCATGAATGTTGACTCATAATGAAAGATAAAGCAGTTTCAGTTGGGAGTGTTCTTATGTCTTAAAAGCAAGAGACAACTGGTAAAGAGATTGCTAAGAAGTGTGGTGGTGTACCATTAATGGCAAATGAAATTTTTAACAACAGTACACGACAAATAGGTGACTCCAAAGTTCGATACATTAAGTTTCAACACAATCATTTCGGTACATGAACTTGTAATCTCGACACACTTTTAGTACATGACGTCAATAACACCGTTAACTCTGTCATTATTCATTTTTTCTAAGGGTAATTTAGTATTTTCTTCTCTATCTCTCTATTTCTCTGTTGGAACTTCGATCTGTAGTATGCACTACTCTCACAAACCCAACTGACTCATGACCTCACCTTACACACTTCCAGCTAAAAAAACACAAAACACAAAACCTCAAACTAACTTTGTAGTGGGTACTTCTGATCACCTTCAACCCCAAAAGCTAAAATCCAGACCCATTTGGGAAGAAAGTCCCGATCTTTTCTTCTCTGGCGGCAATGGCAGCAAGGGCGCCGGCGGAGGAGGTAGCGGCGATTAGAGTTGGGCAGATGAGAATGAAGAATCAAAACCCTTGACGACATCGTTTCAGGGTTTTGGGCTTCTGGGAATGTTTCTGAATGGATGGAGATCAAGATTCGCCGCCGATCCACAGTTTTCGTTCAAGGTTTTGATGGAGGAGGTCGTCAGAGTAAGCCCCTGCATCCTCGGCAACATGGCTTCCCGGCCCAATTCCGGCCTCAACGAGCTCAATTTCATCTTCTCAACTCTCGTCGTTGTCGACAATGCACATGGGTGTGAGCTAGGGGTGGGCAAAAAAGCCCGTAAGCCTGAAAGACAGGCCTAGCCCTGCCGGTCCGGGTTTTATAAAAAAATTTGCAAGTTTTTACGGGCCCGGGCCCATATTATAAATTTCGGGCCGGTCCCGGGCCTGAGATTCCACCAATCACAAAACCCGGAAAACCCGAAGAGTATATATATTCCACATGTCATTCATTTATTGGCTGTTTTGAGCAAGAATCATACACCCCACCACATGCAATCCCTCACTCCAATATTTTATATTCCATTAGTCCTCTACACCAGGCACGATTCCTCTCTCTTCTTCTCTCTTCTTCAGTTCTTCTTCTCACTACTTCTTCTTCCTGAGACAGTCAACTCCAACTTTGCTCCTCCTCCAAAAACTGGAGATCGACCTTCTCTATGTTGCCATCTTCTTCTTCTTCTCTTTCTTTTTCTTTTTCTTTCTTCTTCTTCTCTTTCTTCTGCTTCTTCCTTTCCCTCTTTTGCAACTCATGGCCTCATAATCATATGATTAATTGAAACCACTTCTCATAGATTCAATGGCTTCTGGATTGGATTAGTGAAAGATTGAAGTTTTTTGTATAGTTTTAGGTGGATGATTTCAAAAGCAGCCGACAGTGGGTGAGGTGTGCTGAAGTCGGCATCTTGGGCGGTGAGTTGCTGAACCAAGGTTATGAATTCGGAGGCGCTCGTTGTAACATTCATCGGGTTTGATATATGAACCACCTTAATCGGCTTGTTCTTCGATTTGGAGCTTCTCGTCTTTGCAGCTTTGCTCTCTCTGGCTACCGAAAAGCCCAAAAAGACCAAAGGACCAGCCCGTTTATTAACGGTCCGGCTTTCCCGGTCCCTGAAAGTGGAAAACATATTTTGAGCCCAACCCGAGAATTTCGGGCTCAGTCCCGGTCCCTGTAAATCTAGTGTTGGTCTGGGACCGTGCCCAGCCCTAGTGTGAGCAGCAATCTGAGGTACCAGACATTGAATGGGGTGGAGTATCTATTGGGGACCACGCCCTGCTCATTCTCTCTTTCGGTCCTACTGTTATTGAAGAAGCTTTGTTGCTTTATGGTTTGATTTTGATGTGATCTTGCAAAACTCAGCAATATAGGAATTGATATCTACTGTTAAAAATAAATAAATAAATAAATCCTCGATTCGCTGCTTTGAAAAGCTTTCTTCTTCTTCTTGTACAATGAAGGAAGTAGAGAGAGAGAGGACGAATGAGAGAGAGAACGAGCTAATTCCCTTCTTCTTTTTTTGTCTTCTTTATCAATCCTTGAAAAGACAAATTTACTCTTACAAATTTGATCAAAATCACATTGACTAACAATGGATGTAACTGCATGTACATATTTTCAGTCGAAATTACAAGTTCATGTACTGAAATGATTGTTTTGAAACTTAATGTACCGAACTTTGGAGTCACCCATTTGTTATGTACTGTTGTTAAAAATTTTCCTATATATATATGAACAATTCTTAGGTTCACCCCCATTGTCGATTAACTCAATTTTACTTAATAAATTTATAATCCAACAGTCCATATCTTAAATTAGTCTTTAAATATCATCTCTGTAAAAAATCAATTGAATCGGAAATCATTTAATTATCTAATTGAATCAAACAAATGGACGGTTCTAACAACACTTACTGTTATTATGATGAACCGTCCATGTATTTCATAGAAATGAATAACTAAATGGTCTTCAATTTGATTGATTTTTTACAAAGCTAATCTTTGTATTACATTATACAACATGAATGGTTTGATTAGAAAATTATAATGTTATTATGCGTTAACCACAAAAGAGGGTGAATATGCTAATTCACCCAGGGGTGAACCTGAGAATTGTTCTATATATATAGACACACATGTTATTGATATTGATGTAATAAAATATTTTTTTAATCGTTTTTGTATTGGACTTGAAAATATGTAAATAAGAAAGAAATAGAAATCATTAATATAGAATGAGTTATATATTGGATGTCAAAAAGATTTGGAAAAGGAAAATATTATATGATATTAATTATCAAGGTTGGGAGCACCGAGCATGTCTACTCAAACAGTCCCACACAAAAAAAACAAAAAACAAAAAAAAAAGAGCATGTTCAGTATTCTGAAGATGGTCCATCATCATTAGTCAAGTTGATAATATAAAAATATATAGCAAAATTTGATTCTAGTATAATATTAATATATATATATATATATTATTTTTTACGGAAAACTTGAGTGGGGTACGGACCCAACAAGCCCTTGCCTCCCTCTCATGATTGAGTCAGTGACAATGCCCGTAAATTGTAATGAAACCTGAGCATTTTGGTCATTTTCCATTAAAATTAGGAGTCAGGCTTGCATTATTTGACTTTTGGGTCTGAGCTCATGTCCTTATTTGTATAAATTTTTTTGAAAGTGGTTTTTCTGTGTTTACATCTTTGGTCACGTGCTACTATGTAATTTTCTATTGAGAAATTGCGTCTCTTTTCTCTGCACGACCTCGCGAACTGACGTTGTCGACATCGCGGGTGCGGATAAATCTGCAGCAATTGAACAAATTGAGAAAGGAATTGAAGCTATAATTGTCTTTAGCGAAGATCTGGGCCACAAAGAACCCGCCCAGTTTGAGGGTCTAGCAGACCTTGTCCGCGAAATTCGCGGTTCGACCCAACTGGTCGAACGAGCGGTTGGCGGAGAACTCGAAGTCGAAAGTGGCTTCATTGAACGGCTAGCGGTGGGAGACCCTAGGGAGGATCAACGGCGGAGAAGCGTTGTCTGAGATTTCAATTGAATTAGCAACGTCGTTTTCTTTAAGTGCTAGCACGTCCTCTCCGGCACGGGTCCTGACTAGGCCTGGGATCGGTTCTGAAAAAGTCATATTTTGCCGGAACCGGAGCCGTTAATCTTGTTTCGGTTCGGTTACCATGTTATTTATATTAGGAACTGTTCGAGAACCGAACCGTTTAGTTCGGTTCGGTTTTGACCTGTTTTCGGTTCCTGTACCTAACAACAAAATGAAAGAATATTACAGTTTCCTAGCTACACAAGACTGCAGCACAGCACATATAAACTCAATCAACTGATGAACATCAATAGTTCAATGTTCCATCGCCAGAAAGTACATACGCTTATATACTAATATACCTAGAAAAGGGACGGGATTGAAAGTTTTCGCATCAACCAAAACCGAAAAATTGAGAGAGAAATTAATTTGAACGAAAAATCAAACTGCCTTATAGTAGTGTTGGGTTCTTGCTCCGAAAGCTTCACCGGCAAAGAAAGAAGGCGGCAAACAGAAACAGAGAGCTTGAGGGAGGCCTTGTTGTCTCAAAGTGGGGGGAGAGTGAAAATGGGATGATAAGCTCAAGACCGGGAAAGAGGATTTGGGATTTATGATTTCGAAGCACAGAGCCACAGATGAAATGGGATGATTTGAGTTTTGCATTTTTGAGGAAGGACAATTTTGACTTCGAAAGCAAGGTCTGGAATTGGGGATGAACTAAGGAGGACCGAGAGAGGAAGTGAGGAACTGAGGTTTGACTGTTTGAGGTCTTGTTTGATCGAAGTCTTGGAACATTAGGTCGAGACGTCAAGTTAATGAAACAAGCCTGGGCTTAGGGCAATAGGGCTTGAATTAGTTGAATTATGGGCTTTTATTTGTGGTAGGCCTGCATATCTCGGTTCCTGCGATTCTTATATGTTCACAAACAAGAGAACCGGAACCGAACCGGAGACATGAAAACGGTTCGGCTCTTGAAAAATGACATGTTAATAATACTAAAACCCGAACCGAACCGCCGGTTCAGGTTCGATTCGGTCCGGTTCCACCGGTTCTCGGTGCTAAAGTCCCAGGCCTAGTCCCGACGCAGAGGGCCTTGGAATTGGGGGAGAGAAAGCCCTCGGCGATGAGTTCTTGAAAAATAACTTTATTTCTGGAGTTCCATAAAGACCAAAGAATAAGAAAAACTTTCCTTAAACATGGAGAGTTAGTTATTCCAACCAAGAAAACAAAGATCCATTCCAATTAACAGGTTAGGAAGTTGAGAAATGGACCAAACATGAACAGAAAAAGGGCAGTGCTTAATTAAATGATTCACAGATTCTGTATCTTGATTACAAAGGGGACAAAGATGAGAATTAGAATGATTATAAGTAGATAACTAGGTCTATTTCTAATCAAAATCCTAGCAAAAATTTTAACTTTTGGAGGAATATTTAATTTCCACATATTATTAAAAGATTAGTGCTTGAATGAGGAGTAACTGGATCATACTGCATCCATGATGCACTTTTAACATTGAACTTACCAGAAGAAGATGGTCCCCAAATGAACTCGTCAGAACAGGATTTTTCAAAACATTTTTAAAGATTAATTGGTTTCTAACAATCCAAATACTATAACTGGTACAAAGCGTAATGGATAAAGTTTCTTCAAAATCTATATTATTATCTGAAGCAATTAAATGTAACCAATCAATGAAAGAATGAGGTCAAGAGTGCAATCCATACAAGGGAAAGCTGTACTCCAGACTTGGTTAGCATGAGAACAAGTCATACAAAAGATGATCAATTGTTTCCAAGTCATTATGGCAGATTGGGCAGGATCTATCAATAGCAGCATTTGGATAAACTTGATTTCCTTCGAATTCTCATTCTTATAAGTTGCCAGCTGAAAATTTTAATTTTGGTGGAATAGAAAGCTTCTATATTTTTGTAAGTAATTTAGAATGAGCAATAGTTCATTGAAAACTTGCCATTTCCAGCTGAAAACTTTAATTTTTGGTGGAATGAGCAATAGTTTTTTACGCTAATAAATCCGTAGTTGTTTTAGGGAATCAGAAATTGAGAGATAATCGCTGTGTATTCTCATTGATAATAGGGGCCTCTTTATATAGAGGATTACAATGCATAGAGTTAGAATCATACAAGGAAAGATAATCTCTAGATTCTTCTAATTGAACCCTATTACCACTAGGTCAAGTAACCTAGAGTTTGGATTAAACACAAATAGAGATATCCTTAAACACTCCCCCTTGTGTTGTCCAAACGCGGTGCTTCTCTCGTTGCCTCGTTAAAAACCTTGCCGAGTAACAAAAACCCAGTGGGACAAAAATAACCTCGGTCGAAGGGGAAAAAGAGCACAACACACCCTTCACGTTTCGAGGTGAACATGTAGACATCTCCCCCTGATGTCTGCGCCTCCCCCTGATGACTACGATCATGGGAGTTCAGATAATTTCCGCAAGCCAATTCTTGCCACATGTTTCTCGAACGTGGGTTTGGGCAATGACTTAGTACACAAGTCTGCCTCATTGTCCTCAGATCGAACATAGTTTACTTTGATCGCGAGGAGAGTCTGTTGTTGCTGATTATGCTTGGTGTTGTCGCTTTTGATGTAGTCTTGCCTCATTTGTTCAAAACAAGCAGCATTATCCTAAATGCTCGTAGGCTCATCTGTGGTAGACTTCAAACCACAATTGTTCGAACATGCGTAATTATGGATCCAATCCATATATATTCACGAACCACTTCGTGAAGAGCAATGATCTCTGCATTGTTCGAAGACATAGCGACTAGGGTCTGTTCTGTAGACCTCCAAGATATCATGGTCTTTACCCATGGTGAACACTTAACCATTTTGGGAATGACCTATGTAGGGGTCAGAGAGATACCCAATATCAGCAAAACCTTCCAAAACACATGTTGTTTTGGGATGGGGATAATGGACGCAGGCCAATGTTGGCGACGTTCCTGGTGTGTGATGGGTCCGAATCCATCATCTTTCTATAGGGATAGAACAAGCCCATATCAATCATACATCTCAAGTATCGAAAGATATCGTTTACACCAATCCAATGGCGTCGCGTTGGCGCGGAGCTATATCTAGCTAACAAGTTCACAACATATGAGATGTCCGGTCTTGTGCATTGGGATAAGTACAATAATGCGCCTATTGTACTAAGTAAGGCATTTCTGCCTCTAGCACATCTTCGTCATCATCCTTTCGACAAAGAGGATCCTTTTCAGGATCAAGACTACGGTTGATCATGGGGGTGCTTGAAGGCTTGACCTTGTCAAAATACCTAAGCATCTATCGACACGATGCTCAAGTTCCAAACCGAGACATAATCGTGTTCTCCCAAAATCCTTCATCTCAAACTCGGATTTCAAGTGTTCAGCGGTTTCCCTTAACCCTTTAAGGGCTTCTAATGAAGATCATGTCTAACATGAACCGCGATAGAATCCGAAACTTGTTATGCAACCGCGTGGGCATATCCCTTCCCAATCAAGTAGTCACTCTTAGTGAGCGTTTACACCTCTTTGTAAACGCGCTCCGTGGTCTAGAGCCACTTGACTTGGGTAAATGAAGTTCACCATGAACCTTCATGTATATTTCGTATCTAGATCCCCATAGAGATACGTAGTGACCACATTTGTAAGCTGCATGTTCAGTTATTCGGAAACTACCAAACTGACAAGGTAGTGGAGTGCAATGACATCCATTACGAGAGAATATGTCTCATCGTAGTCGATTCCAGGGCGTTTTGTGAGAAGCCTTGCGCCATAAGGCGAGATTGCCATCTCTTTTTCGCATCACGCTTTCTAACGAAGACCCATTAGTCAATAGGTTTTATGTTAGGAGGTGTTGGCGTCACTAGCTCGAAAACCTTCCTCTTCGTTAGAGAATCCATCTTAACCTGGATCGCATCTTTCCATTTAGGCCAAATTTCTCTACGTTGGCATTCATTCATCAACGGAGCGTGGTTCGATATCATTAGACTCAACAAACTCATGCGCAACGAAATGCGCAACTACATCATCAATTATGATGGAGTTTCTATCCCACGTCTCATGTACACTAGTGTAAGTTTCATAGAGCTCTATATTCTCAGGAATAGGTTCTAACGTTGAGGCGTCCCCCAACTATAACCATAACCCGGAAGATACTCATGAGACGGATTTTGAGTGTCGATGATCAAAGGATTGCAATGTGCCAAAGTATCCTTCGAAACCCACGGGCCTCCCATGCATCCTAGCTGGGGCCATGGCCTGTAACGCCAGAGTGCCACACTCTTTGGCGTTGGCGCCATGCCTACTTCTGTGTAGGGTGGCGCTACGTCCTCTCGTAAGGATGTCCATCCTTGCAGGCATGTTTGCAGCATATTTGTGTGATCTCGTCACTTTAACAGGGATCGAGATGAGACATAGTGGGGACAGACTACGACAATTCCTGTCGTTCCTGTTGAACATTCGTGTTCTTATCTCCCCCTAACGACGGGAAGACTGTCTCATCAAAGTGACATCCGCAAATCTAGCGGTAAGGAGATCGCCTAGCAAGGGCATTAAGTGGCGGACGATTGTTGGAGTCTCAAATCCAACTGAGTTGCTCATTCGTCTGTAAGGACCTATCATAGTGCGCTGTGGCGGCGCAATGGGCACATAAATGGCGCACTCAAATGTGCGTAAGTACAAACTACTTGTACCCAATCACTAGCTGTAACGCAGAGATATATTGAGTGGCGGTAGGTCGTAGACGAATTAGCATAGCTGCATGCGATATTGCATCACCCCAAGCGGATATAAGGAGAGTGGTGCGCATTACCAATGTCCGGACTATCATCGTAGTCGTTTCCGCTGACCATTTGGGTGTGTACATGGGAATGTGATGTCCAACATCAGTCCCAATGCAATAAGCATCGAAAGTCTTCGATGTAAACTCTCCAGCATAGTCAAATCCAATTGACTGAATATGATGATTCGGGGAGTGAGCCCGTTGTCATATGATATGTGCTAGGAGTGTAGCATAAGCAGCATTACAAGTGGACAATGGCACGACACGTGACCAGCGTGTTTGCGTGTCAACCAACATCATGAGATATTTAAACGTCCGCAAGTTGGTTGTATCAGTCCAGAGAATCCCTACGGATTCTATGTAAGAACATAATGAGTATTTTCATATCCTTTGCATAGGACGGTCTCAGTCCTAGTTTCCCTAAGATGTCCATGTGAAGTCTGTTGTAGACGGATCATCATATCATGACTAGGATGATCTATCCTGTCGTGACAAAGCCAATATATGTCTAAATCCAAGAGATCTTCTCTCATAACTTTATTGGATTGAATAGCTCGAATAGTGACATAAAGTCCACTAGACAGACACATAAACTTCTCTAAGATGCGCCTTTGTTCGCAATCATTAGAGGTATTGCAAAGGAACTCATTTCCGTTCTCTACATGCGTTTTCGCATGGAATCCGTTGGCTATTCATAGGTGCGATTGGCCCTAGGAGCGTAGAGAGTTTCTGTGACAGTAATTAAGGTGCCATTTGGCAAGTGGAACTTGGGCTATTCCATGTCCTTGAATTAATACTGATGGCCCAGCCATCGTAGTCACAAAAGTCATATGCTCAGAATCAAAGTGGAGTCATAAGAACTCGAAATTTTATTCATAAGCCAACAGAGTTACATCATTGTCTCTTTGACCAAAGAAAATCTAATCCAATAAACTAGTTAATGCAAAACAATGGTAGTCATCTAACTCCTTTCGGTAATTCCAATGTAAATGTGACCAGATGAGTAGAGAGATGTCGGTGGAGCGAGGCTCACTTAAGTACCACTTATCTCAAAACCTTCCTAGACATCACACTCACATTGAGTACGCCTACTTTGAAGAAAGACTAATAGCATTGGCATCTACTACAAAAAGTAATATGGCAATTGCCTACATCTCTTGGAAAATAAAAAGACTTAATCAAAATCGCCAGTTTCTGGGTCTTGATCCTTGTAGTCTTCCACCCTTAGATCGAGATCGCCATCTTGATCTTCTTGTTCCATGTAATTTGCTTCCCTTGCTTCACGATACGTCTTGTATGCGTTTGCAACATTCTGGGGTGCTGTACATGCTTTGGCCCAATGTTCAGTTGATCCACATCGAAAACAAACATCATTATGGTCAGGCTCCCTTGATCGAGGCGCCATTGGGGCGCGATTTGGACGACCTATGCTCTTGGTGGCGTTACCACCATGGTCGGAGGCTCCGCCTCTCTCTCTCTTCACACGTTGACCTCCACGGTTCCGTGCACGCCTCTCTTGGCGATTTCCTTCCTCTTTAGGGCGAACATATGGACCAGAACGTCCAGAATTGTCCCTACTCTTAGGGTTTCGCTCCTTGCGTCCTCCATTGGGGGCGCGACTATAGTTAGACTCCGGAATAGACTTAGTTCCCACGGGTCTAGCATTATAGTTCTTCACAAGAATATTGTCGTGCTTTTCAGCTACGTTCATGGCGCCAATGAGCTCATGAAATCTTGTGATACGTCCTGCTTTCACATCAATCCGATAATTCTTTGAAATCATCAGGGCAGAGACGGGGAAGGTAGAGAGAGTCTTCTCGATCAACATCGTATCAGTTATGGCTTGGCCACAAAACTCCATCAGAGACTTGATACGAAGAGCTTCCGAGTTATAATCAAGCACAGACTTGAAATCACAAAAGCGGAGGCTATGCCATCGCACTTCTAAATCGGGAAGCAGGGAGTCACGAACGTTGCCAAATCGCTGCTCAAGTTCTACCCATAGCTTTCTTGGGTCTTCCTCATTGAGGTATTCATTTTGGAGCGCGTCATTCATGTGCCTTGTCATGAGAATTATGGCTTTAGCTTGTTTTGCTTCAAAAGCAGTAGCTTGCTCAATGGAGAGCACGTTCTGACTAGGCTCTTGGATGGCTCCCAGAAGTCCATCAGCCTTAAGATGTTGGTGCACATCTCGGACCCACCTATGGTATCCTGCGCCAGTTGTTTCCAGTGGAACGAAGTTCAACTTGTTCAGGTTACTCATCCTGAAAAACAACACAAGATTAGGGTTAGTTTCGGAGCGAAAAAGGCTACCACGAAAAACTATTAAATTTCTGAGCGTAGTCGCTTCCAAGAAATTAGGGATTTTCTGAGCGTAGTCGCTTCCAAGAAAATCCGATTCCAAGAGGGGTTTTGGATTAGATCGAAACAATGATGCAAGTGGTCGATCTTAATTTCTCTACAAACTCTAAGTTTGGAGATCTCAACAAGCTCCAAGCTTGGAGTGAGCACGAACCCCCACAGTTCGGCTTAATTAGGTCTCCCCTATGAAGAAGAAAGGGGGGTAGAAGAAAGGAGGTTGCAAGTCCCCGAGTAAAAGAAGAAAAGAATGAAAACTTCAAAAACGGGAACTTTTAGAAAAGTTTACCTTGAAAAATGCCGGAATTCTTGACCGGAAAAGTTGTCAGAAAAATCGTTGACCAGAGGTTGACTGGAGTTGACCGGACGTTGACCAGAGGGTTGACTGGAGTTGACCGGTGCTGACGTGGCAGATGACGTGGCACTGGTGATGACGTGGCACTAGTGATGACGTGGCACTGGTGCTGACGTGGCAGATTGATGCTGACGTGGATGCTGGCGTGGTAGATGCCGCAAGGATGACGTCAGAGGCTTCAGGCTTCTGGGCTTCAGGCTGCTGGGCTTTGGACTTCGGCTTCTGGGCCTTGGGCTGAGATCTGGGCCTAGGGCTGACCGGAGATGGAATTGGTTGACTAAAGCACAGATTGATGATGCAGGCGGTGGTTCAGCGGTTCAGTTGGTTCAAGCGGCCAGTTCGTGTGGTTCTAGGCCGGTTCCGGTGGTGATTTTTCGGCTCCAGTGATCTGGGGTCCGGCTGCAGCTGCTGGTGGAGTTTAGTAGCAGTAGGCAGGGAGGAAAGCTTCGAACCGGGCAAGGAGGATATCGGTATTTCCGGGGGCCGGTTCGGATATTTTCCGGCCGGTTCTGGGGACAGCGCCGCCGGTTTTGGGCTCCTGGAGGTGAGAGCTTCAAGGTGGGCGGCGGAGGTTTCTGGGGTTTGAAGGCTACGAATATTAGGTTTCAGGGTTAGTGCTTCGTGCTGATAACGTGTTTTAGGGAATCAGAAATTGAGAGATAATCGCTGTGTATTCTCATTGATAATAGGGGCCTCTTTATATAGAGGATTACAATGCATAGAGTTAGAATCATACAAGGAAAGATAATCATACAATGCATAGAGTTCTGCATAGCGGTCTCCGGTATCGACTTGGGCGGGTTGGACGATAAAGGATCGAATTGTGGAGACCCAACTGAGCAGGGGTCTCGGTGGTGAAAGTCATGGGTCCTAACTGGTGGGTACCGAGCGAATCATCGAGACTGGAACCCCGGACGGGTTGGTAAACTGCTCATTTGGATCCGGGTTAATGCTGAATGCGTGATGAGTTGGGAGAAGGCAACGGGTGTCGGATTAAAAGATATCCGGTACGTGTTGAGACTTGGCCACCGGGTAGGATTGGGCTCGGACGGGTGCTCGATTGACTTCCTGCATGTTAGCATGGGTTGCTCTTCCGATAGTGATGTTGGCAAGGGTCACCGGAAGGTGAAGGCCCCGTTTGAGATGATCACCGCTAGGTGAGAATGATCTGGGTTGGGTCACCGAGAACTGATGGAGTTGCCAGCTAGTCACCATGAGAGAGATGTTCCCGGGGAGACATGGGGTGAGCAATATGGGCGGGAAGAGCGACATGGCTATTCGTCCGAGGCCCAAAGAATTGATCATGCTGACTCATGAGTCCCGCTGGCTCATGGTACCCGGAGACTAGTAGTACCCGCTGGCTTGTGGTACCCGGATGACTCCTCTGAGGCTTGGGTGATGCATGCATGTACCCGGATGGCTCCTCTGAGGCTTGGGTGAGGGTGAGGGTGGGGTGTCCTGCATGTACCCATGTACCCGGATGGATCATGGTACCCGTACATGACCCTTGCTCAAGGTCGAAGGTTCATACCCTAACTCCTAGGGACCCTCCTTCTAGCGCCAATGTTTCTACTGAAGAATACGGTAACTAAGAAGCATGATGGGGAGAGAGAGAGAGATGACACCGGATGTATAGTGGTTCACCTTGCACTTGGGGCAAGACTACGTCCACTTAGATATTTTACTATGAGTGAGGTCAAGTGACCTTTGTAGTGATACAAGTGTGGGGATCATGGATCCATCCCTTCTAAGAAGGGGATGACTTCCTCTTATAGCTAAAGGAAGTCCCCATCTAGTTTACATTTCCGATGTGGGACACAACATATATATTGCTTCTCTTGAAGCCTCTTGGAGAGCATGGGAGGGTGGCCTCCCTACGAGGTACCGGTCGACCTCCACCATGACAACGTAGCTCGGGTGTCGGCCTACCGGATGCATGCCATAGGCGGGGCTAGCCATGTCGTGGGGCCCACCTATGAGGTCGTTGATTATGCTTGGCGGTATGTAATATAGGTGGTATGTACACTATCATATCATGAATGTTGACTCATAATGAAAGATAAAGCAGTTTCAGTTGGGAGTGTTCTTATGTCTTAAAAGCAAGAGACAACTGGTAAAGAGATTGCTAAGAAGTGTGGTGGTGTACCATTAATGGCAAATGAAATTTTTAACAACAGTACACGACAAATAGGTGACTCCAAAGTTCGATACATTAAGTTTCAACACAATCATTTCGGTACATGAACTTGTAATCTCGACACACTTTTAGTACATGACGTCAATAACACCGTTAACTCTGTCATTATTCATTTTTTCTAAGGGTAATTTAGTATTTTCTTCTCTATCTCTCTATTTCTCTGTTGGAACTTCGATCTGTAGTATGCACTACTCTCACAAACCCAACTGACTCATGACCTCACCTTACACACTTCCAGCTAAAAAAACACAAAACACAAAACCTCAAACTAACTTTGTAGTGGGTACTTCTGATCACCTTCAACCCCAAAAGCTAAAATCCAGACCCATTTGGGAAGAAAGTCCCGATCTTTTCTTCTCTGGCGGCAATGGCAGCAAGGGCGCCGGCGGAGGAGGTAGCGGCGATTAGAGTTGGGCAGATGAGAATGAAGAATCAAAACCCTTGACGACATCGTTTCAGGGTTTTGGGCTTCTGGGAATGTTTCTGAATGGATGGAGATCAAGATTCGCCGCCGATCCACAGTTTTCGTTCAAGGTTTTGATGGAGGAGGTCGTCAGAGTAAGCCCCTGCATCCTCGGCAACATGGCTTCCCGGCCCAATTCCGGCCTCAACGAGCTCAATTTCATCTTCTCAACTCTCGTCGTCGTCGACAATGCACATGGGTGTGAGCTAGGGGTGGGCAAAAAAGCCCGTAAGCCTGAAAGACAGGCCTAGCCCTGCCGGTCCGGGTTTTATAAAAAAATTTGCAAGTTTTTACGGGCCCGGGCCCATATTATAAATTTCGGGCCGGTCCCGGGCCTGAGATTCTACCAATCACAAAACCCGGAAAACCCGAAGAGTATATATATTCCACATGTCATTCATTTATTGGCTGTTTTGAGCAAGAATCATACACCCCACCACATGCAATCCCTCACTCCAATATTTTATATTCCATTAGTCCTCTACACCAGGCACGATTCCTCTCTCTTCTTCTCTCTTCTTCAGTTCTTCTTCTCACTACTTCTTCTTCCTGAGACAGTCAACTCCAACTTTGCTCCTCCTCCAAAAACTGGAGATCGACCATCTCTATGTTGCCATCTTCTTCTTCTTCTCTTTCTTTTTCTTTTTCTTTCTTCTTCTTCTCTTTCTTCTGCTTCTTCCTTTCCCTCTTTTGCAACTCATGGCCTCATAATCATATGATTAATTGAAACCACTTCTCATAGATTCAATGGCTTCTGGATTGGATTAGTGAAAGATTGAAGTTTTTTGTATAGTTTTAGGTGGATGATTTCAAAAGCAGCCGACAGTGGGTGAGGTGTGCTGAAGTCGGCATCTTGGGCGGTGAGTTGCTGAACCAAGGTTATGAATTCGGAGGCGCTCGTTGTAACATTCATCGGGTTTGATATATGAACCACCTTAATCGGCTTGTTCTTCGATTTGGAGCTTCTCGTCTTTGCAGCTTTGCTCTCTCTGGCTACCGAAAAGCCCAAAAAGACCAAAGGACCAGCCCGTTTATTAACGGTCCGGCTTTCCCGGTCCCTGAAAGTGGAAAACATATTTTGAGCCCAACCCGAGAATTTCGGGCTCAGTCCCGGTCCCTGTAAATCTAGTGTTGGTCTGGGACCGTGCCCAGCCCTAGTGTGAGCAGCAATCTGAGGTACCAGACATTGAATGGGGTGGAGTATCTATTGGGGACCACGCCCTGCTCATTCTCTCTTTCGGTCCTACTGTTATTGAAGAAGCTTTGTTGCTTTATGGTTTGATTTTGATGTGATCTTGCAAAACTCAGCAATATAGGAATTGATATCTACTGTTAAAAAT